>NC_139350.1:82056753-82699253 GCF_055883805.1 Amblyomma maculatum
CAGCGCTCAAACGCACGTGTTGTATGTTTCACTTCTTCATACATCCTGCCTCCACACAGCCCTCTTTTCAAAACGACTACATTTCTGGACGTGAATTAGGTGCTTTAGGAATGCTAAAGCAAGTTGTACGGCGAGTGAAGCATGCTGTTCGAGTCGTACGCCGGCCCTCTCCAAGCTTTTTTCTTCGGAGCCAACTCCTGTCATTTACTTCCTCGAGGTGTTGCCGACGGCCAAAATGAAAAATAAATTACGTGATTGCTAACAGTACTGAGCACCGGTAACCAGCATATTTGTAAAATCTTGTCGCGAACAGCTCGAGACGACGCACAAGCAAACAAGAACGTACAGTCCGCGCGGTATCCGCCCCGCCGCACAGCGCGCATACGCCTCCATGCGCATACGCGGGCGCCCGGACGGCTGACACACCAGTTGCTGGTGGCGCCCTCTGCGCTGCGGCGCCTCCGTCATCGCAAAAGCGGCCCCTCGCTCCCATGCATTTCGCGGCGCGGTCGACACACTGCCCAATCTTCTAGAGCACTATATCTATAGACCAACACCGATCTGTGACGTAAACACGATGCGGTGGCGCTTCTATCGCCAGCGTGGTCTGACTGGGGGTGAAAAATAGGCTTAGCTCCCATAGGAATACAGTCGTGCCTCGTTAATATGGACACTTTGGTTCCCGACCAAAACTGTCCATAAAGCGAGTCATCCATAATAACGAGTCATGAATAAAAACAGAAAGGATTTTATTTAGAAAAGAGAATTGTAATTAACGACTGCTTTTGTACATAACGGTGTGCACTGGACTCAAAATTTCACAGAACACCAGCACGTTTGAGTGCATTATTCTTGTCATTGTTGTCTTCGAAAAATTGTAGGGCAGCCTGAAGCGACCCGCTTACCATGACACCCGTGATGCTGGGCTTTGTGTTGGTCGAACTTTCGAGCACGAACTCCCCACTGGGCGATGAATCAGCGTATGGTTCTCTACTCACCGCCACTTGCAAAATGTGCTCTTCACTGAGCTAAGTAGCCACTAAGTAGCTGCTTGAGATTCTACTGAGGCGAGGAAACAGCTGAGCTGTCGATACTAGTCCCTCGCAGCTTGGATTGACTGAGATGGCTTTTGTCGCTTGTATTCACAGATTTCTTCGCGCCTACGTTCAGCTCTGTTCTTTTGCGTTTAACTTCCGCCATGCCAAAAGCCAGACTCAAGTTCAGGGCTACAGGCTCCTGATGCTTTGCCCTTTTTTGCCTAGTTAACCTTTCTGTCTTTCCGTTCTTCTGATTCTTTCTTTTTTTTGCCTTGTACTGTTTCTGTAAGAAAGCGAAGGAGTCAAGCTGGCAAGCTGTTATGCAGAGGGCAAATCGAACATTCCATCTTCTTGGCGCCGTTTTTATGTGTTCCCATAAAACAAACACTGCAAGCTGAAGTACAGTTTAGAGCGATGGCTAGCCAACTACGAAGAGCTCAGACCTTGTCAAGGCCGCATAGTTGACTCAAAGCGGAGCCGACATACGGACCGCCTAGTGGGCAAAGTTTGGCCGTTCGACAGCACAAGGACGAAAACCAGGAGCATGAGAGGGAAGCGCGTCCAGGACGGGACGCCCGGTCCCGGTTGCGTGTTCGTACGTCGCTTCTTTTGTCGCTGTACTTTGTGAGCGTGTTTTAACTCTCACCGAAAAGCGTTAACGGCTTTATGGAACACACATTGCGCTTTGGGAAAGAAAACTTCAGTTCCCACCGCCACTGTAGGCACTTGTTTTTCTTCCTGTCATTTCTTTTTTACGCTTTTACCGGCCACTCTGTTCACGTTCAGCAGAATTTATTGCAACCACATGTTGCTGTTTTCCCGACTGCGGCGGCACTTCCGCTGCACCCAGAAGCCTCCTGGTTCCCCCTTTCGGGGTCTTTCTTACGCTGGCCCTCGGTTTGCTGTGTACGCTCCTCTCCGCTCTTGCGCTCCCCCCCCCCCCCCCCCCCCCCCCCCCCCCCCCCCCGCCCCTCTCTCTCCCCTTCCTTAAAACGGCGACACGCCGGCTTTGGTTCTTTCCAACCCCACAGGACTCGTTCAGGCAACCCGCCGTATCGGCTGTCGTGTAGGTTCGCGGGCGGCGCGCCCTTCTTTAACTTGCATTCGGACTACTGTGCTTTTTTTCAAGCACTGTCCATATTAACGAGACAAAAATACATGGGCCCAAGTGGGGCGCGTGCATTCTTCCCCTGTCCATTGTCCGGACAGCGAGTTTCCATATTGACGAGGCATAAATACATTGAAAAGGTTTCGTCCCCAGAAAAACTGTCCATAATACGGGTCGTCCATATTAACGGGGGTCATATTAACGGGGCACGACTGTACATGGAAGCGAAATATTCCAAAGCAGTTTTCTAATTTCACGGGTCATCTGTGATGTCGTTATTCGGTACAGAGCAACCATGAACATCCTAGAACAGATCACGAAAGTATGAAATCTCATTAACTAGGCGAAGTATTTTTAAAACACCGCGAAACGTATCGGGGTGTGAGTTGGGAGGGCGACCCATAGAAACACATGTAAACACGACTTACCGCAACATTTTACTCGGTTCAGCAGCGTTGAACCCTTCTCATTTTTTGGTGAACATCTAGTATCACGCCCCGACACCATGTTGCATGGCACACTACATTCCCTTGCAAGTACTGCAAGTCATGACGACTTGCGGGACCGTTCACAGCACGATAAACTGACCGCGCACAGTTGCAGACGGCAATGCGCCACCGGCGTTGTCGCTAGCAGACGCTCCGGAGCTGGAGGCGGCTGCGGTGGGTATCGCCAGCTACGCTGTCGTCTGCTGCAATGCGTGAATCTCGTTCGGTTCATATTGTCGTATGGCGTTTGACAACTGCTTTTTAAATGTAATTCTGTCTAGCACGTATCACTGAAGCGACAGTATTATCAAGAATATTTACCCTAAGCGGCAGCCTGTAAGCAAAACTGCGCGATTCGCAACACCCAGCTTGCCTTTTGGCGGTGTCTGGATTCATAACAAAGGTTATTCGGGGAGTTTTAAAAGTAGGCTGCCTCCGTAATGACGCACCCTACTTTATCACACTCTTCTTCAAAGCGCTGTTCAACGTTTAACGACCGGCCACCACTTCTGATGCTCTGTGAAATAAGAAAAATGTTCCGGTAAGTTGTGTTCACATGTATTTCTACGGGTCGCCCTCCCAGCTTGCACCCCCATACGTTTCGCGGTATTTTTAAATATACTTCGCCTCGTTAATGAGATTTCATTCTTTCGTGATCTATTCTAGGATGTTCATAGTTGCTTTGTACTGAATAACGGCATCCCAGGTGCCCTGTGAAATGAGAAAACTGCTTAGAAATATTTCGGTTCTATGTATTCCTATGGGCAGTAACCCTATTTTTCACCCCCAGTCGGCTGCGACGCCGCGAGCGCCCCCTTTGTAAACACGGTGTTGGTCTTAATAGACAAGCGTCAGCCCGTGACGTCAGCGGAGATGCGGTGGCGCTGGCGACAGCAGTGACTTTCGTGGTGTAGGCAAAAGCGCGGGCCGTCTGCATTGGATGCGCGGCGATTGCTGTGCTTTCGGGCATAATTCCCAATATTTCTACGAGATGTGGTGCGGTTGATTGCGCCACGAGGCACAAAAAGCAAAATGGCACTTGTTTTAACATGTTTCTTGCGGTAGAATAAAGATGAGAGCGAAGGGCAGCGGCATTGAGGGCGACAAGTAGACTCTTCGGTGACGGATTGCCCTCGCGGCTAACATATATATGCGTTGGAGTTCTTCACCGAAACTAGATCAGTTCGTTTGCAACCCTTTATTATCATGATTGCTTTTCGGCGGCACGAAGAATAGCGCAAGAACAAACGCCTGCAGCTCATGCCCATTTTGATATGCTATTAAGTTGTAAGAAGTTCAGACGCGATATATTCCGTGTGCGTATGATCCCGCAGGGAAGCTGCACTGTGAGTTCTATTCACTTGCAGTGCTGCCCGTGCATATGTTCACACAGAAAGGACACAAACGCTGCTGTGAAGGTAATTGCAATTACTTAGAGCGCGGTCACTCCAGTACGATATTGCTGGCTATAACAGGCCCGGACCTGTAAAGTATAGCTTTTCTCTGTTTGTACTTTCACGCGTTTCAACCAATCTCTTCATCACCGGTTCTATAGTAAACATTGTTATGATCCGGGCAGTCCCGCAGCATTATTTCTTATTTCTAAATTTTATTTTTGGAGGTCAATATAAGATCCTGACGAACGAATTAAATATCCACGTACAATCTAGCTCTGATCGAGCAGGATATTTAAGTATATATGGTACATGGAGTTCAATGTCCCAAAGAGGAATCGACTATGAGGGGTGCAAAATAAGCAGAATAAGATGATGCGAATTTGAATAAAATATTTCGATGTATATTAAAAAAAGCTCAGCAGATCACGCAAATTTCGCTGCAAGCGATCGTGGAGAACGTTTCATCTGCACTCATGCGTCTCTCCTATGGAGCAAAGAGAACAAAATGAGAGCTTTCGTATGTGAATGACCTTGCTACTGTTGTTGTTGTTGTTGTTGTCCAAATAACTTATGGCACATACCCACAGAGGGGGATTGGCCAAGAATTGGGTAGCAAAGAATTTTTTTTTAATATACTTGCATAAAAAAAATGATTTGAGGGGTAGAGGAAAGGAAACAAAACTAGAAATAAGTGAAATATAAAATGAAAAGTGGTAACACTCACGGGAGATTGACACTATAATTGTAGAACAAGTGATGTTTAAATATTTAGCATGACCTTGCTACGTCTGTAAGATGAGATAGACGTCAACGTCTTTTTTATCGGGCAGGCGAAAACAAGTTGGCAGTGCACTTTGCCAACGTGTTAAAAAGATCTAAAAGATTGAGTTCTTCTTTTTAGATACGAATTTTTATGACTTAAGTTGCCGGTAAAGTGAACTAGAAATGTTATTCCTAGCTTACTATATATAGTTGCTGATAATATTGTTCTTTAGAGTGAGTGCTTGAAGCAACAGAAAGGCAGTCAATAGATTCGCCATATGAAAAACACACTTCCAGTCATTCATATTGTCGTCCTCCTTGCATGCGCTAGGAATAGGCCTGGGAGTTGAACAGGGTTGACTATTAGTCTTTCTTATACATTGCGCTTTCTCGTTTTTATTTAACTTAATCACTCACGGCCGTCGCCTACGTACCGCAGCCGCGCGCTGTTGAGGCCACGGAGAAGGAAGCCAATGCAGCGCTCTCCGCCATGTAATTCTAGCTGTAATCGGCTGATAATGTGCGGAAATACTCTCCAGGCATAAACCAAACTATTTCTACGTATAAGCGAAGCTTACGTTTCAATATATTCACACGCGCGAACTGGTTTCGAAGGCAGCGTTGCTTTGCGCAGTGTAGGCACGCCGCGCTTTTGCCTAGGCAAGCGTCATGTTTGTAAACAAAGGTGGCGCTGCGATCGGCAGCGACATGGGGTGTAGGCAAAAGCGCGGCGTGCCTACACTGCGCAAAGCGACGCTGCCTTCGAAACCAGTTCGCGTGTGAGAATATATTGAAACGTAAGCTTCGCTTATACATAGAAATAGCTTGGATTATGCCTGGAGAGTATTTCCGCACATTATCAGCCGATTACAGCTAGAATTACTTGGCGAAGAGCGCTGCATTGGCTTCCTTCTCCGTGGCCTCAACAGCGCGCGGCTGCGGTACGTCTGTGAGTGATTAAGTTAAATAAAAACGAGAAAGCGCAATGTATAAGAAAGACTAATAGTCAGCCTTGTTCAACTCCCAGGCCTATTCCTAGCGCATGCAAGGAGGACGACAATATGAATGACTGGAAGTGTGTTTTTCATATGACGAATCTATTGGCTGCCTTTCTGTTGCTTCAAGCACTCACTCTAAAGAACAATATTATCGGCAACTATATATAGTAAACTAGAAATCACATTTCTAGCTCACTTTACCGGCAACTTAAGTCATAAAATTTCGTATCTAAAAAGAAGAACTCAATCTTTTAGATCTTTTTAACATGTTGGCAAAGTGCACTGCCAGCTTGTTTTCGCCTGCCCGATAAAAAAGACGTTGACGTCTATCTTATCTTACAGATGCAGCAAGGTCATTCACAGGTTAATATGTACATGAATGCCAGTACGAAAGCTGTCATTTTGTTCTCTTTGCTCTATAGGAGAGACGCATGAGTGCAGATGAAACGTTCTCCACGATCGCTTGCAGCGAAATTTGCGTGATCTGCTGAGATTTTTTTAATATACATGGAAATTTTTTATTCAAATGCGCATCATCTTATTCTGCTTATTTTGCACCCCTCATAGTCTATTCCTCTTTGGGACATTGAACTCCATGTACCATATATACTTAAATATCCTGCTCGATCAGAGCTAGATTGTACTTGGATATTTAATTCGTTCGTCAGGATCTTATAATGACCTCCAAGAATAAAATTTAGAAATGAGAAATAATGCTGAGGAACTGCCCGGATCATAACAATGTTCACTATAGAACCGGTGATGAAGAGACTCGTGAAAGTACAAACAGAGAAAAGCTACACTTTATAGGTCCGGGCCTGTTATAGCCAGCAATATCATACTGGAGTGACCGCGCTCAAAGTAATTGAAATTACCTTCACAGCAGCGTTCGTGTCCTTTCTGTGTGAACATATGAACGGGCAGCACTGCAAGTGAATAGAACCCACAGTGCAGCTTCCCTGCGGGATCATACGCACACGAAATATATCGCGTCTGAACTTCTTACACTTAATAGCATATCAAAATGGGCACGAGCTGCAGGCGTTTGTTCTTACGCTATTCGTCGTGCCGCCGAAAAGCAATCATGATAATTAAGGGTTGCAAACGAACTGATCTAGTTTCGGTGAAGAACTGCAACGCATATATATGTTAGCCTCGAAGGCAATCCGTCACCGAAGAGTCTACTTGTCGCGCTCAATGCCGCTGCCCTTCGCTCTCATCTTTATTCTACCGCAAGAAACATGCTAAAACAAGTGCCATTTTGCCTTTTGTGCCTCGTGGCGCAATCAACCGCACCACAGCTCGTAGAAATATTGAGAATTATGCCCGAAAACACAGCAATCGCCGCGCATCCAATGCAGACGGCCCGCGCTTTTGCCTACACCACGAAAGTCACTGCTGTCGCCAGCGCCACCGCATCTCCGCTGACGTCACGGGCTGACGCTTGTCTATATTCAAGTATTTGTTTTTCTTGCATCATGTAGGTTCATGAATTTATCATTTTTTTCTAGTGCTTTCACTGTTTTTTTTTGTCTCAGCTCGTTAGCTCAATCTTTTTTATCATCAGACTTCAGTTCTTCCCTATTCTATATTGTGTTCAGTTTTATCACTTATGTTTAGCCTTCTTTTTTCCTTTTGAGCTACTGCTCCATTCATTCCTACTCTTCTTCCATACCCATTCTTTCCTCCTCCGCACCCAATCCCTGCAGCTTTATGTTTTCACCTTGGAATGCTGGGTTTGTGTGAAGTTGTTCTGCATGTGTCGAGTGGACCTGGCTGTTCCCCACAAATGTGCAATTTTCTACTGCTTTTTTATTGTATGTTTTTATTGCCTCCCCTTTGTTTTTATCTGCCTCCTTGAAAGCCCTTCTAGCTGTTGTTATTGTGTATCTTGTGCTTGCAGCATTGAAATAAACGACCTGCAAACAGCCAGGGCTTATGCGTGTCTTAGTGTCTTGTGGCTCCTACATTGTTTCACCTTCACTACATCACTCCAGTCAGCCCAAACCACCATCATTTCACTGCACGGACCCCGATTACTTCCTCCCCAGACAACCATATCAGATCCAGGAGATGTCCATAAAATGCACCCCTCAAAATATTTAATATTCAGAGGATCTCCACAAATACCCACAATTGGTCCAGTGGATATTCCAGAAATGTCCCTATTGCCTCACAGTGGACGTCCACATGGACATTCATTATGATGTCTAGAGGACATTGCCAAATGAGTCTCTGGACATTGCATGGACATTGCCAAGATGTACAAGCATGCACTTTCAACAGAGCTAGGGATAGCTGTTGAGCAAAACACATAGCGTGAATTATAGTTTTATTCACAAAAGGACTGACTGCAAGCTCTCAAACACCTTCCCGTCTTCATGGGTTTCAGTTTGCATCCGTGCTTGTGCCTCCTGGAAAATATGAAAGATGAAGTGAACAATAAAGTAGGGCATTAAGAAATTTACAGGTAACAGAAAATAAATAGTCACAAAAAAAAGGCCGCATGCACAAAACAAACTTGTCTGAAGGCTGGCAACAGAACTTACAGCTATATAACAGCCAAAAAAAAAAATGGATGTAAAACCTTTACATGCGAAGAAAATAAGCCTATAAACATGCCCGTATTTAAATGAATGTAAAAAATTCACAACCTGTTGTCTCTGTAACAAGGATAGTTAACAATTTGTGTTCACTTCTTTTTCAATTAAGGTTGGAAGTTGTTTTAGAGTGTAAGCTGCACTATTTAGGCTGCAACTTCAGATTTCACCTCGCTGGGACTGAATGACTTCAACCTAATTAAGCATAGGTGTCCACTAAAAACTGAGACCATACTGTGCCTTCCTTTCCCCAAAAACCAACTAAAAAAAAATTAAAAAAATAGCGGAATGAAAAGGTTGTGTTACGGCACTCTCGCATCTACTGTTAATGAGAAGCTTGAGCACCCCCCTGATTCAAACCGTGTACAGCCTTGGCAAACCATACAAAATCATGCTTGAGCTTCCGCTCATTTAAATATGTTCAAGCCATGCTTAAACAGGCATCTAACTGGTATGTACACACACAGTTTTGTACAAAATAGTGGCTAAATTTTCATACCTTGTTTTGTAAGCCTTTCCTTTTGCTGTTTAAGACGGCATGGAGCATGTTGGAGCCATTTCTTTATAACTGCTTGCACATCATCCATTGTTGCAACATACCGCATGTTTGACCTTGCAGCCACTGAAACAAATACATCAGTATAGTAGCTGTGGTTCATTATTAAAATACCAAAAATAATGGAAAATTGTTGCCAGCCGCTGCAATTGCTATTTAATAACTTAAGCACCTGAGTACTGAGCTGCAGCCAGTGAAAATAAAGGAACAGGGATAGGAAAACAAGGACAAGTAGAGCGTAATGACAGCAAGAAAGGAAAAGAGAGTTTCATACACTCTTCATAATATCCAGAAAAATATACAGTGTGAACAAGCTAGCACCGCACGAATGGCAAGACAACAATCTTATTCTCGTAAGTGAGCTAATAAAAGCCAGTCTAGCTTTTCTAAAAAAAAAACTTGAACAAACAATGGCAAAGCAGCAACCCATTTTGCGATGAAGGCATGCAAAAAGTGATGTTCGCAGCAAGTGCTGTTGACCTGGGCGTGTTTAGGAGGCTTCTGCAGTCGCGCGGCAAATCTGCAAAGCAGCTATGCTTTGACAGCTTTTTAAGCAGGGAGGTCGCGGCTTTCTGCGTAATGTTCTCTTCTAGTATCCACTCCCGCAAAATGCACTTTATGTCAATATCAGCAATGTCACTTGCACATTTGCTAGGCGTTGGACGCGCGCAAAATGGCTCGCCGCTTAAAGAAAAAGCTAGAGGTTCCGATGACGCAGATGATCCTTGCGCGGCGGGAATAAACTCTGGGTCAAGCATGGCAGAGGTGGGCTCCGGGCTGTCATTGCGGGCTAGCTCTCCAACTACCGTTTCTGGTTTATGCACTTCTGCACACTCGTCGGGTTCACCAAGAGCAGAAAACGTGGCACGAGTATTCCTCGCAGCTGCGCGTGCTGCCCATGTCTTCGCTCTTGCTTTAGGCATAGCAGAAAAAGTCGTGCTCTTAGGTGATGCTGAAACGTACGTACCTTTGAAGAGATGTACTTCACGAACAAGGCAATGCACAGGGCGATTAACAACTTGAAATGATTGCTGCTGTCAACTTCGTCAGCGAAGATGTGGCCATGTGACGCGCGTGCGACGATATGCGGCTGCCAGCAACTCGGAGAGCGGTTGAGGCGATGTGAGCTTGTGTCAGCCATGCAACATATGCATGCCAGGCACAATGACACTTCCGGCTTCCGGGGATCGCTTCCGGTTGTACAGGAATGTACTGGTAGGGTGCATAACTATTACACCAAGCGCGAGCTGCAATACTCGGAAGCGCCAAGATTAGCAGACGTTCCCAAAATACGACGACGCCACTCGCGACTGCTGAGTGTATTGCAATAGGCATGTACTACGGCATGAGTCATCTGTGGACAAACGTCCGCGTTGCACTTAAATTGACCGCGTCTTCTCGCTCGCAGGGACAACACGTGCATTATGTTATTGTGTTGTGGTGGCTGCGCAGCGGAGGCAGGGAAGGGAACGAGACGAACGCCGCGGACGCCATGAAAGAAAAAAAAAAAGAAAGGCGTGCTACTCCGCGCTAATTTTGTGGTAAAGTTGCCAAAGATCTCATGAAAGTGACAGTGCGTCACCCAATAAACGCATTATTCATGTTCATAACAAATGTATCATACAACAAGTCTGCAGGCAAGGCATTTAATATTTTTCGCTCGCCACAAAGATTGCACTATTTCTTGATCGCGAATGTAGGCAGGCAGCGAGTCTCTCCAACGCTCCTCAACCTCTCCGGCACGAGCAACGAGCTGCCCACGTTTTTATCATGCACTACGGCATGAGTAATCTGCGGACCACGTTTTCTCGGTCTCGAGGGAGGGGGGGGGGGGGGGCAACAGGGTCTTGAAATTGAAAAAAAGATGAAATTGAGGGGCTTTACTTTAAGACTCTGCCTGCCTTTCCGCTTACCTCTATCCGGTCCGCACAATGAGCTACCCCCACGTTTTTCTCCCGTAGCGCCCGGAGACAATGAACCACATCAAATCGGTCAAATTTCCACTCACGGGCACGTGCTCACGCACAGTACGCTACGCAAACACGACCCAACACCACGGCGCGAAAAATAAACTGCATTAAAATGCAATTAAATTACTGGATATTTCGATTATTTAATTTCTTACGGCAATTTAAATTTCGCACCTTGTGACATTTTTGCAATAGCATATATTCATGTAGTCGACAATTTGAATATGTTAGTCAAATCTACATGGTATTTACCAGCAGAATTCGGTAGCTAAAGAAAAAAAAAGTTTAGTAGGCTGGCGCAGTAACATTCACGTTTGGCTAGTGCGCGCTGCCTGAAATTGCGGCGAACCGCTAGAAACACAATCTAGATGTGTCAGAAAACAGATGTTTCATTAGTCCGAATCAAAATTTAAAGTAAAAATCTGCTGAACTGTGCATGTCCACTGAAAGTCACATTATAACATCAAAGTTGTGTACACTGTGTGATATCTTCACGACCACGCAAAGGTAATGTCATGAGGATATCCACTAAAAGATGATCTTTTAATAATGGACGCATGGACATCTCATGGGAGTACAAAAATGACGTTTGATATTGAGACCTTTTGTGAAGATCCTATGGATATTGCTGGTTGTGTGGGTCTTGGTCACCTTATTCAAGCATGTGCCCTGCCCAGGCGGCCACAACTTTCCTGGCAAGTCTCCTCCGGCACCCACTCATGGTGCTACCTGTTCACCGCGAGTGCTGTCCTCTGGGCTTCTCTACAGTGCCCATTACAGAGTACTTTGTGAGCACGCAGTGCAGTTTGGGGAACTACAAGTACACGGATTATGCGGGACTGAAGTTTCCATGGTGAGGAAGTAGGTTCATGGATGATCTGTCCAAATTGAATCATCGTTCATGTGCTGCGTGCAACAAAAGGCTGGCCATCTTTAGGCCACAGAAGTATTGGTCACGAATGAGATATCTGAACAAAACTGGCAGTCAGAAAAATGCGGTAACTTTGTTATTCATTGGATAGAAGAGAGTCAAATTGTCATTGTTAAGGGTCATTAACCGAGGCAAGGTGAAAGCTTGGGCAAGGTGGTACAATATTTTAAAGAAAGGGAACAGAACACGTGATGAAAGATAGAAAATGAAGCACGATACAGGTCAATAACCAATGCTATGTTCCCTGTAGAAGTGATGACTGCATGCAAGAAAATTTCGTACGTCATTGCCGCTTGTTCCTGGTGGGGCTCACCTGCCGTCTGCTAGTACAATGGTACAGCAAGGGTTATATACCGTCGTGCCTCTTTAATATGGACACTTTGGTTTCCGCTCAAAACTGTTCATAAAGCGAGTCATTCGTTATAATGAATTGGAATTTTTCCCTGCAAAAGACAAAAAAAAAACGCTAAGAATAAGGTCTGCTTTAGTGTATAATGTAGGCCAGTGAAGTTGGCATTTGGAGCTTCAGAAGCATTATCCAAGTCACCATTATGCTTCAAATGCGATGCAGTTGAAAGTATTGTGTGGCAGTTGCGTATTGTTCTGGATGACATTTCAGTAATAAATTACATGACTTCGACTTTTCATCTCGCATGACATTCATGAATAAACTGCGTGAAAAAGACATGGACAGAGACAGAAAACACGTACACACATAGAGCGCAGACCTTCCAACTTTTATTTGAAAAATGCTTCTAGCATGCCCTTTATACGCTCTAAACAACCACCACATGACATAGCTGGGATCAAAAACAGATAAGTATTGACAGTTACGTGAACATGATGCATGGACCCGCCAGAGCGCCAATCTGAACTACACCAGTGTGTGCAAGCTTACTTACCATTGAACCTTGATAAAAGAATGAAAGGAGACAAGAAGAATAAAAATCCTGAAAGTGAAGATAATACCAATACCACAAATGAGGGCATCAACAAAACGCTGTATTACTAGCGAAACTTACTCAGCAAAATGGGATGAGACGCAGAACCGACAGTAATAACAGGAAACAATGAAAGTGCAAAGCCACTAGAAGACGTAAGCTGAAAAGAACTAAGAACTAAGAAAACCACTGATGCTAAAACTGGGAAACTGAGATTGAAAGATGAAGATAACAAGAAACAAAAGTAAAGGCAACACGAGCGAGGAAAAGGCAAAAACCAGGCTAAAATCGATGAAGGATGGAAAAAACAATTAGGAAGTGGACAGGTGCGGGTTTAAAATAGATGGTTTAAAGTGTTGCTTTCTAAAAACGAGATTTCTTTATCAGAAAGCATAATGACCGGTGTGCTCACAATTCTTCGAACTCTTAGCAATTAGGAAGGCCTCAATTATCTCCCTTTCTGTTTTGGTTCTAGCCATAGTGAGGAACTCTGCTTTCGAGAAATGGGTGACAATTAGTTGTTTTGCACTTCTTACAATGTAAAGCTAAATTTCCTCCCGAGTTGGTAGAAAGATTGTGAACATGTTCAGCTGCCCTCTCATTGAAACATCGCCCAGTTTGACTGATGTACATCTTGCCACAGGATAATGGCACCTGATAACTAACTTCTTTGGCACATTGTGCACTCAAGGCTGGAATTTGAGGTGCATCTATGCTGTCTATCATCTCGGTTCAGGATTGCACACAGTTTAGCGAGCTTACACGGTGTCGCAAACACGAGTTGGATGCTGTATCTTCCTGTAACCTTCTTTATATTGTGACACTCAATGCAGGTAAGGTATAACACACATTGGTTTTTGGTCTTCGTTCATTTGGCAGTTCATATTCTTCATCCTCTGTAGCAGACCTTTACAAACACAGGCTATCAGTTGCGACGGATACCCAGCAGCATGCAACCTCTCAATCTGACAGTTAAGACTTGAACCCATTCTGTGCTCACATGACTTTTCTAGAGCCGAATGGCAGGCAAGGTGAACAATCTCTTTTTTAACCAACTTTGAATATGCACTGTCAAAGGGTAGTAACTGCTTGTTCATTCTGGGGTTGTATGACCAACAGATATGTCAGGGTCTAAATTCCAGATTAATATCCAGAAACTGGATTTGGTTGCCTTTGGGTAAGTGATGTGTTAAATGAAGCCCTTTTTCTTCACGCTTGAAAACATTAAGGATAGTACTAACGAATTTAGGCAGACTAGAGTTAGAAGAAAGGTCTAACATCACGAGATAAACATTAACATACTGAAAAATGTGCACAATGCGGGGTTCAGAAAGACAACTTTTCAAGTGCTGATCCAAAGAAGCAAGAACAATACTACATAAAACAGGTGCTACAGATGAGCCTATGCATATACCACTTTTTTAATGTGAAACTCCTTTGTGGCAAATCACGATCGACGCAAGGTAAAATTTCAACAGTTCAAGGAATTGTTCCAAAGAGATGTTGATAGCATTGTGAAAACTGACTTCACCATATTCTTATACTTGCTGTTTGAGTGCTGCAAGCAAGGCATATAATGCAGAATAGAGTAGAACAGGTCCTCTGTGTCTATCGAGAACGCCATGGTGGCAGAAGTAATGTCACCTAGAGTGGCAAGAAAATCTTTTGAGCTCTTCACTAAAAACGGATTCAGTCCCACTACTTCGTTCAGGTGCTTCTTTAGAAAATCCCCTGCCATTCGCTGCCCAACTGACCTTCTCTGATACAATGACACGAAGAGGGCAACTCACCTTGTGAGCTTTTCCTGTGCAGAATACCTGCAGGAACCCCTTTTTAGCTTTCTTAACATCATTGGCAATCGATTACAGCTGTACCTTCCTGAGAAGCTTCCTGGCAGCCCTTCTTTGTCTTTCATCAAAAATTCTATTGGCCTGAAGTTCTTCGATAGTGCCTGCAGAGCCATTTTGTCATACATTGCAACAGGCATAACAACAAAGCTGGCTTATTTGTCGGCTTGGATGACTGAGGTCGTTGTCTTTCAAGTGGTCCACAATTTTCTTTAAAGGGGGGTTCTTAGGTGGCTTTTCACTTACATTACGAATGAGGCTGTCATCTCCGTCGCTGTCGTTTAGAGTGTATAAAGGGCATGCTCGAAGCATTTTTCGAATAAAAGTTGAAGTTCTTTGCTCTATGTGCGTACGTGTTTTCAGTCTCTGTCCGTTTTTTTTTGGCGCAGTTTAATCATGAACGACAAGTACCAACTAGCCCGCCAGAAAACCCTTGAATATATACCTCCCATGAACCCCTGCTACATATTAGTATTCAGTTGGCTGAAAGCTGCTGAATCCAACTATTCACAAGGTGCAAGCTGCTGTCAAAGTTTTGTTCAATTAAGTGAATTCATTTGACTCAGTTGAAAACTCGGCGGTGATGCAGGCATTGCGAAATCAGGGGGTAGACGAGCCGTACGTGAAAGTGCTGGAAGATATATATAGTGGCTGCACAGCAACCATAGTTCTGCATAAAGAAAGTAACAAAATTCCCATAAAGAAAGGTATTAGGCAAGGTGACAATCTCCCCAGTACTATTCACAGCTTGCTTAGAGAAAGTATGCAGAGACTTGGAATGGGAGCACTTAGGGATAAGGGTACATGGAGAATACCTCACTAGTCTGCGATTTGCTGATGACATTGCCTTGCTAAGCAACTCGGGGGATGAACTGCAAATAATGATTGATAACCTAGACAGGAAAAGTAGAAAGGTAGGCTTGAAAATCAATATGCAGAAGACTAAGGTAATGTTCAACAGCCTCGGGAAGGAACAGGCAGTTTACATTAGGTAGCGAAGTACTGGAAGTAGTAGGCGAATATGTCTACTTAGGACAAGTAGTAACCGCAGATCCAGACCATGAAAAAGAAATAACAAGAATAAGATTAGGAAGGAGCGCATTTGGCAAGCACTCGCAGATTTTGACTAGCAGCTTACCGGCATCGCTAAAGAGGAAAGTATATAACAGTTGCAACTTACCTGTACTCACCTATGGTGCTGAAACGTGGAGGCTAACCAAGAGTTCTGCTTAAGTTGAGGACAACCCAGAGGGCTATAGAACGAAAAATTGTAGGGATAACATTAAGAGATAGGAAGCATGCAGAGTGGGTGAGAGAAATAACTCAAGTTACCGACATTCTAGTGGAAATTAAGAAGAAGAAATGGACATGGGCAGGACATGTAGTGCGAAGAGAGGATAACCGATGGTTGTTTAGGGTAACAAACTGGATTCCAAGGGAACGAAAGTGTAGCAGGGGGCGGCAGGAAGTTCGTTGGGTGGATGAGATTAAGAAGTTTGCGGGGGTCAAGTGGATGCAGCTAGCACAAAACCGGGTTAAGTGGAAAAATATGGGAGAGGCCTTCGCCCTGTAGTAGGTATAGTCAGGCTGATGATGATGATGATGAATTCATTCAATACAAAAGTAACGGGCATCAATTACGCAACTTTACAATGTAATATATGAAACCACGAGTGAAAAAGGCAATCAGTCACTGGCACTGCGTTCATGTGATGCCTGTCAACAAAATCTAGGAGAAATTATCTTTGAAACAGTGCAACGATTTGGTTTTCATGATTGTCCATACTAACCCACCAAAAATACATGGATCCTAATGGTATCTGTGCATTCTCTCCTTGTCCATTGTCCGGACAGCGAGTTTCCATATTAACAACACTGAAATGCATGGAAAAAGTTCGGTTCCCTGAAAAAGTGTTCATAATTCAAGTCGTTCATATTAAATGGAGTCGTAATAATGAGGCATGACTGTATGCATCTTTTGTCGCCTGGCACGGTATTGTACGGTGCTGTTGCAAAAAGCTCAGCACTTGATCAGGCATACTTGATGTGGCTGAGATTAGCAAGTAGCCTGTACTACTTTGAGCATACAAAGTGCCATTCATTGCGGATGCAGTGAAAAATAGGCTGGGGATGTTACTGATGGCCGGGGCATGCCCAAGGACCAGTGGAGTTCGTCACCTGATGCTTGGCGTAATTGCGGAAAGCTCAGCAATTGCACTTAGCATGCTTTGACTTGGCTTGAGTGGAGCGGGCATGTGGTCTTTATGATAACATAATTTATGTCATTTCTGTGGGGAAAATGACGTTTATACAGAGTGAAGAAACACACACATACACTGCTATGCGGTGGCAGATGTGTGATACAGCCTGTATGTAGAACATTGGTGAGGGTCATCAAGAAAATCTGAGATGCTCGGTTGTGGCTACAGTTAAACTTATCAACAAGTATACTTAACTGGGCTCAGCTTGACCCCTTCAGTACCTTGTGGTGATGCCAAGTGTTTGAAAAGAAATGTGTATTTACTGCTGCATTGATAGGAGCAGGACAGAAAAAATTTTGTTGGCTAAACTGCTTGGCTGTTCGGGCTCAAATTTTACAGGCATACAAACTGAAATCAGCTGCATATCATGCTTTGATGTTTCAGAATTGTTAAAGTCAAATTGATATTTTTTTTCCTGCAAACCAACTTTATTGGTTTATAGAAAAGTCAAAGTATTTGCCACCTATGTGTGGACACCTGAACCACATCGTTGGAGAAGGAAGGTGGGAATGAAAGTTAAGAGGTGTTAATATATGCCAATTGAGGCCCTTTAATATGTATTGACATTTCCCAGCGTACAAATGTTTTTGTGTTTCGCCTCCATCAAAACGTGACTGCAGTGGTTGAGTTTTCTAACTTGGGCATCCTCCAGTCATGGCTGAGAAAATCTGAAAATTTAGTGTAGTATATCAGTGGATAGCTATTGCTGGGAGCAAGTATATAATTAATCTGATAGTTTAATTAATAATTAGTGATATTAGTGCCAGTAATCTCTGTTCAAATATAGTACATTGAACAGTATATTGTAGGATAGCTACAGATGAGCACATTGTAGGTACCCCTTTGCTTAGTTGCTTAGTCATTGTCACACAATGAAAAACTGACCTTATGCTTGATAAAATAGGTTTTACCCTGTTGAAAATTTTTTTGCAGTGCTTCGATGGGGTACTTGCCTGGTTTGGCCAGTATTAGCACTTACATTCTCATATTTTGCACTTGCAGGGGCACCCCTAGCACCACTTGGATCCACCGAGGAAACAATGCTCAACTGTGAAGTCTACAAAGGTGAGCATGCATGGGCACTTGGCATACCAGTAATGCTTCTTTGAAAGATGGCTTTGCTGGTTTCATCATCACACACATAAGGGTTTATAGTTAATTCTGACCAAGTTGCTCAAGTACTTCACCCAATCAAAGCCTAAACAAAAACTTAGGTGAAATGCCATCTCTGCAAAATTTGAGCTCTAAAAAGTGAATGGCTATGTGGAGAGCAATTTTTTTTGTGATGTTGATACTTGTCTGGGAGAAAAAGACAGTTATTGGGGAGAAAACTGACAAACATTTTTTCCCACCATTAAATTAAGATAGATCTAATGGCAGTGCAGTCTATCTTCTGAGATCCATGCCCAAAAATACTCTGACACGCCGTAGGTTACTTTTGGAGTTTGCCTGGGATGGCTTTTTTTGGCCTTTCCACATTTACAAGAGCTCCACTTTGAGGAAAAGTAGCACTTTCGTAAATAGAATGTGACAGTGTCAATACAAGGTGGCTTCAATTTGTATATAAACTTTCAGCACAGCAGAGGATGAGAACAGTTTGTTAGTATTGCATGAACAAGTCACACTGCTAAACTGTGTTTTGTTTTGTCCTTTAAGTCTTTAAATTTTGAAATTGAGTCTTCTGTTTTGTACGATTGTCCTGTGGTCATTGGTTTATTATTTGATTGTGGGGGATAGTGTGATCTCTGTTGCACAGGAGGATGGCTAAAGAGCATTATTAACTTTCGTTTCACGTGGTCCCTGGTTTTTAATTCTGATAGTTAAGGAGAATGAGGAGTTAGTGCCACATATTGTCTGCAACTGTTGGCAAGAGGGAAAGTGAGGAAGAAGAGGACAGAAGTATGGGGCGCGTGCAGGATAAAACAGGGTGACACGTAAGAAGGAGAATGGTGGAGCAGCGTTGCTGGAGGACAGGAAGCCATGGAGCTACTGCTGATCGTGTCCTGCCTGGCCTACAACCTGAGTGACCAGACCTGGGAGTGGCTGACTATCCTGTTGTGCTCTTGGACTGGAGCACATAGCCAGCATATGCGTTCGGTGCCATGCTGGTTGTGCAGTAACATGCACCTGGAAGCCTGGCCTTTCTGCCACTTGACGGCAAACTGAGGCCTTTCTAGCTGCCTAGCCAACTGCTGCCCTGACCCAAGTGCCTGTGGACACCTGGCATTCCTTGCACTCTGAGCCCACGCGACCTGGAACGTCTGCATGGACTTCACTCCTCTAGCACTTGGTGGCTATTACTAGTTTGTTTCATCTTTGTCTTGTTAAGCTCGTTATTTGTTGTTATTCGTCTAGTCTAAGGTTTATTTATAGAAATAAATGTTGCTAGCTTGGCCAGTCTGGTTGTGGGTTTGATTGATCCTACTGAATCAGTCCTTCGATTGGTGAGTTTTAAAGAACCTCCTCATAGGAAGGATTTGAAGCCTGTTGTTAGGGGATGGCTAAAATCTAAATTATGCTTGTGCCATCTGTTGTATAATTTGGTTTATCATGTTCAGTGTCCCAAAGTGATACTAGTTATGAAGAATATCATAGTGTGGGGCCTCAGAAATTTCAATGGCCTGGGTTTGTTAATATGCACCAACATGTAGGCTTTGCCTTTTGTATTCATGAAAAAGCAGCTGGGATGAAACTGCATCCTTGGGTTCGGCTGTCCAATGCCCTAACAACTCAGCTATCATGGTGGGCCGCCCATTGGATTGGCCCCGTCTCGGTGGTGCAGTGGTTGGGGCGCTCTACTGCTGTGCTCAAGGATGCAGGACCGAATTCCAGTGGCAGCAGCCACCTTTCGATGGAGGCGAAAAGCAAGGCATCAGTGTGCTGTAGGATGTCAGTGCAAGTTAAGAACCCCATGTAGCTAAAAATTTCCAGAGCCCTTCATTATGGCATCTCTCGTAGCCTGAGTGGCTTTGGGACATTCAGCCCAGTAAACCAAACCATACCTGTTGAATGATTAGCAGAAAATGCTTACTTGGGAAAGACTATATGGATTAAGAAATTTTTTCAGTTCCTGTGCTTTTGTTTTTTACCCAAGCTTTTTATTGGCCATTGAGAGCATTGAATTCTGGATGGTGATGGAGGCAAATTCATATGCACTGCTTGTAGCATTAGTTTCATACGTATGTTTTCATGTTGGTGGTGTTTTTTTCCTAAGCATGCCTTTTTTATGTGCTATGTGAATGAATGATGCTTGTGAGGAGGGTCACATTGAAAGACATTAAAGATGGCCATGGCAAAAATCCAGGAGACAACAGACTACAGGGCATCAATGGAAGTAGCTTGTGGCACTTTGTAAGCGGAAGGTACTATGCTAGATAAAATTTGACGAGATATTGGAGCCTGTAGGTGTGCACATGGTGTTTTCTCTAATCATGTAACTGGATTGTGCTCTGTCTTGCTGATTGTAACTTGCACTCAGTAGCCAGCAAGGCATGTCTTACAACTGTATGATACTGTCTTGTCTTTAGTTAAAGCTGATTAAAAAAACAAGCCACATTTTCACTTAGTTATTTTTTCATTTTAACTCCGAATTAACTCCTAGAAGCCAGAAATAGGGAATGCATACTGTTATTGTAATTGTTTTTATTTGTATAGCACAGATGAAAGCAACTGCAGGGGTGAACTGAACATCTATTCACAATTACAGTCAGTGTTGCGTTCGGTGCTGCGATACATCATGGCGTGGCATGGACACATCAATGTTTTGGGGGGGTTTGAACTTTGCAAGGCCAGAGAAATTGCCATTCAAGCAGATATGCATGCTGACGCTGCAGTTGGCTTTTACAACTCTTGATTTTTTTATTTTGTGTGATGTCGCTTCTACTGCAGTGTAACCTGCAAAGGTATCTTCACAACTGCTTGGCAGGGAGGACTGCTGTGCTAGCCATCGGTAGGCTGTTCTTTTCCCAGTTAGAAGGAAGGTGACTGTGGTGAGTTTTTCTCTCTTCTCTTTTTTGTGTAGCACGAAGCAGTGAGAGACATGCTGGAAACGCACAGGGCAGCAACTATGTGATACTTGACCATAGGCCAGTTTCTCAGTGATAACTATTGGAGCAGTAAGTGCTAGCACACACTGGATGAGGCTTTGCTCGGTGCATCTATAGCTATAAAAACTGCAGTTTAGCACGTGCATACACAGCTCTAAACTACACGTGTGCTCTAATCCTGTGGTTGTGTCTGGGATTTCTTTTAATTATCCCATCATTGTTAAATTATTTATTAAAGATGATACCTCACCTGGTGTTGATATCAAGTCCAAGGTCCTAAACGTGCAAATAATAGTGGTGTCAGTGTGATTCTGTGCAATATTTTTCAGCAGTTATTGTCATCAGGAGTGATACCAGAAGTATTAGATATGAAGAAAAATTCATCTTTGTGTTCTAGTTGTGGTCCTATATCTCTAACAAATGCTTTTCCCAAGCTAATGGAACACATTATGCTTAGTCACTAATATAGTGCAAGTTTTACTATATGATAATTTCTTTAATCCTGATCAGCACGACTTTCACAAAGGACACGTGTGATAATAAACTAGCTTCATTTGTCCGGCATAAGCTCTAACCTGAACTTGAACACTCTGGTTGATGCTGCCTTTTTAGACTTTAAAAAGTGCTTTGATGAAGTTCTCCACATCAGTCACTACTACCTAAACTTAAATGAATGATTAACTCTGGTACTATTAGACCTGGCAAGTAATTTCCTTACTTTTCGAAAACACTTTGTGTATGCTTAGAAAGGCTTGTTGGTTTGTTCTCCAGTCTTTTCTAGTCTCCCTTGGGGCACAATACTCAGCTCTTGCTGCTCTTAATTGATAATAAATTAATGTTCTTCCTAATAATATACTTTCCCCATTCACAAACAGCACCACTCTCACCCACTTCATTTCAAAACTGCTTTTGGGTGACTTTTACCTGAATGTTATGCCCGTCCCTCATGTAATACCCCAGTACCTTGAACATATGAGGTATCCATAATAAATAATGTAAAGATGACAGGGTGGTCTTGCAGCTAAGCAGTGAAGACTTCGAGCACAACAATGAATAAATTTCTTGCATCAAGAAAAAAAATATTGCTAAGTGTTTGAAACTGTCATTAGTGGTGCAACTGTAGTGGCTAAAGGGATTGGGTATGGCATCTCTAATAATTATTCATAGCAAGGTTGCAAAAGAGCGGTAGTGGGAATTCAAGTTTTGAATAAATATTCTGTCTCTATGCATTGCATTCTCATAATGACCATCTCTAATATTCATAACAGGGTTGAAAAAGAGCGGTAGTGCGAATTCAAGTTCTGAATAATTATACTGTGTCTATGCATTGCATTCTCATAACAAAAAAATAGTCTTTAGACTGAAGCATGGTCACACAGAGCATGGAAGACTGGGCTGCATTATCAGGTTGCAGTAGGGTCCGAAGGATGCGGCAAATTTTGTGATCCAGAAAATTTTTTCGGCACTGGCTGCCAAAGATTTTTCCTTCACACTCTCATTGCAAATAAGTTCCCATTGACTGCTGGCATGCTGGTTTGAAGCAGGTTGCTGCGAGAAGCGAGTCTCAAGCATAGGTGAATTGCATTTTCGCTTACAGGTAGGAAGGTAATCTATTGCAATTTTTAAATTTTGTAAATAAGCAAGATAGAGCCCCTCTAATGTAAAGTTACTTGGACCATATACCAGGGTCTTCACTATAACAGTTCTTGGTTGTGGCATGGCCTTGAAGATGCTGTCTGGTAATTGAATGACTCTCTACTAAGGGTATGCCAATATTCGAAATTTTCAGTGAGAATCGAATATGTTATTTGATTCATATTCGAAAAACTGGCATTTGGGATTTTCGAAAATTATTGAATCCATCGAAAATTCACCTTACTTTCCTGCACTGCACGCTTCACCACAATACCTGAACGCGTGGGCTGTGCAGTGAAGCCTCTCAAAAAAAGTGATGGGACTGTCTTGTGAAGAGGGCCTTCCCGACTGTACACAAAGTAATGCACTTAACAAAAGTGGAAAAAAAGACAGTATTTCAATTTCATTTGAAATGCAGACTGTGCAGACAGATGTTCATTACTTAAAATCTGGTAAATATTTTTGGCAATTTTTAGGGACCATTCGATAAACTGAAGCTTTTAGTTATTTGGACGTTTTCTAGTCCCTTGAAGACTGAATTAGTGTATAAATGCTTGTAAGGGCTGCTCTTTTTTCCCAGATTCGTGGGCCAATTCTCAGGGTGCGGCCTATACACTCAGCATACGGACAACATTTTTTGGAGTAAAAACAGACAAAACAGTGAATGCGCTACATTTATTTACCATTCTATCATCACTCGCAGTCTTTTGACTCCAAGCTGGTGCTGTGCTCTGGTGCACATTCGCTCCACAAGTTGTTGTCTTCATTCCCTTCTAAACTACTTGAAATCCCAGTCACCTTGAAACTATGTGGTGTAAAATCTGAAGACAGAGTTCCACACGGACGAAATCTAGCCAAGCACAAGCTAGCAGTGCCCTCTTGGGCTGCCCGGTCAGCATTTCGTCACGATTGCCGTTTGACATCCATTCTGAGTACTGCCTTCGGAATTCAACCTTAAAAGGCCGATTGAAGCGGACGTCCAGGGGTTGCAGCATGCTGGTGAGGCCGTCTGGAATAAAAGTCATGTCTGTGCAGATACTGCACAGCTGTTCTTTCACCCTATTCGTTAAGTGACTGCAGAAGCTGTCCAGGACAAGCAGCGATCATTTGGCCAACATGGAGCCTGGGCTATTCTGCCAAATGCTTTTTATCCGGTCAAGCACAAGCTTATCATCTATCCAGCCCTTTTCTGGGGCTCGAACTACAACTACCTTGGGGAAAGTGTTGTTAGGAATCCTTTTCCTTTTCAAGATGACATAGGAAGCAGTTTCCACCCATTTACAGTGACACACAGCATAACGGTGCACTGCTGGTGCTCTGTGCCAGTTGTCCGCATGAAAACACTCTTCTTCCCTTTCATTTCAACGGTGCAGTTCTCAGGGCAGTCAACCCACACGTTGGGGTTTGTTATATGAGAAACTAGTATATAGTTGGTCTCATGATGCAGACCGATGACATACTTTTGAAAGCTGAGCACCTTGTTGGCTTAGTTGGCGAGTGGCCACTGGCACAGCATGGTCCTGTGGCAAAAATATAAGCCCTTCACTTCCTCTTTAGAAATCTTTGTAACCGACGACACTAGCTTTGAAGTCCTCACACGGTATGCTTCTTGCATATGCCAAGGCTTGTGTCTTGCGTGCAGCATGTTGATTGTCACTGCGTAGCCATTGTTCTGCACTTTTATTGTATAGCTGAAAAGCTCTTCCAACTCGGTATACTTGCACGGGTTGCCTCGAAAAGTGACCTTTTGTAACTGGTGCTCTTTAACACATCTGTCTGGTTGCACAGTCTTTGGATGCACTTCTTGTGCACGTCAAATTTTCTGCCTGCCACATGCTTGCTATGTTTGAGGGCAAACTTCACTATAAGTTTAAAGCCTGCTGTGCAGCTATCAATATCCAAGAATGGCAGCACTCGACAATTCACGAAAAATTGAGCAGAGAGCACACAAGAGCTGCAACTATGGTGTGCAACAGTGCCAACCACATTACCACTACTTGCATGCCTTTGATAGTCAGCAAAATAAAGCTGGAGTGGCCAGGGCTGGCGACACCGATGCCAGTATGGATTGTGGAAGCTTGTGGCAGAGGGAATACAGTCGAACCCTGCTATAACGAAACCACTGAGGAAACGAAAACTTTTCCGTTCTCGTGAGAATTTTCCTGTTGCAAAAATGAAAAAGTAAGCGCACACATTACTTTCCAGAACAAAAATTGAATGAAAAAAGTTGCTTATTTTGCTCTGCTTCACACTACTCTGCAGGAGCTTCACGGTTTGGGCTTCACAGTTAGATAAGCTATGCATAGCTTCGTCGTTGTTGTGGTTGCCGAGGAAAGTGCAGATAACATCAGAAACATCAAGCACATCACACAAGCTAACTTGCTTTCTTTGTGCTTTGTTTTCACCATCCTCGTCGTCGCTCTCTTCACTTCGTTTGCACACACTGTCAGTAATAGCGCCGTCGCTGAATTCTTCGTGCATGATCAAGTTGATGTCTGCACACAAAAATTCATCCAGTTGAATAGTGTCCGGCACCATTGCATCGACACTGCAAAGTGCTTACCATGCTTCAATTTCTGGCTTCAGATCATCACCACTTGCAGAAACACTCGCTTCCGGTTCTGCCAAGGCATGCTGACCAGCCACAAAGCTGGCATGTCTCAAGCAATTCTGGACAAGGGTGGCCGGAGTAGAAATCCACACCATGGCAAGCATTTCCAGTGCCATAAAAAGATCACTTTTTGTCAGTTGCTTCATTTCGATGTTCAACAACGTTCGCCGGATGAGTCTCTCACGGCATTCAGACTTGACCTTCTTAATAACCCCTTGGTCAAGAGGTGGAAAAAAATCAAGTGGACGGTCGTCAGGACATCGTCTTTGATGTGGTGGGCACTGAAGTTATCCAAAAAAAGGCAGACGGATCTGCACTGCTTTTGCATATCTGCATCAAAGGCTTCCAACCAGCTTGAAAATATTGCACATGTCATCTAAGCTTTCTGATTAGCAGTTACCTTTAAAGCATCGTGACATCTTGCTCTGGCCAATCATAAGGAGGGGATGCTTGTCAGATCCGTCCATGTTTGAGTGAAAAAGTATTGTCACCCACTTTTTGCTCAGCTTGCCTACATGGCATTTTTGTTCCTTTAGGTCGAGTGTTCTCGATGGAAATATTTTGTAAAAAAAGCCAGTTTCATCTGCATTATAATTTTCAGAGGGCTCGTATTTATCCATTATGCTTTCATACCTTTCCTTCATCTAGGATGATGCAGCTTCAGCATTGACACTCGCAGACTCCCCCGACAACACTTTGGTGACGGTGCAGTGCCATGCTTTAAATCGGCTTAGCCATCCGGTGCTCACCTTAGAGTTGTCGTGCCCCAGAACACATGCAAAGTTAGTTGCTATCTGCTGCAGAAGGCTTCCAGACAAAGGCATCGTTTGCTCTTTCTTGTTGAGGAGGCACTGATATACAGCTTTGTCGACGTCTTCGTAGACCGACATTGCCACCGTCTTATTCTGCGGGCCCTGTTCTGAAGTGCCGCAATGATGCTGTGCTTCGCTTTCAGAAACGTACAAAGTGAGCTGCACGGGATACTGAATTACGATGGCTGCCACCCTTGCATTAATGCTATAGAATTTCTCTATATTACTGGCTATATGATTAATTATTAGAGAGATTTAGAAAAGAGGGTCCCAAGCTTTGAGGCCCCCAAGGAGCTTGGGGCATCGAAATGTGCATGCACAAACGTAAGGCCCACTTGGGGTTTTGGGTTAACAATAGGGGCGGACCTTATTTTTCAAAATAGCGTTCGCCCCAAGCCATCGTTCGGTCGCTTGGGCCCGGCCGGTCTCGAGGGAGAGTGCGCTTCTCTTCTCTTATGGCCTCTCCAATGGGGTCTGTTTCCACCGCCCGCCACGCCTCGGTGGGGTCGCCACTGCCCCACTGCTGCATCTCTGCTACTGCTGTTTGCACACAAGGGAAACATGCGCTTGCTCTTCACTCCGCACGCATCAGTTGCAACTGGCAGGTCCTGAAATTTCACCTCTTTTGGTTTATACAAAGATGCCATAATCAGCCCCTTGACCGTGTATGAGGAATAAAATAGTCAATAATCCGCGCACGCGGATTATTGACTATTTCTCTTCAGCAGTGCAGTCGCGCACGGTCGAATAAAGCTCCGGGTACATTTACCTCAACACTTTTTGCCCTAAATTTTGCACCAAAATAAATGTACCAGGCTATGCAGTGTGCATTTTAAAGCTGTAAGTAGGTGTAGGGTGACCTGATGCTAGTGCATGGCAAACTGATGGGTGGAGATTTTGTCAACCACTGCTGTTTTCGTTCAGAGCAAAAGAGGACCAGCAAAAATCTATGGCGTGTCTCAGATTCAGAGTAAGCAACAAAAATTTATGCATATAGTTGAAATTTTAGTTGTCTAGTGGAGTGGGCTGTTCTAGCTTCGTTCAAAATATATCGGTCGGTTGAAAGACCGAAGATGTATATGTAGTGTCGCGACTGACACACATGTATGACATATATTATGGTAAGGCTACGCAAAAGTAATAAAAAATAATATGCTTCTGCTAGTGCACACATGTATGAGAGACGTAGTCTGTTTAATACGTAAATAAACAACTTTTAATCAAGGAAATGAGCGTAAACAGTTATGCATAATTGAAAAGAGTGGCAAACACTAAAACGAAATATGGTCCTTCAAAGTTATACACTGTACTGCCTATTCATCAAATCATCAAAATGCGACTTGCGCAGTCTCAAAATCCTCCTGCATGGATTGTACACATAAGCAGTTGGCCTCTCGTTCCCGTCTGTCACTTTCTAGGCATAATTAATTGACAAGAAGGATTCTGAGAAATTTTTCAGATACTGGAAGTGGCTGTTATAACATGGCTGTTGTCAATTCCTTCTGGGCAACTCAATGGTGAATTCTCAAGTGCTGATTGAATCAGGATCTTAAGTAATTCAAGAACATTTGTGTGTAGTAGGTGCACTGAGCTGTTTCAAAAAAAAAATTGTCTAATTGGGCAACAAGCTCTGGTTTTGGATAATGCAGTCCACTAGAATATTGTCCTCGTAGAAGACTATACATGGGGCTGCTCCTTCACTGGTTTCAAGAAGAATAGCGCAAGCATCAAACCCGAAGTTGATTAACTATATATCCAGCGACTTAAGGTAAACCGGAATATGTGACAGTGGGTAATGGGATGGCAAGAGATGCCATCACTTCCTTCAGTTCCTCGGTTACTGATTGTGGCATAGCACAAATGATTTTTTTGGCATCGCCGCAAGGTACCTTGATTTTGCTCTCAGATGAAATGTCCGTCTTGACAATGGAGTAAAATGCCGCCTGCTGTTATGGCCCTCGCATCTAGCATATTGTTTCCTTCCGCACGTTACCCTTACTTTCCCAAAAAGAGCCTCAATGGGGTCGCTATAGGGCTTTAATTGTGTCTTCAGCAGGAGTGTCCTTCGCTTTAGATGTTTCTTGTATACTTTCGATATAGCAGGTGAACTCATTTGTAAGCCACTGCATCGAGTATCACCTGCATCATTTATTGGCTTCTTTTTGCCACTTCCAGCAAAGTGGTGCCATGAATATCAAAACATTTTTATTGTTTTCATAATAAGCTTAATATCATGTAAAAATTTCATTAAAAGAACGTATATTTGCAAAATAAAATAAAGATTATATTACAACACATTTGCTAATATATGAATTATAATAGCATTTAAAACTAAACCTTACAACATTTACTTTGACTGTTATACTAACACTTTATATCATGCAAGCATTCTGCAATTTACATTACATGTTTATGAAATTATTTTCACCTTCAGTGCTATGGATGGCTTCGCATCTAGCGCTAAAAGACGGTTTTGCTGTTGCAGATGAGTTGCTGTCATGTTAGCCTTGAAAAAGCTTCGATGTGATCACTGCTCATTCTGTTTTTTTAATTCCTATTCTTGTACAAGCCTGGGAAAAATTCGGGTTAAATGGAGAAAAGTAGCTACCATGCCACAATGTATGTCATATGCTTGTCGAACATTTGCTGAGCGACAGTGTTTTTTATATAAAGACTCCGTTCACGTGTGTAATACGCTGACGACATGTCGTTGCAGCATCTACCTTCTGTGTTCTTTCATTTTGGGGCTACACTCACCACAAAACCCGTGCGCGACAGCGCGAAACCAGGCAAAAGCCACCCACCGCTGCTGACGCAGATGCAGAGCAAACAGTGAGCAGGTCGTGCCCGTTGCGGCAGCAGAGAGCGTAACTCAAGGAGAAACGTTTCCATTGTTCCTGCGCGATTGAGTAGGCCGTAAGAAAGAGCGTCCTCTCCCTCGAGACTGGCCGTGCTTGGGTTGCGGCAACATGGCGGCGTCAGGCCAAGCAGCGGCTGCTCACCTCGGCACACATTTGTCATTACTGCTCCATGGTGTCACGCATTCATGGCAAACGAAAGGTCAATGAAGCTTATGCTGTCTCTTGATGCCCATGCCACCAAATTTCAGCGACTGAACGCACTATATTTTCTGATTGCTTCCAGATTTACCAAACTGCTATAGCAAGTTTGTCTCGTTTGGTTGCCATGGGGACCAGACGTCGGAAAGCGTTGAAGGTTTAAATGAGATTTCCCGGCTCAGCCTGAATTGATTATTGGCCGATTTTGTCTTGTCTGACGAAAACGATTGATATTACTGGTAGTTTTAGTATAGTTTTGTACAATAATAGCACTTTTTTATGCAAGAAGAAATGTTGTTGGCTTTTATATATTTAAATACTCTTTATTGGTTTACCGTTGAGGTGCTGCAATCGACGAACGCAAGCCTGGCTCCACTACGTCAGGAAAACCAATGTTCTCAAGCTCTCCGCTCGGCTATCACGTTGTGCCGCCGCATACTATTTCCTTGGGGGCCACAAGCCTTGGGTCCCCCTATTCTAAAACTTTCTATTGACAAGGAACTCTACTCCTAGTTCTCACCTCTTGGGTAAACCAGTCAATGTTACATAATCTTGAAAAAACATTTGTAAACCTTAGAATTGCCTTTTGAGTTGTCATCAAACGGACTAGTCACACTACAGGGCAAAGGTTTCTCCTATACTCCTCTAGGTAACCCAATCCTGTGCTAGCTGCATGCTCTTGACCCCTGCTAAGCTAACCTCACCTACCCACCTAGCTTTCTGCTGCCTCCTTCTATGCTTTCCTTCCCTTGGAATCCAATTTTTTACTCTAAGCGACCATTGATTGTCCTTTCTACACACCACATGCCCTGCCCACGCCCATTTCTTTATTTTCACTAGAATGCGATTAACTCGAGTTAACCTCCTAAGAATACTAACAACCCCTAGCCTTTTGAGTAACATTTAGCTGTTTGTTGCATCCACACATTGAGTTCATCACCCACAAACTAAGATGTGGCGGCAACTTCAGCCTAGGGCCACCATCTGGATTTTTGAACTGCATTCATTTTTTCATAAAACCGACTTTCATCTTGAGGCATGGGACATGAAAAATTATCCAAAATAAAAAATAAAGCCAACTCAATGCCCATGAATATTGCTGTAGGTGAGGGGAGGCTGAATGAATGCCAGACGTACCATTGATAACCAATGAACCAACCATCCAAACACAACACTTACAAACACAAGGTGAAAAGCAGCATGCTGAAGTCTCTGACATCAACACACAGCTTTGACTGAGCGGGAATATTTATGTCCATTCAGGCTGACATCATGGCTTCACTAGTTGCTGATTCTCATGTCAAGTTGGAGAGCTTGGATAGCTAATGCTCGTTTTCATTCTTGATACCATTTTTTTTTGTTTTTCATTAATATGTTATAATGCTGGAGTTCCAGCACCCAGGTAGCCAATTTTCTGCATGTGGAGTTCACGCCTTGTGTCTACAATAGGTAACAGCAATAAGGAATCACAGTGCTTCCAAATAACTGACTTGCAAATGCTATCCCCCTTTCCATCATTTCCTTTCCATCATTTGTGCCAAGCAAGACCTGGCAGCTGTTGTTGATGGCATCAGTGATGAGGTTCCATGGTGTTCAATACCACATCACTACAAAGGGAATATTTCAGCTGTTCCAATCTTGAGAAATTGTCAGAGCTTCCTTGTGAAACTGCACCTTGGATGTGCTTTCCATAGCCAAGCATCTGACACCTTTTTCGCTGGTTTCGGACTGCAAATGTGTTGGCTGGGAAAGTGTTTCTCTTCACAAGGTGAATTTTGGAGTGGCCACTGATGGCACTGGGTGCTCCGCCATTTTCCATCAAAACGAATGCCGAAAAACATGGTATGACCAGTAAGATGGCTTGTACAAATAAAAATGAAGATGTGATAAGCCTCTGGAGTGCATTTTTGTATCCGATGAAAAAGGAAAAGTGGAAACAAATACAGCATGCAGCAGGCCCAACCTGGGAATCCATGAAAGGCTCAGTCACGGTGCTCGAGTTGACGCTCTTCAACAGAGGACAAGTCCTCAAGATGGCGCAAAGTGTCTACCCTAGTCATGGAGGAAGTTTTTTTTCCTCCATGGCCCTAGTAAAGGGAAGGCAGCCATCACTCTGCCCTTCCACATTGCCGAGTTGTCTCAGTCTTGGATACGTGAATTTTGAGACAGAGGTTTCAAATGTAATGAAATATTCTAAAGCTGGAACTGCATGGAGCCGCGAGCGAAAAACGCGACTTGCGGCAATTGGCAGCGTTGTCGCCCGCGCGAGAGCACTCGCATGAGAAAAATGGAGCGTTTTGAGGGTTACGTTGTTGTTATAGTTTCAGTTGCGTACATCCCACAAGACGCAACGCTTTTCCACTTTGGTGATTAAGGCCTCGTTAAAGGTTGTCTTGTCCATTTTGGCCGAACACTATGCACAAACGAACACGATGCGTGAATGCAAGTGGCTCCTTGGGTGCATGCACCAGCTTTGCTGAGGAAACAACAAAGTTCCGCCAAAATAGTTCCACCGAGATGCGTGGCGAGCAGAGCCATCTATTGGCCAAAAGACCAAAATGACACGTGACTCCACGCTGATTGGTAGACACCAGCCGGGACATCAGTCTGCATGCCGCGTGAGGTGTTTTTTTTCTACTTCGTGTAGAACACGCAGCGGCACAATTTTGTGCTGGGCACGCGTCAGAATGATGCGCGCTTCCCACCATCCGTGCGGCAATCTAGCCCTAAATCGCGCTATGCGGTTCCAGGTTAAAGGCGTCCTTGGTGCAACGTCCTGGCCGCATGTGTTTATGAGTTGCATTTTGAGACTGGCTGCTAGACTCCATGGCTGTTACAAATCTTAATATATACTAAAGACATCTCATGCAAGCACTGGTATCCTCAGCTGCTTATGTGGCATTAAACTCATCTGGCACCCAACATGGGGGCCCATTAATGGCTCAGTCACTATGTGCGAGTTCATGCACTTCAACAGAGGACATGTCCTCAAGATAGCACAAAGCACCTACCCTAGTTGAGAGAAGGCAGCCACCAGCCTGCCCTTCCGCGTTGCCGAGTTGTCTGAGTCTTGAACATGTAGATTGCAAGACAGGTATCAAATATAAAGAAATGTCAGTCTAAGCACATTCTTGGTGCAACCTTGGCCACATCTGTTTCGAGTTTTTGCACTTTGAGGCTGGCTGCTGGACTCTCTATGGATGTTGAAGACTTTAGGGAGATACTCATTTGCTTCCTATTCACCTATTCCTATACTTTCACCTACTACTCTGTTCGCGTTAATTTTTTGATAGTAACGGGCTCCATTGGACAGACATAAGCATCTGGTCACACATGGCTATCCAATATCCATTCAGTTTTTTGGTGGATCTCATGCATTGCCCTGGCCTTTCCTTTGCATCCTGCTGACTATGCAGCAAATCTGCAGATTTCCTGCATGTATTACCTCTTCCACTTGTACCCCTGCCACATGGGCACAAAAAAATGACACTTATCACCTGATGCCTTACCCTGCCTAATGCCATTTCTTTTGTGACCGGTGCTATGTGCCGAGATCTAATGTCATTTAAACTTTTTGATCATAAATATGTTGCAAAGAATATGGCACTTTTTATTGGTTGCAACTGTTTTCAGTGTTAGTAAAATATAAGAATACAAATATTTTTCAGCAAATGGTGTTTGCTTTTAGCAAACAGGCGACTAGGCATAGGCAAAGTACTATCCTGTAAGAGCCGTTTTCATGGCTAAATAGTACAGATGACAGACGATCAATAAAGTGACACCTGTGCTGTCACGGTTGCAGCCAACATATACACACAAAAATATTGTTTTCGCATGACATGCAGTGATTGTGTTTGCCAGTGAAGCATTGCGCAGAGTGGCGAAAGCTGGACATGGACAGTGGGGCAGCTAGGCAACGTGTTTACAACTTCGAACTCTGCTGACAAACTAGTTCGTAATGACAGCCCTTGCTACAGATTTCTTGGGGAACATACAAAGTGAGTGCTGGCAGTTCTCCAGAAATGACATGGTTTGAGGAGACCGTGATGAAATTAGGCGACAAACTTCAAAAGGTGCCTACGAGTATCTCCAGCAACTTTCCTGTATATTGTAGAAGCTTGCCGCCGTGATCTTTGTCACCTAGTTACTAAACATGAGAGAAGCCGTTTTTGTCGGGAAACGTGTCGACGTGGGATTATATATGCTTTGCTCATCGACGGAGAACAGAACAATTGCTGAATGGTTTTCTCTGTGTCGCTCTACCTTGAACGCTATGTATAAAAAGTTATGCGAGGCTGTCCTTCGAAACTTGGAAAGATTGGCTGCAGATGATCCCCGCCTCTGAGACGCAGCAATACGTCTGGGAATTTCATGCTTGCACTGGATTTCCCCAAAGAATAGGCACTTTAGACAGTTGTCATTTTCCAATATTGCCTCTGGAAGAGCACGCCACTGACTGCTACAATTACAAGGGATGGTACGTAATGCTTTGAAATGACGTAATTGTGTTTTAGAGCGAAGGCTCTACTTCACGACCATAGCTACGAAAGCAAAGTGAAGTGTGAAGCCTCTATTAGGAAATAGTAAATCAACATAAACCAAGCTAACAGCTTTCACTTGACAATTTTGTTTAACCATGTCAAAGCCCTATCACTTAAATTTAACTTAATCACTTATATTCTTATTTCTCTTTGCCCTCTTTACATTGATATATTACTGGTTAAAATAGCACATCATGGCTCCACACCTTTTAAATAAGCCTTTGTGCAAAATGACACATACAAGGACCAGGTGAGGTTTTCTATTACCTGCCTTTATTGCCATTTCTGAAACTAGGCCAAATCATGACAGGTAATAACATTGAAAACCGGGGTACAAGTAATAGTAAATTTTCAAGTGGGCTCATGCACACCTAAAATTATACAATTTATTTTCAGTAATGATGTGAAAATATTCTGTAGGTAATTTTTCTTTGCTTGTAGCAGTGTTTTTCTCCCCTATTTTTTTACCTGCAGGTTTAGTATGATTCTAGTTGCCCTAGTCGACCATAAATACCGATTTCAATACATCAACATTGGCACACCTGGACGCTGCCATGATACCTATGTCTATTATTAGCCAAAACTATGCAAGTGAATCGAAAGTGACTTTCCAGCAGCCAATAGTCTCCATTGAAGGCACTTCAATTTCACCAATCATGTGATCAGGCATTTGCACTAACACCAAATCTCCTAAAGCTGTATGCAAGTGCTCTTGCCAGTACTCCTGAAAATGCCTTCAGTTATAATCTGTCTACAATATGCTGAATTGTAGAAAATGCTTTTGGGAGGATGAAAGCAAAGTTTAAGTTTGTAATAAGCCAAACTTGCAATTCATGCTTGCTATGTTCCCCACAACAATTTAAGCATTCAAAGAACGAAATGAGCAGCAGTGGGAGAATTAAGTTCTATTTCATGACCACCTATGAACAGCCACAGCGCACCACTGAGGCACATGGTGGAAATGACCATGCTGTTCGAGCAGCACTTGCAAAACATTCTTTCATTGTGGTGCATAGCAAGTTCCTGCCATGCAGGAGTTCATCGCAATGTTGCTAAATAATTTCTTTTAGCAGAATGTATCAAAAAGAGAGTCTGAGGATCTGGGAACCTCCTATCAATTTTTATGAGCTGCACATAACCTGAAAGTCTTAAAGTAAATACAGCAAATTCAGCTTGCAAGGCTATGACAAAGACCACAGAAAGTGCAGATATTTTACAATGAACAAAGTAAAAAAATGCCCATTGAAGAGATTGGAAAAAAATTACCTAAAGAAAAGAATACAAAAGCACAAGAAACAGGAAAATTTGAAAATTACAGATCAGAAAAAATTCGCAAAAAGAATGCAAAAATTGTATGACAAAAAGTAAATGTTGCACAATGAAAACAGTAAAAAAAATTGCACATTGAAGAGATAAGAAAAATTGTATTTTTTCTGCGAACTCTGTGCCTAGCTATCGCTAAGTGCATTGCTTGACTGGAGGCCCCTTGAAGCATTTATGAGCTCTTGCTCCCTCACTTGCTCCCTCTTAGCAGCTGCTTCTGCAAGCTTCAGATGCTTATTTTGAATTATTCTAAGTGCTTGGCATTCTCTCATCTTAGTGCTTGGCATCCTCCCAGCTGGCACAAAGGGCTGTCTGCAAACAGACTACTTCGCCTCAACGTTCCTTTTTTTCCGGTCTGGTAAAGCAATCAAGAGTAACTTATGTTTCTATGTGTCCCTAAGCCAGTATTGCACTGCTAAAATTCGGTGCTATTGCACAACCACAAAAAGGAGGACTTAATCTCTCAGTAGATGTCCTATGCAAAATTAGTCATGAATACTGGTGTCCTCACCAAACATTAGAGGCTGTCCAGTCATTGTAGTTTAAATATGTTGAAGCATTGGATCCAGAGAGTCCAGAACCAGTAAGACAATTTTACTGGTGAAGGAGTACAAAGCAATTAGCTCAGGGCCGATAATAAAAGCCTCAGGAGGTCATATTGATTAGTGTACTTACATATTAATTTTTGTCAGGCCTGCTCAAGGAGCTCTTCCATAACCAATACAGCAGAATATGGGATTGACCAGGTCCGGAGGTTGGCTACCAAAAAGTGCCTCAGGTGGTTCCAATGAGGGAAGTACTGATACACATGACAAGGCCTGAACGTTCTTCTTCATGGGCTGCACCCATAGTGCACAAGAGCAGGTTGAAGAGGCGCCTTACACATGCTGGTGCAACTGCCATTGTCACCAACCTTATTGCAATTCCTCTTCCAGTGAGAATAGCTCCTTCAAGCAATGTTAGCTGCTTCTGAGTTCAGTGGGTAGCCTCATAAAATCGATTTTTCTTTAGGGTGGTACGCACACATTTTTAACAGGGGAATATGCAGGCGCCGCTAGGTGAGTGTCTGAGGACATCTAGGGTTTGTAAAACTGCTCCCCAAGACATGCATTCACATGCATCACCAGGTACGAGTCAGATTTCATGATTACCAGATGCCAGGTATTTTCGATGCACATTGAGGAAAGCTTATCTGTGCTGTCCACTTTGCCCCTTCACCGGAGCAGTGTTCAATGATTCTTCTTTGTAGGGACTCTGGTAGTGTGGCTGGACTGTAAGGGGGACCAGGTAACACTAGACAGATTTACGATGAAACAGTTCAGGCAATTTTATATGAAATATTTACACGATCATTCAGTTCAATAAAATATAGAAACATAGAGACAAGGCAGACTTCAGAGTAGAGCTGTGCATGGGCTTTTGGGCTGGCTCGAGCCCATGCACAGCTCTACTCAGAAGTTTACCTTGTGTCTATGTTCCTATATTTATTGAACTGGATGATCATGTAAATATTTTGTATCAAATTTTCAAAATTGTTTCATCGTAAACCTGTCTACCACAAACTGTCCCACAGGCCAGGTTTGGACCACTCGGAAGCTCTCTGCTTCGGGCCAGGATATTGTTACGGTGTAATAAGAAGGGGTGTTTATTTGCAGTGCTGATGTAGTGGGACAAGATGAAGCCTACTAGCACCCAGGAAACCAATGCTTCTTCCTCCTCTTCAGCCACACCATCACAATCCTTCATCGTCGTCAGTAGCGTGACATTTCCCCCTACTCAGACGAAGCCCTCTGCGCGTGTTCGTGAGTAATGCGAGGCTGACATGGCTTCAAGCGGGCAACATGACATAGTTCGGTTTTGGCAGACCTGCGACCCGATGCTGTCAGACGGGCTATTGCATACGTATAATCACTGATGCGTTTGACAATCACATATGGGCCGTCATAGTCGGTCAAGAGTTTTTGATGTAGGCCGCGGTGCCGAATTGGACACCACAGCCATACTAAATCCCCTATGGAGTACGTTACACGCCAGTGACTGGCATCGTACCATGCTTTGGAACGTTCTTGTGAAGCATCAGACCGTAAGTGGGCGATTCTCCGAGCTTCTTCGGCGAGACAGAGGGTCTCAGCCAGGCAGGGATCTTCAGGGCTTGAGAAGGGCAGGATAGTATCCAGGGGGTAGTGTGGCAGTCTGACATACAGCAGGAAGAATGGACTGTACCCAGTCGTCTCATTCCTGGCGGTATTGAACGCATATGTGATGAAGGGTAGTATAGTGTCCCAGTTCTTATGCCCTGCATCCACATACATAGCTAGTATGTTTATAAGCGTTCTGTTTACGCGCTCAGTCAAGCCATTTGTCTGGGAATGGTATGCGTCGAGTGTCTGGAAGTTATGACGCATAAACGCATGAGCTCTTCAACAACATCAGTAGTGAATTGTCGTCCCCGATCAGTGATGACAATTCTTGGCGGCCCGTGTCATAAGATGACTAAGTGCAGCAGGAAAAGCGACACTTGATGCGCCATAGCAGATGGAATAGCGGCGGTTTCACAGTAACGTGCGAGATAGTCCACACAGATTACAATCCAGCGATTTCCATCCAAGGACTCCGGAAACGAACCTGCGAGGTCCATGCCTACTTGATCAAATGGAGCTCTTGGGGTCTTCACAGGATGCAGCAAGCCTGATAGAATTGCAGTGGGACGTTGGTGGTGTTGACAGTGCTTGCAACTGGCAACGTATTGTTCAATAGTCGAGCGCATTCTGGGCCAGTAAAATCTTTCTTGAGCACAGTGGAGTGTTCGAACTGATCCCAAATGCCCAGAAGTTGGATCATCATGCATGACACGCAATACGCCCATGCAAAGCATCTTGGGAACTGCGAGTAGGTATCGCTGGCTGACAGGCGAATAACTCTTTTTCCATAGGAGGCCATCATGCACACAAAAACGGCTTGTAGCTACGCTGGCTTGGGAGGCGGCAAAGAAAGGCTGCAGATTGCTTTCCCTTTGCTGTTCTCTTTTGAAAACATTCGTGTTGGGGAACGCTGCCTCGAGGGTCGATATGTAATTGTCGAAATCGTCCCTGTCAGATCCGGTCGTGGCCATTGGCATCCTAGAAAGTCAATCTGCGTCTACATTATGCCTCCCGCTTTTGTGCACCATGACAAAGTCATATTCCTGTAACAGGAGGGCCCAGCGTGCAGAGCAACCACATGGGTCTCGAAGGTTCTGCAGCCAACAGAGTGAATGATGGTCAGTTACGATAGTAAAGGATCATCCGTATAATTATGAACAGAAACGCTGCACAGTGGAAATGACAGCCAGGCATTCCTGTTCGGTGACTGTGTAGCTTCGCTCCGGTTTGCTCAGGGTATGACTTGCGTACGCGATAACATGCTCTCGTCCATCGTGCCGTTGGACAAGGACAGCAAAGAGACCGATTCCACTAGCGTCCGTGTGTACTTCTGTCATTGCAGTAGGATCGAAGTGACATAGGATGGGTTTCGATATTAAAAGAAACTTCAGTTGACAGAATGACGCGTCACAGTCTGGTGTCCAGTCAAAAGTAGAGTTTTTGTAGAGAAGGCACGTCAATGGGTAAGCAACGTCAGCAAAGTGATGTATAAAGCATCTAAGATACGAACACAACCCTAGAAAACTTCGCAACTCCTTCACTGTCTGCGGGGGTTTAAAAGACTCAACAGCGGCAGCTTTCTGGGGATCCAGCATTACACCATCACCATTGACAAGGTGTCCTAGCACCAGCGCTTGGCACTCTCCAAAGCAGCACTTTTTTGAGTTTAGAATTAGGGCGGTGTTGTGCAGACAATTCAAGACACGTACTAGAGGGTCATTGTGTTCTTGGAAGGACTTCCCAAATATGATGACATCGTTCAGATAGCAAAGACAAATGTCCTATTTTAAGCCACGCAAAACTGTCCATAAATCGTTCAAATGTGGCAGGTGCATTGCACAGCCCGAATGGCATAACATTAAGCTCGTAAAGGCCGTCTGGCGTTACGAAGGTTGTTTTTTCTTATTCGCAGGATTCATTGGAATTTGCCAGTAGCCAGATCTGAGATCAAGACAAGAAAAATAAGACGCACCAGAGAGACAGTCGAGGGCATCGTCTATGCGAGGAAGAAGATAGACATCCTTTTTCGTAACAGAATTTAGACGCCGGTAATCGACACAGAATCGCCACGAACCGTCTTTCTTGCGTACGAGAATAACAGGGGCTGCCCAAGGGCTAGATGACTCCTGTATCACCTTCTTCTTTAGCATGTCCTCCACGTGCTCATGAATGACTGCGCTCAGAAGGGGGCACGCGATATGGCTTTTGACGGATGGGACAAGCCAAACCAGTGTCGATGATATGATGTGTTCGAGGTGCAGGGAAAGAGGTTGGTCCATCTGTTTGAGCAAAGTCAAACATAGGCGAAAAGGGTAGAAGAATATCCACAAGAGTACTCCGTTGAGGTGAGCTGAGATCGGCACTGATCATGTGGCGGATCGAAGTATCATCAGCAGCCGGAGGTAGGGTGGCACTCTTAGCTTCTGTGACCAAAGTAACAACAACGTGGGGTGCATCTGATCCACAGGAGGCAAGCTTCAATCCGGTGGGTAAAACTGTGGGCTCGGACGATGGATTGATTGTCCATAACGAGGCATTACCGTGATGCACGGAGATCATACAATGAGGAATAATAACATTTTTCTTCAGGCGTGCTGAGTGAACTGGGTGCACCACGGCCTGGAATGAAACCTGCTCAAGAAGTGGAACTGACATGGGGACGAACATGGCAGACAAGGGTGTAACTACTGTGTTTTCGATAATACTAAAAACTGTTTCTTCATTATGGCCACTTTCAAAAAGTGTCGGCAGATGCGAGCCGTCAAAATGAACCTTTTGACTTCGGCAGTCCACGATAGCACCACAAGACTTCAAAAAGTTCATTCCCTAAAATGATGTCATGCGTGAAGTGGGGTAAGACGACGAGTTCGGCTTGAAAAATTACACCACCCACAGACACTTCTGCACTACACACACCCAGAGGCCGCAACACCTCTCCACTGACACCACAAAATCTTGAAGCACGGTCATATTCAAACATGACTTTGCGTTCCAACAAGCGCCTAAACTGATTACTCATCACAGACACAGTTGCACCCGTATCCACCAAAGCTAATGTACACACACCATCAATGAACACACAAATTTTGTTTTTGAGCATTGCAGTTGGAGGGATGTTGTCACACAGCACATTTTCAGCAGCCTCACCCCCATTTGTCGCGTTGGTTAGTTTTCCTGATGGGGCGACATGGAGTGCCGCCGCAGTGATGGAAAACGACACGCACGGAAGGCGGGTGGAGGAGCAACACTTCGATCAGATGCCGGGGAATGGTTGCGGAGATTCTCTTTCTGGATGTTGCGGTAGTACCCACGGGGAGTATTGGACTGCTGGAAAACGTGGCTGTATTGTCGATTGTTGGGTACTGCTGGAGGCGCCGGGCGGTTATAGCATGGTGGGAACCTACTGCAGCAGTACCTGGCGATGTGACCTTTGATGCCGCAGCGGTAGCATATCGGTGGGGAAGGTAGAAAATGCTGTTGTGGATAAGAGCCAGTCATAGCAGGGTGCATCGTAGGTCTGGCTGAATGCTCACACTGCACAGGAATCCTGGGCGATCGAATAGAAGATCTAGGTGCACTTGAGGTGACGTCATACCATGGGGCTTCAAGCATCGATGCAGTCGATTGGCAAAATGCATTGGCGGGTAGTCAATAGAAGCTGCAATTTCAGGAGCTTGGGAGAAAGGCTGCACTTGAATCGCTTGTGGTGGTGAAGCCGGCTGTCTAGAGACCCTCTGGACAGAAACCTCAGCAGATTCATGCAGGGGAAGCGTGTTGATCCGTAGAAGTTCTTCGCGCACAATTTGCCGGATAATTGACGGAAGATCTAGTTGGGCAGGGTCATCAAGACTGGCCACGGTAGGCACGTTGGCCAGCCACCCAAATTTTGACGCAATACGACGTGTTTTAAAAGCTTGAAATGTGCGGATGTGTCTAATGACATCGGAGACAGTGTCAAGGTTGTCTTTGGCAATTAAGAAGTTGTACACGTCCACCGCAATACCCTTCAAAATGTGACCGACTCTGTCTTCCTTGGGCATGTTGGATTTGACACATTTGTATAACTTGAGGAACTCTTCTGTGTAAGTTGTACAAGTTTTATCGAGCAGTTGAGCTTTTTGAGCAAGGGTCTGCTCAGCCCGCTTTTTGTTGGGAACAAAGTCACCAAAATGCAGTTTTAACTCTGTGGCGAACCATTCCCAAGTCGTCAAGTTGTCCTCTTTATTCTCAAACCAGGTCATAGCCGTATGAGTGAGAAAGAAAACGATGTTTGTTAGCATGGTAAGAGGGTCCCACCGGTTGTACCGACTAACTCGTTGATAATCAAGTAGCCACTTCTCAACATCCTCCCCTTCTCCAGCAAAAGATCGTGGTTCTCGGTAAGGCTGAGATGGAATAGGGCTGGAGTGGGCAGGCATGCCGCCAGCCTGGCTTGCAGCATCGCAGCTTGCACGGTTTGAGTCGGTGTGGTCCATGATGGTTGTGAGCGGTGGCGGTCCAGTGATGCAGCGACTACGTCGAAGCTCCAGTTGATCTTGCAGCACTGTAGGTAGGGATCGTATGGAGCACTTTCCACCAAGTTGTTACAGTATAATAAAAAGGGGTGTTTATTTACAGTGCTGATGTAGCAGAACAAGATGAAGCCTACTAGCACCCTGAAAACCAATGCTTCTTCCTCCTCTTCTGCCATGCAATCACAATGCATCGTCGTCAGTAGCATGAAATATAGTTGTCTTGGGTGGGCCGGGCCAGATTCCCCGATCCTGAGCACATGCAACTTTGGTGAAATTTGAATGCCCATTTTCCTTGGCATTCCCCATGCTAGAGTTTCCGAGTTTCCTTCTGGTGTTGGTAGGCCTTTCCTCTGCACCATCTCGCCGTGAGCAGATCCCTGGTAGCTGTCAATGAGAGAGCATAGGGGCCACTAGGCTAGTTGTGGGTTATTGCATTTTGACTTTGTTATCTCCTCTTTGGTGACACTGGCACAGATGGTTAGGTGTCTGCTTTATTCATTTAGGTGTCTGTTTTGAGATTCGCGCCACACTGTCACTTCTGACAAGTGTTTATTGGGACTTTCTTCTACCTTGACTGGCCTCTGTTGAAGAGGGACGTATCTCAAAGCATCCACGATGCTTGAGGTTTCTCTTGTTTCTTGGCACAGGCAGTGGAGCGTCAGAGCCTTGCCGGCACCCTGAGCAGCACATGCGAATGGCACACGGTGAACGAGACAAGCTCACCGTGTACTTTTACTCAGAATCAAGCCCTTGCTTAGATTTAGAGCCAGTGCAATTTTGGAAAAGCAAAATAGCTGCTTTTCCAAAACTTGCTTTCCTTGATAAGAACTTGTTATTCCTTCCAGGCACACGTTATAGCGTCAGAACTTCAATGCTGCCATATTTATCACCCATGAGAACCGCAAATGTTCCAAGCCTTCAACAGTGCAGAACTTGTTTCTGCATACTAAGTTAGAACAATAATTTCAAGATTATGCGGTGCTTTTGCTTATTCTATAAATTTTTCATCATAAACATGAGAACTCAACATTTCAAGATTGTAGATAAACTAACCATCCTTATTTCTTTATCATCAATTCAACTTCATTTATAGCATGTCGGGCTGGGTCAGGCCTGGGCCTTTAAGTCTGACTACCGGATCTGTCTGGGCTGGGCTTAAGCCCTCTCAGTGTCAGGCCGGGCCAGGTTCGGGTCTGTAGCGTTAGGCCCAGGCCGGGCCCAAGCTAAATTTCTACTCGTGCTCACCTCTACATCAGAGCCATGGGAGAAACTGAGCAGCACTCATATCCCCACTCCTATATATCCCATATCCCTAGCCTTCTCGATGGAGATTCAGCTACTTCACAAATGAATTCAAATAGAAGTATTTTATTGATCTTGATCTATATAAGAAACTTGGGACAGAGGCACAGAAGTACGAGCTGCCAGCCACACCTAGTGAATCTTCCCATTATCCTTCACATTTCAACCATGCTTTGCCATTCACAGTAATAAACTAGGAATATTCACACAAATCATTCACCACAACACACTAACTACATACAAAACATATCAGTTGTATTTTACCAGATATTCATGAAATGCACTTAAAAGAAAAATGTATCACTCATGAAATATGTTACACATAATGGAAGGGCAAGAAAAAAAACTGCCTATCATTGTAAGTATAAGTAAAGAAAAAATATGCAAGCATAGTCTCAGGCTATCTTTGGGCACGCTGAGTCCATACGAGGATTCAATTGAGCCCCCCCAGCCTGTCCTCTCTAAGAAAAAATAAATAAAAATATTGAAGCTTATGGTTTCTGTGAAACAGGCAACCTTTAGCAGTTGCAAATATATCTGCTTCAGCACATATGTATTTATATGCAAGTGAATAACTAGATGGTGTTTAAGGCAACGCTATTAGAACAAACTCAGTTTCACAGGTCTGCATGGAGAGGTGTCTCCGGTGGCTGTCGCGAGAACTAAAGGCACTGTAGTTGACTCTTGCTCATTGCTGGGTGCGTCGTCTGCTACACGCGGCGCGGAAGCATGGAGCGGCTGGCACACATGCAGCCCTTATGGCTGCAGGGAAATTATAACTACATTATGACAGCTTTGGCTTCAAAGGCATGCATTACCTCAGAGAATGTATTTGATGATTCGAAATTTAATGCCGTGAAAGAAGTGTGACAGCGCTGTCTACTTGCTCGCCACCATCAACGTTCTAGTTACGTTGTCAGCTCTTTATTTTCATTTCATTTTAGAGCTATTTGTTTAACCTACACCCACTACACCAGGGTAGCAAGTTTTCTATACCTACAATAAATTTTTGCTGCACTGGTGTATGTTAAAAAAAAGGGCTCTATTATTACGCAATGTTGTATGTAGCTCATCCAGGCGAAAAGGTGTCACCGTTGCCGTAAACTAGAAGTCAGAAAAGCGCATCGGAAGAATACGCGTGTCATTTCATATTAAAGTATGATGCAGCCGATAATTGCACAGCGTTCAGTGTAGTGCCATGCAATTTCGCTTCTTATTTAGCATCCACCTTCTCATGCAGTTTCAGTCTAGTTTGTGAGAGGGATTCAAACCGCTGACATGACTGCCTTCAATTCTATGCCGTTCACCGTAAATGTAAGTTATGCGCCAAGAAGATGCTGAATCTTTCCCCTAAACCCAAATCAAATAGATGTTATCACTTTGGCAAACTATGGGCCAGCCTATCGATGCCTAAAATAGGCGGCATGAAAAGTCCACGGTAAAGCTAGGCACCATTGCGTTCTCTCTTAAGACGAAGCTTAAGTGTTCTGCTATATTTTTTTTAACATCAGGCCTCTTCATGCCAACCTGCATGCTTTGCACCGGGAGGGCAACGGTGCCTATTGAAATGATTACTTGAAAGTTAGTCATTTGCTCGTGTTACTGATAGATGCCCTCGAGATTGAGAGGTGGGCACATGCTCTGCATAAACGAGTGAACAATTTATTGTGATCTGCATTTAGAGGAGGAACTAAATTGAAGTACTCTCATGATGTAGTTCGTTTATCAACGCTCTTTATTTCCTTGCTGGCACATAGTTCGAATACAAAAGGAATCACACCAAAAGAAAGCATCCTAATAATCGTGCTGCCTCATGTGTTTCATCAGCAATGCCAGAAGAAAACTTTCAAGATTTCAAGAGCCTATCAGTGTACATAGCGCAAATGGGTCAGCTGAGCTGCACAAATGGATTTTGATCGATCATTTTGAGTTCGTCACAGCACCAGCAAATCAATGGAAATTTGAGTATTTTCATGACAGGAAATAGACGAGTCTTGAGGGCGAGGAAATTTCCTTGCTGAGAAGACTTTTGTCATTGGTGAGCTGCTATCACGGCAATGATTATAAGTTGCGCATAACATTCTCATATAATGCGAATTGAGCATTTGTTATGTAGAAGCTGTTCTGAAGAAGGTCAGTTCTACGAAACTGTACACGGGGATTTCAACTCGAAGAGATGAGACATGCAAACTGCAGAAAAATTCAATTCAAACACATTCAATGTAATTGAGCCATGGCACGTAGAAGATGCATGCTGTGATATGTGCCAGCTGAAAGTAAAGACATATCGCAGTTCATAAGCACCTAAAAAGCTCAGAAGAGATCTAGATCAGCATCTATAAGGCCTCCCAGATTTTCAACGGTTGGCATGTCAAGTGCTGAGATATGATGTCGAATGGGTTCTGAACTGCATTTTTGAGAGGCGTACAAGCACAAAAGCATATAAGCTTCTGAATGAGCTCTAGATATGCTACCATCAAAGCATATGAACTCCTTAATACACGCATTGAAGTGCATTCACTGCAAATGTGGTTTATGCTGTTGAAACAATGCAAAATTGCATGCAATAAAAGATGGTAAAGGGAAGTTAGGAACACTAACACTCATTTCCCACTAGACACAAAAAAGGATTATGCTGCTCACTCAGATATTTCCCAAAAGAAGTATAATATGTTCTCTGCACTGCTTGTAATCTTGCAATGTTTCTCTATGTTGATCAAATCATATTCTGGTTGTTTGCAGCATTTCATTTGCATTCGACATTAGTGTTGTTGGCAATATTGAATTTTTGCTCATTTTTTTCTTGTTGGGCTGGTACACATAAATACCTTACGTTCATGCAGTTAACTTCTGACTCCCTTTCCAGCATTGTAGATACCTTGAATATCCTGTTTTAAAACTGCAGTCTAGTGCTAATTTGAAATTACATAAACTTGCCCTAGAAGCAGTAAAATTGTCATTTCTTTTCTCTCTATCAGTCTCTGTGTGTGTGTGTGTGTGTGGGTCTGTGTGTGTAAACGAAGAGGGGCAAGGATGCGACAAAGAATAGTATCACAACTTTCTGTGATTACTTGCAAAAAGTTAATTAAATAGACTTGCACTTGTTCAGTCATTTTCTTGCGCAATATGCATGCACACTTTCAATGATTACTCTTTCAGCAAACTCATTAAATAACTTTTACATCTGATGTTGTTTTAGACGACACAACAATAAAACTGTTTTTTTACATTGCTATTACGGTAGTGCAAGAGTGCTGATCTGGAGCTATGTTCTGCGGAATACCTCAAAAGACATTAGAAAAAGAGCTTCTGATTAGGCAGCTATGGAAACCGTTTATTCGTAATTTTGTTCACTACATCGTTTGACGCTAGTAGCCAACTACATGCGCTGCATGAACAGGCTGCCCAGCAGATGCTCATGCCAGGATTGAATACAAGATTTATGCCAAGTGCATTTTTGTGTTTTGTTTTTTCTGCATGCAATGGAGGAAACCTGCATAGCACAGCAGTAAACGTGACACCCGCTGCATTACCTTTTAGGTTAGAGGGCTCCTATGCACTACAAATTTCACTAATTTATTTCCACAGCAGTATCGATGCCCTGAGAGAATACACTATAAAACACAGGCCAGGGAGTAAAGCAAGAAACAGCACTTATGAGCCAGCTGATGGCACTGTCATACTTGTTTCACCACATTAACCAGTGAATTTTGCATAACAGAAATGCCTTCTCCAAGGTAATGCGTGGCTTCAAAGCTAAAGGTGCCGTAATGTAGTTATAATTTCAAGATCAAAAAACAGCGCGGCTACTTGGGACAAACAGAGAGGAGAATAACCGACAAGCGCTGACTAACAACTGAAGTTTATTCGAAAAAAGCTTTTTTCGAATGAACTTCAGTTGTTAGTCAGTGCTTGTCCGTTATTCTCCTCTCTGTTTGTCCCAAGTAGCCGCGCTGTTTTTTGATCTTGCAATGCACCAACTAGCTCAGATTTCCGTTCTTCTGTAGTTATAATTATACTGTAGCCGTGTACTGTGTAATGGTAGCACACAAAAGCTACATGTATGCCGACCGCTCCACGCTTCTGCACCATGTGTAGCAGACGATGCTCCTGGCAAGGAGCAAGAGTTGACAGCAGCTCCGCTAGTTCTCGCAACGGCCACCTGGGACACACTGCTCTGCTGGGCAGTATGGGGAGCTGCGAAACTGATTTTGTTCTAGTAATGTTGATGTAGGGCGTAAAAAGCCTTCCGTGCTCAAGCATGTGCACATCATAGGTAGCACTAATACTTCCGATGCAAACTATATAACATGCGAAAGTGGGCCAATCTTTTTTAGCGTTCATTTGAAGCTCATACATTTCTTTGCTGGTAGCACGACAAAAAAAAAAAAAAACAGGTGTTGTAGGTTGACTATGCCTTATGATTTTTCGTTGCGTTTCCAGCAAAATGCTTGCTGCATATTGGAAAAGTTTACTAAGGGCTTTTACTCTGTTCTGTCATCATTTTATTGCACAAATGCAATTATGAAAAGGTTGCGCCACTTCCCAAATGGTGACTGATAAACACCTTCAGAAAACAGAGCAAGGATATTAGTCAGCTGCTTAGCAGGAAGAAATCTGCAACATGTAGCAAGAAAACAGCCTTTTATAGTAATTTTAAGAGCATCAGACATACGCTGGGAAGGTGACTTCAGGAACAATAACCCTTACTTCTGCTAGCAAATGAGTTCAATGCACCATAATCGTGTCTTCGTGCTCCATATGTCAAGTCAAAAAGCTCAAAATCTTGGTCACAGGTGAATTTCATTAAGTACTATTGAAACCAACACAATTTCTCGTACTGCACTTAATACTCATTGTGCCCTATATGACCTTGTCCTAGGTGAGCATACAAGTCAGCACGCAGCTGCTGCAGCAAATTCTCGCTGCTTTCTCATTTTCAGGACGTGCCATCTGCCAGTATTGATGCTAACGTCACTCAGCACTATTACCAAGAAGCCAATGGCACTGATATCACTTGTTAAGGGTGCTCTTCCAGCCTCAGCCAGTAAGAAAGGCAGCCTAACAGGACACACTTCCTACTTTGTTGCTTCGTGTTCACTATCTGTCCTGCGTGCAGTGGGCACACACGACTGCTTTCTTTCGGTGTGAAATAGAAGTAACTCTAGATTGTTTCTTTTGCTTGTGCTGGGATGCTTTTTTAGGATAAGTGAAGTAGGTGCAATATAAGAAACAGTGAATACTCACGTAATAACCACAACAATTATAGAAAGGGTTGGCAATGATTTCTGACAAAGACATTGAAAATGAGCGCACCTGCACAAGACTCCTGTAGGCAGACTAAATAGTTCCCTAGTAGTGGTTGGAATTTTCCAATCCACGAAGTCTAACACTGTGATGTGGGCAGCAGAGCACCAGGCTTGCTTTGGCCTTTTGTGTGTATTATGCACTCACCCAGTGAGGCTTATAGGCTCAACACAAACTCTAAATGTGGGTTAGATCATTTTCAAGCTATGAGTTATTGCCCCTGTACATGCCTTGCATTTTTCTGTATAGCTTTTTATGCATAACGCATCAATTTTCTTATATAGATGTGTGTGGCTATGCATTACAATTGTAAGTGTTTTAGGGTGTGAGGGCATATGATAGTTTTCTATTTGGAGCTGCAAATAGGCAGCTGCTACATAGCAAATGCAAACATTTCTCGATTGTGCATGCAAGTTTACAAATGTAAATTTATATTGGCATTACTGCACCAGTACTCTCACATTAACAGTTGTCATATAGTAGTGCGACTGCACGTTTCATTCCTTAACAATTTGTAGCCAGTTGCATTGCTAGAGTAAATAGGTTAATGCTTTAGTCACTACTTAGATAGCAAGTGTTAGTCATTTTACTCACATTTTTAGGTGCCCTAAAGTGCAGAATAAAGTGAACTAGAAGTTGGCATCTTCACTGAATTTAGCATCCTTTCACACACTGATGCTTTTGGTCTGACAAGGTAGGCCATTGATGACAATTAGTGCTTACGCATGCACCTACTTGTACCTCAAGGCGAGGACTGTTTGGAAGCAATGGAAGGACACAATCAGCCGCATACAAGTATTCTTTGTTGCACTTCTTCATTTTAATTTTGTTTTCTTGTGAAGACACCTGTTCGGCTATTCTGGCTCTCTACAACTGATAACTGCTATGTGGACACCAACTTTGGATAATGACATTCAGTGGGAAAACAAAAGCAGCTGAGTGACAGAATATTTCGTTCAAGAAGGAACCAGAGGTGCCAACTTATTTCACTCAAAGAAGGTATCAACCATTAGAAGCAGGGCTAGTCGATTGTTTGTGACAGATTTGTGACATTTAGATGCTATGGCTGAAACTTTGTCAGACAGCACAGGCACATAAAGGTTTACAATGCCAGCTAGGGTTACCATAGCCTCATCTGCTAGTCCTAGCATCTCCCACTGCAATGGCCTTTTCAGCATTTTGAAGAGCTTCAATTGCTGTATAGCTCTTTCGACATGCATCCGTGCCCTTGCGATACTGACAGTTTTCAGTGCATCATCACCAGAGTGCATCATCACCAGTGCATCATCACCATCATCCATAGAAAGGGTGGTTGGACCACACCAATTTCCATATTAGCACATTCACTGTCAATGTTGAACCTTTTATCTACCATTACATCATCCTTAAAAGGCTCCGCCTGCAAATAATGTTGGAGTCCTGAACACAGGCTTCGTCAGATGTGCAGCCTCTGAAGTTGTCACTCACAAAGGCAATTAGACCACCTGGAGACACTCCGATAAAAACTTCAAGTATGTGGACACCTTTATAATGTGAGTACATGGGTGTGTGGCACGAAGCACAGTGAAACTTCTCCACTTCAACCTTAGGTGCAGTCAAGCACAATCCTCATGCCTGTGTATTTAGCAAAACACTGATGCTCATTGCATTGTGCCTTTTCCTTGCTGGGCCTAGGTATGGCTGCCTCCAGAACAGCTGCCAAGGGCCTTATTGTGTCATAAAAATACCGATGCACACTAGCCTCTGACACTGGAAACAATGTTGCAAGGCACTTAAATGAGAGGATCATCTTGAGGTGGGCGAGGACGAGTATGACATGCTTCAAAATGCTCCTCTTACTTTTCACTTCTATTGTGCTAATCGCTTCCACTATGTTCATCAGCATTTCTATGTTTTGAACGCCAGTGAAAGCTTTGACCGAGAAATTTGTTGGCATGAGGTCACTTGAAGTTCACGTCCTCACAACCTTCTGAGCCATATTCAGAAGGGCTTCTGCACCTTTGCTGTTAGCACTGGCGTCAGAAGGAGGCTGCTGTGTCACCTGCAAAAAGTACACCATTAAGGTGAAATTGGGCCCCAATATATATTGCCTTTGTGAAAAAACTTGATACATTAAGCCGGGGGCTCTTGTAGCATCTGTCGAAGTCCTGTTTCACAGGGGTGGGATGAGAGTTTTTCTTGCCTTTATAATATTTTCTGAAGGCAGCTATATATAGGAGCCACACAGCAAAACATCAAGCAAGCAACCAGATTTCTGAGCATTTTAAAGTATACAGGCATGGCTTGGTAATAAGGACCTACTGGTTCCTGCGGAAATTGTCTATAATGGAGTCATTCATATTGAACTGCAAAAACAAAATTACTGCATGCAAAAAAGAACTTACAAATAGGGTCTACTTTTGCACATGGTGGTCAGTGAGGTTGAAATGAAACACATTTCTAGCAGCTGTATGCAGATTATGCTGGTCACCATTCTAATTGAAATATTATGATGCTGACACTGCATGAATAAACGACATACCTTCAGCTACAAGCGTTCACATCACATCATTTCTGGAGATATCAGCACTTATTTGCTGAAAGCTGTTGAATACAGCTTTCTACATGGTGAAAATGCTCCTAAGCGAGCTTTGTTCGTAGCCATTCATGATATACAGAGAATAGAGAGGTGCACGGACAGGGCAGCTTTGCCAGAGCTCGTTGCTTGGTTGTCTTGGCATTTGGTGTAATGTCTTCAGTGCTGTCGCTAGCACGCCATTGCTGTGATAGGCACCTAAATACACGAGGTAGCAGGGAGCAAGCTGTTTGCATTTTTGAACCTCTGCAGCGGAAAGTGTGTGCACTGCTTCAGTTTGGGCACCTTTTGTAACGTACGTCACTGCATGCAGCTCTTGACCGCCTCAAAAGGGTGTGTAGTGAAAACTTTGTTTTGTCATCAATTGCTGCCTCATTTCATTGATTGTCCTGTTTTTCTTGAATTGTTTTCAAATCTCAAATATTTTTATTTCAAACACTTGCTTGACTTTCAAATGGATCTCACCAAGTCATAGCTATCCTTTGTAACATTAAGAATTATGCCTCAACTTACACACAAAAATAATACTTTGCCTTAAGATTATTACAATATGCCATTGTTGACTATATTTTACAATTTAAATGCAAAGCTAGGTTTGTAGAAATTGTAATGACTTTAGGATAACCTTTTGATACTATCAGCAAACGCTAACCAGCCTGCATTTCCTGCACACTCTAGCTGCCAAGATACTTTGTTGGGCGAGTTGGTACACATTCATTATTAATTTAAACAGTGCGAACAAGAAGACAAAGGACAAGATAAAAGGAAGCCACAGTACACTCTAGCTGGCCACATGTGGCAACATGACGAAGGCAGACAAGAGAAAAGTGATCAAAATGCTGTTTATCCTTTACTTATATGACATTTCCTGAATGATGACAACGTCGAGAAAGATGTGGCCTCCCCACACAACCTCTACCCTCTATGGTAGAGATAGAAACAATGTGTTTTTCGCAAAGCAACTTTACTTTCATTGAGGGAATCAGTGTGGTTGCGGTGTGGAACTGTCAATAAAGTGTGCTGTTCCTCTTGCCAGAATTGAGCAAACTTCCTTGGTCGAGCCTTTTTAGCACGTTCAAATTAATCTGCCTTCATATTCAAGGTTGTACCGTTATGTTGGAACCACTTGTTTTTGCTACCCCTGCTTTAGCATGGGTGGCCCTGGCAGATCCCAGCACTGTCCAGTTCTGCATCGTTGGCATTATGAGCCAGAGATAATTTTTCTAAAAAAGCAGAATATCATTCAGCATAACGCACTGCGATGGCAATCTTGGCATTGTACATTCTTGCTTCCCCTGATTTTCGTAGAACGAAGATATTCAGCATTAACCTTGGTGGCTATTGTGTTACTGCTGTGTTGCACATCCATCACCTCCCCCTCAGCTTCATGTCTACTGCGGTGCATGCGGTTCCCGCCTCTTATATTGACTACATGTCCAACAATACAGTGACAGCACACTGCGTTTTACTGCTCTGCAAAGATAAATGGAATGCAGGGTATCGTCTGCAAAACCAAGCGATGCATACCTTTATGTTAGAAATAGAACATAAATGTAGAATCACTCTTCGTTTTCGCTGCTTCTGCTTGGGGCATGGGTGGCCCTGCCAGATACTAGCACTGTTCACTTCTAAATTTTTATCATATGACCTGTATACTGTTGGGCTAAAAAAGCAGAATTTCATTGGCATAATGCATCGCGATGGCAGCCTCGGCATTAGACATTCTTGCTTGCCTTGATTTTCAAAGAACAAAGATATTCAGTATTAACCTTGGCGGCCATCGTGTTGCTGCTGTGTTGCATGTCCATCTCCTACCCCCTCGACTTCACGTCTGCTGTGGCACATTTTCCACTTCTTATATCAACTGCATGTCCGACAACACAGTGACGGTGCACTGTTCCACTGCTCTGCAAAGATAAATGGGACGCAGGGTGTCGTCTGCAAAACCAAGCAACACATACCTTTATTTCGGAGAGAGAACATAAAGCGCTAACCGCATGAGGCGACAATTCACGGCAACAGGGCCGCCAAAGCATTGCCGCGCGTCGCTGTTGTTCAGTTTCTGGGTTTTTAGAAAATTACGCATGTCTCCCGGAAGCAGCTCGCGAGTTAGCCAATCGCAGAAGGCTTTGGGGTGCTCAACTTCCATTCCGGCTTTTTTTGTTTGTTTTTGTGTGTGAAGTTGGTTTTCTTAGTCCGGTTTGGGTGAAGAACCTGGTGCCTGCACGCTCTGACTTCGTTTGATGAGTGCATCGAGACAATTCAGTAAAAGCTTGTATGGGTAGTAAAAGAAAAAAAAAGGCTAGTGTGACTAGATATTGTTAATTTTCGAAAGGAGCAGGAGAAAGCTACTGCTTGTGTAGTAGCTCACCGCTGCACTATTACACATAAATTTCATCAGTGTTTTATCATTACTTCATTCTGTTTAGTGCTAGAAATGGTATATAGCGTGATTGCACATCCCCTTGACCGAATGACGAGACGGCGGTAACAGCAACGCTGAAAACATGCCTCTCTGTCGCTGAGCCCCGTCGCTCCATGAGGTATGCACCAGCGACAATGACAGGTGTTGGTGGTGGCGTTGAGCGACAGATCGCTAGGGCCTGTCGCCTCATGCAGTTACTGCTTAAGTGTGAAATCACTCTTCGGTATTGCTGCCTCTGATTGGGGCATGGGTGGCCGTGCTAGATCCTAGCACTGTTCAGTTCTGCATTGTTACCATGGTGACCCACAGATAATTGCACTAAGAAAGCAGAATATTGTTCAGTGCAATGCATCGTGATGGCAGCCTTGGCTTTGGTCATTCTTGTGTCTCCTGATTTTTTGCAGAATGAAGGTATTCACTAAAATCTTCTTGGTCATTGTTTTACTGCTGTGTTGTGCTCTAATGTTGTGTTGCCACATTAAACAAGTGGAATGACTACTCTTGCGGCTTCCATCTACTGGCCTTTAAATGAGCCAATTACAACCTGACATAAAATAAAATTCATGACTTGTGTCTGATGGAGTTGCTCCACCCTCTTGCCAACCTTTCTCCAGCTGGGAAATGTCAGGGCTCCCCACCAGCCTACGGTTGACATTGTTTGTAACCAACCACATTGCTTTGTTGGGGGACACAGCTTGGTGATGCAGTAAGGACGTCACTCTTCGTTGACGAAGGGATATGGCAAGAGGATGCTTTAAAAGCATATCGCTTTTCACCTCGTGGAGGTGCTACTGGCACGGCAGTGCTTGGTGATCACTGCTTTTACTGCCCTGTAAAAGCAGTGATCACCTGTACTTTCCTATGGGGCCTGTACTCACCTATGAGGCTGAAACGTGGAGGCTAACCAAGAGAGTTCTACTTAAGTTGAGGACAACCCAGAGGGCTATGGAACGAAAAATTTTAGGGGTAACATTAAGAGATAGAAAGTGTGCAGAGTGGGTCAGAGAAATAACTCAAGTTGCCGACATTCTAGTAGAAATTAGGAAGAAGAAATGGACATGGGCAGGACATGTAGTGCGAAGAGAGGATAACCGATGGTCGCTGAGGGTAACAAACTGGATTCCAAGGGAAGGAAAGCGTAGCAGGGGGCGGCAGAAAGTTAGGTGGGCGGATGAAATTAAGAAGTTCGCAGGGGTCAAGTGGATGCAGCTAGCACAGAACCGGGTTAAGTGGAGAAATATGGGAGAGGCCTTCGCCCTGCAGTGGGTATAATCAGGCTGATGATGATGATGATGAAGAGCATCCGAGGGCTTACCGCCTGTTCGTTTAAAGCTTTTATATATATTCACAATATACACATTGAAATTGACGGCTCTACTGCGATGTAAACATGGCAATAGTGGGCAGAAAAAAAACACATACAGTACAACCTCGTTAATTCGAAGTCATCGGGACCGCGAGAAATCTTCGAATTAAGCGGGTTTTCGAATTAACCGAACAAGCCAAGAAATAAGACTTAGGCAAAAAAATTCGTTGCAGGAACGTGTTATCCTTTTTTCGGCATATTTTGAATTACTACTGAAAGTAATCAGAGATGCTGGTTTGCCGCGTCCGGTAGTTTGCGGCTCCTAAGGTCATGCTCTCGAGTTGGTCAAATAGACGAAACATCTCTGAACTTCCACCGTGGCACTCAACAAAACTGCGGATAACGTTCAGCGATCCGATAACTTCACCAAGAGCAGGTGCTCGGGGAGGCTCGTCGGTGTCGTCGTCGCTATCGTCGCTGTCATCGCACATGTTCGTACCAGCAGTGATCTCACTCTCCAAGTCAGAGTAGCCAGTCTGCTCTTCGTTCTCAGTGTTGATATAATCGGCGAAGCCGACTGCGTTGGACTCATCCTCTGCGCAGAGCGCATTGATGCGGTCGCAATACTCTGCTCCTTCTTCGTCAAGAGTAGTAGTACATGGGTGGTCTGCATCGGCATCAACATTTCACTGGAAAAACCAGCGTGTTCAAAACACCGCCTGATCAATGTGGGCTCCACTTGTTTCCAAGCGTACGCCATGAGGCATATGGCTCCGAGGAGGTCGATGGAGTACTCCTTGCCATTGTCGTAGCAAAGGAGCATGCGCTTGAGCAGGTGGTACCGATAAATCTTCCTAGTGTGGTGAATGACGCCTTGGTCCATCGGCTGTGAGATCGAAGTGGTGTTCGGAGGTAAAAATACCATCCTGATGGCCTGGAGATGTGGGATGTCACCATGTGCCGGGCAGTTGTCGACGACAAATAGGACATTCCTGCCCGTGGCCGCGAACTTGCGGTCAAGTTGCCGCACGTACTCTTCAAATATTGCACCTGTCATCCAGGCTTTCTTATTGTGCCTGTAGACGAGTTCATCCTTTGGCGGCAGCCGCGCATTTTTGAAGCAGCGAGGCTTCCCCGTCTTCCCGACGACCAGTAGCGGCAGCTTGTGTTTACCGCACATGTTTGCGCCGAACAGCACAGTAATCCTGTCCTTGGCCTGTTTCCTACCCTTGATGGCGGTGTTCTTCACTGCGAATGTTTTTGTTGGCAGCATCTTATAAAAAAGTGCAGCCTCGTCAAGGTTGTAAACATCGTCTGCACCGTACTCGCTAAGCAGCGGCGCCAATGTGTGGTTTCTCCAATCCTCGACAACGCTCTCGTTAGTGCTGCCGCTCTCACCACAGACGGTGAGAAAGGTTAAATTATTGCGTTCTTTAAAACGGCAAAACCATCCATTGCTGCACTTAAATTCCTCGTTCCCAAGTTGTAGAGCTAGGTCGATGGCCTTCTCCCGCAGTAGCGTTCCATTGACGGGAAGGTGGGCAGCGTTTGCTTTCTGCAGCCAGCGAAGCAGAGCAGCTTCCACATCTTGATACGTGGGAGCTCGCACTCGTGACCGCTTCGAAGAATAGGTCTTGCCGTAAGCCTCTAGTATTTTGGACTTGTTGCTCAATATTGTGGACAACGTCGAGAGGGGCACGCCATGCCTTTTGGCCAACTCGGTCTTCGAACAAGCGCTCTTGCCTGCTTCCTGGATCAAGCAGAACTTCTGCTGCAGCGTTAAAGTCTTGTACTTTGGCATTTCTGCACTGCTACGGTCACAAAGCTAGCACTTCTGCACAGTCCCGCCCCAAAAAACAGCACAGTAGCCGACCCCTAACCACAGCGCACAACACAAAGAAATGGCGCAGGCGAGACCGGCGCGGCGGTGGTGGTGGCATACTTGCAGCGTCGGAGGCACGGGGGAAGAGTGGGCGAAGCACACCAAGGGATGGAGTGGGGGCGAGGTCACGTGATAAAAACCGGTATGCGCGCCATGTTGCAGTGAAGCACATCTTCTCCTCTGCAGGCGCGTGTTTCGGCGCTGTGCGAGGCGCACTGTGGACCGATTTTTGTGCAGAGAGTGCTCCGGCTGGGGCGCTTCACCTATAAATCATCACCATTACTATGTGGCTTTGCCTCGCGGCTCCGTAGGGCCGTCGTTTCGCCAGGTTTGCGGCGAAACATGGATCAGGCCAGAATCAAGATCAGGATCAGAAAGGGGACTCTAAGGACCTTAAACATTACAGACCAATCAGCTTACTGTCTGTTACGTATTGTCAGGTAGTGGTGACGAGGTTGACGACACAATTGAAGGGTCGATGATTGCACTAAAGAAACTGTTTATTTGGGCTGACTTGCGCCCGCAAAAGAACTAAGCAACCCGGCGGCGACGATAGAAACAAACGTGCTCGTCGATCGTCGAACAAAGAATACCCGTCACACTCGGCAACGCTCAATTTAAAGGCTGCACAGAACAATCTAGATAACGTCGCAAGCAGCTACCAGCACGGGCTGGAACATTGTGGAAAGACACCCGAGTGGCCGGAACCTTCGAGACAGATCTCGGCGCATCTTGTGCTACAACAAAACTGATAAAGGTGTGACTCGCGGCGTCGAGCATTAACAAACAAAGATTACGGAACTGATACGCGGTCCAGAATCAGAGTGATAAGCCTGTATGCCGGCTGCTGTTAAAAAACAACAAATACTGTTTTGAAGGTTTCGCGGCATTACTCCCCCCTTAAAATAAACATCGCCTCGATGTTCCGAAACAAAGAAACTTAAACATAAACACTGCAAACTTTAAACACCACACATTCTTTAACGCGCGTAATATGGCTTCAGTCGTACAACATGTACAATTTCTGGGCGTGCGCGTCGCCGTTGTGATGCTGACATTCCGTCGGGAATGACTTCATAGTCCAGTGGGCCGACGCGGCGAATGATTTTGTACGGCCCAAAGTATCGACGCAACAACTTTTCACTTAATCCGCGACGGCGAAAAGGTGTCCAAACCCACACTTGGTCTCCTGGATTGTACTCTGCGTGGTGTCGTCGTAAGTTGTATCGTCGGCTGTCGGTGCGCTGTTGGTCTTTAATACGCAGCCGTGCGAGTCGTCGGGCTTCCTCTGCACGCTGCAGGTAGGCGGCGACGTCGAGGTTGTCCTCGTTGGTTAAGTGCGGAAGCATTGCGTCGAGCGTCGTCGTGGGCTCCCTACCGTACACAAGCTTGAACGGAGTCGCTCTGGTCGTCTCCTGGACTGCCGTGTTATACGCGAAGATCACGTACGGCAAGATGGCGTCCCAGGTCTTGTGTTCAGCGTCGACGTACATAGCGATCATGTCAGCGATCGTTTTGTTCAGGCGCTCCGTAAGGCCATTGGTCTGGGGATGGTACGCAGTTGTTCGTCGATGGCTTGTGTGACTGTATTCCAGGATGGCTTGCGTCAACTCTGCCGTAAACGCCGTTCCCCTGTCCGTGATGAGCACTTCTGGGGCGCCGTGTCACAAGAGAATTTGTTCGACAAAAAATTTGGCGACTTCTCTTGCTTCGGCATAACGGGTAAGGTAGTCAGTGGCCACGATGATCCACTTGTTACCCATAGACGAAGATGGAGAGGGGCCGAGGAGATCCATCCCAATTTGTTGAAAGGGCAGGATTGGGGGCGGAATCGGGTTTAGTAGTCCTGCTGGTCTGTTCGGCGGCGTCTTGCGTCGTTGGCACTCACGACACGTCTTCACGTAGTGGGCAACTTCGGCAGGCAGTCGCGGCCAGTAATACTTCTCCTGGATTCGACGCAATGTGCGCGCAAATCCGAGGTGGCCTGCTGTGGGCTCATCGTGCAACGCCTGCAGAATTTCTTGCCGAAGGGTTTTAGGCACTACGAGAAGCTGCGCAGTCTTGTTGGGTGCGAAGTTCTTCACGAGGAGGCCATTGTTTAACGTGAAGGATGATAAATGTCGCCTGAACACACCAGGAGGGGAAGCGGTCTTTCCTTCCAAGTAATCGGCTAGCGCTTCCAGCTCAGGGTCTGATCGCTGTTGTTCTGCGAAACTGCTGGCGCTTACCGGTTCCAAAAAGGCGTCATCGTCATCGTCCTTCGGGGCAGAATCGACGGGAGCGCGGGATAAGCAGTCTGCGTCGGAATGCTTCCGGCCCGACTTATAGACTACAGTCATGTCAAATTCTTGAAGTCGTAGGCTCCATCTGGCATGGCGGCCGGAAGGATCTTTCAACTTAGCCAGCCAGCAGAGAGCGTGATGGTCGCTTACCACCTTGAATGGTCGGCCGTATAGGTATGGACGAAACTTAGAAGTAGCCCAGATGATCACAAGGCACTCCTCGGTCGTCGAGTTATTGACTTCGGCTTTTGTGAGAGACCTGCTAGCGTAGGCGATTACTTTTTCCTGTCTGGCAGTCTTCTGGACGAGAATGGCTCCTAGGCCTACAATGCTTGCGTCGGTGTGAATTTCGGTCTCGGCGTTTTTATCAAAGTGGCCAAGTACAGGAGGGCATTGCAGGCGGCGCTTAAGTTCGTCGAAGGCTTCTCCTTGCGGCGCTTCCCATTTAAAAGGTACGTCAGCCTTTGCAAGCTGCGTCAACGGTTCGGCGATCCGCGAAAAGTTTCTGACAAATTGTCGATAATAAGCGCACAGCCCAAGGAATCGGCGCACAGCTTTCTTGTCGGCAGGCGGTGGGAATTGTGCGATTGCAGCTGTTTTCTCCGTGTCCTGGCGAAAAACGTCCTTGCTAACGATGTGACCTAGGAATCGGAGTTCTTCGTAGGCGAAGTGACACTTCTCTGCTTTTAGCGTTAGCCCCGATGACTTGATGGCTTCCAGCACTGTCTGTAGTCGTTTTAGGTGGTCTTCAAAGTTTGACGAGAAGACAACAACGTCGTCCAAATATACCAAACAAATTTGCCACTTCAAGCGTGCCAGGACTGTGTCCATTACTCGTTGAAACGTGGCTGGTGCGGAGCAGGGGCCAAATGGCATCACCTTAAATTCATAAAGGCCGTCCGGTGTAATGAATGCGGTCTTCTCGCGATCTCTTTCGTCGACCTCAATTTGCCAATATCCGCTCTTCAGGTCCATCGATGAGAAGTACCTTGCATTGCAGAGCCGGTCGAGAGTGTCGTCGATGCGGGGAAGCGGATAGACATCCTTCTTCGTTATGCTATTCAAGCGGCGGTAATCAACGCAGAAGCGAATTGTGCTGTCTTTCTTTTTGACCAAAACGACTGGTGCTGCCCAGGGGCTGTTCGATGGCTGGATTACGTCATCACGGAGCATTTCCTCAACTTGATCGCAAATGGCCTGGCGTTCTCGCGGCGATACACGATAAGGGCTTTGGCGCAGAGGTCGGGCGTGTTCGTCCGTTATTATGCGATGCTTGGCCAGTGGTGTTTGTCGTACCTTCGATGACGATGAGAAGCACTCCCCGTAGCTTCGAAGCAGACTGAGAATCTGGTCTTTCCTGTTGTGGGTCAATGCCGGGTTGATGTCAAATGTGGGCTGACGGAATAGGTCCGCTGCGTCTTCCAGCGTTTGGTCGTGGAGGGTGAATACATCTTTGAGGTACGCTAATTCGTCGAGAAAGGCGATCGTCGTGCCCTTGTTGAGATGCCGGTATTCTTCGGTGAAGTTTGTTACCAGAACCTGAGCTTGACCTCTACGGAATTTCGTGATGCCTCTTGCGATGCCGACACCTCGTTCTAAGAGCAATTGGATATTTAGGAAGTCCATGCCTAAAATCACGTCGCGGGAGCACTGCTGCAAGACCACAAAGCTGGTGGGGTAAGTACGCCCATTTACGGTTATTCTTGCAGTGCATCGTCCCGATGGAGTATTCAGGTTGCCACCTGCTGTGCGAATCAGCGGGCCATCCCAAGCGGTGGTAACTTTTCTTAGCTGAGAGGCTAACGGTCCACTAATGACTGAATAGTCAGCTCCGGTGTCTACTAGGGCAGTGACTCTGCGACCGTCGACATCAACTTCAAGGTCACTTGTTCGCGTCCTCGCATTGCACGTGGGCCTTAGTGTCCGATCTCGGCTCCGTCGTTTCTTCAGGTCATGGCCGGGGCATACCGTTGTTACTTCGCTGGGCGGCGGTGTCTGCTTGCACTTTGGTCTTGTTGTCGTCGATGACGTCGTGTGGAGCGGCGGTGAAACGGCTGCGTCGTCGTTAGTGGTCGTCGGCGGCGGAGGATCTTCGTCTTTTCGCCGTTTAGCAACCTCACCTCCAAAGTTTGCTGCCTTTAGTTTCCCCTACGGGGGCTTGGGGACCTTCCGCGCACACTACCATCATAGTTACGTCCTGGCGACGCAAAGCGGGCCCTGTACGGCGATGGAGACCTGAATCGACGGCTTGGTGGCGCAATCTCACCGCTACGCAGATAGTTGTCGATTTCTTGCGGTCGTTCACCTGGGCGTGGTCGTGGAGCGTCCACTGCAAATCCGCGGAGACCGATTCGTCGGTATGGGCAGTGCCGCAGAATGTGGCCGGCCTCGAGGCAGTGGAAGCATAATGGCCGGTTGTTCGCTGTCCTCCATGCGTCGCACTTCCTGGGGCTTGTTGGTCGTTGGTAGCCTTGGCGGGCGGGAGCCAAGGGGCGGTTTTCAAGAACAGGCCGGTAGCGGCGAGGGCTCGGAAAGTCATCACGTCGGGGCGGAGGGCGACGTAATGCACCAGCGTAGTTCATCGCTGTTGCCTCTTGTGCTGGAACAGTCGCAGCCGTCGCTTCAGGAATGCCTAGCGCCTGCTGGACTTCTTCACGGACGACGTCCGCGAGCGTCGCCACCTGGGGTTGTTGCGATGATGGCTGCATTCGGCGGAGCTCCTCTCGCACGATCTCCCGGATGAGGTCACGAAGGTTCTCTCCACTTGCAGATGCGCTGGGGTAGTGGCTTGAGTAGTCTGGCTGAAGTGGCCGCTCGTAGTAGCGCATCCGGGTGTACAACGTCTTCTCGATGGCAGACGCTTCCGTTTCAAATTCCGCCACTGTTTTTGGTGGATTTCGGACAAGATTTCCAAAAAGTGATTCTTCGACGCCTCGCATTAAAAATTTGACTCTCTCACCTTCAGTCATGTTAGGGTCGGCGCGGCGAAAGAGGCGCTTCATCTCCTCAACGTACGCCAGGACAGACTCGTTAGGAAGTTGCAGTCTTGACTGAAGGAGGGCCTGGGCTCTTTCCTTTCGGACGATGCTTGAAAAGGCAGTCAGAAACGCTTCCTTGAAAGTCTCCCAATCCTTCATAGTTGCCTCATGATTTTCGAACCAAACTCGGGCATGTCCTTGAAGAACAAAGTAGACTTGCCTAAGTTTCGCGGCGTCATTCCAGCCGTTGAAATCTGCCACACGGTCGAAAAGGTCCATCCAATCTCCCGCATCTTCATCCGGTAGTCCATGGAAGCAGGGGGGCTCCCGGGGTTGAAAGAAAATAACCGGTGCTGTAGGCTGGGCCATTGTCAGCGTCGATGCCTTCCGAGATCGAATGGGGTCAAGCAGCAGACCGTGTTCGGGTTGTAGGCCTTGAAGTCGGCGGCTGGCTCGGTGACCTGTAGGCTGGTCTTCCAGGGCGACAGGAACACGGCTTGGGTCTTCGCTTGAAGGATCAAAGGCAGCACCTCCACCAGATGTCACGTAGTGGTGACGAGGTCGACGACACAATTGAAGGGTCGATGATTGCACTAAAGAAACTGTTTATTTGGGCTGACTTGCGCCCGCAAAAGAACTAAGCAACCCGGCGGCGACGATAGAAACAAACGTGCTCGTCGATCGTCGAACAAAGAATACCCGTCACACTCGGCAACGCTCAATTTAAAGGCTGCACAGAACAATCTAGATAACGTCGCAAGCAGCTACCAGCACGGGCTGGAACATTGTGGAAAGACACCCGAGTGGCCGGAACCTTCGAGACAGATCTCGGCGCATCTTGTGCTACAACAAAACTGATAAAGGTGTGACTCGCGGCGTCGAGCATTAACAAACAAAGATTACGGAACTGATACGCGGTCCAGAATCAGAGTGATAAGCCTGTATGCCGGCGGCTGTTAAAAAACAACAAATACTGTTTTGAAGGTTTCGCGGCAGTATAAGGTATTTACTAAGGTAATCGCTAATAGAATCAGGACAACCTTAGATGCAATCAAGCAAAGGATCAAGCAGGGTTTCGGAAACGGTACTCTACTATCGATCATATCCATACCATCAATCAGGTGATAGAAAAATGCTCGGAATATAACCAGCCCTTATACATAGCATTCATTGATTACGAAAAAGCATTCGACTCAGTTGAAACCTCGGCGGTGATGCAGGCATTGCGAAATCAGGGGGTAGACGAGCCGTACGTGAAAGTGCTGGAAGATATATATAGTGGCTGCACAGCAACCATAGTTCTGCATAAAGAAAGTAACAAAATTCCCATAAAGAAAGGTGTTAGGCAAGGCGACACAATCTCCCCAGTACTATTCACAGCTTGTTTAGAGGAAGTATTCAGAGACTTGGAATGGGAGCAGTTAGGGATAAGGGTAGATGGAGAACACCTCAGTAATCTGCGATTTGCTGATGACATTGCCTTGCTAAGCAACTCGGGGGATGAACTGCAAATAATGATTGATGACCTAGACAGGAAAAGTAGAAAGGTAGGCTTGAAAATCAATATGCAGAAGACTACTAAGGTAATGTTCAACAGCCTCGGGAAGGAACAGCAGTTTACATTAGGTAGCGAAATACTGGAAGTAGTAGGCGAATATGTCTACTTAGGACAGGTAGTAACCGCAGATCCGGACCACGAAAAGGAAATAACAAGAAGAATACGATTGGGATGGAGCGCATTTGGCAAGCACTCACAGATTATGACTAGCAGCTTACCGGTATCGCTCAAGAGGAAAGTATACAACAGTTGCATCTTGCCTGTACTCACCTATGGGGCTGAAACGTGGAGGCTAACCAAGAGAGTTCTACTTAAGTTGAGGACAACCCAGAGGGCTATGGAACGAAAAATGGTAGGAGTAACATTAAGAGATAGAAAGCGTGCAAAGTGGGTCAGAGAAATAACTCAAGTTACTGACATTCTAGTAGAAATTAAGAAGAAGAAATGGGCATGGGCAGGACATGTAGTGTGAAGAGAGGATAACCGATGGTCGCTGAGGGTAACAAACTGGATTCCAAGGGAAGGAAAGCGTAGCAGGGGGCGGCAGAAAGTTAGGTGGGCGGATGAGATTAAGAAGTTCGCAGGGGTCAAGTGGATGCAGCTAGCACAGAACCGGGTTAAGTGGAGAAATATGGGAGAGGCCTTGGCCCTGCAGTGGGTATAATCAGGCTGATGATGATGATGATGGATCAGTCATTGCAGCATAGCAGTCCAAATTTTCGAATTAACCGGGCTGGCGCAGGCCGCCTGTTTGAATTATCTGGCCAAATTTACATTGGAAAATACGGGACCGCAGAAAACCTTTGAATTATCCGGGATTTCGAATTAACCGAGTTCGAATTAACGAGGTATTACTGTAGCTCAATTCCAATTAGAAGCTTCGCAATGTTTCCTGCTTCTACGTCCCTGCTTTCTACTGTGTAATATAAAAAAAAGGGTGGGAGCTGCCAAAATCTCATGCGCACTATCATAAAAGCGCATAGTGGTGAGGGTAAGGGGCAAGTGACCACTTCAGACCCTTCTGAATGCTTTGCACCATAATGCTTTTTCCAAATGAGGAGAGAAGTCTCCTGGGAGCGGATGCGGGTAGCATGTGCCACACAAATCACGTTCCTTTTATGAGAGCATTCCAGATAGCACAAATTTTATATTTTTTCCAGTATCCTTTTTAGGACACAAAGCCCCTTTTCTGATTTTGCATTTTTTTGTTGTTTGCTCTCATGTGATTGCCGGAAATGCCTGAACCAGTAGTGGCAGATGGCAGGCACACTGTGAAACTAGGTTTATCACTGTGTTTGTAAGCATGGCACACACTACAAATTAGGTACATACTTTTTGCTTGGTCTTATCTGGTCTGAGCATATATAAAAAAAAAACATCAACCTGGATTTCCTGAGTGTCCTTACCGCATTAATCTATAAATGCCTCTCTAGCACTGCTAGCTTGCATCACCAACACACCTCAACACTGCATAAAACAGAATTCTGAGACAAAAACAAAACTGATCGACAATGACCGACAATATTATCGTTCCCCTATTTGTCTTATCGGCACCCGTTCTAAAACTTTACACACTGACATGTAGCTCGGTTCTCTTGTATATGTCACACAATGTGATATCAGCCCACTTATTCATGTAACCCTGGCCAGAAGAAGCCTGCAAAAATATAATCAGCAGTTTTGTTTTTCCTGAGGTACCCTGCTCTCAGGCTACCATGCGCCAATTGGAGCACCTTATCCCGGTGTCTGGAGCATACTGTCGGTGCAGCAAGCCATAACGAAGAAAAGAATTGAATGAGTCACCTCGATTGCATTTTGTCCTCTTCCTTTGTTGTTTCGGTCTGGAAAGAAACCAGGAGGCCGCTGCTGTCTTTACACTGGTCCTGCCTCATTTGATTAGGGCTCACATCAGGTGCTCAGTTCCTTAGGCACTTATAGTTTGCAGAATCCACTGCAAGATTTTTGGGTTGCTTGCTAGTAGGTAATGACAGCTGCAGTTGCCATGACAACCTGGTTGGGACGCCTGTGGCGGTGAGTTTTATGCTTACTGGGAGATCTCCCTGCCTCCTCTGACTCCTCAGGCTTCCACTAAGCATTTGGTGGACTTGAGGTTGTACCCCTTTTTTGTCAAATGGGGCCATCAGTTTATGCGGAAAAACAACGAGGGCTTGGGATGCTATCCCCGGCGAAATGGGTTCACTGGCTTACATTGTCCCTATGTGCCCTTATTTGCAGAACTATTTCCTTCTCGATTTCTGGAGCTTCCACTCAGAATACTCCTTATCCAACTCATACCAAACCTTTCTCACTGCTCTTCCAGTCAAAGTTGCTCATGTTCCACCGCCCACACTTACCTTAGGAATTCATGAAGTTCTGCTCTTTGCAGACCCAGTTTCTTACTAAATGCGACTAAGCGTTCTGCCTCCGACATCAAGTTCAGCACTGATAATTTGGTTAGCAAATAATGTGCAGATACTGTGCCAGTGCTTGTCTTTATCCTTCCTTTCTTGTTGTTCCCCATCGTAGTGCTGGTAATTTGCAACTGTGTAATTCCCTCATGGTCAGGGCTAATCGAGGTTAGCACAAGGTTCCATTGTGGATGCCAGTTTGTCGTGATATGAGAGAAGGGGTTTGTGGATGAAAGGCCACGACTAATTTCTCCTGCATTCTCACCAGTTTTGGTGGGAAGAGGGACAAACACCTCTCTACCCAAGTGCTAAATCTAATGCAGGACAAGGTGGCTAACCGGCGATAGGTCCACACCTGATCAGCCACTGACAGGAGGCATGACACAGGAGTCGGGAATCAAAAGAAAAGGATGTAATTAATTAAAGGATTAATTTAAAAGAAATTAAAAAGTTCACAAGATGAGAGTTTTGTGAGTGCTTAGCTTTTCGGGGCGGTAGGGTCTGATCCGATGTGAGAGTCCTGCCCACTTCATGCATAAAGGATTTTGCCAATATTGTGGAAAGGAAGTGCAGATTTATTTTATTTACTGGCATCGCTTTGGACACTTTTTACGTTGTTCCATGATCACAGGCCTGATACGTGGGCCTTAAGTGTACCACTTGCCTACGACAGCTTTGCTTTTCTTATTGCCTTTTAAACAATGTGCGCATGTGTTATACGAGTGAAACAGGCAAATTTAGTGTCAGGCCCATGTAGATACAAGGTTTGTGCTCTGACCTGCAGTACTTTATTAGAATGAATCGAGACAGCCTGGCTCATTATACCATACGTATTCTGAAGATTAAGTGAGTTAAATATAGCACTGACAGTGTAGTGCCTGACGGGTTGTCGTAGACTGAGTGCACATCAACTCTCGCTAGACAACCATGTAGGCACAAGTATTCCCTCAAAATGAGATTACGCCGACACCAAACAGGAAACCTTGCCACACAAGAAGGCTGACAGTTCCCGTGAGCAAATTGCCGAGCTCACAATGAGGCATATTCTTCTTGCTGCCAATGTCAGAGAATCTGATGGGGTAGCACTGTGCCAATGACTCTAAATGATTTCCTGAAACCGAGGAAAGTATAAGGAATTTCTGATGTCTGTGATATTGATAAATTAGTAGTGTAATTATTTTTTTTACAATGTCGAAAAATTCCACTATGTAAGACAACTTTTACGCACTTGATAAAATTTAGAACTATCAGCGATTAATTTTCAGTAATGTTGAAGTGCAAAGCTATGGTATACGAATAAGTTGCTGCTAAGACGTCGTAAAAAGGGCGCTGTTTTTTAGGCGCTGTTTTTGCATCGTTATAGACATGTATTTATTCCTGAACTAAACACTGAGGTTATAAGCCTTCATAAAGCTATTTTACTCCCCATATCGGAAATAAGTTTGCTCGGAAGACAGCGCTTAGACAAAAAGAGATTCTAATGATTCTATAGTAGGCTACCAGTGAAGTATAGATTGATCTGTGCTTTATGTAATGTTTTGGTGTAACAACTAGGTGCTGGAAAGATATGTTTCTGAAACGTTCAAACATTTATCAAAAGCAAAACTGCTCACTACCACAGTTATGATTGCGCAGAAGCCTTAAAAAGCAAAAAAAAGATGCATATGGCCTGAGGTGTAATGCACCAAAGCAACATCAGCTTTGACTGACGGATGATGTAGTGGCAGGCTTCAGTGTCGTTTACCACGTGGTATATTGCTTGACGTGTAGTCAAATCCCACAGCAGGAGAATGCCTTTTGAAACAGCCGTATTGAACCCCCAGAAAAAAGAGAAAGGTACTTAGACAACTCTATTGTGCATACAGAAGGCACAGTGGCCTGTTCAAACTGCATTCTGCTATGCAGCAGCTGCGGTCGCATGTTTCAGTAATTGCGTCATTCCATACTGAAGGGGCATGCAGGAATGTAGACAGTGGCAGCAGGCTAGGCGGCTTCACTTCATCTCTGCATAATAACCCTGGCTTGCCTCTGTCGAATGTGCATCCGCAGTTCGTTTTCCAGCCTGATATAATCTAGTTCTGTGAAATTTCTAATTCGCCTTCTGAGCCGAAAATACCAAGTTCATTTGAATGAAGTCAGCTTTCTCTAGTTAAGCGAGATGTTTCAGCTACAGTGAGGTCAATATAAAACAAGTAAACGCCTTTGCTCAAGTGTGTGCCACGGTCAGACTATCCACTCCAATGTGCGGCAGGCAGCTCCCAAAAAGAGCCTTAAGCCTAGTTGCTTTAGGACTAAGGACAATGTCTAGAACACAATGCCGTGAGGATATGCATCTCTGCCTAGGAACCCAGGGTGGCCCTACTCGCTGCCATCCAAACGCAACTTCTGATCAAACCGCATCCAGCAGTGTTGGAGTGCCTCGGTGCTTCCCGGCAGTCATAGCTGTTAAACCAGCCAGCAGATTGCGGCAACCAGCACCCAGAGCCAAAAAAACAGGAAAGAAATGGCATCATCAGGCAGTTGGCTTTTTTTCTTGCCTTGGGCCTTTTTATCATGACGGAAGTTTTATTACATTATGCACTAAGACTGTCTGTAAGGCACTTGAGGCTTTGTTAGGCACCCTTGTACAGACCGTTTTAGCGAGAGCAAGTAGAAGAGGAGGAAAATACTCTCTAACTAGATTTATTCCGCCGGCTCATTGTTGCCAGTACTGAGTGGACTGTGCATTCTCACACTTCATGCATAGCAGAGCAGCCTTGTACCTTGGTATATTATCGCTTGAGAACCTTAAATACCTTTATTAGCCCCCATTTCATTGGTAATGTTATCAGGACAGCAATGCATGCTCGTAGACTGCACAAACTATCAAAGACATCGCGAGATGATTGCCGAATGTGTATGTGGGAAGCATGCAAAGAAAGTCCAACTGTGACTGTGATGTTTCTGCTTCACAGCTTTTCAGTCCATCCTCATTTTATTTGCCTATGAAAGTTATGTGTAAGCCAGACAGACTTAGTGCTAATAATAGACTCACGAATATTATGCCCATTTTACTTCCTCTGCCGTAGTAAACAAGCACACTGGGCAGGCCGTGCTTTCCGCAAGCCCTCAGCGTCCGCCAATGATACGGGAAACTGTTCCGCCAGTCCAGAAGAGTGTGCTAAAATCTGTTCTTCACCTAAATAGTAAGTCAACAGCAAAAAAAAAGAAATTTTGCGGATCTATGACTCTTCCTTTTTTTTATTGTGCAAGTTCGCCCTTTGGCATAAGGGTCTAATACCCCAGTCACACGGCACTTCTCCAAGGTCTTTACTGCAAAGGAGCTGTATTGCATTAAAGGAGCAAAACTAAAAAGGAGAAGCAGCGCAGCTTCACGGCAAGTGCAAAGGAGATAGATGGCGATGATGATGATGATGATGATAATCAGATATTCTTCGTGAGCGTCATCTGTCGAGCGGCAATCACAACAGCTGTCAACCGCTGCACTTGAAATGGCGCTAGTAGCAGCTACCAAATTTAAGTAGACGATATCTTTCACCTTAACTGATAAGTGAACAAGACTGGCCTTGCTTATGTTAGGAAAAGTAACCGACTCATTATTATAAAAAGACTCTGAAGGTTTGATGAAGGTTTGAAGCGGATGTTTAGTGACAAGAATTTCTTTTTTCCTTTCCATTCTGAACACCGTTGACACGCACTCGTCGTTCCGCTTGGTTTCGCGTGCGGAGCATACTTTACTTCTGTGAATTTCTAATAAATTTTAATAGGTTGTGTTCGATCAACGTAATCAACGTGCGTGTTACAACCATAACACGCATGTTGATTATGTTGATCGAACACAACCTATTAAAATTTATTCAAAATTCGCACATGTAAAGTATGCTTCGCACGCGAAACCAGGCAGCACGACGAGTGCTCTGGCCGTGCGCTGCTCCCTAGTCGTCGCTAGGCCTGTTTTGTTTCGCATCAATGGCACATGAAACAGCGCTATGAAATTCCTTCGTGCTATAGTAAATGGTCTACTCATAGAACTGCCTAACTCTCCAGTCCCATTCACTAGTAATAAATGCAAATTATGAATAATTTCAGCTTCACTTTTTAACGGAGCTGGCATGCAGGCGGGCCGCAGCACCCGCTCCACAATGGCGGCAGCCAGCTGTGAGCAGAAACTTGCTTGCAAGTTGTCGCTTCTATAAGGTAAGGCTCAGCGATCCTCAAGAAGAACTCAGTTTTGACATTCGACTTATTATTTACGGCAACAACAAAATTCAGCACACTTTTTCTGAGTTTTTTCGTATCGCCGCCATGCACGACTCCAAGCTACTGAATAGCCGGCTTGGTCAGCGGTGAACGGCTGCCGGGCCGCTGTTAGCAAGGTTTGCTGCGGAAAAATCGCTCCCTGTGGGTCAGCATCAATTATGCTTAAATATAATGTTAAAAATTATATTTGTGTCAACTTTTTTCTGTTTTTTCTTGTTTTTTTAGTCTGCTCCATGGCGTTCATGTTCGGGCTGCTCCTTTACAAAGCTGAAGGCCGCTAACGACCGCCTTTCCCGCTACGGGCCATTATCGCAAAGGGCCCTTGACTTTTCCGTGTAGCTGCGTGTCAACCACCTTTGGAGCAAAGAACCTTAATTCTCAAGGCCTTACAGTGCCCATGTGACAGGGGTATAAATATATTGATACAGGCCTGTGGCAGCAATGAATGCCAACAGCTGTGGGTGGTGTGGGCCATGTGTCCATACCCCTGGGTCGGGCGGTCTGGTGGGCGGTAAGAGTGGCTTCTAAGGTGTGCTTTGCGGGCCATGCGAAGACCAGGACAAGTTGTTAGGAAGTGGTCTAGTGTGGCCTCAATAGCAGGAGCTGGGCAGAAAGGGCAGCTCATGGGAGCAGTCTGGCTGGTCCAGGAAGATTTTACAGCAGGCGTTAACGCAGCACCCACCCGGATTCTTCTCAGCGCCACCTCCTCATGGCAAGTTAAATCGACAGGAAGGTTTAATCCACACGGTAGATAAAGCACGCGTTGAGCGGCGAAAAATTTTTTTTGCAGGCACTACAGCATCTCCTGCGGACAACTTTAACATAGGCAGAGGATATGTCACTTTCTGGGAACAGGACGCATCATCAGTTTCAGTTTCTGTGAGACGGAGCGTAGTGCGGGCAGCTGACACCACATGCACAGGGCAAAGATATGTTTGCACAATATTGTAGATATCGTTGATGATGTCAAAGGTGTTAGCTATACTCCGTAATGATCGGACAGCTTGGCTTGATTATGTATGCAAGATCAAAATGGTTGGTGGTGCAGCATATAGGCTGTCTGCTAATTTAGACAAACCGCCGCGAATGGCAACTAGCTCTGCTATTAGAGAAGGAGGGTGCGTTGCTTCTGTTCTATATGAACATATGTGGCGTATTTCAGGAAGAAATGGACAAATCAGGGTAGTAGTAAATCTCATAGTCAGTTCTTGCATTTACATAAGCTTGAAGTGCCCCTGTAGAGTCTGTGTAATGGATCTGTCTTCGCTTCTTGCACCGAATGTTGAACTCGGCGCTTTTCTTGTAGCAGACGGTTGTTTGTCATCTGTGGCCGATTCCATGGAGGTTTCGATGGCGTTGCTTCAAGCAGCGTACAACACGAATCAAAATAATGCGCTAATGCAGACGCTGCAGGAATACCTTCATGTTTCAGGTAGCGCGCTGCACGACTCTGCTCGACGAGCTCACCAATGGTGTTCAGCTGGTCCTCCGCTTGGAGAGTGGGAATGGATGTCAGGCGTGGGAGGCCAGTGATGGCTCGTATTGCCTCTCTATTGACTGCTTCCAAGCGGTCCCAATCTCTTAATGTGAGATATTGAAATTGGGCTTGATAGACAACCTGAGGCTGTAATACAGAATGCACTGACGTTTGAGCCATGTTGCTGAAGCGCCGCCTGCTTTCTGGGCTATGCGCCGAAATAGGTGCAGTGTACTAGTGACCTTCTGTCGGGCAGATCGAATCCATGGTGCTGCTGAACCAGAACTGTCCAGTTTTGGCACCAAAGACTCGCACCAAGGACTCGCACCAAGGATCTACGACTCATAGTGTGTTGTTGATAACTGCAATACAAACAAGTTTCAACACAGCCAGCTGCCACTGGTACAGTGCGTGGCTCATTGCCTGCACGCTTGCTGTGCTGCTAAGGCCTCACCAAAATTTACATCTTTTTTTTTACTGATACAGTGGGATTGGCAGTGAGGCAGTTCCACAAGAGATCATTTACTCTAGCACTACTTCTTTTATGAGCTGTTCTTGAACCGTGATTTAACTTGAAAGCATACATTGTTGAAGCAGGACAGCTCGATAGTGTGCTTTTCGCACTCGATCACCAGTGCACCACAGACACGCATGCATTCTTTAAGCTCGATATGCGATAGCAGCAGTTAGCAGCATAATCCCGGTAAACACTGCCTGTGTCTTTAATGCGAAATGAAAGCAGCACAACATCGAATATAAATACGTACTGTCGAGAGGAAATACACAACATGAAATAGGTCGCACTTCACATTAAATCACTACGGCAATGACTGGAAAGCATCTTTCATAGTAATTAGTATCTGTATACTACACTCGATAGCTGCCCGTACGGTTCATTCACTGTATGGTTGTGTGTACAGTTACTATTGCGATTATAAAATATAATTGAAAATATATGTATCGCAAAAGATGCAACAGATACATCCTCACAGTTAACTCTGATGAGTTCGGCCTGCGGAAGCAGAGCAGTCTTGCAATCACCCCGGACACTATGCCAGCAAACCTTATATCATCCGTTTGGCATGGCTGCTGCCATGCCAAACGGATGATATAAGGTTTGCTGGCGTGTTCAGACAAAACATAAAATAGCACTAAGGTGTCTGATAGCTCTCATGACCACCGCGAAACAGCGCTTTTATACTGCTGCATCGTAGCATTAACATGCACAGAACAGCCCAAGATGATGTCAGGAGGAGCTGGCACGGACTTTCCCAGTTTGGCTCCTATGGGGTGCCACAATCAAACTAAGATGGCTGTGCCCAGCTATCGAAACTAAAATCGTCTATATAACCTTTCATAGGAATACCTAGATATATTCTTGCCTACTAATAAATGACTGCTATATTTGCCTGTTAGGTAGGTATAGCGTGGCTCGGGAGGTCAATTTCTGGACTTTCCCTCCCACTTTGATTGCCACACTGGCCAGACTTGACGGGGACAATCTCCCATTTTGGAAGCCCCAACTGTGTCCGTGGTGCATCACCCTTGCAGTGTTGGTCTGGCGTTGTTGGATTTTGCTGTTGGCTGCTAGTTTCTCTTTTGCCTTTAGGCATCAATGATGTGTGTCTGGATAGCCAGTGCGTTGAGATCTGCTCTGTTCAGTTTCTCAGCACTATAGCATTCCACGAAGTGCAAATTTGAAACTGAGTGGTTATTATATTGTAGCAACTCAGCCTGCAAATTTTGTGACGTGGCTGAATTACAATTTTAAAAGCGTAAAATGAACAGAAAAAAGTCAAGTAATATGCTGTATTTTCCTAATTCAACTGACGCACTGGTTGGGGCACCATCCACATTTATAGAACGCATCATATTTGACAATGTTCTGCATTTTTTTTAAACCTGCAGCAGCATTGGCTGCAGGATTGAAACACTGAACTTGCTGCAGTGACAATAAGCAATTCAGATACCGTATTTTTTTATGTATAAGACGTGTTTTTTTTTTCTTAATTTTCGGTAGTGCATTCTATACAATTGTGCTTCTTATGTGTGCTTTTTTTTTTATTTTGTGCAATGTTCAGAGCCGAACTTTATCCTGAAACAGTAACAGTAGCGGTACCTGCATTTATAATACTTATAGTCGCTATAGTGTCCAGAATTGCACAGTCATCGCACTGGAAAAATGCGAAAACATTGCGACGTCCATGCTCCTCTCAGAAGACGCCTGAGCACTGTCGCGAGAAATCGGCGAACGCATACCGAGATGAAGCCTTTCAAAGCTTAGAGTAATAATAAAGTGTTTCTGCTCTCACTGAGCGAGAGTTCTTTCGCGCATAACTGTTGCATCTGTTCGTTCTTTTTGCTATCATTCACATGTGCACATAACAAATTTTCCCTCAGGCACATTGAATGTGATGGTCGAGTGCACATGCCTTATTGCCCTAACCTGAATAAATTGAAGTGCGTCATGCACAAAAGTGCGTCTTATAAACCAGAAAATACGGTAATCATTTTGCATAGTGTTGACTGCTAAAAGCCTACGGGATAGGTGGTGGCACCTAGTTTCTTGTAGTCCAGCCCACTTATAACAGCCGCAGATATAACGAACGCTCGCTTAGTACGAATGAGGGCGGTGCTACCGTCAAAATATATATTGGGGCAATGGCACAATGTCTCACATAGAATGAACTGTTGTGGTCTCAACACTTTGTTAGATCGAACGCGAAGCTGTCGGGCCCCCGTAGTTGACCGAGCCAGCGGTGTTTGGTGCAGTTTTGCTCAATTGCGAACTCGCGGCAGGCGAATTTTGCGCACTTTGTGTTCCCCTGACACGACACGAACACAGAGCGTCCCCTGGCACTCCTTTATGGGTAAAATAAAATCAAAAAAGAAAAAGCACGCGTTGAAAAATAAAAACGAAAAAGCACGCATGCGGTGACGAAAGAGAAAGTGGCGCCGCCCGCATCGCTGTGATGCATCCACATGATCTGCGTCGGCCAATCCGGAAAGTCAGGCGCCTGCTCTACCGGCTCGAACCGGTTCTCCATTTGTTGCTCCATTGCCACCCTGCGCTGAGGGTATTGCGCCATCGATTCTTTCTGTGCGATGGCACTGCGTTGACATCATTGCCGCATCTGTTCCTTTCCCAGATCGGGGAGTTGAAGGCTACCTCAACGCGCGAGCCCAAGGGCTTGACTTATGCTTGGTGCGATGGAGGACTGTACGCTGACCTCTTCACGTACTAAAAGGAAAGCTGTCGACATCGCAACGAAGATGGCCATTGTTAATGAACTTGCTCAAGGTGCAAAAAACTGCGAACTGGCCAAGAAGTACGGGCTGTCGAAAACGACCATTTCAACCATTGCTAAGGGCAAGGAAAAGATTCTTGGTGCTACTGTGAATGCCGACCCGACGACTAGAAAGCGCCTTCGGAAGGCGACCTACGCGGACGTTGAGGACGCACTGCTGAAGTGGTTCGCTGACGCTCGGTCTCGCAACATTCCGATCAGTGGACCGCTGATGCTTTCCAAGGCTAAAGACTTCGCCTTCCTTTTGGACTTTCCCGATTTCAGCCCAGACAATGGATGGCTCCACCAGTTTAAGGCTCGCCACGGAATTGTTTTCAAGGCGGTCATTGGCGAGGCCGCGTCTTTGAACAACGAGGACATCGATGCGTGGCTTTTCGACAACCTCCCAACAATCACGAGCTATGCTCCACGGGACGTTTACAATGCCGATGAGACTGCGTTGTTTTATCAGATGTTGCCATCTAAATCGCATGCTTTGAAAGGCGACAAGTCTCGCAGGAGGAAAGAACAGCAAGTTGCGCATAACCATTCTTCTGTGTGTCAATATGGACGGCAGTCACCGGCGGCTGCCTTTTGTCATTGGGAAGTCACGTAAGCCGCGATGCTTTGGAAGCTACGTGCCCGTACGCTACAGGAACAATACAAAAGCCTGAATAGTTGTGACTTATTTGCCGAGTAGCTTGTAAAGTTCGACCGTGACATGGCACGAAAAAACAGGAAGGTCCTGCTCGTGCTGGATAACTGTGCAGCGCACCATGTGCAGCCTACCTTGAGTGCGGTGACAGTGCTCTTCTTGCTTCCCAATGCAACCTGGAAAATTCAGCGGCTGGATATGGGCATCATTTATGTGTTCAAGGTGTGCTACCGGCAGCGCATCATCCAATGCTTGTTGATCGCTATTGATGCTGCCATGCCAGTTTGCATCAGCTTGCTTGCTGCCGTGGAGATGTTGAAAGCGGCATGGATGGAACTCACTACGGAGTGCATAGCAAATTGCTTCCGCAAGGTGGGTTTTATGGGCCCAGGCACCGAGGATGCCATAGATCACCCACTGGAAGGCCGGTCTCATGAGGACTTGTGGCAACGTGTCGTTGACACGCAGCTGGCCGGAGCTGACGTTGCCTGGGACGATTTCGTTTCTGCTGATGACGACGCCGACATTGCGGAGCCATGCACTGACGAAGCTATTGTGTGTGAAGTGCGAGCCCTTCCTGACTGCCCAGAGACCGACGAAAACGATGACGAGGATGCTGCTCTACCGCCGGTTGCTGTGAATGCTTCAACCGTGATCGGTTACATCACGTCGCTTAAGGAACTTGTGTGCAGCAGAGGCCTTGGCGATGAACATATTACCGCGCTAGAAAAATTAGAAACGGCAGTGATGCGATCAGCTTTGAAGAAGCAGACATGCATCATGAACTTTTTCAAAAATAAAATTAACTTTCGTCTCGCTTGCTCTTTTTGCCCGTATTATAGGTGGTCCACCTACTACGAGCTTTGGATACAATGAACAAATGCCGCGTGACGATCAAGTTCGTTATAAGTGGGCTGGACTGTACAGTCACTAGCACTATACAGTTTGAGCACAACTGCATTTTAGCTGAAGAAGACCTCGTTGATGGGTTGTCTTAGTGCTTGGTGCAATGTCCTCAGTGCTGTCGCTAGCACGGCAATAATATAATAGACATCTGAATACACGAGGTGGCAGGCAGCAAGATGTTTGTATTTTTGAACCTTCACAGCAGTGTGTGTGCACTGATGTCAGTTTAGGCACTTTTTGCGGTGTCCATCACTGCATGCAGCTCTTGCCCACCTCATAATGTGAGTGGTAATGAAAACTACGTTTTGTCAGTCATTGCTGTCTCATTTTATTTTCCTGTTTTTCTTGTATTAGTTTTCAGATCCCAATAATTATCTTTTCAAACCCTCCTAGCTTGAGCTCCAAATGGATCTGACCAAGTCGTAGCTATCTCTTGTAACAAGATAAGAATTATGCCTCAAAGTAAATAAACAAAAATAGTGCTTCCGTTATGATTATTACTGTAGGCCTTTGTGCCAACTCCGTTATGATTATTACTGTAGGCCTTTGTGCCAATGACTTTACATTGTTTATTATCATACTCGATGGTAGAGACAAATGCTCAATGTATTTTTCACACACTTACTTCTTTTTTATTGAGCCATTGAAGTCATCTTCTTACAAGTGGAATGTCGAATGCAAATAATGCAGCTACTTTAGTTGGGAGCTCCACAGGCTTCCAGACACATTTCTTATATCAGCCAACACTCCCACACACTTAGTTGAGAGTCACACACCCACGACCTACTGTATAATGGGCGACCTGCGCGTGTGCCGCCTCCCCAGCGCCGGAGGTTTGCTTTTGCTTGTGCTGTTTTTTTTAGTTCTCTAAAACATCACTGTCGAGAGTGGCGCTGTAACTCACCCCCACGTAAAATCCCTTTATAATTTGAAAGTAGCGACACTCTCCTCCGCGCCGCGCTTTCCTCCTCGATTCTCCTCGCGCGGCGGTGGCGAGCGCTGCGCACGACACGCTTTTTCTCCTTGTCGCCCACCGGCCGGCCGCAGCAGTGAGTGAAGCGCGAGCTTTTGGGCCAGGTCTGCGCTCCAGGAGTGCACAAAATTTGTGAAAAATTGCGAGAAAAGCATTGAGAATGCCGAAAGTAAAGTTCATGAATTGATTGGTTTCTTCTTTGAACTTTTTGAATGGGGAATACTGATAAACAAAGCTTTCGGGCAAGTTCTGTGCTGCAGACACTTTTTAAGTCACATGATAAGGTTTTACTTTGTGCACCTAATCTACTACTGCTTCTGACTGTGTTTTTTCAGAGCGTGAAATCTTTCACCGCGGTAAAACTTCGGAAAACGATCCAGGCTGGTGCTTTGAACTTCAAGATCAGAGAAGGTCAAAGCAGGACTTAGTCTATTTCGCTACTGTCAAGCTATCTCTCTAAGCATAGTATATGTCACGTGATCAACCATGAGATTTGATTATTGGCTAATTGTACATGTATTTTGATCAATTACTGGGCCAAATTAGTTGATATTTAGTAAATTGCAATTAAAATCTAAATTTTAGCTGCAACATCGAACCGTATACCGTTTGCAAGCTTAGGCCAAGTGTAATGGCACTGTGCTATTTAGCGATCCGCGATAATCTGGGTTAATTAGTTTATTTTGTATAAAACCGAATTTTGAGCTGTTCCTTGCCGCTTCGAGGTAAGGAACAGGCTTGCCACGGCAGTCTTGATATGATGCTGATGGAGGAATTAAATAATTTTATGAGTACGCGGCCACTCACTGACATCGCGTGTGGTTAAATGACAGCAGGGTACACTGGGAGAAGTGGTGGACCCTATTGCCGACACACTGAAATTCTGAGGCAAGCATGCTGCGGTCTCATGCGCTATGTAAAAGAGCATGATTTCATTGAACGCAACAATAAAATAAAAAAATTACAGGGTGCACATAGGCCTTCAACGTGCGGAAATGAGAAAGCATTTAACTGCCAATTCATTCACTATCGCTATCCTATCTATCACTATATCTACTAATGCCAGTGACCTATCGTAATTGTCACTATCCGCAACGAACACTATCACCTCACTATCCGGGCCTATTACTATCATTTATTATTATTATCCGTAACAGCCACCATTATTACCTATCACTATTCATAAGCATCACTATTTAATCTGATGCCGTCCCATGACCCATTGATATACTTCCATTTTCAATGACTTACGTTGTCAGTCATATCTCTATTATCTCATAATATCTGACGAGACAACTATACATTGACTTTTAATTCTTATACTTTCTTGTTTTCTCATAAATGGAGGTGGGAAAAGAGTAAGCCACAGAAATCACTGACTACTATCAGCGCGAGGTTCATGTCTCTGTCGAGGAGGCTTCCTTTACTTCAGGACAGGTCGGTGAGAGAAAATTGATAAAACTGCATTGGGCCTCAGTTTTTTTTTTCGAGTTCGTGTAATATTGGTGGCTCAAACTGGTCTTCTGTGAAATGTAGCTAGAACATAGAGAGCGATGAGTTAATCACTCAGGCAAGGTGAAAAAAAAATCTTGCATACAATTGAAATGAGTAATATGTTACAGTGCTAAGAATTGTTGCTCGCAAAATGTTCCCCTATTTTTTACATCATAACTATAACCATTATTGATTGTTTAAATTTTGTAAATACAGAAAATTGATGCAATGATTCCGGCTGATTTGACATCGATCGGAAAACTTTTCTCGCAGTAAATGAATATGCGGAATCGCGGTTTTATAGCTCCAGCTTTCAAAGCAAAGGTAACCTGCCAACGCCTAGTAGTCATGGTTAAAGTGAAGCGTGTGTGATCATGTGAACACCTCCTGCACATTGGCCGTATCCCTGATGAAACGAACGCATACTTTTTAACCCACGCGTGCGTCGAAGCATGGCAAGACACATTCAAGAATTGTTACTCCAAATGATGTCAGCCAGCAGTGTCGTCTGCTCTTTGCACTTCTTTGGAAGCAACTACCGTTCTGAATCTGCGAAGATTCTCGTCGGAACTGGACTACTGTACCCAGTATTTTTCTTGGATACTCAGGCCACGTGCAGCCGCAGATACCAAAAAAAACAACAAAAAATGGCGAAAGTTGGAGCGGGAACAGTCATCTTGCGTTGTTCCTAAACCAAAGGATGCTGTGATATGTGCAAGAAGTTGACAGCAATGATTTTGCCACATCTGGAAAGCTGCCCTCTTTTTATTTGCGATGCAATAGAATGGCATGCCTGTGTCACATCTTCGATAGTGACAACGAAATTTATAAAGCTCCTCTTAATAAACATCGCTTCTGTTTTTACGGACAGAGTGGCTTATCGAAAAAAAAATCACTAAGCCATTCAATTGAAAGAAAGGTTTTGCGCATTTAAACAGCATAAGTGGGGGCGTGCCAAGAACTTTTTATTGTAAATAAATTGCTGTGTGCACTGTGACTTTGTAATTCTGGTAGTTTTTGCCACGAATACAACCATGATATCCAAGTATACAGGGGCACGGGTCGTTGCTCTCCTTGGCTGTCGGCTCAGATGAGCTGCTTGTCTCGTACAGTAGCAACCGCAATGAGCTCACCAAATGACAATAAAATAGAAATTGATGGCACAGCATGCAACATCAGTTCTCCATTTTCATCGTAGTACATTTGCCATTTTTTTTCCCCCTAAGCCGCATTTCGATCGGCAAATGTGTTCCGACCGAGCTAGTACGTCATGGACATGAGTTAACTGAAAAAAAAAGAATTATTACTGTGTTGCCTCGTCTGAGAGGGCACTTCATTTATAAAAAAGTAAAGTATTTTTATATTTTAATGTTTTTCATTCGCCTGCTGCTCCAATGAAAAGAAACGATTTTTTTCCAGGAACATTCATTTCAAAAGCATAAGCACTCATTTTGAAAACATAGTATCGAGGCTGCCTGCTTCAGACAATATGCAGCCTCAGCATATTAAGCTCAATAAAAAAAAAGCATCTAGCTGCAGATAAGGTAGACGCTTAGGCATGTTTATTAGACATTATGAGCCCACCTTCTTGAGATTGTGAGAAATCGTATGCAAGTAGGGGATAACCGTGGCCTTTCTTTTATCTGATTTTTTCCGTTTATTGGCTCCACTGTGGGCAGAGGTCAAGGTGTCTTTTAAAAAGTTTTCTGAAATGGATGTTAGCAGGAAAGTTGGGTATCCTGTCACTTCCAAGCCCTTTACTTGAATGTGAAAGCTCTGTGCCATTGCATGCCAGCAAGATTTCTCTAGGGCATTGACAAAGCATAGCTTGGCTATACCACGCTTGACAAGGGGAGAAGGTGCTACTTTTCTTGTGTGCATTTTTTTCATCATGGTTTTCTATTATTGCATATCACGCAACACTTCCCAGGCGCCGAAAAACGCATTGTGCGCAGCTGTCCGAGCGGGAGTGAGGAGTGAGGATTGTGTGCTGCAGTGCGGCGAAAGAAGCGAAAGGCTCAACTCACAATTATGCTCTCTCTGTGCGATTGGGACGGTCGGAGCAAGCGCTGCGCACCGATCGAGGTGGCAGTGGTACTACACTGAATGTAATAGGGTTTCTCTGCTAGATAGCACCTAAGTTATTTTTATGCGATTTTCAATGGCAAATTAAAAATGTAACGTCTCTTTGATATTGTAGTGCTTGATCTGTATTATATGAGGCACGATCTTTTCATCATAATCTCATGACATATTTTGACCAGTTTTCTGTCCCTTTAAGTCACCTGCCTCGCTTACGTTCATCAGAGATGGGTTGGCAGACACATCTGGTGGCGTGCGTTTTTCTTTCCAGCATCACATTTCATTTGCAACACGCTGCTACCTGCATGAGCTTCTCACTTCGCTTCTCCCTTGCTGTTTAACTGCACTGCTGGGCTTCGTCACACACTGGTCAGTTATGCAACCTTCTCCTCATCCTCATTTTAGACCCTGGTTGATTTCCTGGGGATACTATTCTCTACCACGGTAGTGGGTTCTGCCATAGGACCTAGTTCTGGCCAGATCTGCTCCATTGTTTTGGAAGCAGCTTTTGTTTCCCTGCTGTCCTCCCCATGAATTTCTGGTTTCACCACACTTCAGCTGCTTGTGCAATTTGCCTCACCCTTTCCTGAAACGTGTTCAGCGAGTTGAATCTTTGGTACTCGGTACCAAATTCCGCTATTGCCGACAATGAGCTATCGACGTTATTCTAGGCCTTGCTCATTTGTCGAATGCCGGAAAGGATCTGTCTACCTCACTGGGACGGTCTCCTGCGAGGCCTAGGCCTGACCAGTCCTGCTCCTTTCTTTGAGATGCAGGACTGGTGTGCCCGCTGGCTACACCTTGTCCCTCGAAGAACTGTGCGGCCTCTTCTAGTGCCGCCTCTCCTAACTACATAACTGCACTGCCGGTCTTTGTCAATACCTGCACTGACTTGGAAATGCTCTCCTCGTAGTGCTTTGGCCACTGGTCAAACACTTGGGAGTGCCGTTCCCTACCACAGAAGTGCACTCTGGTATGGACCTAAGTCTGGCCAGAGCTGCTTCATTGTGGACGTAGCATTGGTATGCCTGCCATCCTCTCGCTGCCGCATAAAGGCCATCGTGGGATGCCCTGCTGGCTTTACTTCCTCTAGACGCGTCTTTGATTTCACGCTATTTGCCTCAGTCTTGTCCTAAAGCATGCTGTTGACATCTTTGAATCTGTGCCTCCGTCACCATCATGGGGCAAATCGCCTACAACACTGTGACTCAATGTCATGGAGCCTAGGTCTGACTGCAGCTGGTCCGGAATCTGATGCAGTGCGAGCCTGCCTGCCGCCTGCTTCTTGTTGCTTGATTTCATTCATAAGTCATTCCTCCTTTATAATTTTGAGCTTTTCTGTGGAAGTTCCAGTTGAAGTCCTAATTGGTATTGCCGTATACTTTAAGCTGCCTCTGTGAAGGGAAGGGAGACCCTCTCCCTTCAGTTGTTAGGGTCTCCTTCCCACTTTCATCCCCCACGCTGTTGCCCTCTCCACACTTTGTGTCCCATGAAATTCCTCAAACTTGTTCCTTCCTACTCGCCACCAGGCCTTAAAGAGGGAAACCGGACATGCACAGACAAAAGGGTCACATTTGGGGGATGTTTTCGTTCTTTATTGTGTGCAGGTGTTCACACTGCCCGTCCCCACTTAGAAATGTGCAGTGGCATAATCATATCTAATTTGTTGGTTGCCCTTGTGAAAGTAAGGGAGAGGATTCAGTTCTGCATCCCACGCATGTGACATGTGAAGGATGACCGGGAAGAGACATGATTGCTTCCTCTAATCATCCTCACAAGTGACAGGTTCAGTGTTCTGCAGCTAAAGATCACCCAAATTGTTGCTGCAGGAGTTTGCTGCTGCGAAAAAGGAGACTCAACCTCACCTCCAGTGCCTGTGACGTTCGCAGAATGTCCGCGACAAAACACGAATGCTTCCTCAAATATGGGGATGTCTTTCGTGACAAAAGCCAGATGGATCCCATACCGGAACCAGTAAGAGAGCTGCGGTCTGACAGCATCCTTTTGCAGGCATATTTACTTTCTCAATTGTAGTGTATGGGCAAAATTTATTTTAAAGGCTGCCATCTTGGCTATATCAAGCCGCGTGTTGTCATCTTAGATTTGGAATTGCAAAACTATGCCACCATGTCAGCCCATGATGTCACTGACACGTTCCAATTCCAATTGCCACATTGGACTATGACATCATTGGCACTCGAGTTGGGCTGCCAGTATCAGTCCTTGTAGTGGGTGGCCAGTGCAGTCGCACAGGGCGCCAGCATGAAGGGGGCGTTGATATGCACTAAGAGCTAGGGTACCTTGATGCCTTTTGCCTCCACTTTCAGGGTGAGGACACCCTATGTACCACTCCGCACCGCCGTTTTTTCCTCTTGGCAGCTTGTTGGGTCCCACTCGACAGTTGCGTGCAGCAAACAATACTTGCGGCGGGGGCTCTCTGCAGTTATGTAGTGACTAAAGGGATGCGAAAGAACTAGAAAAAGGCTGCATTTTTATTTGCTCTTGGCAATAATGTTCTGTGGGTTTCAAGAATGATCTTTTCATGATGCAGCAGTTGTAACATATTATGCATTTGTTGTTCAAGCAAGAGGACATCGCGATCGTGTTTCTCCAATGTACCAGCAGCGTGAGGGGATCTATAGCTTACAAATGTAACTATCTTTGTGCAGTTTAAACCAACTCTTTCACTATTCATTCAGATTCCTTCCCTGCATATCATTACATCTGGTGTATATTCAACGCAGCATATGCAACATTTTTCTTCTAAGTCGTCCTCCAGTGTAGACTAGTTCAAATCTGAATCCAGGGAGATCATATTTTCTCAGTTTCTTCTAGTCGCCTATTTGAAACAGCATCTTGCAGGCAGTTGGACCTCCTCCGAATAGGGACGCTTGGTCGTGAATTGGCAGTACAATGGCCCGCTGGATTGTAGTTGCTATGTTGCCTTTTCTAGCATAAATTTAAATAAAACATTTAAAAAAGTAGCTTGGTGTATGTGAACCCGACAGAATGCAAGCGGAGTTGATTATTCGAGAAAAAAAATCTAGTTTTTAGAAGGAAATGCGTGACTAGTTTTGTCCTCACCTAAAAGGGGACCACACTTAATATTTGTCGACTTATTGTAAACGCATCTAATGATGAAGAAAATCATTTAAGGCGACCGGGTTGCGCATATCTGATCCCAACAAACGGATGTGACGCGAGGGGGAAATCAAAGGAGAAGAGGCCGTCGGCTGGCTGTTACTAGCTGCGGACAGCACCCCAATTCCCAGCTAGCGAGGGTAGCGCCCGCAAGGGCCTCGGCGCTCGTGTTGTTGTGTGCCTAGGCAACATGCGATGCGCGTTGTGTCGATGTGTGTGCATGCTCTTGTGCTATATTTGTGCCGCGAGTCTTCTCCAGAGACCGCATGAGGCTAGTCATCTTGTGTTGCCCCGGATGAACTAAATGCGATTTGTGCATTGATTCAATCGCTGGCGCACGGATGCTCCACAAAGCCCTTCGTGGCTCAGATGCAGGTTTGTTACATACTGCTTACATGCAAATCGGCCCTGAAATGCGATCTATTTTATGAAGGAATGCAAGCCTTGGCAAGATCCCCACTAAGGTACGACTGTATTACTTAAGCTGTCCGGTAAAGAAAAGACCTGTAGTTAAGAAAAAGCAAACCGTCCTGCAGCTGTGCTTTCTGACCACCTCTACTGCGTGCAGACACGTTCCGCCGTGCATGCAGTGAAAATTTGTGCATTTTGCAAGGCGACAATGAAATGAAAGTGCAGAGATTAAAACCACTTGGATGCTTTTGGGATGACGTATTTTGTTCTACTGACAGTAATGTGCAGCTTCTGCAAGCTTTCAAGTGAGTTCTTTTGTTGGAACTCTAAATGAAACAGCTGTGATTGACGTTTGATTATGTGCAAAGCACGAAGTTCATTACTCATCTGCTTTCATGAGTGACATGCACGCCCTTTTTTATTTGATTTTGGAAACCAATTCCAAAATTTGGAGATTACCCGCACTATCATATATCAAAGGAAGTGACCTTTACAGTATGAAACATTGTTTTTGTATGCTACTTTTTCGATAAATTACAGCCATGTAGCACTTTTCAGAACAATTTTGTTTGTGTTCATGCCCCGTCGCCTCTGCTGCCTCTGATTGCACTCGCGAGTTTTGTTTCATTAGTTTGGTCACTAAACAGCATTTTGTTGCTCCTTTGGTGTGGTATAAGGGGTTCAACTTCTAAAAGCAAGTTTTTTATTTGCAGACAAAGTAAGTGATAAAAGTTTAATGACACTTCATTGCTACAATATATTAATCCATTTATCTCCGCCACCAGCCCAAAGTGCCATGTCTGGTGAAGGTATATGTCTGATACTGATCAGTTAAGCAAGACAAAATGCATGAAACAAAGTCAATGACTGTTTTCACATAGAGGAATAGAGAAGTAATTCATTTGTAGCCAATGTGCATGAAGCAAAAAAGGTACTATCATTGGCATGTTTTAACCTTTGCGGCATACTTGTGCTCTTGCTGCCTATGCAGCCATGAGGGAGCTGCACTAGTTGCTACTGTTACCATATGGACAAACTGTCTCGATGAACTAGAATTCTGGCAGGGTTTGTCCATAATCACTATATTATTTGGCTTCTGCTGTGCCTTGGTTGTATATTCCTTCCCCCTAGCAATAACAACACACTTTCACCACTACTACATTAAAGAAAGTTGCTGGTTTGCATCATGTACCTTGCAGCAGCAACCTTATGCCACTCTTAGGATAAATTAAATTTGAAGGGAATAAGCACTGCATGTGATGAATAAGACACCAGTGGAGTGCACATCAATAGTGCCCAGATGTACCATTCACAGTAGCATACTGCACCAGTGAAAACTGTCAAAAAGTGTGAGAAGCTCATAGTGGTCTTTATTTCACAGTTACAGATGTTGCAGCAAGGTGTTCACTTGGCACAAATGGTCTGGGGCTAAGGTTGATGGAAACTGTCTAGCCAGTGTCATCAGTTCAGGACAGCCAGACTTTTTCTATGACCACAGTGGAAAATACGATGTGCTTCCGAGCTTTTCCTTTCCTACTTTTTATACCCTACGCAACTTATTTTTCATCTTCAACTCAGTTTCATTGCTTCAATAACATACACCTTGAGACACCTTCACATTGAGAAAAAAATCCATGAGCAATTTCATTGCTTTAAAATATGGACCTCTGTTAAGAACTTATTCCTGCTTCATTTCTTCACATGTACCAAGTAAAAACCATTAAGCTCTGGTGTCGTAATTTCTGGATGCATAAACAATACTGCCCTACACTATCACTATCTGCAAAAAAATTTGTTATTGTGTCCTGTAAAGCTGGAGAAAAGGTACAAAATTCTTCTGATGCTCAAGTTGGCAGACAATCTCTGCATATTGTCGATTTCAGTCATACTCCATGTCTGTCATCTTAAAGTGGAAGGGTATGAAAAGTGAACCAGATATGATTAACGCAGCCTTTTTGATATATTTTGTTTTCAGTGACTTATGAATACACATTTTTATAAATATATTTTTTGTCACATATGGCCCCTATGGCCAAAATGATTAAATAGTTTAGAAGAATGTCAATTTGGGCTAAATAGTGCATACTGATCGAGACTGAAAATAATAGTGCTAAGAAGTGACACAAGATCGAGAGAATGATGCAGGACAAGTGCTAACTTCATCTGACCTTTATTCACTGCCAAGGCAGCAAATATATAAAAATTTTGAGGCATGCACATGAACAACAACACAACACATCAAACAAATTGTTCAAAATATATCATCTCGGTCTTGAAAAGGTGAATTGATTTACCACTTACACGCTTTCCCTCTTTTTATGTGAAATGCCTCCAAGACCTTGCGTGCCTTCAAATCTCTACTTCTGCCCAGAATCTTTATCTCATGAAGCCGTGGTTCACATATCTTTCAGTGAACGCATATTTTTTCCCCCGGCGCATGTTTTGCTGCTCGGTTGCACACGAAGCAATTTGTACAATGCTGTGAAAGATGTGCACCTCCTGGTTCTTTTTGTGATCGTGCATGTTCAGCTGCACGATCTTTCACGCAGTGCCTCGATTGGTGCACATAGGCTTTTCAGCAGGCCAGTGGTATCTCATATACCACTCCTGTGCAGCATTTCACATACTGCTTGTCATGTTTTTTGCTGCAAGCGCCCTTCTTTTCATTGCTCGCAATGCACACGCATAATTGTGCAAGCTTTCGTGGAGCGGAAATTATGACAGGCACGCCATATCGATTTGCAAGCTTTTTCACATTGTGCGCAACCCTGTGAACATAGGGTACCACTTCTGGTTTCACGCTTGGCTTTCTTGTCTCGCACGACTTTTTGAACATTACACGTTTGGTTTTCCTTAGGAAGACTTCAGCATCACCAGTGATTACCGAGCTTGGGAACCCCGCCGTAGCCAATCAATCCACTTGCTTTTCAAAGCCCGCCTGCATAGTATATTCACATGACTTCACAATAGCAGACCCAAGGCAGAGGTTAGCAATAGCGCGCTTCACAGTCTGAATGAGCCAAGGAATAAGGAAGCAGCTCCTTCCATGCTCGAGGCGAGTATTGCCAAACACATGATGCTCTCCCAAGGTAATACCTAAATTCAAAAACTGTAAACATCCTTGCAAAGGGAGTTCACGGGTAAAACACAATCCCTGCTCCTCTTCTTGAAAGTTGGCTAAAACTGGGCTTACAGCATCTGTGTAGGTCAAATCTTGTTTTTTAATAACTATTAGAAAATCATCAACATACCTGAAAACTTTTAGTACTTCCTTCTCTGTCAAACTGAGTTGTGCAGTCATTAAAGGCTAAAAAAATGTTACCACAGGGGCTACGCAGGATCTGATGCAAATCCCTTGTCTTTGTCGGTAAAATTTGTTATCAAAAGATACAAACTTCACACTGAGATGAAATTCTAGCAGCTTCATAAAATTACTAATTGACACACCTGAGGAGTTCTGAAAATAAACTGTGCCACTACTCTCTATGGCATCCCTTACAGAAGTGAACAAGGTATCATGGGGCACAGAATAAAAAAAGTTCTCGACATCGACTGAATACACATATCCAATGGATGCATTTCCCTCGAGAACCTAACATCTTTTGAACTTTTGGTATCGAACGGATAATGAACATTAACAGAAGTGAGCTGCTTCTGCAGTATTTGCTGAGAACATGCTGCCAAGTACCATTCTCAATGACTACTGTTCTAAAGAAAACCGAAGGTGAGGATGGTACTTGGCATGTTGCTGGAGACTGGGGCTTTTCGGCATGTTTCTGATGGGTTTAGTCATGGCTGCAATCGTCCTTTCATGAGCAGAACACCTGCCCTGTTGGCTGATAGACAGGCACCTTATAATCTGTGGCATGCAAGCATCAGAGCAGTTGCTTCTATGCAAAGTTATCCTGAGTATATATGATATTCTCAAAGTTCCAAACTGTATGAGTCTTCACAGCATCACCTTTTATTTCAATCAGCCAGGGTGCCGACAACCAAGTTTTAACCTTTACTGATCTGGACTTGTACTCCCGCCTTGCAGACTTTAAGAGCGATGGTGAAGGTAAGGAAAGCCTTCGGCTCCAAAGTAGTACACAAACCAAATTATCAAAGCAATCAAAAAACATAATGGAAAAACCTTGCCACAAGACATGGTAAAAACAGATCATGACTGCTGTTTCTTTTTGTTGACAATGCAAATTCGGTTCTCATAAACTAAGAACTTAGTAGGGTGACAGAAATTTTGTACTTTGTAAAAGCAGTACTCATAGTCATATCATAGGACATACCCTCTTCCAGTTTGTGGTAACCACATGAACTTTTTAATATGATGTGTTATCCAATATATTTATATCCTATGAGACCTGCAGAAAGGGAAAATTTTTTTCGTCTGCAATGCACATACAAAGCCGATGTGAAAGCAATGCCTTTGCAGAATGTGCACATTTCTTGCAGCTTAAAAAGGTTAAAGACTTTTTTCGAACACAATGAAAAACATAGGTCTAAGGTATTCATTTCCACTATAGTTTTATTTTAAACACTAGAAAAATTTTGTCATAATTTTATTGTATGGTGAAGGAACAGTGCAAGGGATGGGACATAGTGACATGAGGAAGCGCACTCACACACCTCGTGTCACTGTGTCCCATGCCTTGCGCTGCTCCTTCATCATGCAAAACCAACTAGCCCGCCAATTCGCTCTTATAGATTTTATTGTGTTCCTCACTGAAAATTTTGCAATGCAATTATAGTTAATCTGAGAAATGAAAGATTAAAATTCGAACAAAAGACAATCACATGCCTTTGAAGGGATCTGAACTAGGAATGCTAAATATCCAGAAATTTTGTATGGCTTAAAAAATTTTTTTTCCCCCAAGTTCTTCTAATAATTTAAGAGCCTTACGTTTGTGGGCAGTGCCATATGGTGCGGGAAGTAGGAGGAGGAGAAGCATTTTGGAAAAACATGACAAGAACAGCATAAAATTATTTACTAAAAAGCATGACTGAATAATGACAAGCTTTATCAGATCATTCATAAGCAAGTTTAGGCCATGAGCTACATATTCAAAACATGAAGGAAAGAAGCCAACAGTCGGCGAGGCCAAGGAAAGCATTGGGGATTGTGCTTTGTCTTATTTTTAAAATTTTTTTTTGATAATCACATAAATTAGTAATGTAATCTGTTTAGGGGAAAGAGAATTAAACACAAAGTAGAAGAAAGAACGTGCCGATGGCGGGAACCGAAGCCACAACCTTCGAATGTCGCATCCGGTGCTCTATCAACTGAGCTACATCGGCTGCTGTCCCCCCTGCTACTTTCTTGGGTATTAATGTTGTCTGTATACGAACCTTGAGAGTTTTCACCAGCGCCACCCTCAGCCATAGCGGTGGATGTGGAACGTCCTGTGTTACCGCCAGCGTCACGTAGAACGTGATCAAGAGCGAGGGCGAAAGCTGTGCTAGAACCCTCTTACGCTACCTATGGCTTCAAGACTGCCAGAACCGAGACCCCCGTAAGCTACAAGCAGATAAATGAAGGGGAAATGAGGGTGCTCGTTATAATACATGAAGGAAAGAAGCCAACAGTCGGCGAGGCCAAGGAAAGCATTGGGGATATTGTACTTTGTCTTTTTTTTTTAATTTTTTTTTGATAATCACATAAATTAGTAATGTAATCTGTAATGTAATCGTGTACTTCAGGCCAAGCAAAGTTCCACTTAGTAGGTACTACTGAGAAGCTTGAGCTAACGTGGCGTCAATCTGTTGCACCAACCAGAATGAGGCTGGCACAATGAAGGCAAACCTTTCAGCCAGTCAGAACTCAATGGCATGAGGTACAGACACAAGGCAGGAGCTCAGTTTGACTGCACTTCAGTGCTATTGGCGGCTGGTGCCGCCTGTGCTGCAAGAGACCATTGCTGCTGGTACAGCACACCCACAAAGTTGCACTCGGAAAGTATCGAGAAGCTTGAGCTAAGGAAGCATCCATCTGGCTTTGCGGCTCTGGAGTAATAAGGCCTAGAAAAAATGCAGCCACCTTTATTTTTTGGGGGCAATGGGTGCTGTTCTTTGACTCTGCAATGTAACAAATCCCTTCTTGGCAGCTGCGCTGATAAATAATATTGTTCACCCTTGTAATTTATTTCATTGAAGTGAATGTCCTTTATGTCCAGCCAAAATCTCTTACACAACAGGTGCCTTGTGAAACTCGTCGCATCAGGAAATCCATACTCAGCATTATGGTTCTTGGATAATGTCCTCTTCCTTCCAACATCGGCTGTGTCACTCACAGAAAGTACTTCTTGATGTTAAAAGGGGCAAACCTTTCCCAGCATTGACAAGAATATACCACGCTAACCAACTCTCATGCCCTGTCAGCACTAACTTTCTTGTGTATGCTTTGTGAAAGTAAATAAGTTGAAACTTTTGCCTAGCTCTGTTGATACAGTAGAACCCCTCCCTAGTAAAGTCACTCGAACTGGCAAAAATCTTCACTATATTGGAGTCCTTACAATATTAGTTTTTGATGATGACATGGGCCTGAAGATGCTATCTGGTAATTAAATGGCTGCTTATTAACATGTCTTGTCAGTTTATAAAAATGAAAGCTTAACATGAACACAATATTGTCTTCTGCTTTTCCTCTCATTCAAAAGGCATTAGCTGAGAAATGCGCACGATATAGTAAAGTGTAGCAAAACTGTACGTCACACCTCCACTTGCTACTGCTGCCTCGTGCTGCAAGCTTTCAGTCGTTCTGTCCCCTTCTTTACAGTAGTGTACGGAAGACAAGCTGAGATATTTTACTTCACTAGATTGAGTTTTTACTACAGCAGAGTTTACTACTGTAGTTCATTAGACGGCAATGCGAAACTATCTTGCACAGCATTACTGTATAGCCTGCCGAAGATAACTTTCGCAGAAAGAACCAATCTTGCCTGCCAAGAAGACTTGTATTTCTTGTCGTGTCGTGTGCATTGTACAGCAGCATGTCCAGCAATTCTGTCTGACTTGCACCTTGAATAAAAGCATTAAATTTTACTTGTGCTCAGCCTGGCACATCCATGTGACCTGCCTTCAGCCCACATCCTTGCAGCACTAAAGTCTGAGAAATGCTGTCTTCAACATGCGATGACAACTCTGCAGCAGTGGCTCGATGGTTAGCCATTCAAGTACCGAGTCGGGGGACATAGGTTTGATCCTGGTCGCAGCAGCTGCATTTCAATAGAGCGAGAAGCAAGGTGCCCATGTAATTTTGGATATCATTGTAGGTTAGAGTCCCATGTTCTCAAAATAATTGGGGCCCTCCACTATGGCATCGCTCACACAAAAATTTCACGGAATGGAAAGGCGGTACTAAAAGCACTATCACATTTACCCTTAAGGTGAAGTTTGAGTGTCTCCCTACTTTTCCTCACATGTATGATTTGTTATTCAAGGATCCCAGTGGGTTCAATTACTGCCCTCATCATTAAAGGAGCTACCCAATCAGTGCCTAGCCATGTCACCTGCCAACTACCATCAGGTTGTAATTTTTTGCTCACAACACAGTTGGAAGGATTTTCTAGAGAAGAGGGCCTCTAAGGCTGTCGCATGAATATACATTCGTGCTCTTTGAACTCGGGCGACTGTAGTTTCTGGACCAAAAAAGTACATTTAACCTAGCAGCAATGAACAATTGTCAGCATCCTTCCTTGAACTGTGCTTTTGTAGGCCATATATGTTAGCAGCTTCCTAGCACCCTCTACAGACAAAGGCTTGTGGATGTGTGTTATCAAACAGCCTGGTGGGTACCATAGGTTTTGATGGAACCAATAAGCTTGAATTGGTTGTTAAAATGTTATGAACTCTGGGAACTATGGTTTCTGGGTCAAAAAGGTGCATTTAATCTAGCAGCAATGAACAAAAATTGGTGGCATTCTTCATTGAGCTGTGCTTTATAGGCCATATCCTACTTGCATCTCAAGTCTGTAGAGGTCTGTACCCACATTATGGCAGTTGTCCAGCTGTCCCTTTTCTTAGCAACCGAACTCTCGTCTTCATTCATGCTGCATATACATTTCGTATGATTCCTTTTTGTTGTGGCATGAAAGGATTGGATAACCACAATATTTAGGATGACTACTGGCATGAGCACTCCAGTATTAAATTTAACAAGGACTTTATGATGTCTTAAGTTACACAGCAGAAGTGAAACTGATTGAAGCGTTATTGATTTGCTAATGTACCGGTGAAAAACACAAGAACACACAATTTAAACATACAGGCAATTTCTTTCAATTTGTTTACTGCACGGCAATGATATCTGAACATGCATGAGCTGTTATAATCTGGTTAAAAAAAAAAGTTGCATGCATCTGCTCAAGCTTATGTATGTAGGGTATGCTGCACAGCTATTTCTAAAGAAAAAAACACTTCAACCAAAATGTGGCTTTCTTGGCCTAGAGCCAGTGAACCGGCTCTTCATCTGTTTACGAACAAACACTCTATTACCATCAAGCAAAAAGCCAGGCTTGCTAACCAATATACATATGTTTTACAAAGCTAGAATTTGAATGTTTTGATTGTAGTTTGTACTGCCTCGCGTTACACTGATGGAATCCACAACTGGCTTTCAGCCCCACAGCTACAAATACAGATAGCAACGACATACCAAATCCCCACAAAAATAATTATTGATGTGTGACCACTCACATAGTAAAGAATAGAAAATGATTTAGGCAACCAGCGCCAAGGCAACGAAGAAATTGAGCCGTGTGTGTTGTCCATTTTGGCCTTGTTTCAGTTGCTATACTTCGGTGCTGGTTGCTTGAACCATGCTGAAGTTGAACCAACTTGCCCAACAGCACAAGCCTCAATCGAGCAGTTTTAAGCATGAGCGCTCAAATCTCAAAGCAGTAGTACAAGCATAACAGTAGAAACTTCAATTAATGATGCACATTTCGTGGCACCACCAAAGAACTATATGAATCTAGTGCTAGTGCAGTCAAAGCAGACAGGCAGACGTTTCAAAACTCGGATCAACATTACGCTACTAGCCAGAGCCAAGTACTTGCGGGCAACGCATGTGGCAACAGCACCCTGTGGTAACAGCGGACTGTGTCCATGAAAACCGCATACATTCAGAACATAAATATCTGTAGTGCATTTCTGTAAGCACAAGACAATTCGCGAAAGCCAATAGTTTAAAATAGGGCTTAATGTGGGAGCAGACGGTGCCTGAAGTGGGCGCCAGAAAACCAACATCGCTTCAGCACTATTGCTGGGAAAAAATGTGAACTTGCAGCGCAACTGTTTCCACACTCGTTTAAGGTTAATTTCAAAAGAAATGCTTTGTAAACCGGGAAGAGCAAAACAAACCTCTGAGATATTCTGAGGAGATAGTGAGCTCGCTATACTGGGTGCAGCCATCTTGAAAAATAGCACCAATGACACTAGGAGAAAAAAACAAAATCTGTCAAATATAGTCACATTTAACTGTTCCAAAACATGGACGCAAAGTATTGAATTATATTGTATTTTGTGTTATGACGATGAAACATAAACAAAATAATTTGTAATGGGCCTAAAGGCACATGATTGTATGTGAATAGTAGCAGTAGCCAAGGCAGTCAAGGGATGTTAAAGCATGTCCATGTGTTAAGGGTAGCAGCGTAGCAACACAACGCAGCCACAGCGATATTAGCAGCATGGTGCATTGTGGTGCAGCATTATGCGCAGCACGAAAGAAAACTTGTACGCGGTGGTTTTGAATTCGAACATCATCAAAGTGGAGCCGTGGAGCTTCCATCATCAGGAACGTTGTAAACTTTGGCAGTGGATCATGGTTCGGACCAACGGAGGAGACTCAAGGACGGCGAGCAGCATAGGTGCAATGTGTTCCATGCAGTGAGAACCGAAAGATGACTCTTCGTTTAGGACTCCATACGAGTGTTGTAGCTAGAACGCAGCTCAGGGCTTATTCCGAGGCACACGTCTCTGGCAAGGCTGTAAACAACCTAATATTTGAGATGGGGCCTGCTTTTCTAAAAAGAGTAGGGTACTGCAGCATTTTTCAAATGCCTGCAGCTGTTTCGTTGGTGATACTCTGATGATGCGCGAGTGCTGCCGTGGCTTTGTGCAAACTCAAAAGCTGCATTTCAAAATGTGTGAAATAAGAGAGCTAGATAATGCAACCATGGTACATGCTCTCTAGGTAAGTATGAACTTCATGCTGCAAACTGAATTATAGCTCAATTATTCAGTAATCTTGATTCAAAGGTAATTGCGTGAAATGTAGGGACAAGGAAGAAATAATTAAGCCACCATCTTCCACAACTGCACATATGCAATGAGCGCTCATATTTTGCAGTTTTGCACAAATTTTTCACAAGCAACCTTCTTTCACCTCCCAGTTATGGGCATGCATTGCATGCCCGTTATTGCTCCCAAAGCATTTTATAACACCAGTACAATTAGTCATACTTTGCTAACAGGTACACATTGATTCTAGACTCAAACTGCCTCATAAAATGTTTCCTGTTTTAACAAATCTAGATGAAACAAAGATTAAATGCAGTGTCAAGCCAAGTTCGTAGCAGTAAATTGTTCAGTTCTTTCATATAACACCTTGACGTGCCTAGGGAGTTATGACAGAACATGGTATAGGCCACATTATTATATCTTTACAGTAGAACTGTGTTTGTTAAATAAGTGTCTCGTCTCACACATAAACGCTGTGTAATTGCTAACGAAAGGGCCCACAAAACGCTATTTAATAAAACTAGAAAATGCGTGCAAGCAATCAGTACCTCTGCAATGCAAACATTTTCAAGCTACCTGCATTAGCACTGATCATATCAGTGCAAAAAATGACTCTTGTCCCCATCAACTCAGTGCATGCCACCACGCCCTGTCCCGCCTGCCTTCCTGCATCACCTGGGAGTGTCCAGTGATTGTTTGCATCCAGCAGACCCCAATAACATCATTGAAGAGTGAGCGCATGAGAGGTGTCACCTTAATTGATTGTGAGCAGTTGCCAGGCGCACTTTTTAGACATCTGTAAAGCTTTAAAATTTGACTTGAATACTCACAAAGACCTCCTCCGTGGAATTCTTGCATTAGAATATTACCATAGGTACCATTTCGGAGACCATCGAAGCACTCATCAGCTCAGCATGTTTATCAGTTTCAAGCAGGTAGGACAACTTTATGGACTGTGACTGTATTAGCTCAATCAAGCAATTCTTGAAGCTTTGTGAGGGGTGTAACGATATCTCTGAGCATGTCCATCTGCTTCATTCTTTTGCTTGCTTGTGCCCGCAATGAATATGAATTCTTTCCTGCTGAATGATAGCCATAAAGGACCTACAAAAATGTCTTTCTGGGCTGTGTTAAATGCTTCACAAATTTTTCTGATCGTCGTTGCATTTGCCGGATGTCAAAACCTACTTTCTCAAGCACTGACGCACATTCGCCCCCATTTTTCAATGATATGCTAGGTCTCTTAGGGCACCACTCACATCACACTTGTTTTTGTGTTCAACAGCACCACTTCCACACAGTATTAACATTACAGCGGGCCTGACATAACGGAGACAATGTTTATTTCAGGGTCATTTCCTTCTTGCATTAACTGGAATAGTCCTTTCCACTTGCAACGGTAACAATTTTTTTCCAACAGATGCCAAGCATTGCCCTTAAGTGGACTGATGAGGCCAAGACATTTGCAGGGGTCAAGTGGATTCAACTAGTGCAGGACCTAGTTAATTCGAGAAATATGGTAGAAACCTTTGTCCTACCTGGGCCTAGAAGCAGTGTGTCCTACTCAAGATCCAAGGGTCTTGGAGGGCTGGATTCTGATCTCACCCTCTTATCTCAAAGGCGAAGTCTGAGTTTGCAGCACTTCCCGAAGTGGCCATGCCGTATAGTCTTCTGCCATTAGACAACCTGATGCCCAGTAAGCGCCCGGCCATGTCAGCTGCCAACTACTTTCTGACAAAGTTAAAGTGGAAAGATGGGCTAGTTGGTATTGGTATGACGACTGCATATTTCAGTACAAAAAACACAGGATGAAGGAAGGAGACAGACGCAGGATGAACACTTTGTCCTGCATCCTTTGAAGCATTTGCCCTGCGTCTGTCTCCTTTCTTTGCCCTGTGTTATTTGCACTGAGATGTATATTTTTTTCTGGCAATGGCATGCCTGTGATTTTTCGCTCACAATGCTGACACACTTCTATACTGCTGACAGCACATTTTCTGCAAAACTGCAAAAATTTTGTTGTGTTAAAAGTTATACAGGCTTCCCGCACGAATTCAATTGAATGGTACCTTCTCGTGAGTGCAGAATAAAGCTCGCTCGATGGCTGATTGGCTGCTGTTGCCTTTTCGTCCCACCAAAATGTTTGCTCACCTATGCCAATGTCAAAATGACATTGCGGCAAAGCGAGCCAGTTCCAAATCAGTTTCATGGTGTAGCGCCTTTGTCTTGCTGTGCAGACTGCAGCCAAATCATGGCCACTGCAAAAATAAAAAATGACGCCGGCTGGCAGTGGCATGTGAAACCTCAGTTGTCTGGTCTGTTCTAGTCTAGATCCTTATCAGCTGTCTCGTCTTTCGCTCCTGAGGTCTTCAGCCTACAATGTATTCGGCCCTTGTTCCTTTTTGCAGAATGCCAGCCTTGCCTCAAGCCCAAGTAGCATTTAGCTTCTGAGGCATTGTTTTGATATGATAGCTTAAAGACTTAGTTTTCCAGAAAATCCAGCAACAGTGGTAATATTGATGTGAGCGAAAAATCACGAGCATGCCTCCAGCAGGTAGCAATTGGCAGGTGAGAAGGCCGTGCACTGACTGGTCAGCAGGTTGTCTGTCGCCACGAAGCCACAAGACATGGCCAACTTGGTAGGAACTGACTCCAGCAGCTCCTTTGAGATGAAAGGGGAAATGAGAATCAGACCCACCGGAAGCCTTCTATACTGTAACAAGAAGCTCCCATTGATAGCACTAGCAACAATCCGCAATGCATCGTATCCTCATCGATTGGAGCAGCCAGCTGGGAGCCCCAACCGAGTGCCGTGTGCCGAGTGGAGTGGTTGGCAGCCATTGTCTCCCTCCTCACACAGAGCAGACAACTGACGTTACATGGCATCTCTTCTCTAGCTGCAACACAGCAGGCCCACAGCTGTATTCCTTGTAACCACACCTGTGTAGCCTAGACTAATTGAACCTGTTATGCCCATTTAAAAACTCCTCGAGTAATTCATCTGTACTAAACAGGCATGAAACAGATAATGAGTCAAGCACATTACTCCTATGCCGTGCAGGCACATTCTTGGTTGAAGCAAGTCTTTTTAGCTATGGCTGTTGGTGTTTCACGTAATGTAGTAGCTCACGAGTATAAGTTAATGAGTAGGTGTGTGATGATAGTGTCACAAATTCAGGAATTGGCGATTCAGCGAGTTGTAAAGTAATGATGATCTGCAAGGGAAGCCATTAAGCCATTAAAACTATCGTATTAGGGCTAATGTCTTCCAGGTTTTTTTCTCATTTTTTGCATTTTTTTTAAGGTTTTATTTATTTTTTTTTTTTTTGAGGAAATATGCTGAAAGGAACCTGTAAAGGTAATTATTGTCATATTGTAATGCAGTACATATCTAGGATTTCCTTTGTTGTTATTCAAGTCAAATTTGAAATGTCTCTGCATACAACCTTTTATTTACAAATTTCCCAAAATTGCTTTTCGCAGTCTATTTGGACATCGTCTCATGGCATACTCTTAGCTGCCTCTACTGACATAAACTTGGCCATCTGGGACCAAATGATGCAGGCGAAATGGGCCACAATGGGGAGCAGTTGTGACATTTTCTTTACCTCTCTCATCGGCCTGTGTTGAGTTGAAGGAAAAGGAGGGGCATTATTTTTTACCTCCATCTGTGTAAATAAAACCAGCTTAATAATTTGAGTCATGGAAATGAGTGATGAAGTACTAATCATTAGTGCACCTTTTTTAGCCACAGCAAATACCTATTCATTGTTTCTTTAATCGAGCTGAACTAGTTCGTTCATTATCACAAAAATGTATGCAGCTTTGTCCTCATCTATTTTTTCCTTCTTTGTTGTGGTTTCCATGCAGCAGTTTTATAACTTTATTCCTTTCATGCACAGACAAGGGTAGGAAAATGAATGGCTCCTGACGACATGCATATGAAAAAAGCCAAAAGTGATTGAAATCAAGTAACGCATATGGAAATTTTTATTATTGTTGTTTCACAGGATATTCAGTGGAAAATTATTACTTTAATCGTTTTTTACCTGAAAGATTACGGTGGAAGTAGGAGAGGCGGCAACCATATGTTAATAGAGAGATCCAAAGCAGTAGTTGTTAAACCTTATTCTTCCAAGTATACTAATTCGGTTGTGCATAGCCGAATATTGGGGTTGCTCACAAGGGTCACCCCCAACCAAAGCGGCAATGGGTCTAATACCACAAGTGCCTCTTGGAATGCAATTGAGTGGCGAGAGCAGCAGCTGTACCAGAACCCTTTAGTCCTCTTCTAGGAGCACCAAATGGTTCTAGCCAGAGCCACTGTTAAAGGTATACTGCAGGGAATTTGCAACTTTCTCTGAAAATGCTGAAATTGCATTCGGGAGATGCAGTTATCAAAAGCTGCTTTTGTGCACTGCTTTGAGGTTATTGTACTGGCAAGTTATATTTTGTAGAAGATGGCTGTAAAAGTGTGAACTTTCCTTGGAACTAGTGCTAGGTAGTTTATAATGATGAATTATATACAAGTCTGAAAATTTTTGTTAAGCAAAAGTTGTAAAGAACTGTACTAACACGATAAGTACAAACCATCTTCTCTTAGTGATGTGTCAATATAGACCTTATGCAAAATTGCTGCCATCTATCGGCCGCCGCGCACATTTCCGCCATGTTCAAGGGTAGCTGCATTGAGGAGGGGCAAGCGGCATAGAGGGTTGTGCAGCCAGCTGCGTTAATGCTCGTTGCCGATAATATCGACATACTGTTGTGCCCCGTGTTGTATGCAAAATTAAAATAAGGGTGTAAAAGAAAATAAGCAGCAAGTTACATCCCCTGAGTTTTTTTTTTTTTTTCTTGAGGCTTGTGTTAATTTGCTCTCGCGTGGTTGTTGTTCTAGGCCCACTTTCAATGAATGGCACGCCTAAATTGTAAAATATCTTATTTAGCGTGGATTGGAAGATTGCAAATCAGTACCCGGTGCTAACGCAAACGAAATATATCGCCCACGGTGTGTTAAATTTGCCTGTAGATGGACTGCGCATCACCTTTTTGCATAAAAGATGTGCAACAGTGTTGCTCCTGATTTCCTTGTTGCGCCAATTCATCTCAGCTTTTAAGGTTTCATGCATACAAGCTGTCAACAAATTTCGCCAGTATGTATACGTCCAGGTATCCAGATAGAACAGGGTTCGACACTTCAAAGGTGCCAGACTGCTCTCTTAAATTCCAGCGCGATATTCCGTCTTTACACATTCGATTCATTGATGAATTGAATATAGTCGACTACGTCCATGCTTCAGTTGCTTAATTTGAACCCTGGCAGTTTTCTTTTGTCTCATCCATATCACTGAATAATGCTGTTTCTTCATTTAACCTTCATGACGCGCCATGAAAACAATGTAAGGAGGTAGGGATTGAAACTGTCAACCACTTGACACTATCCACAGAGCAATATTGTTTGCAGTGAGCCTTACCGTGCTTAGCAGTGAGGTTTGCTACTGCGGCTATCGCTGTAGAAGCAAGAATGAGTGCACACATGTCTTCTAACTTTATTTTGTCTAAAAGTACCCAGCCCTATACATGTATGCATCACATTTTCTGTATGCCCATTGCATGATACATTGTACTACTTTCCTGAATTGCTGCTGGCAAATATTGTTTGTTGTTTTGCAACATGACAAAAACAAAATCCCATGCATCACAGCTCCATACTGAAAACGTTTGTGTTCTTTCAGGTGTGAACTGACTGGATGCCCCATAAATTCGAACTTTGCAAAATATGTTCGGCAGCTATAGAAAGGAAACCGCCAATTAACATTAGACAGCCCGTGTACGTTCACTACTTTTTCGCAAAACGAATTCATGAAGTATGTTGCTAGTGTCAAATATTGCATGAGAATGCAGTGCGATTAATTGTTTCATTCAATATCTTCGCAAGCAAAGAAATTCATTATACCTCGTTCAAAAACAACAAAACTTCACAGGCAGCAGTATCTGCTATACATTGATTTTCATGAAATAGAACCACGATGTGACGGCAACAGGAGCTACATATCTGAAGAGGATCAGCGCGCACGGAATCACGTCGTTGACCTGTCGTGTTTTGCCGGCAAATTGAGGTGGTTGGGGGTTTTGCCAGTAACATATAGAATATGGGATCTGCTATATGGTTGATTACACACTAACGAGATACATCAGCTGCTAAACGTTCAGACAGAGGGTGGGAACAGTAGTGCGCACGCTTCACTGGGAACTGTGAAGGTCCATCAGAGTGCAGTGTTTATTAGAAACCACTCCTATATTAAAAAAAGAACAAGAAACAACATTAGGCTCATTTGTGTACGTGCAATGACATCGCAGACATGTTTTATACCCGGAAGCAATATCAATATGTTTTGCACTTCTATGGACGCGTATTTGAGTAGCGTATCAAGGAATGCCCTGGAGCAACAACGAAGGTTTTGCCATTTGTAGCTACGATGTTACCACCGTTCGCAAGAAGTTTTGGCAGTGCAATATCGCTTCACGAAATAAAATTGGAATGTAGGCAGTGTGGACATGTCATTCATCTATTATTGCATCATTTTTTGCTTTGAATGCAAACAAATACACGGAAATCACAGCACCAAGCAAATGCAGCTAACGCGATGGCAGCAGCCATAGCCGATGCACTCAACCCTTGAACATGGCATCGCATAGCGCGGTTCGCTGAAGGTCCGATAGATGGCAGCAATTTTGCATAAGGTCTATATGTTGTGCCTCCGAGGCTCCTGTATTGTGCTCTTTCTGTGATGGGTTCCTTGTAACATAGGCAAGTGGCTTTGCCTTATGAGTGACCTTAAAGCAACTCGCACGTCCTTTAGTTTTGCACTTGTACAATCATGCACAAGAGATGAATTATAGGGCCATGCAGCACTACACATCTTGCATCTACTGCCCACCTAATATGGAAAGCCTGGGAGTGCTGGCAGCAATTTCTCTACTGTGCTTTTCTAACTCCGACTTTTTTTTTTATACCGTCCTCAACAGTTGTAAAAGCAGCTGAGTTGATGCAGAGAATTTTCGGATAATGATTGGGTTTGTCCGCACATTCACAAAGCTTGCTTGGGTAGAAATACAGAAAAATACTGAGTTTTCACTATACACTAAGTATCCTAAACACAATTGCGAACTAATTGTAAACTTTATTTATCGGAATTTGTTTTTGGCAGAATCACAAAGTGGCTGAAATATGTGTAGGTGGTTTCTTCACATTCACACTCAAGGGACTAACAGACCAAAATGGGTCATAAATTATAATGGAAATGGCAAGCTCTTGCCTTGTAATTGAAGACAGCAGTATAGGAAGCAAAAGGATTTATTTATCACTGAAAATCTTATCAAATGAGCTAGAGTGTTACATTGCTGTGAAACCTTGCCAATACCAGTGCATCCCACCATATGATCACATCTCGGCGAAATATTAGTGTGCACATAATTCTTTTTCTTTCACGAGTGTTCGTGTTGTATTTTAGTTTATGCACTCTCTGGCCAGCACTGCTGGTTATAAATGCTCCCTTCACTTCGCCAGTGAAGTGCGTCTAGCTTCTGTCACTCAGTGGAACCACAATGTTTTGCACTTTTTAGCTGAAATGGCGACCACGGTCACTTAATGCTTGCATAGATTTAGGCGTCAAAGTGTCATAATGGTTGGGTGCAAGAACTCATATATATATATTATTCTATTCTGTAAAAAAAATGAATGTCTGGCATTTGACATTGTGCTCATTTATCATGGTTTCTAGCTTCGTCATACAAAAAAAGAACAACAGTAACATCTACTGATGAAAATATTCTTATTAAAAACTTTTTTATAGCATTTCTAACAAAAATTTTATGGAATGATTACCTTAGAAGTATGTTTTTCGTTGTGCCGAAAAGATTAGGTGTTTAAACTTTTGTAAGGTGTGAGAAATGTACCCATTTTGCAAAGCCATTGTTTTTGCACGTTGCAGCCATAAAAAGTTTGCAATCTGCAGTTCTCGTAGGATGTAAATTCACTAAGTCAGGTGTAAACAAAAAAAATGAGAGATAAAATTAGCTGAGGAGGAAAAACTTGAAAGCCCATCACATTCTCCACTGTAGCCATAGAAAAAAGTCTAGCTCTTTCACACGATGACACAGCTAGGCAGCTCCCAATCGCTTTATTAACCGCTGGCTGTTTGTGTCAAAGGAACACCTTTGTTCATAATACAGGGTGCATTAAAAAACATTTTGCTTCTTGTCCTGTAGCTCATTACATGATGGAACTGAAGGAATTTACATTTAAAATAACACTTAGAGATGAGCTCAGTCCTACTTCACACCTTTTGATTCAGTTTTCACTGGTGGTAGCACGCTAACTGGTGCATCTGTTGACTAAACTATCAGTGAACAGCAGTGGATGATTAATTTATTATAGGAAGCAGCTAGAAGTTCAATGGCACAAATGGTACTGCAGGGGGTGCATGAGATCAACCAGCAACTTTTGATGTACAGACTGGTGTACAGACATCATTAAGTCTGCCCGGAGTGCTCAAACACCAACCTGTCGCACAAAGAAAATGAAATTTTTGACCAGGGGCCCAATTCTAGGAACAATTATGGTGCTATAATGAAGGTGCATAGGCATACTATTTGCACTGACAACTACACTTTACCAGTAATAGAGCAGCCCAGACAAAATTTCACTTTGCTCGCTCCGCAGCACGCCTCTCCAGCATTGTAGACGACGACTGCACTAGCGGTGAAAGTGTGCTGCTATTGCTAGGGGGAAGGACTATACAACCAAGGCACAGCAGAAGCTAAATATTATAGTGATTGTGTTCAGCCATTTCGCTGCTATTATGTTATTATGCTATTGTGAATCAAATCATACATGAATACCCAGGAACAGATGCAGATCTGCTAAGCAAACTCCGAAGCAGATATCTCAATACCGGTAGCAACCCCAATGCCACCTACGAGTACAGAGGTATTCCTAATGAAGACTTAGAGAAATCATGGAAGCGGAAATTTGGGCTGCAATTGGCCATTTACGTACTACCTCGGCACCAGGGCCAGATGGCATAACCAATAAAATGCTAAGAAACGTAGACCTAAAGTCACTCTCAGCGATTAACGACTTAATGAATGAATATTGGAACAAAGGTGAACTTCTGCAGATGTGGAAACACACAAAGGATGTCTTAATTCCCAAACCCAAAAAGGAACTAAGCATAAAGAACTTAAGGCCCATCTCTCTTATGTCGTGCTTAGGTAAACTTATGGAACATGTTATTCTAAACAGGCTTCAAAGGTCAACTCTCTACTCAGGACGTAATGCTTCAGTTGCACGCAGAAGTGATAGATTCCCCTAACAAAACCGGAATGAAAGTGATTCTTGCCTTGGATCTGGAAAAAGCCTTCAACAATGTCTCTCCTGAAGCCATTCTTCAAACCCTCTCCAAAATAAACATGGGGAACAAAACCTTTAATTACATTCATTCCTTTCTCTCGGGAAGGACTGCGGAGCTAAGTATTGCAGGACTTAGATCGGACAAAATAGCAATAGGAGACAAAGGAACCCCGCAAGGATCAGTCCTCTCTCCCTTCTTATTCAACCTAGCAATGATAGGTCTGCCTCCCAAACTTGAAGAAATCCAAGATCTTCAACACTCCCTATATGCTGTCGATGTCACCTTGTGGGAAATAAAAGGTTCGGACGCTCACATAGAGGAAACACTTCAAAAAGCAGTGAATGTAGTCCAGTCATACGCTAACCAGATTGGGCTGAAATGCTCACAACCTAAGTCTGAACTACTAGCAGTCAGAAGGAAAATGCAAGACAAAGTAGAGATAAAAGTCTGCCTGGACAAATTACCCATACCTAGTCAATACTATTAGAGTACTCGGGCTCTACATTCAGAGCAATAGGAAGAGCAATGTTACTATCAACAGGCTGGAAATGACTATGCAACAAATCACTAGACTAATACACAGAGTAACGGCAAGAAAGAGGCTGATATTTGTTGTCTTATCCATGCCTTTGTACTAAGTCGATTCACATACTCTGTCCCTTATCTTCGCCTCATTCTATCTGACAAGGAGAAATTAGACAGACTCCTTAGAAGTACCTACAAGGCTGGGCTAGGTCTACCCAGAAACACTTCAACCGAAAAGCTTCTCTCACTTGGGATACGCAACACTGTAGAGGAGCTGATCGCAGCACATAAGACAGCACAGCTACAAACACTAACGAATTCTAAAGCAGGCAGACAAATTCTCAACCGCATGGGAATTAATGCCGAACCACTAGCCAACCATCCAAGACCACTACCAAGAGGAGTGCGCGACAAAATTATCTCCAAACCTTTGCCCAAAAACATGCATCCCTCCTTCCATCAAGGCAGGAGGAAAGCTAGAGCTAGGGACCTAAACAGAAAATACCGAAATCACGATGGGGTGGTGTATACCGACGCCTCGGACTAAAATATGGCGGACGGTGTCGTTGCCATCTGTGTAATTTAGCAGTACAATAATATCAGTAAATGCGTATCAGCCGCTTCAGTCAAAGTCTGCTACTCGGACCTGGCGGAAGAAGCCGCAATCACTTTAGCCATCGCTACAGCAGATGCGGACATAATTGTCACTGATTCAAAAACTGCCATATGTAACTTCCCACATAGCAGAATATCCAATACTGCCAGAAACATCCTCGCGGATATCAGACTCGACAGAGAGATAGAACTCGTATGGACACCTGCCCACTCAGGGAACCGAGGCAATGAGGCTGCTCATCAACATGCTCGAGGCTTTGTCGGCTGAGCGGTGAGACCTAATGCTGAGGAACTTGAAATGGAAGGATTGATTGCTCCCATACAGCTACCTACAGGGGTTGTCCTCCAAGGGCAACCCCTGCCAGCATTCTAGTTCATCGGGACAGTTTGTCCATATGGTAACAGTAGCAACTAGTGCAGCTCCCTCATGGCTGCATGTGCAGCAAGAGCGCAAGTATGCTGCAAGGAAATAAATACACTATCAAGGTTAAAACATGCCAAAGTTAATACCTTTCTTGCTTCGTGCATACTGGCTACGAATGAATTACTTCTTCTTCATGTGAAAACAGTAATAGACCTTGTTTCATGCATTTTGCCTCGCTTAGCAGATCAGTATTAGACACATACCTTCACCAGACACTGCACTTCGGGCTGGTGGCAGGAATAAATGGATTAATATATTGTACCAATAAATTATTATTAAACTTTTACCACTTTGTTTGCAAGAAAAAAAACATTTTTGCAAATGTGTGTAACATGCAAGGCTGATTCTGTTGACGCCCTACATCACATTGACATAGATAAAGTAACATAGTGTGTACCAGTGAAAAAAGTGATTTCTAGTCTGTGTTTGCGCAGGGCTTTGTTTCTGTTGCTGTCTGCAATAAACAAACTACATTTCTAAGTATTGCATTCGCAAAAGAAAATAGCACTCATATTAAGACATGCTAGGCTGAGGACCTTGGCTCAGTTCCAGCCATAGTGGTCGTTGCATATTAATGAAGGTGAAATGCAAGACACACTTGCAATGTCAGTCCACATAAAGAACCTCAAATCAATGGCATTAAATGCAGAGCTGTCTGCTATGACGTCTCTTATAGGCAGTTTTTCCATATCACTTTTGGAACTTAAACACCATATACCACACTGAAGGAGGAACAAAAGTTTCTTTACTGACCAAATAAACAAAAACGAAACGAAACTCGTGATTGCCCTGGCCTTTAACACTGATGTTGAAGGACGAAGTGTATTCAGAGGCAGCAGCTGGTTGTGGCAATTTCTGCCAGGGCATGGATATTCAATGAATGCTTGTTTTAATCTGAAAGTAAATCTCTAGAAGGAAAATTGTTGATGAAGGGCGACATATGCAGGTTTTGTTGATGCTATATTGCCATTTGTGACATTGTGAGCATCCTTTCACTGTTATCTACTACTCTGCAAAACTAAGAAGCAAACAAGATAGCTTTGAAAAGCGCCACACATTGCTGCAATACATAAACAACAGCTGCAAAAGCTGTTTAAAGCCACTTGCAAAATACAGAAACCATTTTTTCTACATGCACGGCGGAAGTTGTCTGCACGCAGTAGAGGCACTCAGAAAAGTAATGTATCAGCTTTTGAGGTTGAAGCACAGCTATGGACAATTCACACTTTTTTTTTTATGCAGGCCTTTGCTTCACCGGACGGTTTCGGTGAGGATCTCACCGAAATACAAGGCGCATGACCGCATTTTGGAGCCGATTTGCATGTTAACGATATGTAACACAAACCTGCGTATGCGAGCCACGACGGGTTTCATGACGCGGCCGTGTACCAGCGATTGAATACATGCACAAATAAACTGCATTTAATTGATTCGTGGCAAGACTAGCCACTAGAGCACTAGCCTCATGCGGTCTTTGGGGTAGTCTCGCGGCACAACAGCATGCACTCACATCCAACGGCTAGCAGCAACGTTACTAGAACAAACTCTAGCAGTCAGCACAAGGGATCTTGCTGAAATACAAGGCTTGCGTTCCCTCATAAAATAGATCGCATTTTGGGGCCGATTTGCATGTAAGCGGTATGCAACAAACCTGCGTCTGAGCCACGAAGGGCTTCGTGGAACGGCCGTGCGCCAGCGATTGAATCAATGCACAGATCGCATTTAGTTCATCCGGGGCAAGACAAGATGACTAGCCTCATGCAGTCTTTGGAGAAGACACGCGGCACAAGTATAGCACAAAAGCGCGCACACACATCCACACAACACCCCGCCGGGGTGGCGCAGTGGTTACGGCGCTCGACTACTGTTCCCAAGGACGCGGGATCGAATCCCGGCCTCAGCGGCAGCTTTTCGATGGAGGCAAAAAGCAAGGCGCCCGTGTGCTGTGCGATGTCAGTGCACATTAAAGAACCCCAGGTGGTCGAAATTACCGGAGTCCTCCACCACGGCATCTCTCATAGCCTGAGTTGCTTTGGGACGTTAAACCCCTCCAACCAACCAACCAACATCCACACAACAACGCGCATCGCACGCTGCCTAGGCACACAACACGGGCGCCGAGGCCCTTGCCAATTGTGTCGCTAGCTGGGAATGGGGGTGCCGGCCACAGCTAGTAACAGCCAGCCGATGGCCTCTTCTCCCTCTCCATCCTCGATTTCCCCCTCGCGTCGCATCCGTTTGTTGGGATCGGATATACGCAATTGGGTTACCAAGATACCTGACAAAATAAGCCCCTGATTGCTACATTTTCTGAATATTGTTGCCCCAGCCATGCTCAATTACTTCAACTATCAGAAGGAAGCAGAAGAACTTGCCGCCTATGTAGCTTGTGCGCAACCATCAGCACTCTCTCTATGCTCATTGGATGAGGCCAAGTTGTAATCATAAAGCGCATAAAAAAAGTATCCAGGAAGGCAACTGAGAAGATTTCAGTCATCTAGGTGAGCAAAAAAATAGAGAAATTCGAAGATTTCAGCGCATACATGAGTGAAGAAGTTTGCTCATGCAAATGGCCTGTTATGACAACAAAAGGAAGCCCCTTTTTCTTACAAAGCCGCCATCTCTTTTATACTAAAATGGGTAAGGGGGTTATATTACCTGCTGGCATCATTAGAATAAACTCAGTGAGACAGGGTGAAAAAATTGGAGAGCAGGTGGGAGAGAGAGTCTGAGGGCCTTTGTGAACTGCACAAAAGGCAGTGACGAGTTCTTCAGATACACACTTCATAGTGAAATTCCCTATTTAATGTAGTCATTTTACCGGGAAACGCCTTAGATCCTCACCTCCCTTTAGAGCCATCATTTCAGCTAAAAGCGCAAGTTCGCCGAGCGCTGGTTAACATGATGAAACTGTGACAAACAAAGAGATGGAAAATGACAAATTAGTGGGAACGGCTTTACCAACAATTTTCTACCTTGCCTGTGGCACAGCCTGACAGCTGCGAGAGCATGACAAGTTTCTGAGCCCTCTCATCAGGACATGTGACTCAGGTCTTGTGTACAAAACAGAAGACTTCTGATAGCATTGTGCGAAAAGTGTAGCTTGGAATGAGTCCAGTCTAGCAATTACAGTAGACTCCTGCTATTACAAACTCCTAGGAACGATAAAATTGTTCACCATTGGTTTGTGGGGTTTAACGTCCCAAAGTGACTCAGGCTATGAGAGAGATGCCGTAGTGGACGGCTCCGGAAATTTCGACCACCTGGGGCTCTTTAACGTGCACTAATAACATACAGCACATAGATGGCTTGCTTTTTGCCTCCATCAAAATGCAGCTGCCAAAGCCAGGATTCGATTCCACATCCTTGGGCCCAGTATTCAAGTGCCCTTACCACTGCACCAACATCGCAGGGCTTTCAAAAAGGATGCGCGAGTATGCAGTGTATGTCCAACTGCCTTTTAAATGAGCAGAAGTTACTGAAATGGCCTTGTAAAAGAGAAATAATTGTCAATTGAGTATTACAGTTGATGCCATTTTACTCTTCATGGAAGAAAGATATTGTACACCTAAGACTGTTACCGGCCCTGTTGTTTTTTTTGTGAAAATTTGGCAGCTGCTGCAGAAAGCAAATATCTCGCTCAACTTTCTGAGAAATCCATGGCCTCATGGTGGACTCACATTGTTTGAAAACTGTGCTAACAGCTGTATCGCAAGTCACTAGTGTACATTCAGTGATAACTTGCGCACCCTGTTTTGTTTCGACTCAAACTCGCGATCTCCAATCGCACCAGTAGTCTACATTTTGTCTTTCGAAATAGCTGTCATATGCCAATCATGAAGCTATGGTAGAGACAGATTGGAGCTTGCTCTGTTCACACCTCACATCCCGCGCAACGTGGCACAAGTGGTGTCGTAGTTGGGGTTCACATTAAAGCTACTACAGACAGTGCTTTGGGAAAAACTCATCGCTGATCATAAGTGGTTTAATTGTGTTACTGGCACACTAAAAATCTAATAATAACTCAGTTGAAGTAGGGTACAGCCGATTTCTTGTTCTCCTTCGGCAGTGAAGGCCATGCAAGAGCCACCGCAAGCCTCTGGTCGGTAAGGCTGGCTTTACCGTGCAACAGTTGGTACACCGAACGCGTGCTTCTCTAGATCACAGCAGTGTAGCATTGAAAACAAACATGACAGATTGAAGGTGACTTTCATCATCATCATCATCATCTGCCAGATTATACCCACTGCAGGGCGAAGTCTTTTTCCATACTCCTCTAATTAACCAGCTGCATCCACTGCAAACTTCTTAACCTCATCCGCCTACCTAACTTTATGCCACCCCTTTCTACACTTTTCTTCCCTTGGAATCCAATTTGTTACCCTAAGTGACCATCGGTTGTCCTCTCTTCGCATTACATTTCCTGCCCATGTCCATTTCTTCGCCTTGATTTCCACTAGAATGCCAGTAACTTGAGTTATTTCTCTGACCCACTCTGCCCACTTCCTATCTTTTAAAGTTATCCTTTCCATTTTTTGCTCCATAGCCCTCTGCATGGTCCTCAACTTTCAAGCAACTTTAAAGTGGACTCAGCATTGACCTTGCCAAGGGGTTTGTGGCATTAGTATTGCAAGCTGGTGCCCGAGGCTGTGCAGCCAAACCTGGTTCTGCTCACGAAAAGTTATTGTGAGGGGCCATTAGAAGAGACACTTGCAGAGGCATGATGTGCAGTTTGATATATATCAGACGTTCCGCTTCACAGGAGTTCAATAAATGCAAGCACCACTCCAATACTTTTGCTTGAGATTTTCAAGGGGACATTCTGAGAGTTCAATGTAATGAATAATTTGATGTATCTGGGATAAACTGTATTTCTCTTTTTGAAAGCCGGCCAGCACGAACCTTTTTCAGTGCATTAGCATTTTCATAGAGGGAACCTAGTCCCCTATAGGGAGAGCCTAAATGCCATTTAGAGTCTCAGTTAGTGGCTGCTGTTAATCCAGAGTACACAAATTAGCCTTGCACCATAGCTCAGGACAGGGTCAGGCTTCATAGTGATGTCTGTTCATTCAGAATGGTGCCAATTGTAGAAGATGCACAGTTTCAAAAGACTTGTTCTGGAACACTTTGCACAGATTACTGTTGAACTGCCGACTAGCCCAGCGGTAACTTCTTTTAAACTTTGTAGCCTCAGTATTTTGGCTAGTTGGTCATCCGGGATTTCTTCGAGATCTGTTTGTGCACAGAACTGAAAACAGAGGTAAAGAAGTGAGTAACGGGACAGTGGGCAGTTAGCACGCCTCCCATCTGCTCACTTCGGACTCCATCATTAATCTGGCAGACTACGCTTTTTCTGAAGTGCACAGTATTTTGAGTGTTCTTGTTTCTTGGTTTCCAGCTATCTACTCTTAAAGTAAAATACTATCTGCAAACTGAAGCAGGCTCGGGCAGTAGGTTACCTCAGCCTACTGAGAAGGAAACCACTTTACTGACTGAAAGTGGAGCTTTCGTTATCCAGAAAAGGAAAACAAGAAAATATCACACAGGTGTCATCACTACCTGATGGCTTTGCAAGCGGCAAGAATTCAGGCAAGCTACATCGATGCAGTTTTCTGGATGCAGATCCCAGGCATAGGCTTAGATTTAACAATATTCTTTTCAAAATTGTGGTCGCAGAATCCTTTCTGGTACATACAATCACAAGCTTGTCTTGAGTAACGGGGAAAATTTTTGGATGCAATTTGCTTGAAAACGGATGTGTCTTTTGCTGCCAGACAAGTGTCAACATACCCAAAGAGGGTCAGGGGAAGGATTTTTCTCAATAACAGAAGCTGGATGTGGCTCTGCTCCCCATTAAAGGGTAGTTAGCGCATTGTCGCATAGTGGTGACAAAGCCTGGTAGCCACAAACGAGGAGACTGGTGTTGCATTTAAATATTTTTTTTGGGCTGACTTGCGTCCACAAAAGAACTAATCATTTTGGCAGCAGAAATAACAAGAAACGTGCTTGCTGGTTATCGAAGAGAGAATGCTCGCTGCATTCAGCAAAGCTCAATTTAAAGTCACAGGCACAGAAACATCGAGATAAACCAGCTAACAGATATTGGGAAGGTCTGAAACAATGCGGAAGCAGTTATGCTTGCCGGCAATGCTTCGAGACAAATCTCGGCGCATGTCACGCTAAGAAGAAAGCGACAAAGCCGCGTTTCGCAACACCAAGCATGAACAAGCAAAGATCACAAGATAGTTCCATGCGCTACAGTCATAGTGATAAGGCCGCATGCTGACATTTGTTCAAAGCAACAAAATAAAGATTTGAAACGTTTGCTGCAGTGTGTCTTGTCGAGTCTTTTTTGTGCCTGTGTCCTTGGGCCGATGTGGTTAAAACCTTGGCTGGTGGTCCACAGAGAGAGGAGAGAAAAGGGTTCTCTTTTATGTTCCTTGCTTACCTGTCTTTCCTTTCTTCCCATGTTGTGTGTGTCCAGGGTGTTCAGAACGTGAAGCGAAACCTATGGGATGCCCTGTCACATGTGGACCTCTGGCACAGTCACCTGAAGGACATCCAGGGCAACTTTGGCTCAGGGGTTGCTTCCTACTTGCTCTTCCTCCAGCATCTGCTGGCACTCAACCTCTTCATGGGCTGGTGAAGGTCTGCATGGCAGATGGGGTGCTGTGTTTGTTTTTGAAAGAGGGTGCAAGTTAGAGTGCAGGGTGTTAAAGTGTAGTGAGATTGGAGCAGGGTAAGTGCATGCAAGGAATGTGGAGGAATTTTTAGTGTACTTAGCTACGAGTCAAGGATTCACTTATAAATCTTTATGAAATCTAGACTCCTGCCAACCTTTCTGCCGACAGATGGAGCAAGCATAGGATGGGTATGCAGTAGAATCTCAGTGACGCTGCTCTTGATGCCATCTTCCAGTCTTCCTGTGTCGCTTTTGTGTAGCTACGAAAACTATGCACCCAAAAACAAGGTTAGGTGAAGATGCCACCAGAAGAAGCCACCTGCTGTTTGCACAGTTTCACAAAGGCATTGTACGAGAATTTGTGTGTCTGGGCAGACTGCCCCGTTGTGATGCCTGCCCACTTGGAATCATCCTGGTTTCCACGTGGGATTTGCGACTGTGCCCCAGCTGATCTATGATTGGTCCCCAATAGCCATGTGGTCTGACTACTCCGCCCATATCGACTACGAGCATGCCTTTGTCAACACCTTCATGGAAGTGGTGAGTCTTTTGCAGTGAGTGCGGTTTCTTTCAACCTTTTTCTTTCTTCTGTAGTCCATAGTCCCCTGTACACAACAGCATTGTAATGCTGCTGCTGTAATAGGTGTTGCCTCAACAGTATGTTGTGTATTTTATGTACTGCTTGCAAATACTCTTGCATTTGTGGATGGTACGTACCTTGTAGCTTTCTACTGAGCCCGAAACAGCACCACTCGATTAATATAAAAGTGTATAAATTTTGTGCCCTTTCAGAGAACAAGTTATAGGATTAAATATTTTTACTTTTAAAAACTTTTTTTTGTCTCATTTGAAAGTTGTGTCCTCTTTTAAGTGCCAGGGATTGCAGATACAAGTTAATGCAACCTACCAATTAGAAGGGAACATTCATAATAGAAAATTTGTGCTTTGAAGTGTCCTTCTGTCTTCAGCACTGGCTAACATACATGTATTTGAAGTGAGAAGCTTTTGATTCTGGCAAAGTAACTATGGTTGAGAAGAGAATTATGGTTCAAATAAAAACATTTTTCTAGTTTAAGCATGTCTTGAACCTAGTGATGGAATAAAAGCTGTGCATCTTGTAACGATAGCCTCTTCAACGCCAGCTTTGAATCCACGTTTTTTAGAATAATTCTTATTAAATTAGATTTGGAGAAGAAAGGTGTCTTATACTTTTGGGTGTATACCATGAAATAGTGGATATCTACACCTAACCAAGTCAGGTCATGTTTTCATAACTTTTCTTGTAAACTGTAAACTGGCTTATAAGAAAGGAAAGGAACAATATTTGTCAAACTTGAGGAAAGAGAGAAAGGTGGTAATAAATGCAAAATGAGGCCATGGAGTAATATCAGCCACCTGGGGTCCATTAATGTGCACTGACATTGCACAACACAAGGCTGCCTCTTCATTTAAGTTTGGTTTTGGGAAAGGAAGGTTTCGTATAATCTTAGGTGGAAACCACTGAGATGTGAACACCTACACCTAATTAGGTCAAGGTCACTCGAAGGTCATATTTAGTGCCATGTGAAGGTTGGCTCTACCTAGCTTAGGGAAGCTTTCACTTCAAAACAAATATGGTAGTACACATTGGCTGCGGCCTGTCCTTTGCGTCTTTTGGTGCAGGGCCTGTTTGCAGACACGGTGATGTACTATGGCCACTACACTGAGATGGTGAAGTGGCCAAAGAACAACCCCCTGACATACAACCTGCCCCTGGCATACTTCTTCACCATGGCCATCTGCCTGTTTGCCTGCCTGGTCACCCTGGACTACAGGTGGGCACCACACCCTTCAGTGATCTCTTCTTCCCAGAAAATTTCCTCCATTCTGGGTGCCTCCAGTTGCAGTTAGCGTGTGTGGATAGAAGGTCTTTAGAGCCCTATAGGAAGTGAGTCCTTGTTCAGTTAATTGGTATGTAAGCAACTATAGGCTATTCTGTATGAATAGAGTCCTTGTTGAGATTATTGATGTGTAAGAAACTAAGACTATTGTGTATGAAATGTGTCTTTGTTGAGTTTATTGGTGCATGAGCAACTATAGCTATCATGTATGAAATGTGTCTTTGTTGAGTTTTTTGGTGCGTAAGCAACTAAGGCTATCGTGTATGAAATGCTTCTTTGTTGAGTTTATTGGTGCATAAGCAACTGAGATGTATGAAATGTTTCTTTGTTGAGTTTATTGGTGCATAAGCAACTAAGACTATCTTGTATGAAATGTGTCTTCATTGAGTTTGTTGATGCATAAGCAACTAAGGCTATCATGTTTGAAGTGAGTCTTTGTTGAGTTTTTTTATCTATTAGCAACTAAGACTATCATGCACCAGGAAGGAGTCTACTTGTGCATAAAACATATATGTAACATATTTCTGGTCTGATGCTTTCTTCCTTGTAGGATTGCATAGGAAGCTAGGTTAAGTTGATTGCGACATTGTATGTTCTTACCTACGAGCCATAAGTAATTTCTGATTGAGTTTTGCCCTTACATTTCTTCAACTTCAGCTTCATCAGCCCAAGAACGGCTGTGATGTCACACCTCTATTCCGTGTGAGATGGAAAAATTGGTACTAGTGTAATTATTGCTTCATCATTTTAATTTCGCTGTAATCTTCCTCCAGTACCAGAATAAATGAACAGGGGTCATGTCGCAGTTTTTCTATTTTTCATGCTTCACCTTACTCATGCTGAACTTTCATGTTGCAGCCATCATTCAGCTGTCAGAAAGCATGATAGAAGTGCTCATTTAGAAATACTAAGCACTTTTAGTTGAATACCATGTGGTGAACCATGTATACTAATGTCTCAAGCATCATTTTAAAGAAAGCATGCAGTAAATGTTTAGGGTTTGTACTCTTAAATTTCAAGAAAGTGAATGCATAGACTGCCAAGACATTTATTTTAGAAGGAAATAAACCTATACACGTGAGCCACCTTTATTTTAGAAGGAAATAAACCTATATATGTGAGCCACCTGTGTTGACTTACTATAGACTTTCTCTGGTGGCATAGGTTCAGAGACTGCATTGCAAACTCTCTTTTAGCTTTGACAACATTCAGTGTATGTCACTGTGTACCTCAGAGCAGCCATTAAAGAAATAAATTACAAAACAAAGTAGTAAAAAGCCGTATGAATGACATGCCTGCGTCCTAGGGGTAACATGAATGCAAGGATCCTGGCAGGCTGATTCTGATATCACCTTCCCTTGTAAACAAGCGGCCCATTGGCAGCTCCTGCCAAACCTAATATAAGGCAACCTTAAGTCCATTCAGTGCTTGGCCATGTCAGTTGCCAACTACTGCCTTCCAGCACTAAAATTTTTTTGCTCACATCACCAATGCTGGATTTTTTGGTGAATGGGGTACTGAACAATATTGCGTTAAGGGGTGATAAATGATTTCATTTATAAATGGCCACCTTATCCCTACAGTACTCATCATGTCATGCATGGCATCACATGTTTCCCTACTGTTGTGAAGGCGTGGCAATGGGAACGCCGCTCCCGGGTGATGCATCAGACAGCGTAGCCAGGCCAAAGAACGCCGGTTTATTTTTGGATCAAGGGGTATTATATAGCCAGAGGGGTGAGGGAAAGAAAGAAAGAAAGAATGAAAAGATTGGTGCCGTTGCCGGTTCATAGATGGCGATTTATTGCCTCTGCTATCAGCAGCATCCCTTTCTCCTAATAACCATAGCGATCCACAGGTTTCTTGACCCGGGTTGTCCTGCACAGCTGTGTCTCTTGGGGAGCAGGGTCTGCGGGCTCTGACGTGGATGCTTTGTTCTGAATAGCCAGCGGATGGTCCACTGGTTCTGCTGCTGGACTGTCTGTACCCATGAGTGTGGATCCCTCGACGTTGCGCTTGCGGATTTGATCAGCATGACTACGAACCACTACATTATCCTCCATCTTGACGGTGACTAGTCGAGCACCTGTTGTTGACTTCACCTTTCCGGGTGTCTACTTGTCACCAACATCGTAGTTACGGACTAGTACAGGGTCCCCCGGAGCGAAACTCCAGCTGGCGTCGTCCGAAGCTGGCGTAGCTGCTCTGCTCTGGACAGGTTTGTTCCTGAGAGGAAAACACATGTCAAGTCTGGTGCGTAGTCGATAACCTAACAGTACTTCTGAAGGTGATAGGCTCGACTGCCTTGGGGCATTCCGGTATCGACACAAAACTCGTGCGAGTGCGGTTGAGAGATCTATGCCGAGCATCTTCTTTAACCCATCCTTAACCGTTCTCACCGCGCGTTCTGCCAGCCCATTGCTTTGTGGGTGGTAGGGCGGTGTTCGAATGTGGGCAATGCCGTTTCTGTTCATGAATTCAGCGAAATCCGACCCGGTAAAGGGCGTGCCGTTATCAGTTACTACAGTGCGCGGTAGTCCGAACTGGCTGAAGAGCGTACGCAGCACGTTTACCGTGCTGCTTGACGTTGCACGCGAGAGTGGAATGGCCTCGATCCATTTGCTGTGGGAATCAACCACGATCAGCAACATTTTGTCCCTGATAGGTCCGGTGAAATCGAGGTGCAATCGGCACCATTTTTCTTCTGTACCTGGCCAGTTTACTGGCTCACGTGCTGGAGGCATTGGCAATGCCTGGACACAGCTTCTGCATTCATCGGCTATTCGGCTAATGTCCCGGTCGATCTCCGGCCACCAAAATTTCGACCGTGCTACCTTCTTCATGGTGCAGACGCCCTGATGGGCTTTGTGCAATATCAGCAGTCTACCGCGTGTCTGTTTGGGGACTACTACACGATGTTCCCACAGTAGGAGGCCATCCTGAACAGATAATTCATGTCGCTTTTTGTGGTAATGCAACATCTTAGTGTTACCGGAGCAACATGCTTTGGGCCAACCCTCATGGACGTACCTGCGGACAAGTGCAAGTACCACGTCCGTTTCTGTGAGTGACCGCAGTTCCTCTATAGTGATGGCCGACTGGTCCCACTGGTCGATGGCGAGGACAAACTCTGTGTCTCCTTCCGGTGCGGTCTCTGTTTCCTGCAAAGTTTGAGGTAAACGGCTTAGGGTGTCCGCGTTAACCATCATTTTACCGGATTTGCAAAGCAGCTTGTATTTGTACGCTCCCAGCAGAACAGCCCATCTTTGTATTCTCGCGGCGGCCATGATGGAGGTCTGACGATCCATTCGTAGAAGGCCAAGCAGTGGCCGATGATCCATCACCAGGGTGAACTCCCGGCCAAGGAGGTAGACCCGGAAACGTGAAACACCAAAAACGAGAGCCAATGCTTCACGTTCGATCTGAGAATACTTCTTTTCGGCCGAAGTTAAGGTCCGGGACCGAAACCCGATGGGCCTCATTTCTCCATTAATGCGATGGAAAAGTGCCACTCCCACACCGTGAGGCGAGGCATCGCATTCGAAAAGTAGTTTGAGATTCGGATTGAAATATGTCAACACTGGGGCTGCGCAAAGAGCCTTTTTCGACAGTTTGAATGCTGCTTGTTCTTTATCGCTCCACATCCACCTGGCTCCTTTCATCAGTAGCTTATACAAAGGCACAAGTAAGGTGGACAGTCATTCATTATTACAGTGCAAAGACGGACGGAACAAGAGGAGAACACAACAGCGCTGTTGTGTCCTCCTCGTGTTCCGTCAGCGCTGTTGTGTCCTCCTCTTGTTTCGTCAGTGCTGTTGTGTCCTCCTCTTGTTCCGTCCGTCTTTGCGCTGTAATAATGAATGTATGTAACCAACTCGCCCAAAATGTTGTATTAAGGTGGACAGGTTAGGGAGAAACTTATGGTAGAAGGTGATAAACCCAAGAAAAGCACGCAACTCTGTAACATTACGCGGAGAAGGGGCTAGTCTGATAGCATCGATGTTTTTTTCAACCGGGTGCAACCCGTTTTTATCAATTTCGGTGACCGAGATATGTTACTGCTTGCTCGGCGAAGCGACATTTGTCAGCACGCAGCTTAATGCCATTTTCCCTGAAGCGTTGCAGTACTGCTTTCAGGTTTGAGTCATCTTGGCTCTTGTCAGCTATCAGCACATCGTCAAGATAGACCTGCATGCCGGTTAACCCTTGGAGCACGGATTCAATTTTCCGCTGAGAGATTGCTGGCGCAGAAGAGATTCCAAATGGTAGCCGATTGTAGCAGTATAGCCCTTTTTGAGTGTTGATGACGGCCAGTTTCCGCGACTCCTCGTCCAACGCAACCTGGCTATAGGCATCTCGCAGGTCTAGCACACTGAACCGTTCTCCTCCTGCTAAATTGGCAAACATGTCGTCAATAACTGGTAGCGGGTATTGCTCAATCTCACACACAGGATTTAGTGTGGCTTTAAAATCTCCGCAAAGGCGAACTGAGCCGTCCTTCTTCAAGACGGGAACAATGGGTGTGGCCCATTCCGAATATGGTACAGGCGATATTATCCCTGCTTCCGTAAGCCTATCCAACTCCTGTGAAACTTTTTCTTTGTACGCAAAAGGAACCTTTCTTGCCTTGAAAAACTTGGGGGTTGCTCCGCTCTTGAGATGAATCCGTGCTGGCAGGCCTTTCAAGAGTCTGGTGCTCTCGCTGAAAAGATCAGCATAGCTGCTCAGCATTTCCCAGGCAGGTTGATGGGCAGCTGGTGGAACCGTGCTGGCCATGTTAGTCTGCGCCTTTACGTGCAGGAGAGTCATTCCGGTGTCCTTCAGTTTCTGCAATAAATCCCGGCCACAAAGACTGGGGCCTTTGCAGTTTAACACCACCAGATTGCATTCCACTGTAGCTGCTTGATAACGCACATCCATGTTCATGACGCCAAGCACTGGTAGCTTTCCGAGATAGCATGATAACTTTATCGGCGATTTCGCGAGTGGAGGCCATTCATTGCGATGTTTGTTATAAATAGCTTTTGAAATGGTGCTGACTGGGGATCCTGTATCAATGTCCATTTTTAGGTCAACGCCGTTCCATTGAATGTTTTCTGAATGGGCAATAGCAGTGTCTGCGCCACCGTACGGAGGGACCATATCTGCGATGTACTGCTATTACTGTCTTCCGATTCCTGCTGCTTCTGTGCTTCCATGGTACCAGTTCTGTTAACGCTGTCAGCCGCTGAGCACATCTTCGCTAGATGCCCGTATCGTCTGCATTTGAAACACTGCCGTCTGTTAAAGCGACACACTGCAGTCTTGTGGCCGTAGTTACCGCAGCACTGGCATTACGTTTGTGGTTTGAACTTCTCCTTTGTTATCTCTGGTTGGCGCCGATGAGTTATCTTGAACACGTTTGGATCCTGAGCCTCCCCGGTTATGCCTCGCGAATCAAGTTTGGTGCTTTCTGCAGCTAGTGCTAGAGCCTCTGCTTCCTTTAGCGACAGGTCTTTTATTGCCAGAAGCTGCTTTTGTAAACTCTTTGATCTGATGCCACACACGATGCGGTCTCTAATCATTCTGTCTAGCATAGACGAAAAATTGCAGTTCTGTGCTATTTGTCACATAGCGACAATAAATTCCTGCACGGGTTCTTCTTCTTTCTGATAGCGGTTGAAGAACTTGAAACTTTCTGCTATTTCGTTTGGTGTAGGATCATAGTAGCTGTTCAAGGTCTCGACTACCTCTTCGTAGCTCAACGAACTTGTTTTTGCTGGCGCTACTTTACTGCATAAAACTTCAATGGTCTTTCTCCCAAGGGCGGCTACAAGTAAAGCCCTCTTCTTTGCATCAGCTGAGATTTCATTGGCCTCAAAGTACGCTTCTACTTTCACCAGGTAAGCTTGCCACTTATCTTTTTCCTCATCGAAGTCCGGTAGCTTGTGACCCATGTCTAGCGCTGTCCTGGGCCCGATATCCTTGCTTCAGCCTCGTCGCCACTGTTGTGAAGGCGTGGTCAATGGGAACGCCGCTCCCGGGTGATGCATCAGACAGCGTAGCCAGACCAAAGAACGCCGGATTAAGGGGTATTATATTGCCAGAGGGGTGAGGGAAAGAAGGAAAGAAAGAATGAAAAGATTGGTGCCGTTGCCGGTTCATAGATGGCGATTTATCGCCTCTGCTATCAGCAGCACCTACTCTGACCTAATATATAATTTTTATGTTGTTCATAATATTTTTGGCCGAACAAACAGCTTTTCGCACCAAACAAATTGAGAAGTGCTCACAAAAGGCTTCATTTATCCAACTGCAGTCGAGAAATAGAATGTTCAGGACTGAATTTACATTAAATTTAGCAACATTTGAGGAAGGGTTGCATTGTTTTGATGGTGGAAATAGAAGTTTGTTGTATTAGGTATTTTTGGGGGGATTTAATGCGACAGTTGGTTCACCCTACGAAACAGGCAACATAAATAAAACCCAAAGGTCATTGAAATTACATCATACCACCCTCCTGAGTTGATACATCGAAGCTTGTTGTGAACAGTACTGTATTTTCATGATTCTAAGCACCGCTGCCCCCTATATTCTAAGTACTCCCATGATTTCGAAAAAACAATATAGAGGAACGTTTTTGAGGTGGTGTGATGTCCACTGTGCGATCTCTAGCTCCTTGTGTTGCTGCATTCTGACACTACATGACAGCTGGCAGCACAAAACACCAAAAAAGCCGGCCGAAAGCAACCCTGAAAACCTTGCGCATCGTCACATGCACCTATAATCGATCGACAGCCATTTGGCAGAGCTTGAGCAGGTTTTGCAGGTCCAAATTGCTCTTTTTGCCGTCAGCTGTTTGACAGCCATAACGAAAGTTGGAAGGAGTTTGAACAGTTCTGTGCCTGCAGCTTTTAAGTGAACTTCAGTCTTATTTGGAAAAGATGTTTGCCAAGTTTGTTGGCAAATAAAATGGTATTACTCATGCTTGTCAAAATATCGACACGAAAACAAAGAAAGTCGGAGGGGGTATTTCAAATTTTTCTAATGCAAGCAGCCCCTCTCTCCTTCGGCATCGTGATCATAGAAAAAAGAGGGTGCTTAGAATTGAGTAAATACAATATATCTGTTTGTGCTTTAAACTTTGCCATGTTAAGACGACGCTAGTTAAGCATATCTGTGTCAAAGTTCAGACGTGTTTATGAAAGCACAAAATTTTAGCCATGTTTCAATTATTGAAGTATTTCTCTACACTTGCATAAAAAAAGATATGTAGGCACTCTATTAGGCAGAGGTCTCCACTGGTAATCTATGCATTTAAATTCTAACTTGCAAGAACTGCTTCTCGTGTCTGTGTAAGTAATACACGTCTTTCCATCTCTATATTTATCGTTCAATTGTATCAACCTGACCAACCGCATAGTACTCTTTACGAATCAGTAGTAAAGGACTAGGAGCCAGTATCAATAAACAAATACACATCAATATCAATAGATATCTACGTGTGTGCACATTGAAGAATGCCAAGAGGTTTAAGTGATTGTGGAGCTCTCCACCATAGCGTCCCTCACAGGTCTGTGTTGCTTTGGGACGTTAGTTGCCACAATTCACATAGTTTTCTGTCCTCGTCTGTTTCCTAACCAGCTTTTCCTTGTGTCTGGTTACATTGTGTCCCATTCTTATTGTCTCCTGTTCTGCTTTTACGTGTATACGAAGGCATTCCTGTTTCTCTTAGTTTTTGTTTACCTTGAACAAAGTAATGTGATGGCATTTACCGTAGCCTCATGGTAATATGATCTCACTTGGCAGCCCAGGCTGGAAAAGCAATCTATTTGGATATTTCAATTTATAAAGTATTCATTACATATAAAGAAATATAGATGCATAATATATATGACATCTTGGGAGGCCCCAAAGCTAGAAGGACGTCTGGGGACCTCCTAGCAGAAAGTTATTGGTGTTAATATATGCTGTGCATGCAAAAGTACCACCAATTACTAAAATTTGACAGGAACAGGATAACGTGGGCTGACAAAAGGGGGGATATAGAGCTAAGCCTTATGCTTTTATGTTCACAGTTTCTGCCTTTGCCTTGATTATGTACCGTATACAAGCGTGTAATGGCCGCACCCCAAACTTTAGAAAGAAAATTGGAAAAAAAACTTTAAAAAAATTTCCCGAGTAAAAGCCGCACCATGAGTTTCAGGAAGTTGGGCAGTGCCGTCTACTGTGCGGTGCAAGAAATACGGAGCATTCTGTGGTTACTGCCGCCAGGTGGGGCCCAAAAATCAAGTGAAAGCCAAAATGAAGCTTAAAGGTTAGAAGTAGAATTGCCAATAAGAATTAAGAACAAAATATTTCAGGAAAAAAAAAAGTCGAGCATGGGGGCAGTGGCCACCACCTCCGTTACAAAGGGGGCGCTCATAGCCGCAGCGATGCCCACCCATTACAAAGGGTGAGGCCAGAAAATTCAATCCAATCCAATCCAAGTCTATTCGCTCCTCGGTTTTACAGCCATTTCCTCGATCGCCCGAAGCATATCACATGCGATCTCGCAATCGGAACGCATCGCTGCCCTGATTTGTTCTGCTCGTGAGCTTAAGATTTTCTTATTTCTCGATGGGAAAATACGTTAGTTATGCCGCTCACTTTAAGCTGAAAGTGATTCACTACGCGAAAGAAGAAGGAAAAAGAGCGGCTGGACGAAAGTTCGACGTTGACGAAAAATGTGTACGGCGATAGTGCTCCTCCCAAGAAGATGCCTTCAGGAAAACAAATGTTCGGAGAAGGAGGAGGACGACGACGAGGAGTGATGTTTTGGACAAGGGATGAACCTGAAATCGCGACGAGTTTAGCGGAGGAGGACGAGGAGTTTTTTGACAATAATAAAGGCAGGTACCACCGCAAATAATTTTTTTGCTGTCTTCTTTCTCATGTAATTGCCGCACCCCCTGATTTTCACCCCAATCTCGGAAAAAAAAGTGTGGCCATTACACGCGTGTATATGGTATATATAATCAAGAAGACATGACCTAGCATTTAAGTTACTACCACATAGGTAATGAAGTTTATCATACAAAGGCCAAACACATCCAGTAGTAAGGGCTACCCTAAACTTAGCATAAATATCACATAATGTGATTGATCATAATGTGGTAGCAGATACTTACGCGCACATTCTATTTTCTTTTTTTTCTTTCTTTCTTTTGCTTAAAAAAATTTGCTGTTGTAGCTGCAACTTTGTAAATTTTCTTAAGAGTTTTCGTTTTCTTTCCTGCTTGATTCATGTACAAGTGTAATAAAAAAAGGCAGGTCTTGTTTTTTTAGTATGTTACGTGAATAATCTCTTTCGTGCAAGACAGTGTTGTCTTATAAAACTGCTGGTTGCTGGAAGTGTTTCAAATAAGCGAAGAGCCAATATATTTTATCGAAAGCACATCATTGAGCACTTCAGAGCAAGAAGTTTTTGCCTTCACACTTGAGACAATATTCCCAGCCTGATCCTGTCGTATAAGTAGAATTACGTCAAGACTTCGATTGAAGTCAAGGACGTGTACTGTGCCAAGGTATTCTCGGCCTGGGACTTCAGCATTGCTTCCCGTGACGCAGCCATGCTCGTCACGCAGCATCTACAATGAGCTCAAGGTACAGCTGGCAACGTTACCATGGCAACATAACTATTCATGAGAGGAGTTGCTCAGGCTGACTTCCTTCAGCCTGAGCGACAGGTGTGTGAAGTTGTATTATTGCACTCAGTAGTACAAGCTGCAATGCACAAGGGGTGACGGAAAGTCCCACGGAGCCCGAAATTTATCCATTAGGCTCTCAAAGCCAAAAAGGAAATTTCATTTAATATTTGTGCTATGTAAATGCCAGTGCAAACGGGCATTGATTTCTTGGGAAGCAGAAACTTTAAGTGGTTCACTCCGAGCGTGTTGCTACCCATGCCGTGTGATAGTACAGTCAGGAACAAAAGTTTGCGGGACGTCAGTTTGGGGGAAAATGTTTACCGTATTTTCTGATGTATAGGACGCATTTTTTTTTAAATTTTCGGTAGTGCATCCTATACAGTTGTGTGTCTTATGTGCATTTTTTTCTTTCGCGCAATGTTCATAGCCGAACTTTATCATGAAACAGTAACAGTACCAGCGCCTGCCTTTATAATATTTACAATCATTATAGTGTCTAGAATTGTACAGTCATCCCACAGGCAAAATGCTAAAAGGTGGCGACATCCATGCTCCTCGCAGAGGATGCCTGAGCGCTGTCGCAAGAAATCGGCGAACGCATACCAAGATGAAGCCTTTTGAGGCTTTGAGTAATAATGAAGTGTTTCTGCTCTCACTGAGTGAGAGTTCTTTTGCACATAATTGCTGCATCTGTTTGTTTTTTTGCTATCATTAACACATGCACATAACAAATTTTCTCTTAGGCACATAGAATGCGATGGTCGAGTACACATGCCTTATTGCTCTGACCTGAATAAATTGAGGTGCGCCATATACAAAGGTGCGTCTTATAAACCAGAAAATACGGTACTTCCGTGTGACTGAAGTGAAATGTGCTGAATCATGAGGAGACATTCGTGCCCCATTTTGATAAGAAATATCACAGGAAAAACATGTGAGGCAACAAAGAAATAAATGTTTCTCCTCAAGTCCACATACCGCAAACTTTTGTTCCTGACTGTACGTCTTTGTAATTTACATTCTTTGATTATATCATCCCTCTGTTGGTCGTAAATTTGTAGTTGTTTCATTGTCAGACTCTGTATATGACAATAATTCTCACTTTTCCTTGCAAAAGAATATCTGATCTTTACAGTTTAGCAGAAGCCCTAGTAACATTTCTTTAGTCAGAATCAAAGTTCAACTGCCAAGGATGCAGACAACTAGCTGTGGGAGCGATCATTACAAAAGTGAAATCGTAAAAAAAAAGCTGTGAGGAATTATAGGGAGTTTGCTGGTGTATCAGGGAGTGATTGAATTTTTTTCAATTTTTCCGTCAGTTTATTTTGTGCTCATAGCGTGTGCACAGTTTTATTAGCTTCGCATGTTCAGAACTTAGGCTATATTTCCTAATCACAGTTTCACAGTAATAATGTTTTTAATGAATGTTGCAGACTTTCTTTTTTTTATTTACATCTTCTTCGTATAGAGCAAAGCTTGAATATCATTACTCCTGCATCACTTTTTGTTGTCGGTCATTGCAAGAGAATCGGTTCCAAATAGTTATAGTATTGACACCAATTTTCAAAGCGTCGGAAGAAATACAATTGCTTTGCTGGTTATACAGAGATGCTCCCCAAGCAATCCCAACCTTGCATGTTGTCGCAAAGATATTTTAATTTGATTTTAAAAAAAGCCAGGCAAGTACTCCGTTTTTCAAAACCTATCAGCAGTGAAATCTCTGTGATAAATACGTGTATATAGGTAAACAACATGACGTCTTCAAACAACTGTGACGTGGAGTAGGCAAATCAAAGAGCAGTGACGACATAAGACCGGACTCGAGCAGCGGCGGTGTCATCGCCAGTTCCGGCCGTGCCCTGAGAAAGTACTACACTTCTTGCTTTACTCGATGGCTTCTCTGTTGGTGCATGTTACAGGCCCCAACAGCATACCTGCACAAGTGCAGGTCTTTCGGCAACGGTGCCTCTCAATGGCATGCCGAAAACGAACTGTGCCGCTCTCCGCCTACTCTAGATGTCGCTAGCCCTAGCTGGTTTCACGTTGAAGTGCCAGCGAACGGCGCATTGGAACGGGCTAAGCTGTAAAAACGTCAGACTGTAGCGCTGCTTTACTGGCAAGTCCATCTCGTAAAATATTTTCTTGCTTTGCACGATGCCTTCAGCAGTGGAGCTAGCAGATGTCAGGTGCGTCGCACCGGACAGCAGCTGTAGGAGAAAAAAAGTTCGCTTGTATCGCTTGTATCACTGCTATTACTTCTACCAGGACCTTAGTATAGGCCGAACAATCCTCGCTATTTAATCGTGACTAATAGTCCTTTGTACAAATAGTTATGTAAGCGAATGAACAGCGATGCGCGATAGCTAGATTACCGATAGTGAATGCTATGAGGCCACTCACTTGGAAGCCGATCGCGGCCGCCACACCTTTACCATGGTGTCCGAGATCACCTCTGCGCGGAGGTGATCTTGGAGGCCATGCCTTTACGTACCCAGGTTGCCTTGACTGCGCTAAATGGCGCCACAAGCTTGGACCGCGTGCGGCACGCAGGCCCACCATATGAGCAGGCTTGAGTGAGCACGGGAGCTATCGAGAGAGTGTACAGGTTGCGGTGGCTGATCGTGCCATTACTAAAGCATTTATTTGAAATGCCAGCTTGGCTCACAGAGCTGGCCAACTGGACTGATAAAGCAGCATCTTCACGGTAATCAATTCCTTTGTACCACATTCCTACCAGTTGACATTTACTGCGCCATTGCACGTCAACCCACCAAGCTTTCGTGGATGCTGAGTCCTGCTTCGTCGCTTGAGTCGCAGGAAAGCGAGTCGGGATGAAAGTGCTCGGAAATGTCAGTAACGTCCACACTATCGAGCGAAACATCGCCATAATAATGCTACGCTGAAGCGCTGCTAGACAATGATATTTTCTTGCACCTGTGACCGCAAGCAGATAAAAAACGCGACCCAAATGCATCATCAAATTTTGTGTTTATGTGATCATCAATCTTGCCAGTAGGGGTGCTCGTGTGGCATTCTTGTAACTTTGATGTCATCGCGCGCTCATGCCCGGAGAGATCGAAACCGAAACTGGCCCTGATAAATGCACTAATAATAAATTATTCAGCTGGGCTGGGACTTTTTGGGTTGCTGTCCCCCTGTTTTGGACCACTGTGGATCGATTAAAGCAAAAATACCGGAACAGAAAATTATGTTTCTACAATTTTTTAAGGCATCGTATTATGACAGTTTATAAAAGCCACCACCGAGGAAAACATAGGCGATTTTTTTTAGGTGTTGAATAATGTGAAATAATAATGTAATCAATTGGTTATATTAGTATTATTTCATGTTGCTCAACACTAGAGTCCCCATTGCTTCCTTAATGCTGGTGGCTTCCATCATATGTATCTAATAATGATAATGATATTAGTGATAATAGACTATCTGCAGAGACTGCCCATCTTACAATGCTTCTTGACAATGTTCAGCACATGCCTTTGTCATGAGAGCATTAAGTCAGGCTTTGGCATTATGCTTCTTTTCTTTATTTGTTTTCATCTTTTATCTGAAAAACTGTAAGCAAGGTATTACGGGATGGAAGAGTGGCGGCAGCAGCATTAACAACAGCCATTCTGCGAAAGAGTGCAGGGGAGAAAGAAGGATAAAAATGAAAAGAAAGACAAAATGCAATGAACTAGAAGGCCAAGAAGCAAGCAAGGGGAAAAAGACAGGAGCAGCATGCTGAGAAAAAGCAAATAGCACAATAAACGACAGGGCATATGGAGAAAGGAGCGAGAGGGAGCGAAGCCAGCCTATTCTACATATTAAAGTTTTTATTGCTACCTGATATAGTTTTCCTTCCCCTGCTAGATTTATAGGTGTACTAAATTAGGCTGATGATGGTCAATGGACATTATCCTCATTCACAAGAAAAGGGACTTAAGGACCTTAAAAATTACCGACCAATCAGCTTACTGTCTGTTATGTATAAGGTATTTACTAAGGTAATCGCTAATAGAATCAGGACAACCTTAGACTGCAATCAAGCAAAGGATCAAGCAGGGTTTCGGAAATGATACTCTACTATCGATCATATCCATACCATCAATCAGGTGATAGAAAAATGCTCGGAATATAACCAGCCCTTATGCATAGCATTCATTGATTATGAAAAAGCATTTGACTCAGTTGAAACCTTGGCGGTGATGCAGACATTGCGAAATCAGGGGGTAGACGAGCCATACGTGAAAGTGCTGCAAGATATATATAGTGGCTGCACAGCAACCATAGTTCTGCATAAAGAAAGTAACACAATTCCCATAAAGAAAGGTGTTAGGCAAGGAGACACAATCTCCCCAGTACTATTTACAGCTTGTTTAGAGGAAGTATTCAGAGACTTGGAATGGGAGCATTTAGGGATAAGGGTAGATGGAGAATACCTCAGTAATCTGCGATTTGCTGATGACATTGCCTTGCTAAGCAACTCGAGGGATGAACTGCAAATAATGATTGATGACCTAGACAGGAAAAGTAGGAAGGTAGTCTTGAAAATCAATATGCAGAAGACTAAGGTAATGTTCAACAGCCTCGGGAAGGAACAGCAGTTTACATTAAGTAGCGAAATACTGGAAGTAGTAGGCGAATATGTCTACTTAGGACAGGTAGTAACCGCAGATCCAGACCATGAAAAGGAAATAACAAGAAGAATAAGATTGGGAGGGAGCGCATTTGGCAAGCACTCGCAGATTATGACTAGCAGCTTACCAGTATCGCTCAAGAGGAAAGTATACAACAGTTGCATCTTGCATGTACTCACCTATGGGACTGAAACATGGAGGCTAACCAAGAGCGTTCTACTTAAGTTGAGGACAACCCAGAGGGCTATGGAACGAAAAATGGTAGGGGTAACATTAAGAGATAGAAAGCTTGCAGAGTGGGTCAGAGAAATAACTCAAGTTACTGACATTCTAGTGGAAATTGAGAAGAAGAAATGGACATGGGCAGGACATGTAGTGCGAAGAGAGGATAACCAATGGTCGCTTAGGGTAACAAACTGGATTCCAAGGGAAGGAAAGTGTAGCAGGGGGTGGCAGAAAGTAGGTGGGCGGATGAGATTAAGAAGTTCGCAGGGGTCAAGTGGATGCAGCTAGCACAGAACCGGGTTAAGTGGAGAAATTTGGGAGAGGCCTTCGCCCTGCAGTGGGTATAATCAGGCTGATAATGATGATGGTCAAAGACAGAACTTGTTTGCAATGTCGACTGCTTACCATAGCTGCGTCTTGTAGGAGAGCATCTGTATTTATTTCATAGTTGATGTGCCGGTGGCCAAAATTATGTGCTTGAAAATATATTTGGAATTGTTTGAAAATGTTTGAATCAGTTTGCAACCTATTTTTTTACTAATATTCATATTTGCTTTGCAATCAAAAATTTAATATTTGCACACCTAAATCTTTCATTCGTCCAACCTCATCGCTCTAAACTGGAGTACTACATATGGGAAGGAAGTTACATGAGAAAGGAGGATAATAAAGGGGGGGGGGCAGAAGAAAATTCAATGTTATTACCTAGTAGAAAAGCAAACGACTAGTTCGAAAAGGAAATGAACAAGAAAGGCACTTGAAAACAAAATGCTGCGAGCTTCTTTGGAAATAACGGATTCACTGACCTGGACAAAGTTGTTGAAAAACTATTTAGACAAGTGATTGCATGTCATGGGTTTTGATGAGTTGAAAGTGACGACTCTTGCCAAAAACGGGAAAAAATGCAGCTGTTGCTGCGAGCGATAAAATGCAGTACAAGATACAATCTTTGTTTCCCGAGCCATTAACTCGGCCGAGATTTGCCCAGTATTCGGGTTCCCCACACATTGTTGCCCATGTGTGCAGGAGATACTGTCACTGAAGTGCTGTACGGCCTTGCCTGTGCGGAGCCCATGCAGGCAAGATCCTGGCCCACATCACGGTCACCCTGGTGATCATGGGCATCATCATGGCAGACTCCATGGTGCTGTTCTACCACCTGCTGGAAAAGAAATCTCTGGAGGTTTGGGAGCTTTGATTTGTTTGCATGATTCACAGTGAATGGGGGGGCTGTCGGGAGGCAATACAGGCTCTGGGGAAGCTGTTAGCTGCTCGTACTTTTGCAAGTCTTGATCTTTGATACATTAGTACTAACGTCATTCTTCAAGGCTTACTTAACTGCTTCACAATAACGATGTGGCAAAGTGCTTGGCATTGTAGGTGGTGCGGTCATTAAGAGGTCACTACGAGGTTGTTAAAAGGCAGTTAAGAGGACGTAAAAAGGTTGTTAAAAAGCAGGGAACAAGGCTGACAGCGGCTCCTGCTATGTGAAAGGCCACTCTGCAGACCTTGATTGTGGTTCACATGGCACTAAAAACCATTGCTTCCGAATTGAGGTGAAAATATCTGCCACTTAAGTGTCCTAGCATGCCGCCTGCATTTTCTGTATTTTCCTTTGTCTGTGGGAGAGGGCCTCGGTTCAGTTTGCCTGAATACCTTCAAGTTGCATTGTAATCATAATGACGCTCTCTCTAAAATTCAACTGTGCGTTCAGTCTCTCCCTTTGCATTATTATATTTCTGCAAATAAGGTAAAAAAGTCATTTTTTGTCGTACTATTATTCCTAGTTATATGCGTAACAACAGTAGCATCATTAAAGAGAATGTGGCTGCTAGCACACACAATTTTGCACAAAGTGTTTAAATTTGCTATTTTTCTGCAGAATCACAAAACTACAGGTCTTGATCATTGTTGTCAAGTGCACCTTGGGCAAACGCTGAATATAGGGCTAGTCATTAGAGTAGCGCCTGAAATCTCCTCTCGACTGTAACGCATGCTCATGTTCAAGGTTGTGGCTGCCGCTGCATAAATTGAGAGAAAAGGATGATGCGAGACATACAGGATGATACAAGACAAAGCAAGCGCAGTTGCCTTTATTGCCCTCATCACTGTGCTGCTCAGGGTGCAACAGCTGTGCCATTTTCATATAGCTGCATATTTCTGTGCCAGAAAGGTGGAATTTGTAAAATTTGTGCCACGTTGCTCCAAAATGCCCCGACTAGCCGCTAAAGTTTGCGAGCCCTCATACCACTAAAGGGGTACGAGGCTCAGCCCTCAGTCTTCTTTAGAGCTACCTGTCATCCGGATTGCAATTTACAATGATCTGTGACATACCTTCCAGCTACGGCCTTATACGCACTGGTATGCCACGAGGCTCAATACTGGGTCCCATTCTATTTCTAGTTCACATAACTGATATTGTCACGACTGAAGTCAGAGGAAGCCATGAAAGTACACGCAGCCGAGGACCCGAGAATAAGGTCGGCTTGTAGTTCCGAACACAGAGTCACAGAGTCCAGCACCAGCGCGCCGCTCGTGCCAACCACCGCTTCGTCGTCGTCGGCACCAAACACGCTGTCGCGTGGCACTAGGCACGTGGCATTATTCCCCCCCGTGAAAGAAAACATTGTCCCGATGACAAGGTGAGAGAAAAAAAATTAGGCGTGAGGTGAACTGTACAATAACGCAAGGTTTCACTTGCAGGGAACACTCAGTCACGCGAAAAGTACGGCTTTAAGTGCACCACATGCACAATTTCAGGCCGCTGGCATCAAACACTGACGGTCACAGTTCCATCTGGAATGACTTCGTAATTAACGTTGTTTAAGCGGCGCAGGACTTTATAGGGTCCGAAATAGCGGTGGAGTAGTTTCTCGCTCAAGCCTTTGTGACGCACGGGGGTCCACACCCACACTTGGTCCCCTGGTTCGTACTGGGCCTCCCTGTGCTGAAGGTTATAGTGTCGAGTGTCGGTGGCATGCTGCTCGTTGATGTGCAAGCAGGCCAGCTGACGGGCTTGCTCGGCCTGGTCTGCGAAACGGGCGGCGTCGGGTTCGACCGCTTCTTCCCCGCATGGGAGCATCGCGTCCAACATCGTGCGGGCCTCTCTGCCATATACGAGATGGAACGGCGTAAACTTCGTGGTTTCCTGCGGCGCCGTATTGTAGGCGAAGGTGACATAAGCAGGATCTTGTCCCACATTTTATGCTCAACGTCGATGTACATTGAGATCATGTCCGCCAAAGTTTTGTTTAGTTGTTCCGTTAATCCATTTGCCTGTGGGTGATACACTGTTGTTGTGCGATGCTCGGTATGGCTGAGAGTTAAGGTGTCCCACAGTAGCCGAGCTGTAAATGCCTTTCCTCGGTCAGTAATGATGGTCGATGGTGCACCGTGTCTGAGCACAATGTCGTTCATAAAGAATCGAGCAACTTCGCCGGCAGTACCTCGGGCAAGGGCCTTCGTTTCAGCGTAGCGTGTTAAGTAGTCTGTAGCGACTATGATCCACTTGTGTCCATTCGAGGATAAAGGAAATGGGCCTAAAAGGTCCATGTCCCCTTGCTCGAAGGGTGTGAGGGGTGGTTCAATAGATTGTAACATACTGGATAGCTTGAGCGTGGGTTTTTTTTGCCGCTGGCATTGTCGACAAGTCTGTACATAACGTCTAACGCTTGGAAAAAGATGTGGCCAGTAGTAGTTCTGCCGGACTCGGTTTAGGGTGCGTGTAAAGCCAAGATGACCTGAAGTTGGTTCGTCGTGGCAGGCCAGGAGGATATCGTGCCTTAGATCAGCCAGTATGACTAGCAGGTATGTTTTTGCCCTCGACGTAGAATTCTTATAAAGCCCCCCATTGCGGAGGCAATACGACGACAACCCCCGAGAAAGGTACCGGGGTATTGTAGGATGCCCACCTTCAAGATGGTCAATAATCAGTCGCAGCTCGCCGTCAGCACGCTGTTTGGAGGCGAGATCGAACGTAGTGACTGCTCCGAGGAAGCTATCGTCGTCGGTGGCATCTGACGAAGGAGGGCCGACGGGCGCACGGGACAGGCTATCAGCATCGGTGTGCTTCCGGTCAGACTTATAAATAACATCGAAATCGAACTCCTGTAGGCGCAATGCCCAACGTGCTAAGCAGCCACAAGGATTCTTTAAGTTTTTCAGTCAACACAACGAGTGATGGTCAGTGATGACGCGAAACGGTCGGCCATAAAGGTACGGGCGGAACTTGGCAGCGGCCCATACTACCACCAAACATTCTTTTTCAGTGGTGGAATAGTTACACTCAGCACGGGAAAGTGCACGGCTGGCGTAGGCAATTACTTTCTCGACCCCGCCTTGGTGCTGAACTAGAACGGCACCAAGGCCGACGTTGCTCGCATCCGTGTGTAATTCTGTGTCGGCATCATCGTCGAAATGTGCCAGGATCGGGGGTGACTGGAGCCGGCGTCGTAACTCGTCGAAAGCCATCTGCTGCTCGGCGCCCCAGGAAAATGATGCGTCATCTCGAGTCAGGAGAGTCAGAGGGCTGGCCATCTGTGCAAAGTTTTTGATAAAGCGACGATAATAGGAGCACAGCCCCAAAAATCGTCGGACTGCTTTTTTGTGGGCGGGGACGGGAAAGCCAGCAACGGCAGCAAGTTTCTCAGGGTCAGCTCAGATGCCATCAGCACTCACGATGTGCCCAAGAAACTTCAATTCGGTGAACCCGAAGTGGCACTTTTGAGGCTTGAGAGAAAGGTTGGCAGACCGGACAGCTTCGAGAACAGTTCTCAGGCGGCGCAGGTGTTCCGTGAACGTCGGTGAAAAAATTATTACATCGTCGAGATAAACAAGGCATGTCTGCCACTTAAGACCTGTGAGCACAGTGTCCATCATCTGCTGGAAGGTGGCAGGAGTACAACAGAGCCCGAATGGGAGGACGCGGAATTCATAGAGCCCATCTGGTGTTACGAAGGCAGTTTTTTCACGGTCCCTCTCATCAACTTCAATTTGCCAATAACCACTCCTGAGGTCAATGGAGGAGAAGTACTTGGCTCGGCGAAGTCGGTCAAGAGAGTCATCAATCCGTGGCAGCGGATAGACGTCCTTCTTTGTCATACTGTTAAGTTTCTGATAGTCAACGCAGAAACGAAGTGTTTCGTCTTTCTTTTTAACGAGGACTACAGGCGAGGACCATGGGCTGCTTGAAGGTTGAATGACGCCATCGGCGAGCATCTCCTTGACTTGCTGTTGGATAGCGTCTCTCTCCCGAGGAGACACACGATAGGGCTGCTGATGGATGGGTCGAGTACCTTCATGCCTGATAATCCGGTGTTTAATGACCGACGTTTGCTGCACTTTAGATGAAGACGTGAAGCACACATGAAACTCCAGCAATAGATCTTGGAGTTGCCTCTTTTCAATGGAGGAAAGGCTAGAATTGATGTCGACAGCGTGTACGGCATCATCCGGTTCAGTGCTAGGTGTAGCTTCCTCTGAAGCAAAACATTCGGCGACTTCGTGCAGATGGTCGACGTAAGCAATGACAGTGCCATGGAACAGATGTCGATGTTCATTGGAGAAATTGGTGACAAGTACCTCTGTCTCTCTTCCACGAAGGAAACGAAGACCTCTTGCCACAGAAACTCCCAAGGCGAGTGAGAGGGAGACATTAGGCTCAACAACCCGGAGGCCGTGATGTGGCTCGTCACAAGTAACTCTGGCGAGGATGCTGGCGTGTGGTGGCACTGTGAGGTTATCATCGGCGACTCGCAGCGTGGAGTGGGACCTGCGGTACTCATGCTTTTCAGTGGCCAGTTTGGCGGAAAACGTCACCAAGCGGTTCGGTAGATCTATAGTGGCACCGTGCTCATGAAGGAAGTCGATGCCAAGAATAACATCACGAGGGCATTCGCATAGAACAAGAAAAGTCGCAACAAATGTGCAGCCTCGCACCGTAATCCGGGCTGTACACATACCCAGTGGTGCAACCACATGTCCGCCTGCCATACGTATGTCTGGTCCGTTCCATGGCGTCATCACCTTTTTCAGTGTCCTTGTAAGCTGCCCGCTAAGATAAAATAATCGGTTTCCGTATCAACTAAAGCGCTGACCTCCTTCGTGTCGATGATAATAGGGATGTCCAGGGAGACCCGGCCAAGACCAGGGCCTGTCGACGTTGGTTCGGTGTGAAGTGAGCAGTGTGGTGGCGGAAGCTGGACGGCGGTTGGGTGGTTGGCGTCGGGACAATTCAATGTCGACGGCAGGTCGGAGTGAAGCAAGCGGTGCGACGACGGAAGCTGGGCGGCAGTTGTGTGGTCTGCGTCGGGGCAATTTAAGCGACACGGCGGTGATAACTGGTCGGCGATGCGGACGACGTCGGGGCGATCTGGTCTGTACGGCAAAAACTGGACAAGAATTCGGCATTCGACTTCGGGGTGAATCGAGCGGTGCAGCGGTGGAAGCTTTACGGCGAATCGGTGTGCGGCGACCTCGCCCCCAAAGGTCGCCGGAGCTAGTTTTCCCGATGAGGGCTCGAGGAACCGTGGCGTCCAGCAGTATACCATGACCCAGAGGGTGAAGAGCGACGAGGCGAAGGCGAGCGCGATTCGCGACGAGGAGAATGTGGCAGACTGGCGGGTGACGTACGCTGGCGGGTTACGTACTCGGCGATGTCCTGAGGCCGCTGACCAGGCCGTGGACGAGGGCTGTCGGAGGAAAATCTCCTAAGGCCCATCTGACGATAAGGGCACTGCAGGTAGAGGTGACCTGCCTCGCCACAGTGGCAGCAGAGAGGGCGGTTATCTGGAGCGTGCCAGAGATCAGTCTTCCGGGGCACCTGGCGCCGATCTGCCCAAAGGGGCAGCGGTGCCGCAGCGTGCACAGAGACCTGAGGTTGCGTGTAAGGTGAAGGGGTAGGTAGCAGGGCTGTGCGGCATGTGACATCAGCATAAGTCATCCGTTCGGTGGGGCCCGGGGGTGATGGTGGAATGACTGTACTTGTTGGTGGCGTGAGTGTGTTCTGGACCTCCTCACGGATGATGCTGGCCAGGGAAGCTGCGCCAGGAGTAAGTGATCCATGAAGTTGCTGGAGCTCCTCGCGAACCACAGTGCGAATGAGGTCGCGAAGGGAGCTCATATCTGCCCCGGGATTGTAGTCGGTTCGGTCAGACGGCAGTAGTGTGGAGATGGAATTCAGCGGCCGACCGTACTGGCTGCATCGCTGCTGTAGCAGTTTCTCCATGGTCACAGCTTCAGCCAAAAACGCTGCGACGGTGGTGGGCGGGTTCTGCACGAGGCCGGAAAAAAGCTGTTCTTTGACGCCGTGCATCAGGTGCCAAACCTTCTTCTCCTCACTCATGGACGGGTCAACACGATGGCAAAGGCGCATGACGTCTTCAACGTACATTGCGACCCCCTCGTTCTGACGCTGAACTCGAGAGGTCAGGGCACGCTCGGCATTCTCTCGGCGGTCACTGTTGGCGTACGTACCGAGGAGCTGACTTCGGAAGGCCGGCCACGTAGAGAATGTGGCCTCGCGGTTCTCGAACCATGTCCGAGCAGCGTCTTCAAGGCTGAAGTAGACGTTCCGCATTTTCGCAGCATCGTCCCAGCCGTTCAACGTCGCGACCCTTTCATAGTGAGCTAGCCAGTCCTCGGCGTCTTCAAACTGCTCACCGTGAAATGGTTTAGGGGTACGTGGGGTCTGAAGGATGAGACAGGACGAAGGGGTGGAAGGGACAGTCATGGTACGGGCGGGTGGTGTCGTTGCCACAGCCAGAGTCTCTTCGTCAAGAGGGAAGGCCTTGGGGGACAAGCCTCGGAGCCGTCGGCTGGTACGATGAACAGGAGTGGTCCAGAGAGGCGGCCGCATAGGGTCGTCCGCAGGAGAAGGGATCATCGATGGCACCTCCACCAGTGTCATGACTGAAGGCAGAGGAACCCGTGAAAGTACACGTAGCCGAGGACCCGAGAATAAGGTCGGCTTGTAGTTCTGAACACAGAGTCACAGAGTCCAGCACCAGCGCCGCTCGTGCCAACCACCGCTTCGTCGTCGTCGGCACCAAACACGGCTGTCGCGCGGCGCTAGGCACGTGGCAATATTGTTAATATCCCTCTGTTCTGAAACAGATTTATGTGCCGATGACACAAATATTTTCTTTACTGACGTGAGTTTACAAGCTATAGAGAGTAAAGCAAATATCTGGTTAGAAAATCTCTCATTATGGTTTTGGGCCAATAGGTTAAAATTAAACATCATGAAGACAAAGTATGTAATATTCAGAGCTAAAAATAAAGTCATAGGAGGTGAGCCAACCAAACTATACAATTGAAACATTATACAGCATGTACAGACAATAAAATTTCTTGTAGTTGTATTTAATGAATACCTGCTGTAGACTGACCATATTAATCAAGTAAGAATAAAGATTTCGCGATCTGTAGGCCTTCTAAACAAATTTAGGCTTCTATTACTGATATGGCTAAAAAAAGCAACTTTATTTCAGTCTAATTGAATCGAATCTTCACTATTGTCTTTTGGTAGGGGGCGATACAACACAGGCTAATTTAAATTCTTTGTTTCTGCTACAGAAAAAGGCCATTAGAGCAACTGCTAACCTAGCTTACTTAGAAAGCACGGACCAGTGGTGGGACAGCTTAAGGTTATTAATCATTTTTCAGTTAAAAACTCTTCTGCTAGTGCCTGAAATGTATAATACAACTCATTCTGAACCTCAGTTTTTTTGTAATGCCAGAACTACCTCAAAATCCCTATCACCTTCAGCATATGGAAATAAGAGCACCAAAAGCAAGAACGAATTATGGGTTTAAAACGATTAGATATCAAATGACTGCCCTTTTAAATGAAAACAGAAATATCCATGACCTCTTGTACGAATCTAAAATTAAAAAATCTACAAGAGAAAAGTTATTGCACTGCTGACTACATGATGTTTTGGTTCATCCTGTGATATACTGTGAATTCATATCAATGAACATGATTCTATTTGCTTTCTTTCCCTTCATAACTTCCTGTATTTCATCATTGCTTCTTTTCAAGAAATCTTAATTTGCTGTAACATGCACTATACAACTTTTCGCTCTTGTATGTTCATTGTTGACTGCTGTACCAGCAGTCGTGGTGTGTGATGGTTTCATGTTGTTTTTTTTCTTATTTATTCAGAACACCTTAGGTTCAGGTATTGTTATTTTTGAAATGAATTTTGTTTCATGTGCTTGTGGAAACTGATGTCATAATGACTGCTACACACACTGTATTTGCGTGTTTTGTGTACATGTGCCAAATGCAATTTGCTTCTGCCAGGGAGGAAGGCCCACGTTAGGCCTTTTGGCCTCCTTTCTGAAATGTAAATAGAAATGCACTTGAAAAAATAAATAAATAAATAAATATGATAACAAAATATACCTCCTGTGAAAAAAAAAAGCCTTCGTGTCACCCTACATTTTTCTATCGTTCAGTTGAAGTGGAAGCTAGGGTGTACATAGCAGATGCTAGCTGATATATTACAACAGAAGTGAAATGAAACTTGGGAAATACATAAATCACTGAAAGAAACCAGGCATCATTTGAAGCAGACTACCCTCCTCGCTTTTCCGGCTCTAATCACCGTTCATTCCCTGATTGTCCCCGACGTTCATCACCCCCGCCAGAAAGCCCCGCTCCACCTACTGGTTACAGGCCTTCAAGACGCCATTCTCCTTCACCTTTTCACCGCTCAACCTCGCCTCTCCGTCAAGCTTCTCTGACGACCCCCCGCTTGCCGGAAAACTGACCACTGCAGTTTTAGGAGGAAAAACTGCACTCTTCGGCCATCCCAAAAATTCTCCGGAACGTCTCTGGAATATTATTTTAGTGTTGGTTGAAGGTTTATCTGTTGAGGCTTTGGTTGACACGGGCGCCGCTGTTTCTGTGATACACACTGTCTTGTGCTCCCGCTTGTGAAAAGTGAAAACGCCTTATGATGGACCTGAACTCCGTGGAGCTAATGGTGCAATAATTCGGCCTTCTGCTAAGTGTACTGTGCGAGTTTCTGTGGATGGTGTCCGCCACCATGTACAATTTGCCGTGATGTCACCGTGCGCTCATCCAATTATTTTAGGCTGGAAGTTTCTGTCTGCCGCATCAGCCAGCATTTCGTGTTGCGACAGGGTCATTTACATGAATGAGAGCGATCCGTCTTCTGAACCTCCCGAGCCCCGTCATCGCCTGCTTGCCGCTACTAACTCAGTGTTGCCCCCTGGATGCGAACAACTTGTCGCGCTTACTTCTACTGACATTGATAATGGAGATGTGCTAATCGTGCCTTCTGATCGCCATCTGACCCGTGGAATCGCGCTACCACCAAGTCTTGTTCGGTTTGAGCATGGCACAGCGCTTGTCGCTGCTTCGAACACTTCCCCAGAGCCCATTGTGCTAAAGGGACATGTTTTCCTTGTGCCCTGGACATTCACCCGGTGTCCCTCACCACCCTTACTGCCCCCTCTTCCTCACCAGCAGCTTCTTCCGATGCTTCTCTCTGTGTTCTCTTTGGCACCATCAATCCTGACCTTCCTGCGACTCACCACCAAGCTTTGCAGGAATTACTTTGAAAGCACCAAGCCTCCTTTGATGTCACTTCTCCGACCTTGGGCCGAACGTCTTCTGCACAGCACCGCATTATTACAGAAGATACTTCTATTGTTAGCCGCCGCCCTTACCGTGTTTCCTTATCAGAACGTAAAATCATTGAAGATAATGTGAATGATATGTTCCGACGAGACATTATTCGGCCCTCAGCTAGCCCCTGGTCATCTCCAATCTTCTTGGCCAAAAAAAGATGGGTCCGTGCGTTTTTGCGTGGATTACCGCGCATTTAACAAAGTCACTCGCAAAGATGTTTACCCTATGCCACGAATTGACGACTCCCTCGACTGTCTTCAGGGCGCCGAATATTTCTCCACTTTGGATTTGCAGATTCCGATGCACGAAGCCGACAAAGAAAAAACCACATTCGCTAATCCAGATGAGCTTTACGAATTCAATGTCATGCCTTTTATACTTTGTAATGCCCCCGCTACGACTGAGCGCATGATTGACACTGTTGCTTGTGCTACCTGGACGACATAGTTATTTTCTCTGCGACGTTTTCTGATCATTTGTGCCGCCTTGATCAAGTATTAACGTGCCTGGCACCCACCGGTCTCCAGCTGAACACAAAAAATGTAATTTCGCCATGAAAGAAATCAAGATCCTGGGCCACCTCGTCAGCCGCGATGGCATTCGACCCGACCCTGACAAGCTTGCTGCAGTTTTGAAATTTGCACGCCCTCAGCGGACTAAGGATCTACGCAGTTTTCTTGGCCTATCTTCATACTTTCGCCGTTTCATTCGCAGTTTCGCTACTATTGCTGCACCGCTCGACCACCTCCTTACCGACCGTACTACTTTCAATTGGTTTGAAGAATGCGAAAAAGCTTTCCAAACCGTAAAGAATGCCCTCACTTCGGACCCTGTTCTCGCTCGCTTCGGCGACACTGCTGCCACCATTCTTCACACCGATGCCAGCAGCCTCAGTATCGTCGCCGTACTTCTGCAACGTGATACCGCTTCTCGGGAAAAGGTAATTGCGTTTGCCAGTCGAACTCTAACACCAGCGGAATGCAACTACACCATCACTGAGCAAGAGTGCCTCGCCGTCGTTTGGGCAGTTCAGAAATTCTGCCCCTACCTCTACGGCCGCCATTTCACGATCGTTACCGATCACCACACTCTGCGCTGGTTATCAACCCTCAAAAATTTGACTGGACACCTGGGCCGTTGGATTCTGCATTTGCAGGAATACCACTTTGATGTCATATTCAAATTTGGATGCAAGCATCGAGATGCCGATTCTCTTTCCCGCTGCCTGCTATCAGAATCACCACCTAGTGCTTCTTCGCGCCTTCCTGCGTGCACCCTCGACGTCCCAATGTCGTCCAGAGCTCCAAACATCCCCTGTGCTACTCCTGCCTCTGCTCCAGATCGCTACGCCATTATTTCACACCAGCGAGCAGATCCCTACTGTATTTCCCTAATCAACCTTCTCACCGGTGCTTCTCACCCTCCTACTGCTAGGATGCGCAGGCAACTCCAAAAGTTCAAACTTGACAACGGCGTGCTCTCCCGTTATATTTATTGCTCTGCAGGCACCCGTTGGGTCCCTGTTATTCCGAGAGCGCTTCGCACCCGTATCTTGGCGGCTTTCCACGATGATGCTACAGCCGGTCACTTAGGCTTTCATAAAACTTACCACCGCGTGAAAACCCGTTTCTTCTGGCCAGGCCTCGCCTCAAGTGTGGCAAAATACGTCGCCTCTTGTCTGCCATGTCAGCGCCGCGAACGGCCCACTTCTCCTCCTGCTGGCCTACTACAGCCACTACCTTGCCCTGCTACTCCTTTTGCCGTTGTTGGCATATACTTATACGGGCCACTCCCATTGTCCGCACGAGGTAATCGCTGGATCGTCACCGCCGTCGACCACCTAACACGCTACGCTGAGACCGCTGCCCTGCCTAATGCCTCAGCACATGAAGTCGCGACCTTCTTTTTGGAATCACTTGTACTGCGCCATGGGGCCCCTCAAGTGCTTCTCAGCGATCGTGGTCGGACATTTTTGTCGACGATTGTAGCCGAAGTTATTGAGGCCTCAACCACACATCACAAATTGACCTCCAGCTATCACCCGCAGACCAATGGGTTGACTGAGCGGTTCCACCGCACGCTTTCTGACATGTTGTCTATGTACATCGACCAGGACCACCGAAATTGGGACGTAATACTTCCTTTTGTTACGTTCGCCTACAATACGGCTGTACAGCGGACCACAGGTTACACCCCGTTTTTCCTCGTTTACGGCCGTTCTCCCGCTACCTTTCTTGACGCCTCTTTCCTTTCTACACATGCCAGTTCCTCATCCTCTCTTCCTGACCAGTTCCTTTCCTGAGTGGCCAAATCTCGCCGGCTTGCTCGCGTCAACACGGAAGCTAGCCAGGAAGACCGCAAGTGCTGCTATGATGCAACCCATCGCCAAGTTTTATTCCGTCCCGGCGACGAGGTGTTACTTTGGACCCCATTACGCACTCCTGGCCTTTGTGACAAGTTACCGCACCATTACATTGGTCCTTACACAGTTCTTGCAAAAACCTCCCCGGTCAACTATCGTGTCTCCCCTGTTTACCCTCCTCTGGACTATCGTTACCGTGGCACTGAAGTTGTCCATGTTTCACGTATGAAACCTTTTATTCGGCGCAATCCTGTGGACTAATTGCGGCCAGGCTGGCCACTTCAACTGCGCGGGCGAAATAGTGTGAGCACTGTGTGGCGCTTCATCTTCCACACGGCTGAACGTGCGGCTTCATCTTCATCCTGCTCCCTCTTGTAGATACCCATCGTCATCGCGGAGTGTGTTTGGCTGCAGTGGGCGACCAAGGCTTCAGATCAGCAATAAAGCCTGATTCCCCAAGTCCGATCTTCGCGTTACCTTACAATATATATATATCACATAAGTCACAGATACACTGCATAGACAGGCACATGCAGAAACATATTCCTACACATGTAGTAGTATACTTTTGAATTTTTATATATAGGTAGTATTCACAATGACGTCACAAGGTGATGGCAACAGCGTGGCTAATGCTGGCAACCCTTTTGGTTGCCTCGTCCGTCATGTCTACGGACCATTCCGGACACATTCCGGACCGAGCTGCATCGAGCTGTGTGAGCACTGTGTGTAAGCATCCGTGAGCTTCTTCGCATGTGACCTGCGCAAATATTCGAACTGCCCAACATGGCTCAGACAGGCCCGTCACATCTCAGTGGCTATGCACAAGGTTTGGACGCAGCAGCAACGACGAGATATGAAGCTAAGATAGCCATGTGCGGTTGCGTTGACCCATTTCTTCTGATGAATGATGAACTGTCTTTCGACATGCATCTGGTACTAAAGGTGGAAATGACGGATATTAAGGACTATCTGGTGCATGCTACTTGTTATGTGACATGTGAACAGCTGAAAGCAAAGAAGTCGCTGGACACACACAACTACCTCACCAGTGGATTTGTACAGCAGCCGCAACTTAAGAAGATCAGCGAAAGCGTCATTGTGCTGTTACGTTTCTGGGTGTTTCGATGAACGAAGAGCAAGCGGCCACACTGAAGCTTGTCAGGAATGCCTTTATTCCATCTCTGCAGCTGGGCAGGAAAAGGCAACGCAGCGCTCGGACGAGGCGCTTATAGTGCCCCCGATATCGGGGCTTATCATACGCGTCATCATGAACAAGACGGAACGATACGTTCTGCGTGAAAGAGGGCGTTATCAGCCGAAGAACGCAACAACTCCTCCCCCTTTTAGGATGGCATCAGGCACATTGAATAACTTTTCACTCCGCTGTTGTACACAGCCGTGAACTACCCGACATTTGCAAGTCAACCACAGTGAGGTCCTTGAATAACACCGCTGATCCATAAAACGGTCATGACGACCAGTTCAGCACAGGTGAAGCCCCGCGTCGGAGATTTGGTGTGGCGTAGTCCACAGATGAAAGGACAAGCACATCACCACTGCACATCACAACTGCACATCACCACAGCGCTCTGGCGGGTGGGTGTAGCACAACCATGAAAAGAAGCAAACGTCAGTGCCACGACCTCCGTGCCGTTGAAAAGGTGTAGACTGTACTGCCCAGGATTACAGCGTTGACCTGACGGTGCATGTCCCTTACAACCTTCGGTCGATGCTGCCGGTGACTCATGCATTCTTGAAAGAGGCTGATGGCTGAGTAGACGGGGAAGAAAACAACAACAACCAAGCCCCACAGAAGCCACCGAGGTGCCCGAAACCTCCATCCTGTTCACCAAAAGTGTCGTTTCTTTTCCACATTACATGCCCACAAGTCTTTCTAAAGGCAACCAGATTTTCACCTTCAAAAAATTACTATCGAAAACTTTCAAAAGAGTAGTGAGCATGAATGATTGCATGATGAGACTATTTACAATGATGCAGATGAGCGAAAGAAACAAGAACACAAGATGGCATACTTATTCGTGCGCCCGACTTAAGAAATCTGCGTTTACGTGAAGTTTACCTCTCTTATGCTTTACGACAAAAGCATACTCCTGGAGAGTTACAATCCACCGGAGCAATCTGCTGTTCTTTTGAGACAGTTGCTGTAGCCATATCAACGGTCGATGATTGGTAATGAGAATAAATTCAGTGCCCCAGAGGTAACAGCAAAGCTTTTCGACAGCCCACACCATGCAAGCATTCTTTCTCAATAGTACTGTAAGCTTGCTCCCTCGAAGTAAGCTTCCTGCTGGCAAACAAAATAGGATGTTCTTCCCCCTTTTGGTTTTCTTGGCTTAGCACCACGCCCATCCCTCTTTTGCTAGCGTCACACTGTACCAAGAAAGGCCTTGTGTAGTCTGGAGTAGCCAGCACAGGCTGAGTTATCAACGACAGCTTCAGGGACTCAAACGCTTTACGCTTACGATCGTCCCACACAATGTTATTGGGTTCTCTTTTTCTTGAGGGCATCTGTTAGTGGACTCACCTTTTTCGAGAACCGGGGAATATACTGGTGGTAGTAATTCACCAATCCGATGAAAGACATCCACCCCTTCTTCGTTTGTGACAAAGGAAACTCCTTGATAGCCTGAACTTTAAGTTGTTGTGGTCGTCTTACTCCTTGGCCGACTATATGACCCAGATATTCTACTTCATTACGGGCGAATTTACACTTCGCAGCCTTGACCGTTAAGCCTGCGTCTTGCAAGCGAGCGAAGACCTGCTGCAAATGTTGGAGGTGGTCCGCCCATGTGTCTGAAAAAATTGCTACATCGTCCAAGTAGGGCAATGAGAAATCCTCTGTTCCGGCTAGAACCGGATTCATTAGCCTTGAAAATGCATACGGAGCATTTTTTAGACCAAAACTTAGAACAAGTGGCTTGAAGACACCGAATGGAGTCATGAATGCGGCCAGGTTGCTTGCGCATTCAGTAAGTGGTACTTGCCAGTATCCCCTGACAAGATCGATGACCGATATGTACTTTGCCCTGCTTGCTTTCTCGATGCAGGCTTCAATGTTCGGGATTGGGTAGACCTTCGTTACCGTAATGGCATTTAACTTCCGGTAGTCCACACATGGATGTGGATCTTTGCCGGGAGTCTCTACTAAAATTATAGGAGACACATAATCATTTTCTCCCTTCTCGATTAGCTGCAGTTCAAGCATTTGATGTACAGCATCTTTCAAAAGTTTTTCTTGACGTGGGGAAAAGCGATATGATTTGCATTGAATTGGCGACTGACTAGTCGCTTCAATATCGCGCTAGACTAGGGTGGTCTTTCCAGCAATTGTAGAAAACAGATGTTGGTATTTTACGATTAGGGCAGTCAGATCCGCCAGCTGATCGCTACCAAGTTTCGTATCAGTAGTAGCCTCCAAAATTTTTTCGACAGTCAACATTCTGTCGGTTTTCCTCAAGTAAGGAATATGAGGTTGAACTTCCTCTGGTTGGTTTAGTGCGATGCTGATGACTTGCACTCTTTCCACGCAGGGCTTCATTAGGTTGCAGTGATATATGCGTACCTCTTTACGATGTTCAGGAAGTTTTACGACATAGTTTGTCTCAGATAGCTTTGCTGGATAGTCGCTGGTCCTTCCCATTGAACTTGCAATTTATTTGCCCTTGCAGATCGTAAGAGCAGCACTTTGTCTCCTTCCTTGTACACTCGGAGGCGACTGTTTTTGTCATAGTAAACCTTGCCTCGAGCTCAAGCCTTTTCAAGATTTGCTTCAACCAGCTCTCGAGGTTTATGCAGGCGGTTCAGTAGTGAGAGCACATACTCCGTTACCAAGGGGTTTTCTACTTGGCCTTCCCAGCCCTCAGACAGTGGTCACAAAGGGGAATGAAGGTTTTTTCCGTAGACCAATTCCGCAAGCGTAAAACCCGTGGACTCATGAGCGACGGTCCGCAGAGCGAAAAGCATAGCTGGCAAACCCAAGTCCCAATCTTTTTTCTTCTCGTAGCCTAAGGCCCTGAGGATACGTTTCATGACCGAATGCATTCTCCCCACACTATTACTTTGTGGGTGGTTTACCGAACTGTGCAAAGTTTTGATGCCACACCTTTGAAAAAAACTGCTTGTTAAAGCACTCGTGAAAACGCTACCAAGGTCACACTGAATCTCAGCTGGGAACCCGATCCAAGAGAAAATTGATAGAAGACTGTCTACCACCTCGACAGAAGTCTGATCTTTCATAGGCACGGCCTCGGGAAACTCGCTCCCAGGGCAGACCACAGTTAATAGATACCTATAACCTACTTGGTGGTAGGTAGGGGACCTACGACATCTATCACAAGCCTCCTGAATGGTTCAGTAATTATCGGCACTAAGGTAAGGGGAGCCTTTATTCGCTCGTTCGGCCTTCCCATCCTTTGACACGTGTCGCACGAATGAACAAACTCCTCCACGTCCTTGAAGCAACCAGGCCAATAGTACTCTGCCAAGAGCCTGCACTTCGTTTTCGTGATTCCTAAGTGCCCCGACCATCCTTCCTTATGAGCAAGTTCTAAGAGGTCCCATCTGTACTTGTTCGGCTTGTGACGTTGTCGCGCCATGTGAGTCGATTGATACAGACAGCTTTAGCTTTGTTTGGGGCAGCCAGAGACGTGCCAGACCCCGTTTTCGTTTTTAGCTAAGGCCGGCATAAGTACTACTAACACCTAGGAGCGGTGTAAATTATTGTGCAGTTTGTGCGCCCAGAGGCTTGAACAAGGCTGTGATTTTTTGAAGCCGCCTTTGGCTTTTAAGAGCGCATCACACATTTTCCTGGCAGTTTTGCCTGAAGTCGAATGCAATAACAGGGACGCCTACAGCAGCATTTGCGCAAATACCTTGCCATCTCGATTTCCTAATTTTATTGAATGTGGCCCGCATGATAGCAAATAGTGCTGAGCCTGAGCGTGTACTGCCGGAATTTACAGCGAGAGAGGAAGAAATGCTTTAATGAAAAATAATTTAGCCGGCATTTTGTTTGCATGCTGATCTACGTAGGAATCCTCGTCGCATTCGTACTAATGCGGAGCCTTGTACCTGTAAAAATGCAGTAACACCGAAAATAGACCGACTGCAATCTACCAATGGTGCAAACTTTAGCCATGTGCACACGGTGCCAGTTGTGCTCACAGCTGTCATTAAGCTTGTGCACGGCGTTTGTACAGCAGTAAAACTTTCATGTTAACCTTATCATTGACTGAGGTCTAGTAGAATGCCTTGCTGTCGGTGCATGCTTTGTTCAGTCAGTCATTTTTACAGATGTGGAGCATGCAGCATTCTTTTATGCCTTAATGTTCAAGCAATTTTAATGAACTATTTTATTACAGTTGCAGGTGAATCCCTCACAAGCAACATCACTGCAACCACTCGAGCCGTGGGTACTTATTGAAGACGACGGCATGTTTAAGACAGCACACTGTATGTGTATGGCTGGCCTTGGCGAGGCCTGCTCACACATTGGTGCACTTCTTTTCTACATTGAAGCAGTTGCAACTTATCGCGACAGTCAGGCCTGCACTGATAAAGAGAATAGTTGGCTGCCATCTTACATCAAGAACGTGCCTAGTGCCTCAATAGCAGATATAGACTTCTCATCAATGACGGCCAAAAAGCAAAGGTTAGGCAAGGAAAAGAAAGAATCAAAGAAAAAAACTGCCCTGGCAATTGAAGAGCCAACAAAAGATAAATGGGTCACGTTCATGAAAAGTGTGAAAGATGCTGGGACACAGTCCACAGTACGTTCAGTTAGTGAAGGCTACTGCGATGATTTTGTGCCCATTCAAGTCAAACATTCAATGGAACTCCTCAGCCACCCAGGAAAGAACAAGCCTGCCAAGGGGGAAGAAATACTTGAAGAGTGTGCAATGTTTGCACAGGCATTTACTGTGCAGCCAGAGGTAAGTGGTACATCCTTTGGTAGCAGCAGCACTAAATAAGGGGGGGGGGGGGGGTGTCTAAAGAGGCTGCAGCTCAGGGCCCCGTCTCTGAGGGTAGGAGGAGAGGACTCATTTATTCTAACCTTCTTCATATACGGAACCACAAATAACAACTTTATTAACAGTTATGAAGAAAGAAAATGAGAGCAAAGACGGGGCCTCGCCTAATCTGCTTTCGTTTAGCTTTTGGGAAGACCTTGTCGAGCTGCAAAAGCAGGAATTCTCCACTCTGGGAAGTCCTTTGTGAGGTGATCTGCACTTGCATAGTGATTGGAGAAGAGTTTTAAGTTTGCTGTGAACTTTTCTCCATCCTAAGGTGGTGGGCAACATTAGAAAGTGTAACAGGAACAGTAGATGCGATAAGGAGGAAAATATTTTTCCCCCTATGCCATATATCTTTCAAATAGTTCTATTACTCCTCCTTTTCTCCTGCTTTGGGAAAGGAAAATAGGCTGTGGCAGAGTGTCCTGGTCTAGGTCTTTCATTTTTATTACCTCGTTGTCTTAGCTATAATGGTTAAGGTTGAGTTCTGTATGCTGACAAACTAATGCATCACTCCTGCACCAATCAAAATGATCACGCCTTATTCTTTATTAGTTCGGTGTAGTTGAAATGGAGCATAGTCAGTATAATAAGTGAGGTAAAACCTGCTACGAATACTGTCCACTGTATTCTTGCCTTTGCTGTCCCTTTGTGCTACCCAGCGAGTCATTAGTAAGTTGCATACACATGAAACAACTGCTTGAGATGTGCCGTCTCAATGTACTTTTTAAAATTGCAAGTTTGCCAAGCTGTGCAGCAAGCCACCATCAGGCAGTCCTCTTCATCAGCATGGTTTGCTTTTCAGACAGGCAGAGTCACTGCCTCTACAGCCCATGCAGCCACTCGGACATCTTTGACACAGCCATCTCTCAGCTTGGTAAAAAGAATATGCTATCCTGAGAAAAACAACTTCACTTCTGCTGCCACCAACTGGGGACTTTCTAAAGAGGAAATGGCAAGACGATACTATATTGCTGCAGTGTCACACAAACATGACAATTTCATTTGCCACAATGCTGGCTTACAAATTTCAGCAAATCATCCATTACTGGCTGCTGCCAGTAATGGATGATTTGCTGAAATTTGAAAAAAAAAAAGTGACATTCTTTGCTGCATGCTTCCAGTTGATATTTCAGCAGCTTACGGTGCCAAAAATAAAGCGTGGTTGTGAGCTTGGAGGATTCCTTTCATGCAGGTCACCTGCACAATGAAATGAAATGAATCAGCCCCGATGGCCTGATTGCATGTACTTGTTGCGGAGAAGGCCTTCTTGAAATCAAGTGCCCTTATGTGGCAAAATGCATTCTAGACGTGACCAACCAGAGCAGTGGTTGCTTGCAATTGTTACCAAATGGCACGCCAGCACTGAAAAATGGGCACGCATACGACTGCCAAATTCAGGTGCAGCTGTTTATGTGCCAACGGGATTAATGCAACTTTGTCCTGTGGACTCCTTCAGAATCGCATATAGAGCAGATCCACATCAACACTCTGTTTTGTGCTAATGTTGTGCAAAAATGCAAGGATATTTATCAAGTCCTTCTTCCAGAGTTGCAGAGTGCAGTGGAAAGAACTGCTGTGGTAGATGGTTTCATTTCACATGTGCAGGTTTGAAGCGGACACCAAAGTCCAAAGCATGGTTTTGCAACAGTTCCAAGACTGAAAAAAAAAGTGACATTCTTTGCTGCATGCTTCCAGTTGATATTTCGGCAGCTTACGGTGCCAAAAATAAAGCGTGGTTGTGAGCTTGGAGGATTCCTTTCATGCAGGTCACCAGCACAAGTGCTGCATTCCACAATGGTTAAAACACTTGTCTTTGAAAACATATTTATTTCTTTAGTCGATGTTTCTATACACTTCGAAAACGAAAATCTTTCCTTTCTATCCCCACATGCACTTGATCCAAGTTAGCTTAGCTGTATCGCTCTGATGTAACTTGATGGCAGCTGTTGTCTGAATGGGAAAGGAAAAAGCCATTTGGTGTTTAAAAATCCATGTCAAATAAACAAAAGAGAATTCAATAGCATACCCAACAAATGTGCTACCAGGTTGCAAAAGCATCTAAGCACTTCTGCTGCTTAAGATACAAGCTTGCAAAGAGAGGCAAAAGAATGAGAATGAAAATGCTAATGTAAACAGTCCGAATTTCTTCCTCCGATCTATTCACGTTTTCATCATTAGTTGACATCGCCACTCCACTGAGAAGTCTGCTACGAGGCTCTATAGTTCCAGCTTGAGCTATTTGAAGGGGACAACCGACTTGCTCAAATCTGTAAGCGCTGCACACACAGCAACAATCTTGTCAAATGGTGCAACTCTCTCTCCACTTCAAATCATTAACAGCTCTATTGGCACAATGCCTTACAATATCCTGTACTTTCGTCACAGCGTGCCAATCACCCTTTCAATGTGAATGGGGACATTGGCCAGCACCCTAGTTCTCTCAACTTCCCATGCTGACAACTGTGGCTTCCCCCTGGTATATGCAGGCACCTCAAGGCGTGCAAACTGAATGCTTACAGCATCACTAATAGTGAAGCCTCGATCTGCTAACACAGTATCACCTGGCAAGAGGTTATCTAACATGCCACATGATTCAGTCAAATGCTTGTCACTTGTGCAGTCTCCCCATCTTGTCAAAATATGTGATTGCTCCTTGAGGTGCAATCCCAATCAGGTACTTTACAGCGTTGTGATGCTTGTACCTGGACCAGGTTTGCAACCTGGGCAAAACAGAGGAGGGCTGCTCAATGAAGACCTCAAAGCAGTCTATTACGACAGCAACCTTAGTACCAAACTCTTTCCTGAATGCCATTGGCATGCTGTGTTGAAGTATTTCACGTTCTGGCCATTGCACTAAATGATGCAGGCGTATATACATGACATTTAGCCACTTTTCAACAATCTGGGTGGCTGTGGCTTAGCTCACCTGGAAGAACAGAAAAGCTGATGTTGAAAGAGAAGACAGTGCTTACAATTGCTATAGATAAATTACTCATTCAAGTTTTTCAAGAACATGCAATTGGTGGTTTGGTGTTTTATGGGTTTTATGTCCCAAAGCGACTTCGGCTATGCGAGACTCCGCAGTGGATGTCTCTGGAAATTTGGACCACCTGGAAAGTAGTCGAGCACCCTAACCACTGTATCGTCATGGCAGGTTGTTACCATCAAACTGCGAAGTAGTTGCATTTCCGTGAACAAGTAATTGCATTCCACTTACATTAAATCTGTAGGCCAGGTCCTGCAGAGGTACTCCGAGGCATAGTCTCTTTAAAGTCAGAACCAGTCCCTGGAATTTTGTCAGCACATTTCTTTGGCCATGCGAGATGCTTTCTTCAATGATGCTGAAGATAGAAATCAGAAGGGCAAAGTTTAGAAGTCCAGTGTAAAATTGAACTCTGCCTTCATCTTGTTCTAATGCATCTTGACTAATCTGAAAGACACTGAGCTGCTTTTGTGCCTTCTGCAGTTGAGAGCGTAAAAATCTGTTGGCTTCTTCCAAGCCGTTAAAGTAATAACCTGTTGCTTCAGTCTGGGCTTCAGCATCTTGCACATCTGGAGTACTAAGAGGAATGTGATAATGAGGGTAGTGTGATATACATTTATACAGTTTACAGTTCATACCACACATGCATATGCATCAACGATGCTTTCATTAATTGTTTTTAGCAATTGACTGGCCTTTTGTCTATGATATGCATTTGTGCTGAGACGTGCATGTACTTTACACTTTCTCTAGCAACAGTTTGTGGCGTGAATTCATGAACATTGTGCTGGAGTACGAGCATGCTTAGAGATCTCTGCAACAGTTCAGTGATGATGTGTGTGGAAGTTGTGCTACATGTTGATTTTATGTGAGACGAGTGACACCCTATACATGTGTGATTTCCTCTAACTTTAACCACCCCAAACAATTCATTGCACTATGACAATAATCACCCTCCTTTCACACCCAAGCTCTCCTTTTACTTTTCCTTTACCTCTATAGCGGGGAGTAGCAGACTAGGGTCACCTTACTGCTGGCTGAACTCTTCACTTCTGTCATTAAATGGGAGAGGCCTTCGCCCTGTAGTGGGTATAGTCAGGCTTATGATGATGATGACGTACTGGAAACTGTTCGCGGCAGCATCAACATTAGATGTAGCTTTCCCAGCTTCCTGAGCTTTGTTGCCTGTTGAACCTGTGGTAATATAGAATGAGGTAATGTGCAACCTTGGTCCATTTACCTTGGCACTCGCAGGTAACTGTATGAAATGCTTACGTGAAACAGTGGTCACTTCCGCATCAACAAGTGGACTTGAAGCAGGAATTGTAGTTTCATTGCCAGTCAAGCCTGGAATGAAACGTGGCAATTTGATGTACATTCAACTTGAGATCCTCATGTTCCATAGGCATTTCTGATGTGTTTTGTTTCTGATAACCTTTTGCAAGGCTGCAGTATGCAACTCATGAATGCCATTATACTTGCCTGGAGTGCTGGTAGGGGGACCAGTAACTAGAGTGTGTGTGAGGCCTCTAAATCACATGTCTGACCAACATGGCTTCCTGCAGGTGCTGATAACGAGGGCTCTTCATCTGTGGTTAAAAGTATTCTCATTAGTGTGTCAATAATCAAGCACAAATATGAAGGGCTTAGTATTGTGATACGTACAGAGGCAGTGTATTGCATTTAAAGTGGCGATATTCACGGCAGAAACACATTAAACACTTGCCTAAATGACTGGTCAGTGTGGCATCAGCCACGCGTGGCTCAGTAGACAGAGCACTGCCTTGTGGCAGTGGCTCTGTTTATTCGTTGTCTGTGCCTAAAAGAAGTCAGGCCTCTGTAATGGAATGACCACTTCTACACTGCTTTAAGCAGTGTTTATGGAGTTGACTACTATAATAGATAAATACAGAAAGGTTTAGGCAAAAACCACTCTGCTAATCCAAACAGTGGAACTAGCTCTTGAAGAAAGTCTGCTGCTTCATATTTCACAGCTGCTGGAAAACAAGACAGTAACTAATCCATGGCACATCTAAGGTCATGCAACAACCAAACAATTATACAGAAAAGTTTAGTTTATGGTCACTATGCACACGACAGACCGAGTTTTGTTTGATTCCTTCCATGCAGTTTTGAAACATGAGGCATTGTGTAGGAGCATACCTCTTATCTGCGAGAGCTATCGGCTTTGTGTTATATCGCAGGAGAAGGCTCGGTGCCAAGTCTGGATTTGCTTCATCCATTAAGTAAGATGGCTTGCCTAGAAATCGGTAAGATCACAATTACAACCATGAACCGCAGATATGCTGTGCAACAACCTGAGGTCATTGATCGCCATTTTCCAACAATGTATCGCCCTCGATTTTAGTTGCAAAAGAAGCCCCCTTTCGCACAACTAGAAACGTTTCTGCCGGGCCATGCATGCTAATTTTAGCTATCATAAAATGACTACTTTTGGAGAGCCGACTCAAGGAAGTAAACAGAGGTATCCAAAAACGTATGGCGCCGCCCTGTATCAGAAAGAGCCGAGAGTCGTAAACTAGAGACATCCCTGTAAAGCCATACACACTAATTTTAACCAGCACAAAGACTGCTTTCGAAATGCCAACAGCAGACGGCAGTACGCAGAGGAGCACGCAACCATACGCCGTCGCAATAGGTGCTGACAGTGGAAAAATGTGCAAGAATTTTTCCTTCTTAAAACAGCCCAAATGTTAACAGGCACAAAATGTTAGTTTCCCTTTCATAGTTCGCATTCATAGTGGAGTTGGAGATACTTACCGGACAAAAAATGCTCGCTGCACACCTTGTAGTGCGTCGCTTTTACGTTGATATCGCTTTGGCGGAGGCATCTAAATTATTCTGCATGACGCGTCTGACAGCTCGAGCGTCCTGCTGCATTGCCCGCAAACGACATTGGACACTAAGGAAAAGCTCTCTTTTTCCCATTTTCTTCGCCGCCACCAGACCTTCGGTCCGACCTGTTGTTGCAACTGGACACAGCACAAATTACCATAATCACGACGAAAAATCGCCGCCGTAATGCAGAGAACAGGTCACTGCCGATGCTGCAGATGTCCAACGCAGCCGCCGAGTGGTTGTTTGGGCGGCGTTTTGGTTTAAGAAATGGCGGAACGGAAGCAACTGCTTCCCACGAGGCATTGCGATGCATCCGTGGATCACAGTACCGACCATTAGTGAATACTGCCTATACTCTAGTTATTAGACCTTAATGGTGGAGTCAGTGGCACTTGCCCATCTAGCATAGATATTTAATTTATTTCTATTGCGACGGATGGTGTGAGGGCTGAGTACAGTTCCTCAGGTCAGGCTACTGACATCTTCTATTACAAAATTAACACTTGTTCTTGGCTGTGTTTATACTGAGCATATATGTTGCACGGTAATGCACAGCCAAGAATGTCCAAATGGAACTGTTTATTAACCCAACTGGAACCAGCCAGAATGATATTCTATTTGAGTCTACTATTTAAAACCAGTTGGAAAAACATTTATTCAATAGAAAGTCCAGCCGGTCTGAGCAGTGGGAATGGCAATTCCAACTGGAATCAAATGGAACAAGTTGCACACCATTTGAATCCAACTGCAACCTGTTGGAAACCCAACTGTTTTTTTTTTCGACTGGGAAAGGTAAGATAATGAAGTCTAGTTCTCATGTATCACTGCCATCAGCTGTCTTTCGCGAACTATGGTGACCGATAATTTTCTTGTGGTGAGGACCGTGGAGACTCTACGTTGCACAGCCATTCACTTCCAGCCTGAGAGCACAGAGTTGAAAATTCATCATCGTCATGATTTCGAACCAAGCGGAAGGGAAGATGTTTCATTTCCAAAATTCAAATTTGTCAGCAGTGAACTCGTCTTCTGCCACTGAGTGAACATCAGCCTAACAACGGAGAGCTTTGACAAGTTGACTAAAAACAAAAGTTGGATGCAGTTGTCGCACTGTCCCCTTAAGACTCATTGAGTGATGTTCATGGGTGGAGTAATTTTCCTATGGACCCCCTTGTTCTTCTGAAGGCACCCTCGCATAGTTCTTGCTCTTTAGCTTTTCTGTTCATAAATACAACCTTTTGTCTGTTTGCAGTTTTTCTCATTGCTAGTCCTGCACAATGCGTCAACAGAAATTAAAAATGCTTCTACTCCACCATCCATGTCCCCCGCCCCAAAAATTTACTCCCCTCCCCCAAACACCTGCATAGGTCACACTTTCATGTTGCTAGTAGGTTTTGACATACTTCTATTCATACTTTTACACTGTTCTTGCTTCATTGTGTGTTTGTCCTTCTCTAGCAATCTAGCACCTTCTAAGCTTAACCATACCTTTACGTTTGTCCTTTGGTCTGTTTGTTTTAAATATCAGTCCGTGTGCCTTGCAGATAAGCTGCTGTTATACCTTACCTGCTCTCTCTCTCTCTCTCTCCCTTCGTCCCTGCTGTCCACCATGGTGCATCACCTAGCGCCAGGACCGGTGCTGGGAGAGCCAGCTGGGCCAGGAGTTGTACTGGCTGCTGGTGGTGGACACGGTCCTTGTGCTCCTGCTGACCACGGGTGTTGGGGAAGCGCTCCACTTGTTTGTCTACAAGCACATCACTCTGCGCATTGGACATTGTGTTGGACATTGCACACAACTCTGGACCTCATCTACATCGAGACACTCGTCTGGTAAGTGCCTCTGACCCTTTGCCCCGGTCATGTTGTTCTTGTTTATTGTCGACTGGCCTGCACTGCAAATCTGTTCTTATGCATATGTTACCGTACACGTTGCATGTCAAGTTTTGAAAAAACTTGTCATTGTGCCCCGGTCGTGTTGTGCTTGTTTATTGTTGACTGGCCTGTACTGCAAATCAGTTCTTATGCACATGTTACTGTACCCGTCGCATGTGTAGTTTTGAAGAAAACTTGTCATTTTTTTATGTTATATATATGAAGGGTGTTCTAGTTGAAAAAACTTTCCTGTTTAGAAAGTTTTGTGTAAAATTTTTAACAGAAGGAATCTGCAGAGTTTCAGGGAAATTTAGGAACCGAAATTGTCTCACTTGTTTTCAAATTCACAAAATGTTCATGCCGCTTCAGGGAAAAATTACCTGCAATAAGAAATTCATGTCTGAGGAAATCTTCGGTGATATATCATAGAAAAGTATGAGGATAAAGAAGCTCAAATTCATTCAAGTTAGGTTAAGTCATGTTTTGTTCAAGTCTTCTTCTTATTTAAACAAATACTTTTTTGTTTGTTTTTGAACTAATATTGCAATGCTGTTTCTGCTGTGAGTTCAACATTCAGGTTCTTACACAAATGCTGGTTTGAGAAAGCCAGTTAGTGTTGTAATGTAGGTGTTGTAAATTAACTGCAGAAACCAGCAGTATCATAGTATTATTTAGCATTTGTAGCATCATTCTTAGTGCTTTTCTATTGTAATTTTATTCACAGGGACAGTTATGTTTTTACCACCTTGAAAACTCTCAACAATGGCGTCAAATTGCAGTTTCCGAACAGTGTACTTTTCTGCAGAAAGAACTGGCATCTGGAACTGAACCGACATTTGGAAGCTTTTATTTAGTCATTATTGTTCACCTTTATGTACGTAAGTCGTGCTGATGCATTAATGAAGAGACTGGGAAAAGATTCACACCTGTGTTATGTGAAATGGTACCCAGAGACTAGGAACATGTTTGTTGGTAGTAGTGCTAAGAAAGCATAGAGTCACATGCAATACATGACATGCAATGCATCGAATGCGGTGTCAGAGGCTGATGTCTTGAACAAAGTGCTTGGTTAGCTCAGTCAACTGGCTAGAGCACTGAGGTTTGTGACTTCAGTGCAGATGTAGGTGGTGCCTGGACCGCAGTGTTGGGGTGTCACTAGATGAGGTGCTTCTTTGTGCTTGCAATGTGCAGGGCGGGCCTGTTCTGCTGCCTCTTGCTCCCCCTTGTGGCCTGTGTGAAGCTGGGGCTGACATTCTATGTGGAGCGGGTCAGCGTTCTGTGCACCCAGCCCTCAGTGCGCCCCTGGCGGGCGGTGCATACCCAAACACTCTTCCTGGCGCTCACCTTCCTCAGCTTTGGGTTGGCCACAGGCACCCTGGGATACGCCCTGCTCAGGTGGGTCACGTCTTGGTCTTATTGTTGTGCATCTACTTGATGGCTAGTGTGTTTATTGATGAGTGGACATTTACTTGTTGGTAAAGAAGCATGGAATCCTTTGGAATAGTCTCTACTTATGTGTGAAAAAAGCCCGACCGTGAAAGCTGATGTGAGAAAGCTGTGCAAGCATTCACATTTACCTTCAGTGATTTACACTGACGATTTTACCCTAATGATGGCTGGTTTTATTCTAAGAAATAGTCTAAAGCAGTGATAAGTGAATGCTTGAAGAAATGAAAGCTAGTGATACACTGTAGCTTGATTGAGGCAGCATCTAGCAGAAGCCCCACAGTACGACCTTCCTTGCTCCGCGTCCAAGAGTTGACTGGGTGCAACACCAACTTGAGCAATTTTTTTAATGGTGCACTGTGGCTAGATGGCTAGGTTATGATCGTGTTGACTACATTTGTTGCTATCGCAACTTTTCGCTTACCTATTTGTGGCTATAAGGTAAGGTAGCTGTGGATGAGTGGTGGGCAGTGGGTGCTTCCCTGTGACCGTTCCTAGTCCCGGTGGACACATGGGGCTCCATGCATCAAAATAAGTAGTTGATTTTGATTCAAATTCAAATTGGATGCTGTTTTCTTGGCTCGTTCATGATGGTGGTTGCTCCCTCGGACGAGTGGTACATAGCACCCGATAATAATCTTGAGGACCTGCGTGCACCACGGAATCCAAAACTATATGGCCATGCAGACTTGCCTGCTTCAGGACATTAGGGCTGCAGTGATGTGTAGAGGCAAGGTGCTGTTTTGCTTTTGATGCTTTGTGGCGTTGTTAGGATTTACCTTTAAATTTGTGCACCTGCTGTGGTGCCACCCACCCTGCGATCTTTGAAATGCCCGTTTCCTCGAGAGCGGAAAAAGAGAGAGACTGCCAAACAAAATTTCATTGTCATCATTGGCATTACCATTGTAATTATTGCGATCATCAACTGTCATGACCATCATCATCACTAAATGTCTTTAACCGTCACTGACTACCACTATTTTTTTTAAAGGCTAGACAGAACCCCTCTGATATCCCGCAGAATCTTGAAGAATCTCGTGGACACATCTCGCAGACAGATCTTGCCCATGCAATTTTCCCCAGAAGCTGAGTAAGGCTTTTCACCTTAAAACAAGTGTGGCAGCAGGACGAAGCAGGGGGATCCTTCTCTAAAAGCACCGCTGGCCAGCCACCTTGCCACCTCACCTCACTGGCTAGAATGCTGTCCACTGCCACCATGGGTCCACCGCTGCCAACCTTCGCCCTTCAGGAAAATTTTGTCATGTGTGTCAAGCCTGGGCTAGCGGTAAAAGTATTCTTGTAAAAGCATCAGGGTATAATCATCAATAGTAAATCTGCCTGGTTTTATTGGCCTTCTCACACTAAGTTTTGCAGCCATCCTGTAAATTATTTCTGTCTCATCAGTCTGAACTCCACCTCATTCAAATTTTAGTTCAAGAACCAGAAATAGTTTGAGTTGTTACAATTACAGAGTGCGCCAGATGCTAGGAGCTGCATTGGGGACTGGCATCCACAATAGCAGTTAATTCTTACGTACTTGGCCAAGGATGAACTAAGGGGCTCAATATAGTTTGCTGTTGGTTTTGAAGCAAGCAGTCATACATCTAGGTTTTGAGGAGCTACTAATGGTAGGGAACTGAGCTAAGCTGCTTTTTGTTCGCAATAGATTGTGTTGTAAGCACAGTGATCCGAGTAAACGCCAAAGAATGTAGCGAGAGGGAAAGAACATGTTTTCAACAGCGAATCTCTCCCACTCTTTTCTTTTGGCGGAGATGATGCAAAGACCGTCGATGAAATACAGTCGCCAACGGATTTTTCGGACTCCGAAAATTCGGACTTGCTGCATATTTCGGACATCTGCCAGGCACCGTCGGCTTCCCCATAGGACACTGTATATAGCAATGACTAATAATTCGGACAAATTGTGCATAGAAAGTTCAATATTTCGGACAAAAATTGGCACCTTCATTTCATTTCGCGACCACTTTCCGCCGTAATGGCACCATGCGGAGCTCAGCAGACACCCGCATGTCGCCATTTTGAATTCTGGTGGCTTGTTAGGAACCGCGGGTGGCTTGGATTGGATTGGTGTGACAGGCGTGCCAATCAGCGCGTGCGCCTTGCTGGCGCGGTCTGCGGGTCACGTATTGCTAAATTTCTCTACTATCATCATCATTGTGCGCTCGTTGACGTCATCGTTGAGCGGTGAGCTCGATGGCTCGGTCGCTCGGTCTCTTTGTTGTCTTTGTCCCCGCCAATGGTGATAGGCGCCACTTGTGTGTTGTGTCCTCGTCGACCGGGATATTCACGCCTTTCCGAGAATATTCGTGGTGTGTTTTTGATGCTATGGCTCCGCCTCGTGCCCCTCCGCCGAACATCGCAAAGAAGAAACGCGGAAATTACAGCACCATGACGCTGGAAAAGAAAGCTGCGATAATTGGACTCGTAGAGAAAAGACGGACGCAAGCAGATGTCATGAAACAGTTCCAGCTGTCCAAGCAAACAGTTTCCAACTACGTCCGAAACAAGAGTAAGATACTCTGTGCCTTAGAGATTTTGCACTTGAAGGACCAGAAAAACGACTGCAAGGGTGATCACCCAGAGCTGGAAGATGCATTGAAGCTCTGGCTGAAAGGGGTACTGGCAAAGAACTTTCCAGTTTCCAGCGACATTCTTAAACAGAAAGCCGAGACTCTCGCTATCAAGATGAAAATTGAGAACTTCAAGTTCACCGACGGATGGCTCCGCGGCTTTAAGAAGAGGCACGGAATATCCTTCAAGAAGATGTGTGGGTAAAGTGGTGCCGTCAACCAGGAAATAGTGGCAGAATACCGCTCCAAGAATTTAATCTTTGTGCTGCAAAACTACAGACCTGAGGACTTGTTTAATTGCGATGAAACAGGCCTATTCTTTAAGATGTTACCGGACCGTTCGCTGTGTTTCTCGGGTGACACGTGTTCCGGAGGGTGGCACAGCAAAGAAAGCATTACCGTTATGGTCGGCACGAACTCGACCGGTACCAAGAAACTTCCACTCCTCGTGATTGGAAAGTCTTGAAACCCGAGATGCTTCAAGGGCGCCAGGAACTTGCCAGCATGGTACATGAACAACTCGAAGGCATGGATTTTGCAGTCCTTCTTCGAGGATTACCTGTGCCGCTTGGACAGAATGTTCCGGTCCCAACAACACCAAGTGGTAATTTTTGTTGACAATTGTGCAGCACACAGTGCTGTAGACAACCTTCAGGCCATCCGGCTGGAATTTTTGCCCCCTAACACTACGAGTGTGCTGCAGCCTATGAACCAGGGCGGGATTCAAAATTTGAAAGTGCAGTACCGAGCCCGTTTGCTTCGCCACACAATCCTGTGCTTTGAAAATGAGAAATCGTACTCAGTGAATCTTTTTTCGGCACTTTGCATGCTTGCCGATTCGTGGAAGGCCGTTCGGCCGGCAGCGATCACGAATTGCTTCAGGCACGCCGCATGTTATGCCACCGAAGAGCCTGTTGCTGACAGTGCAGCTACAACCAGTTACGACGCAGCAGCAGAAGACGGCGAAAACTTAATCGCCGACCTCAAAAGCAGTGGGATGGACATTCCGGCAGCTACAACATTCCGCGAGTTTGCCGAAGTTGACAACGACCTTGAACTGTGCGCTGAGCTCACCGATGACGAGATCGTTGCGCAGGTGCTTGAGCTCCAAGACGACGACTCTGGCTCCGATGAAGAGCCCCTCGGCTGTGTACAACCAACATCGAAAATTGCCAGTGCCTTGACATTGCTCTCAAATGTGTACGTCAAAGCAACGACACTTCCTCAAATACAAGCGGATGCCGTATCCCGCAGGCACAAAATGAGGCAAGGCACAATCTGTGATTATTTTAAAGTTGATCAGCCGAAATAAAGTTCATTTTTTTCATTTAACCATTTTTTCGGACTGTTCGTTTATTCGGACATTTTTCCCGTTGCCTTGAAGTCTGAAAAATCGGTCGGTGACTGTATAAATGTTTCTGTCACTTTGGAACGGTAAATCCTGCAAACCAAACCAAATCATATTTGTCGACATTAGATGCCTGCTGAAGTGGCGGCAATGCAGCAGCCCAAGGTGTTTTCAGAATGTGGTGCTTCGTGTAAGAGTGCAGCATTCAGCCCTCAAACCTGTGCAGTCTTTTCAAGGGTCTGGAGACGGCATATGCAGCCTTCCTGGGGCTCTTCAACATGGACAGCTGGTCAGACAGGGAGCAGACAGAGACTGGCCATGCCCTCCAGTACCTGCTCTCTCCTTTCGCCTTTTTCTTGGGCATTGGGGTGCTCAGGTGAACAGGCTGAGAAAGCTGTTTTGTGAGACATCTAGTAGGAAACGGGGTATCATTGAAAAGTCTCTCCCTGAAATGATGTGAAATGGACTCAAAATTGAGACTGAAAAGAATGTGTTGAATAATGAGTTGCTTGAAATTTAGTCGGGGCATGCGGGCATTTTTCCGAACTTACATCTTCTTATGAAAGGCCAGAATAGGAATAAAAAAAAGACTAATTTTTTGTAAAGTCATCGTGCTCATGGGACGTGCACAGACATGCTTCGCAGCAGAACGTTGACTACCCCAATGACGGAGCCTACTTCATCGTACCTACATCCGCCAGTCACCTGCACAGGTGCCCTTCGTCAACGGGACCCCGCTACCTTCAGCGGAAGCAGCGATGACGACGTCGACGATTGGCTCTCCACTTACGAACGGGTCAGCCATCACAATAACTGGGGCGACAATCGTAAGCTCAATAATGTCACCTTTTACTTGAGCGACGTCGCTAATCTGTGGTGTCGAAACCACGAGTCGGACTTTACCACCTGGGCGCATTTCAAGACCAAATTTTCTGATGTCTTTGGCCGCCCCACCGTCCGAAAACTCCGCGCGGAACAGCGTCTTTGATCGCGACTACAGCTGCCCAGTGAAACGTTCACCAGTTACATTGAGGACATTGTTGATTTGTGTCGCCGCATTGACCTGACCATGACCGAGGCCGTTAAAATACGTTATGTCCTCACAGGAGTTGATAAAGGCACTTTCAACATGCTCGTCACCAAAGGACCCACTACGGTCAAGGAAATATACGACCTCTGTCAAAGCTACGACGAACTCCGCAAGGAGCGTGTTTTGATTTGCCAGTCTCAAGCATCACTTGCTGAACTAGCCGCGGAGAGGGAGTCATCTAGCCTCTCTGAAGACATCAAGGCTTTTGTACGTCAGGAGGTCACGCGGCAACTCTCTGCAGCCATATATTAAGGAGTCGACACCAACTGGCCTTGTTCCGGAGCTTCGCCGCGCAATCCAGCAACATGTATCTGAAGTCGTTCCTAATCCTCCTCAATCAACGCCAGTCGCACCCTCAATGCCGTTCCTCACACCCACAATTTCATCGCCCGGCGTTGCCCCACTGAGCTACGCTCCAGCATTTGCACCAGCTCCTCCTCAGGTATTGCGTCGCACGTATGCCGAAGTTACTTCAAGTCCACCTCCTGAGCCAGCATATGCCTATGCTTCGCCCCCTATCCATTCGGCACGAACAGCTTTTGCATCAGACACCATCTCCATGGCGCACTTCAGACAACAGGCCTATTTGCTACCACTGCGGCATCCCTCGACACACTACACGCTACTGCCGGCGCCGAATAAATATGGCCTTGCTGCACGGCCTGCGCCACCTTATTTGGCCCCCCAGTTCCTCGTCCCATCGGGTCCTCCAACAGCCCCCCCCGATCCTCCGGACTTCCTGCCTCGTCATTCGCCATCACCACGTCACTGCTCCATTTCACCAATGCGCCGACAACCCGCTACTCAGCCGGAAAACTAACTGCCGCAGTTCGCAAGGCACGAACTGCGTATTTGACAGAATTTCAAAGTCCTCTTCTTAATCCCGCAAATGTTATTCCTGTCATCGTTGAAAGTGTTCATACTCTTGCACTCATCGATACCGGTGCCGCTGTATCAGTTATCAGCCAAAAACTCTGCCGCTCCCTCCGAAAAGTGACAACGCCTCTCGAGGGACTTTCGCTTCGTACCGCATCTGCCCACAGTATACAGCCGACAGCTGTCTGCACTGCTCGCGTCGTCATTGCTGCAGCCTTGTACATCAGCCTTGTGTATCCCCCCCACGAATTGACGATGCCCTAGACTGCTTGCAAGGCACAGAATTCTTTCCCTCACTCGATTTGCGCTCTGGATATTGGTAGGTGCCCATGGCAGAGGCGGATCATGCTAAGACCGCCTTTATTACTCCAGGTAGACTATACGAATTTAATGTTATGCCATTCAGACTCTGCAATGCCCCATTCACATTTGAGAGAATGATGGACACTGTACTGCGTGGCCTGAAATGAAACATCTGTTTATGCTACCACGATGATATCGTCGTCTTTTCAACCGACTTCCCGAGAAATCCAACTCAACTTCGCCAGGTCTTCACCTGCCTAACCCGCGCCGGTCTTCAACTGAACCTCAAAAAGTGCCGCTCCGGTGCCCGCCAGCTCACAATACTCGGACATGTTGTGTGCAAAGATGGAGTTCTGCCTGATCCTGAGAAGCTCCACGCCGTTGCTGACTTTCCGATACCGACCACTTTGAAACAACTGCGAAGCTTCATTGGCCTCTGCTCGTACTTTCGTCGTTTTGTTCGCAATTTCACGACCATCATAGCCCCCCTTACACTGCTCTTGAAAGGTGCCCCTAACCTCCCCTCTTGGTCACCAGCCTGCGATGATGCATTCACGACGTTGCGCAATGTTCTAACGTCACCACCAATCCTTCGCCATTACGACCCTACTGCAGCCTACAGAACTTCACACCGATGCCAGTGGTGTCGGCCTCAACGGCGTCCCCCCCAGTGCAAGCCTAACTTCTCCGAATATGTTGTCGCCTACGCAAGCCGTGCTCTTACCAAAGCCGAGACCAACTACTCCATTACCGAAAAGGAGTGCTTAGCAATCATGTGGGCTATAACGAAGTTCCGCCATTACTTATATGGCCACTCCTTCGATGTAGTTACTGATCATCACGCTCTCTGCTGGCTCGCGTCTCTCAAGGATCCGTGTGGCCGTCTCGGGCGCTGGGCTCTCAGGCTTCAGGAATACGACATCAGTGTAGTGTACCGCTCTGGCCGCAAGCACTTTGTCGCCGATGCTCTTTCTCGGTCACCGGTGCGTTCGCCTAACTCATCATCCCCTCCTCAAGCCTCCTTGTCAGCACTCACCATTGAGGATATGCCTTTCGAGCAACGACAAGATCCTTGGGTTTCTAACCTGCTAGATGTCCTTGGCACTACTTCTGCGGCTATGCATCCTCGGGCACTCCGCCGACAGGCCTCCCATTTTACCATTCGGGACGGCCTGCTCTACCGAAAAAACTACAACTCAGACGGCAGAAAATGGCTTCTTGTCATTCCGCGCCACCTCCGCTCTGAGGTTTGTGCCCACCATCACACTGACCCGCAAAGCGCTCATGCCGGCGTCCTGAAAACCTATGATCGAATTGGTCAGAGGTATTACTGGCGGGGAATGTACAATTTCGTACGTCGCTACATTCGCTCTTGTATCGCCTGTCAACAACGCAAGATTTCTGACCCTCTCCAGCCTTTTCCGTGTCCAGCTCGCCCGTTTGATTGTGTGGGAATCGACCTCTATGGTCCGCTACCATGCAGTCCCACCGGTAATCGATGGGTCATCACCGCCGTCGACCACCTGAACCGTTATGCGGAGACTGCTGCACTTCCCACGACGACAGCCCGAGAGGTAGCCCATTTTCTTCTGCACCACTTCATTCTTCGACACGGCGACCCTCATGAACTACGGAGCGATAGAGGTTGCGTCTTTCTTTCTGAAGTAGTCCAAGAGCTCCTGTCATCTTGCAAATCGATACATTGGGCTACAACCGCGTACCACCTGCAAACCAACGGCCTCATGGAGCGTTTCAACCGTACGCTTGGGGACATGCTCGCAATGTATGTTACATCTGAATCTGGGAGCTCCAACTGGGACCAGGTGCTGCCATTCGCAACATTCGCGTACAACACTGCCACCCAAGCAATAACTCGTTTTTCGCCCTTCTTTCTCTTATACGGCCGGGAACCATCTTGTACTCTGGACACAATTTTGCCATACCATCCAGATGCCTCTGAGTACAGTGATTTGTCCGATATTGCACAGAAGGCTGAGGAATGCCATCAGCTAGCTCGCACGTTTACCTCCAACACTCAAGGCTATCGCAAAAATCAGCATAATAGCGATACCCCTGCTCCGACGTTCCTGGCCGACAGTTTCGATTGGCTATGCGTTCCTGCCACCAGCAAACTAGAAACGAAATACCACGGACCTTATCGCGTCTTGGAACGCACATCCCCTGTTAACTACCTCATCGAGCCAGTCACCCCTTCTTCCGACCACTGCCGTCGCGGCCGTGAGGTTGTCCATGTTAGCCGCCGTATTACAACCCTCTGGTTGTCTCTTCTCCGTAAGTCGCCAGGATGGTGACTTCTTCACGCGAGGGAAATGTAAAGAAGACGAAGAAGAAACAACGCTGCAGCATCGCCATCACCATCGCTGGTCTCCAGCGCCCATCTCTCTCGTGCTGAAGCTGTGCCCTGTGGCTGGTATTCCGATCCTGCTGTGCCTGAATTACTGCCAGCGCTAGACGTTGCAATCGACTATTAAATCCACATTTCACAACGATGAATCTCTCCATCATGTCTGTACCCCGTACCCCAGGATAATGGTTTCCGGGAGTGAAAAAAAAAGCTACAAAGTGCAAACATGCTCAGTTTTCCTGTGCATCGGATTATAAGTAACCAATAACTAAAGCAATAAATCTGTGACCAACTAGGATAACCGAAATAATAACTGGTAGTCATAAGCTGTTTCTTAAAACTTGGTATACTGTTAATGTTCGTTATTTAAAGCCTATTGCAAGCGACAACTGCCAGTGCTTGAGAGTCAAGAGGTAAACAGTTCTCTTCATTACAGCAAATTTGCTAGGCATGTCTAGTTACAAGGAGTGTCATGTGGAAGAAATAAAGCTGAATTTTAAATCACGTACTAAATTTACTGACCACACTTGCACTTGCGGGAAGCCAAATAGACCTGTGAACTGCACGGACACGAGCTCCTTGCCAAAGGCGAAGAATCCTTGATCAGATTTGACTCATTTGTTCCCCAGCAGATCATTCTAGACAGTTGTGATTGACTCTACACCATAGGTCGGCGGACTCACTCATGAGTCAACTCACTTGGCTCAGGCTCACACTCAAATCGTGATTTGAGTCGTGAGTGAGTCTGGACTAACATTCACATCATGATCTGAGTTGTGAGTGAGTCCAGACTCATACTTAAATCATGATCTGAGTCGTGAGTGAGCCCAGACTCACACTCAGAGTACGATTTGAGTCGTGAGTGAGTCCAGACTCACACTCAGATCATGATCTGAGCTGTGAGTCTGGACTCACATTCAGATCATGATCTGAGTTGTGAGTCCGGACTCACAATTAGATCATGATATAAGTCGTGAGTCCGGACTCTGATTCAAAATATGATGAGTCTTGCTGAGTCCAACCTAGAAAATTCCTATGAAATCAAAAGAATTCTTGCTCAGAGGTTGAAGAATTATAATCTGAAGCGACCGAGTGAGTAATGGGCATAAGTTGCTAATTAGATCCTACAAATTTGGATTGCCTGTGTAATTCTAATAATAAATAAGCTTCTTGGTGAGCTGATGATGTAGAGAAATTTTGTAGTTTTTTGTTACGCAATTATTTTGACTGTGGTGATTATTGCAGGTTAATCGAACATTTGTTCTCGTTGGCATGCTGTATTGCAGTGGCTATATAGTTCTTCCTTTGCTGTTTATTTACTTCGAAATATCTCGCAAATCATTTCACGGGTTACCGGCTCATTGGTGCACAGCAATGCGAATGAACCAGGCTAGCAGTTCATAGCTAATAATAGGCTAAGTTCGAAGAGACCATTGTGTAACCACTTTTTAATGTTCTTATTGGGAAAGAAGTCACAGGCTCACCACCGCAGACCAAGAATCTTGTCCGATATTTCTTTTTGTGTGCCATTGCTCTAATTGGGTAGGCTGTTTGAGGCGGTCACAAATATGTGGCTACGTACATGGGTAATTTAAACGCATTTTCGTATAGCTGAAATTTTGCTACGGTCGATTTGGTCCAAAACCTGTCCAACATAATTCGCTTACGGTGGCCACGATGATGACCTCCAGGACTGCCTTATATTTTGCCCACCCCCTGCCAAAACTTGACCTCGACTGATTTGGGCGAAAATCTGTCCAATTTAATATGACTGTGGCAAACAAGATGGTGACCTTCAAATTTGATTGGGCCCACCCACAAATTCGGTCCCCTTGCCCCAGTAGATTGACTTGAGCCAATTTCAGACCAAAATAAATGGACAACATAATTCAATTACGGCGAACACAATGATGACCTCCAAATTTTGGTTTGGGCCACACATGATTTACCAATCCTCGAAATTTTATTTGGCCAATTTACATCAAAGCGATCAGTTCCTAATTGCATTGACCATCCTTTACACTATGGTTACCTAAAATTTGGGCTTGATTTCCAAAACTTGGCCCACGCCGACTTCGAAGTTTCCCCTTTAAATTAGTATCCAACCATTATTGACTGTGCCCGACAAGACGGCAACCACCAAGTCGGCCATAGCCATATAAAAAATTTGGCCCGTGCTATAGCTAAAAGACCAAGCTTTCGTACTAAAATCAGCTTAAAAGAGATAATCCCTACCATATTTCTTCCTTTTTCTGTAACCTTTCAACTCAATCATTACTGAAGAAAACAGTCTAATCTTGTGTTGTGACATTTTTTTCTATTTATTTCTTGCTTTTTTGTTTTGACTGTCTTCCGCCTGCTTATACAAGCTTTAGGACCATCACTCGTTGCTTGTCACGAGTGGAAATTAGTGAGTCTATGATGAGTGAGTCGAAATGAGTGAGTTCATAATGAGTCTGAGTTCAGATGAGTCGTGAGTCGAAGTGAGTGAGTGCAGATGAGTCGCGAGTCAAAAATTAGTGAATCGAGATGAGTGAGTGAACGCAGATTAGTTATGAGTCTGAGTGAGCCTTAGTGAATCGTCGTCATGTGTGAGTTTGAGTTCATGAGTCTGAGTGAGCCCGATTGAGTCGCCAGTTTGCATGAGTTTGAGTTCAAGAGTGTGAGTGCGGGCCTTGTGAGTCTGAGTGAGAGTGAGCCCGCAGATGGATCAAATTTTTCTGAGTGAGCACACGTGATTTTGCTCACCTATGCTCTACACTGTTGTACATTAGACAGATGCTAGATTGCAATTTTTGCTCCAAAAAGTGCTTTTTTATGTTTTTCATCAGTTGTACAAATAAAATTTTTCAATCTGACTTTAAAAGACACTTCCCAGATGTACATAAAGAGATTGCCTGCCCTTGCATATCATAGTAGTCTTGAAATAGATGTATCCTAGTAGTCTTGAAAAAAATGTATCCTGGTAGTCTTGAAAAAGACGTATCTTAGTAGTCTTGAAACACAGTTCAGACCCACCCCCTCAGGGGCTTCGAGGGCAGGGAATGTGGGAACCTTGTCTGAGCACCTTGTCTAGACCACCCAAAAGGATCATATTTATCTCAGTGTGATAAACATGGTTGATGCAATGTCTCATTTTTTTTCTCATTTTTATGTTGCATGATGCAATGTGCAGCCTGTGCCTGTACTACATGTGAGCCCTGGCACACGCCCATGTTGAGATGGTGGCTTTGCTGAGGAAACAGCTCATCATGGTGGGTGTACACACTCTGCACAGGCCATACCCGATATTTTATTTTTTATTTATACATACTGCAGCATTTCACAAGAGTGAGTGTTAAATAGATAAGCTTCATACACAAATAGACAGTAAAAACTAGTGTGCACGAAGGCAGAAGACAAAAAAAAGTAACTCAGAATATTGTAACAGCTGCACAAAGACACAGTAACAAGCGTGAATGCAGCAATGTACTGTAACACCGACAAATACATAAAATCAGGTGCAATTATTTTCTATCAGGAGATCGTTTAATGGCAGTGACCTAATTGTTCCAGGGATTAAGTTCTAGTATTCAGAAGCATGTAGGAAGAAATGGTATTTGAAATTATCAGCACGAGCAAAGTAAGACTTAGCGTTAAGCTTATGATAACTCCCACTTGACCAGCGAATAGACGATTCCAGCAGCACTAGTTAAGGTCATGAGAACATTGCGCATAAATTTCCGCCACTCGGGGAATCTGACTTCATGTGTTGCAGGCACAAGCAAAATCAGAGACCAAGAAGACATCCATTTGCTGTACGATTGTTGGCGAACACTACAAAAGCGTCGGATAGTGTATACATTCGTCAGGAAACTTCCCTTGCGGTTTTGTGCCAAAAGCAGTGTGTGCATAGTACATGTATTACTGTTTTGGGGATGTGTAAACAGCACAGTTTCCCAATTTTTTTCTCCACCTTTTCTGTAAAGTGTGAATGCTGTTTGAACTGAGGGGATCAAGGTCGTCAAAGTTCCTTCAAGGCAATGCTTTGCACCGTGTGGCAGAGTTCAAATGATGCTACCACCGCACATTGAAAGTGGCACTTGAGTTGCCTGTATGGCAGGGGTAGAAGCTGACTGAAGAAAGTGCAGGGGGCCGTTACTTTTTTATTATGACGGGAGTTAGAGACGCAATCGGTTGTGTGAATAATTTAGGTAAGAGATTTTCACACATGGCAGAAGCATTTGCATCCAACTGCAGTACCTAGGTGCCTTTTCTCCTACTTTTAGCCTATTCACCTGTATTAATTTTGACATTGATTTCCTCCCTAATGAACCTCATGTGGGCAGAAACATTTCGTCTGTTGGTTGCACTTGCACAGCTCGCATTAGGCAGCAATGAGGTCATTTTCCTTTGTGTCTTCAGGAATGCACTCTGTTCATATACTTCATTTGCATATATGCTAGTACCCACTGGTCTCTGCAGAGATTGCAATAGGAATCGTTTAAGCACAAACCATCCCAGTTGAACTGGATTTGGCATGGTAGGCAGTTTTGCGAACTTGCTGCGCATTTATCAGGCACACAGACAGGTGGAAAACAGACCACACAAAGACGGGTGCAAGCAGGGTTAAAGTGAGACTGAGGCATCCGCCCGCAAGCGCTATTACAGGAACCACGTGTTTCGTTCATGACTAATTTTTGGAGACTCTGAAGAATGTGGATGCTCCCAAGCTTTGGATTCTCACCAGCAGTTGCTCAAAAACATAGCTGTTGCAGTTTTTTTCTCAGGAAATGTTCGCAGATGACAACATGTCTGCATGTTTCACTCTCCATGGTGTGGGCAATTACTCTGCCCAAGAGGCATGCAGACAGTCTCACAACAATCACATATACACCAAGGCAGCACAGTTCATTGTCAGAACATTTGTACTGTGTTGACAATGCCCGACCCAGCATATGACCAGTGCACTGCCAATATATGACCAGTATTGGGCTGATGGTTCATGCTGCTTGGGATATTTATACGGAAGTTAATTGGTTCACATGTCTTGGGGTCTTGTTTGGGACCTGAAGTGAGGTAAGGTCATCCAGGGGCAGTCAGAGTGATGAGAGAGGCCATGGAGTACCAATTCTTCCACCCTTTTGGGGAAGAAGTTTGCAGGGCCCACGAAATTCGGAACAGTCGGAAAGTGCCCACGCTATTCAAATTCTCCAGGCACGTGCCCCACAGGGGTTATGCAAAAATTATTCTGCAAATGCTGTTTGCATAAAGCGAGTTTTTTTTGTTGTGTGTGTGTGAAAATGTTTTCCTGCTGAAAGTAAGACTAGCCTAGACCTAAGTGAAAACTGGCATTACACAGTGAAAGATTTCACTTGTATGTGTTTTGTGCATGGAGTTGTGGGAGGGGGATGAACGAGAGCAGGCGTGAAGCGCAGTCTTCCTTCTCTCCATTTCAGAAAAGTAAGGATAAGGCGTTCCTGCTGTAGCTTTTTGAGAATTTCATGGAGCAGATGGCCATGCACAAGTTTGGTACATGTGAGTGTGGCTTTTTTTCTCTGCCACTGACTGACAGTGATCTCCAGTTTTGACTCTTTGGGAAAGTTGACTGAAAGCACTAGACCTTTAATGTCGCTGTTTGAGGAGTGTGTATTTGTAATGATGTCACAGAGCTCAATGAGCTCAGGAGCCCAGAGCATGCATATGCGGTGTTTAAGGAGACTTGCTCCAGAACAAAACATTGTTGACATTAGAGCCATATCGCCTCGAATTTGACATTTGGTTAATTTTTAGGACCTGTTTCTAATTTTGGTGTAAATTCCTGCCTATATTGTTTTGTTGAATTGTTGCAAATCCCACATTTGAAATATGCGAGTGTTTGTGCACCTATTTGACATCAGCATAAATATCACACAGCAGTGAGCTGTCTGTACTTTCCTTCGTTGTAATGTACTCTGCACAGTGAAAGTAAAGCATTCTATAAATAAATTTCTTGAAAGTATAAAAAGTTTTATTCTTTCGGTTGCTTTTTATTGGTGGGACTATGATGCTTTTGCAAATTTATATCTGATGCACCAGAACAAATTGCAATAAAAATTGCATGGCTGTATTTTGCAAATACTAAATAACCTCCTTACAAAAATTCGTTGTGATACAACTGTGACAGATGTAGTAGAATCCCGCATAAGGAGTAAGGTTGCTTTAAAATAACAAACAAGAAAGGAGGATTTTAAAATTTTAGCAAATGGTTAATGAATGAATCAAGCACTTTTTTTAGCAAACATGGTAAATACAGCTTAAAGAGCTGAAAATATTACTTTTCATTAGAATTCTTCTGCAGCATATGTAGGTCCCTCACATTGCTGCTGAAAAGCATCCTCAATGCAAGCTTTCTTCACCATGTGGCAACAATGGGACTTGGGCTAAACATTTTTTTGGCAGACATCCTTAAGGCGTGCTGACTGTCGCGCAAATTACTCAGTACAGTTATTTCTCAAGAAGGTAGGATACCTAGCATCTTCTAAACGTGCTCAAAGCCTGTGTGTCTTCCATTGAACCAACAGCGCGGCAACTCGAAAACATGAAGTACAGCAGCTTTGAGACAATGGTGGCGGCGTTTTCAAGAGCAGGGCACCAGCTCTTAGGGACAGAAAGAGCTCCTTTCTAATTCCTTTGAAAACTGCTGGGGGACTCACAGAAGGTAAAAAAAGCTATTGTTACGTGCCTGCAATGCCACAAAAGTGGTAGACTCGGAGTTTGAAATTTGTAGCCGGCGTAAAAGCAGCTCAGTTTGCCCATTGGTGCACCATCTCACGTGCTCACGTCACAAATTTTCATCGCTTCTAGATTATATTCGAGGCTGAGGTTAGTAGACATGAAAGAGGAAGGGTGAAATGTAATAAAACAAGTGCAAAACATAAAAAGCAATTTCTTTTATAAAAATGCCATTTTTTTTTCACGTGCCTCTCTCCTTAAGGTGTATCCACACGACGGACCACGGACTGGGCCGCGGACCGGTCACGTGGTGTCGATCGCGCATGGTCCGGCTAGGTCCGGCCCGCGACAGCATCCACACGGCGGGCCAAAATAGCAGCCTACAAGCCGGACCACGAGGCCGGCCAAAGGTATACGCTATTTACCTCGCCGTTTCGCGATGCGCTCGTTGGACACTGCCTCCGTTTTTTTTTTTTTTTTTACATTATTTCACAATGCCGAATTTGGCGTGCATTTTGGCAATATTCAAGTACGGCCTTCGTCTATAAGGCTTCATATAAACATGGATGGACGCACCTGTGCAGCCCTAAGAAAGTACTTGAGTTGACAGCATTTCACTTAATCCGTTTAATTCCAGACGCAAAGATGAAGATGATCAATAAGGACCACATCAACATACGTGGACGCCCTAACTGAGGACCGAACTTAGCCGCAGTTAACGCGAATAGCAGCTCACCACTGCTGCACAGCGCGCAACCGTTGCATAACGAAGCTGCGGTTACAAATATCCTAATTATTTATAACACCGTGCGTGGAGCTGCGTCCGACTCGGGCGTCAATAGCGCGCTCAAGCATCGTCCTACCGCCGCGTCGAGGCGTGCTACGGCAGCGGCGGATATCTCTTGCGCCAGCGTGCGTAGTAAAATAATCTTTCTTAGAATAACAAGCCTGACATGAAGGCCTATCCGAACTGACCACTTCGTGAGAATCACTGTGATAGCAAGCACGTTTCGCATAACAGCTGCCGCATGTGTAGCGCTGGCTCACCCGGCCTTCTTGTAAGCTATCTCCGCTGCTAAGGCCTGACCCATATATGGCCATATTCTTTTTTGTTTTTTTACAAGGCAGCAGGCAGACCTTTTTTTTTTATTTTTTACACTGGGCAGGTCATTTACAGCAGTGCTGATCAAATCGAAAGCACCGTTCGCGGTGGCTTCGATGCGAAACAATCTAGGCCTAGTGGCGACTAGGGCCAGTGCGCCGTCGTCCACCGCACTAGCGGCGGCACTACTCGGCAAACTCGCGGCATTTGGCGTCGCACGTGTTCTTTTGGGAACTTCTCTTTCATGATGCAGCTGGGGCCCGATGTTTTTTGACACTTCTCACTAAACATGCCGCTGTAAAACACTTGTCCGGGACGTGACGAGGCAGCAGTATACGTAGTGCTGCACGTACCGTGGTACGCAATACTCGAAGGCTGCATAAAAACACCGTCGTACGCCACTCTAGACACTGCCTATGTTACTTGGTGCTCTTCAAAACATGCTCGAAGTGCACTTTGTTGATGTGGTCGAGCTCATGCGCTTTAATCGGGCGCAAACGCGCCTCCTCCGTTCACAGACGCCGCCAGGTCCGTGGTCCGCGGTCCGAGAAAAATGCCCAGCCATTTTCGCCTGCTCCGATCCGCGGACCTGGCGCGGACCTCATAAACCGGAAGTGGAATGTCACGTGACGCTTGGTCCGCGGACCAAAACAGGTCCGTGGTCCGTCGTGTGGATACACCTTTAAGAGCAGAGACATACTATGCTGTCTCGTGGTTTAGCAGACAGACGAGAATTAGTTGCGGTATTCCTGAGGATGTGGTTGGCAACATAGCAAAGTTCGATAGCATTTACAAGAGCAGAGTAGGTATCGTAATTATTATTGACTTGAAAAATATTGAAGGTGGTACAAGCAGACATCCTTACATCTATCTGGTCATGAGAAGATAGTAAAAAGATACTATGGAAAAATGCTATGGCAGCATGCTATAAAAACATGCTATGGAAACATGCTATGGAAACATGTGATGAAAACATGCCATGGAAACATGCTATGGAAACATGCCATTGAAACACACTATGGAAACATGCCATGGAAACATGCTATAGAAACATGCTATCAAAATGTGCTATGGAATTGGCAGAGTAGAGTAAAAGGGTAGTACATTTTTCTGGTGGGCAATTGCAATGCCAAGGCCAAGGTATGCGGGAAGGTAGCAGGGAGGTACTACAGCATAGATTCCAGGAATAGCAGACGAGTGTTTTTAGTGGACTGCACAAAGCAAAATAGTTTTCAAATCCCAAATACCTTCTTCAAATGGAAGAACGAAAAAGTGGAAGAGCCCGAAAGGCACGAGTAAAAATCCAATAGATTTCACACTTAGAGCACATCCTCACATAGTTGAGAATGTAGAAAGATGCCCAGCGAAGTGGGTGTACACTCTAGCCCTAACGTAATGAACCTGACTATCATGCGAAAAATTGCATTTATTGTATCCAAAGTTCGTTGTTAGTGGATTTCTCTAACTACAATCAAAACTATACAAAAAAGGCAGCAGCAGAGTTCATTATTCCTTGTAGAAAAATTCTAAAATGCACATCAGCTTCTCTAATGTACATCTTTCAGCTTAGAGAAGGTTCTAAAATTTCAATCGAGGAGGGTATCAGGCAGGGAGACACGATTTCTTCAATACTATTCACTGAGTGTGTGTGTGTATGCAGGAAGTGTTTAGAGAACTTCATTAGGAAGAGTTGGAGGTAAAATTGTGTTGTGGATATGTTAGTAACCTATAGTCAGCTGATGGCATTGCCTTACTAAGTTACTCAGGGGATGAATTGCAAAGCATGCATGATCGGTGACTTTGATAGGCAAAGTAGAATGGTTGGTCTAAAAATTAATGTGCAAGAAAATGAAGTAATATCCAACGATATTGGAAGGAAAAAGTGGCCTGTGATAGATGATGAGGTAGTGGAAGTCATAAGGGAATTCATCTGCCTTGGGCAGGTAGTAACAATGTGCTTGGAGCACGTGGAAGAACTAGTAAAAAAAATAAGAATGAGGACGAGTGCATTTGGCAGCTACTGTTGGATCATAAAGGACATTTTAACATTATCTCGGGGGAAAATTATATAATCACCCTACCTTAGCAGTAATCACCTATGGAGCAGGAGCATAAGATGGGGGATGGGATTCGGAACCTTGTACGAGAACAGCACATTCATAACTGGCACAGAATGTGGTTAATTGCAGAGGAATGGTTGAGGCCTTTGTACCACAGTGGGCATTGTTCTTAGTTTCAGGATGACCGTGAAAAACTGTTGTACTATTGTCACATATTTGTTTCTGTTGAAATTGAATTTCAAATTAGAGCTCTTTCTTTCCATCTGCTGAAATCAAACTTATGAGGTCCAAGGCAGAAAAGGGCTTCACGATCATCCCTTGGAATTCAGCGGCATTTGTAGGACAACCTAGTTTGAGTATGTTCTCACCAAATTTATTTCAATACCTCTGCATTTTGTCTGTGAAGACAATCAACAACAATACCTTTTTTTTTTACCTTTACCACCTTCTCTTGATTTCTGCAAAGGAGTAAATATGACAAGTTTTAATTGCACTTTTTTTTAATGGTTTGAGAGACCTTAGCAACATAAATCACTGCATGGAGTTCACCTCTTTTTTTTTTCCTCCTTTTATATAGTTTCGGTTTCAGTTAGTGAATAATAGCTATGACATTGCAAGTGATGTTGCAGTCACCTTTCAAATGCTAGTCCTCGCACAAGGGAGGGCAGCTTTAATCATTCTCTGTACTCTTTATCCCTACAGTGGCATACGCACCGTATTGCATCTGTTGAAATGCAGTTCATTTCTTCGATTTTAGATGCTTGTACAAACTACTATATGCTCTCAAATTTTCAGTGCATGTTAAACTGATAATTAATGCTACTGAATGGCATTATCATGATACAGTGCAAAGCTATGATGAAAAACCTTTTTTTGTCAGTCAGAGAATGGGGATTATGAGGAAATGGAGCACACAGCAAGATTTGAAATATACATCTATGGTAAAAATAGTTATTGAAATGCCACATTTGCAGAAAAGTTAATATATTATTGCCGTCTCTGCATGCAATGAAAAGTAAAGGTGGCCAGCCTATCCCTGAGCCTGCCATTTACATAAAAAACGAACATCAAGCCTAAAGCAATGTGCCACGAATTGAAAAAAATTTGTTTGTGCAGTGCGATGTCAGGGCTTGTTAAAGATACCCAGGTGGTCGAAAAAACTCCAGAGCCCTCCATTACGGCACCCCTTTCTCTCTTTCCGCTTTCACTCCCATCTTTCTCCCTTCCCTTACTGAGTGGTTCTGGTGTCCACAGAACAAGTGTGATTTATACTGCACCTTTCCTTTCCTATCAGCCACTTATTATAATTATTAAGTTAACCAGTGTACATTGAATGCAGACACACACACATCAAATAAAAGCCATGCATGTCGGACATGCATGATTACATCCGAGGGGAGAAGGCACATCTTGCTTGAAGATAGATGAGGTTTTGTGAAGTTTTTCTTGGGTTCCTAGAAGGTTTTTTCAGGGTACTATGCTTGTTTCGCTTTGATTCCAAGGCCAGTCCTACTGGTGCAGTGCAGATGCGAGATACCTCCAGCACCGACCTCACCCCACTGGGGTCACTCCGTCATCGCACCGGCTGTAGCGGAGGTGGGAGTTCTAATGAGGGGTCACCCCAGCGCTGCCTGGGCAGCTTACCCCGGCCCCAACACCAGCAGGGATTTCGTTACCTGGCAGAGCGACCTCACCAGGTCAAACGCGCACCACCACCTGGCACCACTGCCATGTGTATCAGGCCAAAGATGATTGTTTTGTTTGGAATAAAAGCATTTATATATGGTTGTGTGATCACACATGCTCATTCACTATTCTCTTTTAAACGCCAGGTTAACAATAAAGGTAAAAGCATACATAATTAGTTTAAATGGGCCTTGCAATGCTTGTGCACTACACTTAATACATAGAAATTTATCATGTCACACAGATACTGAATCAAAAAGAATTACAGGAATCAGTGCTCTAGAATGGGATTTATTAAGGAATGAATGCAACGAAACCAAAAATTACCCTCAACTCAATTTTTCCTGTCTTTTGCTTTCCCATTTCACTTGTCCAATGACGACAAGTGCGGCATCAATCGGAACAGCCTACATGAACACGTCACTACAACGTTGGGGAAGATAGCTTCTCACGGTTCTCTCATCACTGCAACATGTATTTGCTAAAGTTGACGAGCTCTCTTCCATGGTGCCTCGCAGAAATAAGTAAGGAATAAAGAGACTGGAGTAGGCAGCGGAAGGAGAGATTCCTTTATCATCCTGCACCCCCAACTGCTACGCTTTACTCGTGAGCCTGCTCTTTGACCACCCCTTTCTCTGTATTCTCAAGCATCCTACAAACATGAGGAGTGACTGACGAGGTCATTCAATACCTTCTTTCCCAACTTTGGCTGCATAGACATTGGTCTACATGTACTGCTCTCAAAAGTTTTTAATGCAAAGTAGTAACCAGCACTTCTATTGGTGCTTTTTGTGTCACTCTCTTTCCAGCGCCTTTGTGTAAAGCAAACATGTTGATTAATTCACTTATAAAATACAACCCAACATAATATATTTTTTTTTAAGGACATAATTTTCAGTGTATTTGCTATTCAATCACCAAATGCTTGCCAGTTGGCGTATCTGCTGGAAAAAAAACGTGTAGCGACACCGTCACTACCATTAATTTTGTCCTCAAGCAAATTAAAATATTGAATACCAAAACATGTGTGTTAAAACCGGTGATAATTCCACTGCCGTAACTCAACAGTTGCAACAAGGAAGCAAAACAATGCTCAAATTATGTTGCAGGACTCATTTAAACCCTAATCAATCTGCTCCAGGCTTTGTATGAAGTACTTTATTTTTGCCACATTTGTTGCATTTTTTACTGCTGCTATGGTTTGCATATTGTTCTTGCAAGGCAATGAATGGGGGTGCCCTGTCGTTCTTGGCTTATTAAGCACACAAAAGCATGCTATGACAGTGAGCCAGCTCTCTGACTACATAGGGCCCTGTTAAAGGCATATGTCGCAAGGTCAGACATTGCATATGAGGAATATACAGAATGCATTGTCCCAGCTACAGGCACTGTTCACATGTGCTCCAGTGTGCCAGCGAATGGCATAACATTCAGCGACACTTTCGCCTACAGGGTCTTTAAATGGGACTGTGCTGTTTCAACAGAAAATCCTTGCTTAGATGAAGTCCAGCACCATCTGCACTGCAAGTCTAAATTGTCTTTAGGTATGTTCATTCATCAACATGTGTGGATGATCACTGACTGCATTATTGCTGTTATGTGATGATGCATGCTTTATCTCTGCCATGCAGGACAGAAGATTTTCTGTAGTACATCATGTATGGTTATGTAACTGTTTATCATACTGTAAGCCCTAGAGAAGGTCAGTCAGAAATGGATGAGCATAAAGATACAAAATTGTGCTGTCATATATCACATGAATCAAGGAATGTAATCGGTGCAATGATAATATGCATCGATAAAAATTAGCATGCCTGCAGAACACTCGTTACATGCATGTAATGACAATGAAATAAAGTAACTCGAAATTTATTTTTCCGTTGTGTAGCGTAGTTGCAAAGCCCTATTATTTTTAAACCATCCAAGACAGAGAAAAGTGAACAAGACAATGCTGTTAGATGGCTTCTTTTCTCTGTCTCGTCTTTTGGCTGGCTTAAAAATGAATCATTACCAACTCGCCCAGTCATCAATCTTTTTGAAAAGCTCTATTGTCTGCCAGTAACTGTTGCATGTCCTTATGACATCTGAACCGCGCCGTAAGGGCAGGAAGGAAGGTGGTTGAAAGAAGAGGGGCTATAGTGGAGGGTTCCAGAATAATTTCGACCACCTGGGAATCTTTAACGTGCACTAGCATGGCACAGCTATGCTTTTCCGCAAAAGGCATCCGTGTCTTTTGCAATGTCTCTAAGATTCTGGCTGCTGTATGCATGGAGCTGAAGGGTGGCTGTTCTTGGCCTTACGGGGCTAGGAATGACAGGTAAATGCCGCTTGTGTGGGGGGGGGGGGGGGAGGGGGGCTAGCCTGCCACCGAATTTTAATTTGTAGTCATTGCACCCACTACCGCTTCGGTGGTGGACGATGGCTGTTGCTGCGCGCGTCTTTCTCTCCCTCTTCTTTTTCTTCTCTACTTTCTTTTGTTCACACGAGGAAGCGGAGGTGGCTCAGCTACAGAGCCAGTAGCAGGCCCGTGTATTTTCTTTTCCAATTCCTACAGCCACAACAGTCCACAGTCCGTATGCATGGAGTTTCCTTCAAATTTTTTTCAATGCACCACCTTCCTCAAGCCTCTAGTTCCTTCTAAGTGTAATTGGAGTAAATCTAACATATGTAACCAGCAAAAGACACAAACACACGAAAAGTACACAGGACAATGCTACAATATCTGAGGTTTACTGGAAGAAGCGATTGGCCAAGGAACCAATATAACACATGTATCAAACACTGCCTGCTAGCTCTTTCCTTTTTCGATTACTGAAATGCTGTCAAAGTCAGGAACACAGTTTTCATATTCTCGGAAAAAGAAAGAGCAGTCGGGAAGGAAGGGAGCTTGTGGAGGTACATTAGGCGCAAGTGCATTACTGCACCATCACTATTACTCATGAATAAAGAGGTTAAATTTTTAAACAACAGTGTGCGCATGTAGGTAGGAAGTGACATAAGTGAAGTTTTGCTTGCCTGTGATTGCCAGCATCCTACCAATACTGTGTTGATCGAAACTTATCCTCTTGTAAGTGTTTGATATGCATATGTAATTTGGTTCCGAACCCCCCCTTCGAGTAAACTTCAGTGGTTAATCGAGCACTGTTTTGTGTACTTCTGTTTCTCTTTCGCTGGTTCACACTAACTAGCCCAAATGGTCACCATGTTAATCGGTGTATACTGCCTCTATCATCATCATCATAGCCTCATTCAAGCGCATCCTCCCCACGTGGCAAGGGGAGCAGTCTACAATCCGGACAATCCGCGTGCACAAAAAGAAAAAAAAAAGCACGGTGGAAAAAAAGCGATGGTAGGGAGCAGTGTGGCCAATTTAGCTACTTTGTAGCTAGATTTAGCTACTTTTGGACAGGACTAGAGGAAATGTATTCTAGCAAAACTGTAGCTGTTTCAGCTCCTTTCTTCAAAATCTAGCTACAAATCTAGCTATCTTGGTGAAATCTAGCTTAAATCTTTCTATATTTTGAAAAATTACTATTCTGGCGTGAAAAATCTTCCCACAGACGCTACACATGATGAAACTGATGTCAGGCACAGTGCCATCTGGTAGTTTTTAAACAAGATAAACCTCTCCTAACCCACCTCCTTCCGCTCTAGGCCTCAGGTCGTCCTCATGAATTACGGTTTATGAATGAATATCTTGCGAGTGCTTGCGAGAAAAAAAGAAAACTTGAAAAGAGAGAGGAGGGTGCAATACAAGGCACCACTTATAGGGGGGTTGGTATGCCTCGCCGTCTCATGGAGCTTCCTCCATATCTGCCTCAGTGGGAAAAAGAATAAATAGCTCACAAAGTAAAGAGAAGAGAAACGATGCGGTTGGTGCGGCGGCGCAGCTTCTGACTGGTGTCGCCTATCGCGCAGCGCGGGGACTCCGATGAGCATCGAAGTCGTGCTCGCGGTTCACTATTGTGCATCTGTGAACGCATTCATATTAAACTATTAACATTCCCTGCGCGGCGACCATAAGGCACCTGGAATCGACTATCTGATTCGACCCTCTTTGCGAATCATGCGCGGTCAGCGCCGAGCGGATGAAAGAAGGCCAAGAAGCCCACCGGTCCTAGTTATGCAGAATCGCTGACTGAAGATATCACCTCGACAGTCATTAAACCTTTCATAACTCCCCAATATAGGCCTCTCCTAGTCAAAAAAATTCAATGGGTCCAATTGGGAATTTCCCAATTGAAATGAATTGGTCAAAAACCTATTGTGTTTTTGACACCCATTGGGCCTGACCATTTGACACGAATAGGTGCTCCCAATTGGAAATGATTGGTCACCTATGTAAACCAAATGGTTCACCTACTGAATGCAAATGGCATACCCATTGAGCCCAAATGGTTTAAACTCAAATAGCTGAAAAACAAGAATGGAGATGCAATTTCAATATTTTCTCCCAGAAGTTATAGGGGAGCCGGCGTTTATACAAGTGGAATGAAATTGCAATTTTTTACAGAAAGCATGAGAGACGAGCAAGCATTACACGCATGGAACTAACGCAGATTCAATGTATATATCCACAGGTTGCAGACTTATATACTCCATTCTTTGAACAGTGCTGCTGGGACCAGGGACACATCTTTGTTATACAGAGTTAACTTATTTAATTATGCGTGCACTTACAGTGAACAAGATATAATCAATTAATAAGATTAAGCGTCATATACTTTTTATAAGAACTTAAATTTTTCGCTGTTGTCTCTTTATACAGGTATGTATATCTATGCACATCTCAGTCAAGGATATCACTGACTTGACTTTCCCAACTGGGAATGTTTGCTTAGGACCAATTAGAACCAATGCGAAGCTCAGTTGACAGCCCTATTTTTTTCAAACAGGCGTCCAAGTTGGGAGTGAAATAATCCCAATTGGGATGAAGTAATGCATTGGGCTTCCCATTACCCCACTCGGTTTTCTCAATCCCAACTGGGACACCCAATTGGTTTCTTCATTCCCAATTGGGAATCACGAAACCAACTGGGCGTCCCTATTGGGAGTGAAGAAACCAATTGGGCTTCCCAACTGGGAGTGAAGAAACCAGCTGGTTTGGACAGTACCCATTGAACAAACCATTTGGGATTGGCAGAAACAATTCAATCTGACTGCTCTTCCTAATTGGACCCATTGATATTTTTTTACTGGGCTGTATACGTGCAAAAAGTAGATAAAAATCCATTCTTTACATGTTTACAGAGCAGTGATGCATTCGCAGCTCGTCTTTCCTTAGCGCGCAAACCTTAACGCTTTGTGAAACCTAAGTCTGCCTAAGTTATCAGAATCGAATCCTGATCACATTTATCATTCGTTATTCATTAGCACTTGCCTTGCGTAGTCCCCTGCAAAAAAACATGCTTTGACAGTTGTGTTTAATTTTTACAATAGAGCTGTTAAGATGCGTTATATATTTAAAATATAAAATAAAAATTCTTGGGAAAAAATCTAGCTTCGTTTAGCTCCTTGCTAGATTTTTTAGCTACTTTTAGCTGCTTTCACACTGCCATCTAGCTACTTTTGCTCACCGACATTTGGCAACACTGTAGGGAGGCAACTAGAAGTTGCTAGAAGTACAGTGGCTAGAATAGGTAGCCACTGTACTAGAAGTATAGTGTCTGGAATATACTGGCTAGTGTGACGAGCGCCCGCGCTTCCTTATGGGCGAGGATGGCGCCATTTGCAATGAAAGCCAATCGACAGCGACAGAGGGCGCTTCTTATCGGGAGGGTACCACCGGAGCAGACGACGCGGTTTTCTTGCTTCAGAAGACGGCAATCTGTTGGTGTTGTAAGTGCGTGTTAAACCTACTTCTGCGCGTCTTTTGCGTTCACCAAGGTGCAGTGGCTTATTTCCGTTGTAGGTGCTTGTACATGCGAGTCGTTCCGCACTTCTAGCTGCACGGCGATGATTGCATCGGTCGTTTTTTCGCGTTTTGTGAGCGCGTTCTCTGCCCGCCTGTATCCCTTCTTTTTTCACTGTGTCGCCAATGGTAAAGTGAGTTTCTGAGAATTGTTTCTCCAGTGTCTCTCACTAAACTGCACAGAAAAATGTCAGAGAAAGCGGTGGTGCACAAAGAAGACTTTTTTTTGGCAAACGGGGCTACCGCTAGAACAAGGTGCGTATTTCATATATTTACTGCTTCATCTGATGCTAAGCATTCATTCTGCAGAATGGGAATGAAGCATCGATAGTAATGACGGAAGGTAAACACCAACTGCTTTAGTTTGCGAGAAACATTTTTTTTAGTTATATTCACAAGAGGGGAAACTTCGGCGAGTCTGTAACGGTGCTCCATGACAAAAGGAGGAAAGACAAGAAAATGTATATAATTAGGCGCTACACGGAGCACCGGTGCTGTGTACATTTTCTGTGTCCTTCGTCCTTTTGTGCTACACATGTCATATGAATGGATGCAGTTATATATTGGACGCGTGTTTCACCGTAAGTGGCGCATGACCAACGAGCTTCCCCGCAATGAACCGGCCGCGTCTCGAGCCTTTATTGTTAATCTGAGAAAACAAAAAATTCTTCAGCTTCTTCATTCAAAAAATGGTCACTTTGGCAAAGCCCGGTGTGCAATCATAGGCCGCGTGTACCTTAAACCATATGCTGCTGTAAGTAAATGTTCCTCGTTTGTGCTCTGCTGTTCATGCAATTCTGTCCCATGCCTGTGTTCTTTATTACATATACATAAAAGGAATGTTGCGCGACTTTGTTTCCTGTGTTGTTCAAATATACAATATATAAATGAAACTGCGCGTACGTGTTTACTTGTCAGCAAATGTACAGTCCACAGAAAGAACCCATATATGCATGCCAATCCAACTGAAGCATTTCACTTTGTTCCAAAAATTACAAAGATATTTTATATCAATAAAAGCCTATCCTTTAATTGTTGTTAGAATAGAAATTCTGTGTTTCCGTTTGTGAGTACGGCATGTCCGAGACTCTAAGTTGCGCCAACTTCGCAGGAGCCTTAGCAAGCGAGACGCGTTAAATATGTGCGCCGCTTCCAGTCCAAGACTGAAAACACACCCTGAAACTTGTAGTCAGTGGCTTCAGTTATAGTTTGGGTCTCAATTGCGACCTAATAAGAGGTAAAATACAGGGCGAGCAGTACTCTTGCCGAAGATGTGAGAGCGCGGTAGGATGCGAAAGGCGCGGCTGGTACCCATGCAGTTTGCAGCGCTCCTGGCAGCGGCCACCGGCATTCATCGCTCGTAGTGCCACCCGGGAGGCCAAGGTCGGCACACTAGCCAATATATTCTAGGCACTATACTAGAACGTTGGGCAGTAGCGACCACCCTATTTCTATTAAAGTTGGTACTTGGTAGCGACGTAGCAACGGTTGCACTTGTGGGGTGTTGCGGTCACGAACAAAACACTTTGGCAGTCGCGCGGACGGGAGGTAAGCTAGCAGCACATCTAAGATGTCATCGGACAACCAAACGACGAATCGGACCTGGGAGCTAAGCCTGTACGAGCTCCACCGGACGCCGCAGGAAGTGATCACAGACAACACCGAGATTGCGGTGTCACCGCGTAGCCTTCACAGTGAGTTCATGTGCCCCATCTGCCTGGACCTGCTCAAGAACACCATGACCACCAAGGAGTGCCTGCACCGATTCTGCCAGGAGTGCATCATCAAGGCGCTACGTAATGGCAATAAGGTGAGGAGAGCCTCTCTTTCGATACCGGCGCTGCACGCCCCGTGTCTTGGTGGGAGAGCTCCTGGCATCCTAGCGCCTCTTCTGTCGCGGAGCGCGCGTAGTTTGCTGTAAACAATCGACCGTGGATCAGCCGTCTGCACAGCTCAGCTGCGGGGTACAATTACCGCAACGGCTCTGCTTAACCGGCTGACGGCTAAATAATGGTTCTTCAAACAGACGCGCACTAGATGCGTCGGCTTAAGGGCCCTCTTTGCACTGAACCAAGGGCCCGTCGTGGCTGAAACCCTTGGGGAAAGCTCTGATGTTCGCCTACCGCTGCAAGCTTATAGCCAGGCGGACCTGCCGAGTGGTTCGCTGTACAGGCAACCTGCAGTGATCTAGGCGCTAGTGGAGTCAGTGTTGCCAGATGTCGGTGAGCAAAAGTAGCTAGATGGCAGCATGAATGTAGCTAAAAGCAGCTAAAAAATCTAGCAAGGAGCTAAAAGTAGCTAGATTTTTTCCCAAGAATTTTTATTTCATATTTTGGATATATAACTCATTTATTGGCAGCTCTATTATTGTAAAAATTAAACACAGCTATCAATAGACATGGTTTCCTGCAGGCGACTACGCATGACAAGTGCTAACTAACGAATGGTAAATGTACGGTGGCTAGATGGGTAGGTGTGCCGACCGGCAGGGCACAAAGCGTAGTTCCGCGTGCCTCCGCTTCATGACGACGAAAGTGGCGCTGCTGTTCTCCGCCCGGTGCTCACCGCCGGATCGTCTGCTACTTGTCGCAATCGCATCGCGCGTTTTGTTAACCTCATTTTTGTTTAAAAACATTACTTATTACTTGCGTTATCAGTGAAAATAGTAGCTGAAACTAAAACTTTTGCGGTCTGGCATTGAAACAATAAACAGACGACACTAGCTACCTGTTTTCTCGTCTGTTTGCTGTCTGTCATCGTCCACATGCAAGCGCCGTAGCGGAGCAGGCGCTGCGCTTTTTGTGAGAAGTGATCGGAATGAAGACCAAAAAGGACACAACTTGTTTCGCACCCTTCTGCAAATCCGGCTACAAGTAATCGAGAAAAGGACTGAAAGTCTCGCTGTTTTCGGCGCCGCGGGATCCCGAACTGTTCAAAAGGTGGGAGCTTGCTCTTCATCGTGCCGACAAGAGGTTGCAGCCCCACTCCGTTGTGTGTGAGCGGCATTTTGACCAAGAGTGTATCGAACGAGATTACAAATATATGATAGAAGGCAACGTTGTTAGCCTCCCACGTTCTCACCCACGATTGACGAAAGATGTCGTGCCTTCTGCCCTGCCCGATGCTCCTGCTTACCTGTCAAGAAAGGTGACCGCAAAACGAAAGACGATGAATTCCACAGGCTGCCGCCCAACCAAGGCTGCCAGAAATGACAGCCATGACCTTGAGACACTGCCGAACGATCCAGTACCTTCAAGCTCCAGTGAAGGTATCTCTACGCGTCTGTAACCGAAGTGTCACCTCGTGCGGTTGACATTGACGATCACTACCTGCACGGTATCCCACAGCGGCTGGACACATCACTCTATTGAAAATTCTGGCGCCTCTGCGTTCTCGACTTGCAGAAAAAGCGGACAGAGCATCGTTCTGGTGAAAGCAATACTCCTGGAGCACTGTGCGTCAAAACTGCGAGCCACCGTGTCCGTGCAAGGCGCCGTAACACAGAAGCTGGATTTGGAAACTCGTGAACAGGTTGGGGACCTTTTGGCTGACGTGGATGCCATGATTCCATGTCAGGGCATAAAATGCAATGACCAACTGGACACCGTCCTCGCGAAATCCAAGAATATAAGAATCCACGGAAACACAACATTCAGCTCCAAATGCGTCGGTATCGCCCCAAGTCAAGGAGGCTCCTGTTTGCATTGCCGATACGCAAAAAAGTTGCTCCTAAATCAGCTGTCGTACAAAAGAACAAAGGACCGGAGGTCGAGGGAGCGCGAAAAGAAGAGAAAGCTTGTAACCGCAAAGTTCAAGAGACTGAAGCGAAATATGTTTACTCTTGAGACAAAACTGGAAGAGATGAGGAGGAAGAACTCAAAACTAGAAAGCTGCGCGCTCATGTCAAGAATAGAAAATTTGCCAGTAAGACAACAGTCACAAGTCATGGCCTGTTCAAATGCTTCAAAGCGGAAAAACACGAAGGGTTTTAAGTGTTTTAAGTACCAGCGCGAGTGGCTGCTCGAATGCTTGATAATGCGGATGAGGAGCAAACGGCTTTATGAGCACCTGCGCAAGGAGAAGATCATGCTGCTGCCCGGCAGAACGTGTCTCCAACGGTACCTGCGCGGATTTCGAAGCGGATTCGGCTTCAACAAACGGGTGTTTGCTGCCTTAATTGAAGAAAAAATTCATATGCATGACGGAGCAGCAACGTCATGGCGGCATTATGACATCTCTCGAGGAGACCTTCAGTCACTGCTTCACAGTAACTGAACTGAGGCGAGAAAGTCTCGCAGACTTCGCCTCTTTTCTGCAGCTCAAACCTCCGCCTATGATTGGTTGTGAGGAGCATAAAATTGAGATCACTAACAGCGTCGTCAAGTTTTACTCTATCATGCGCCTCCACTTCTTGGTCAAGAGCAAGAACCTGGCCCGTGAAAACGCGCGAAAAAAAAAAGAGAACACCTGAAATTGAGACGCGTGCTTTGAACGCATAGGCATGATTTTGGGGTGTGTTACTTCACTGACTCAAAAACACTAATGTGTGCATGTCATTTATTGCACTTTCAAAAGTTCAGCTAGAAGATACAGTTTTGCAATACAAGCTTATGCACTCGTTTTATTTTATTTATTCGCAAGGTCTGCTTACGCCCATGCACACGCATAAATCACAGCTGAGCGCTGTGTTAATATATATTCGCGTTGCCTTGTGATGGCGTGGAACATTTAATGAAAAAAAATTAAGAACGAGGAAGTGACATAACAGTGTTTGGAGTTGCTTGCCTGAAAAATCGGGAACGCAGCAAACGCGCTGTACGTAAAAAAAAAAAAAAAAACAGCCTTAAACTCGGCTCCCCTGCCTTTGTAATATGTTTACATCCCTTCCCTATTCCCGTAAGACAGCTTGTTTGCAATAAACTCATTTGCACTTGGAAAAAAGTGAAGCGAGTCGCTTTCTGTCATGCGTGGCGACGGCCGGAGGAAACGGTCATGAACCGGGCTTTCGCTGGTGGCGCCACTGCGGCGTCATGAAGAAAAGGCACGCGTTACCCCCGCCGGTCGGCACACCTACCCATCTAGACACCATAGTAAATGTGCTCAGGTTTCGATTCCGATAATTTACGCAGACGTAGTTTTCGCACAGCGTTAAGGCTTGCGCCCTAAGACAAGATGACCAGCGAATGCATCCTGCTCTGTAAACATGTGAAGAATGCAATTTTATCTACTGTTTGCGCGTACACAGAGGCCTATGAACTGAGAGTTAATGATTGTCCAGGCGATATCTTCAGTCCGTGACTCGGCGTAACTCGGAACGGTGGGCCTCTTGGCCTAAACAGCTACTCGTAGCTAAACTAGCTTTCTTGGTAGCTAGTTGAGTCCAAACGTCGCTAAATCTAGCTACAAAGTAGCTACATTGGCAACACTGAGTGAAGCGCAGCGATCAGCGCCGCGAACGGCGGCGCCGAGTAATCTGCGGCGGCCGGCACGGTTGGCTTGCGTTCGCGTTGTACGGCGGGAGGCATCTCGGCTCTCATTTTCTGCGGTTTTAAGGCAATCGAATGTCTTCAAAGCTACTTCCGAAAAGCAATACTGGCGAAAGGACACCGCGCCTGTTCGAGAATGGTCATGTTTTGAAAGTGAACGGTGTCGACGTCACCGCAAAGTGCGCGCCGCTCGCGACGGAACACCCGCGCGCACAACTTTCAATTTCGCGTGAGTCAACGGAAATTTTTTTTTTGTAATGAAATTCATTGCCTCAGGGCATCACTCGGACATGTGATGATGAATTAAAAAATGATTAAATGAATGAAAAATGTTTTAAACGTAGCTTTTTATTTACCTAATGCATTCACACCTCATGCCCAGACATTGAAAGTGCAGAGAGAACCTGAGAAGAGATTGATCGCCGTTTCTTCTTTTTTTTTGTTCTTGCTGTTTGATTACAGCAGCATAATAATTTCCTCGCGGTTTCGCTAACAGTTGAATACCATGACGAACACTTTTGTTCGTGGTGAACCTTTCGACAGTGCCGTGGAGGTTAAAGGAGGCATGGTGCGGTACCCGCTACGGCTGTCGTGGCGATTCTAAGCACTGTGCGGTTGTAGCGTGCGTCATCAACGAAAACTGGTATTTAGTCGTGGAGGCCCCGACCTCCGTCCTATAGGCCTGCGTGCGGGGGGCGGGAAGTAGAGGGCTTCCTACTTAGGTGGAAAAATAAAGTTCTTAAAGGGACAGAACACTGGAATTTAAGGTCTCGATTTTTTTTCGCTGCAGTGGAAAGATTGATGTCTACAATGTTCGATTCCATAACGGTTTTGCTAGAAACACTGCAGAAAATTTTTACCAAGAATTTTTCGATCAATGCGTGCGCCCGTTTTTATGTAGTCCGATGCTGGAAACCATGAGCAGCGACCGCGATGACAACTGGTGGTCGACAAAAAAGACGGACCGAAAACAAATATAAATTTCACTCGCCAGCCCCGCTGGGGTGGTGCAGTGGTAAGACGCCCGACTACTGTGCCGGAGCTCCCGGGTTCGAACCCGACCGCGGCGGCTGCGTTTCGATGGAGGCGAAACTAAGTGGCGTCCGTGTGCTGTGCGATGACAGCGCACGTTAAAGATCCCCAGGTGGTCGAAATTGCTATGTAGTCCTCCACTACGGCTCCTCTTTCTCTTTCTACTTTCATTCCCACCTTCCTTCCTTCTCTTACAGCGCGGTTCACGTGTCCACAGAGAAAGTGTGACAGATACTGCACCTTTCCCTTCCGGTGAACCAATTATTATTATTTCACTCGCTAGGCATTAATTTGCCATTTTTTGCATAGAGTAACGTCCTTTTCAGTTTCACACTCAATGCTGTTACGACACAACAACGCACGCCCTCGTCGACGAACGTTTTAGTGGGCACTGTCATTGCTTCATTCATGAAATTGCAAACACTGTGGTGCCATCAAGTGGCACAACCTGAAAGCATACCTCTCGTCATGTGAAAGCAGGGGTGGTCTTTATTTAGGTATGCACTGGAGAGAGCGCAAAATATAATAAATTATGGCAAGCACTTTTAGAATAAAGAAGAACAACGTGCAGCTATGAAGATCAACAATATTTTGCTAACATGTAGTCACGTGAAGGCTACACTGAAAGTACTAGGGTTTCTCCGCTAGATAGCACCTCGGGTGTTTTTGTGATTTTCAATGGCAAATTAAAATTGTAAAGCCTCTTTTCTTTGATATTGTAGTGCTCGATCTGTATTTAATGAGGCAAGATTTTTTCATCTCCACCATAATCGCATGACATATTTTGGCCAGTGTTCTGTCCCTTTAACAACAACAACTGACATGCATTTTGTACCTCCGTACCAAAACCTTGGCGAAAGGCGGAGGGAAATGCTGGCACACAACGGCACAGCTTCCGTAAATGAGGTCGTTAGAGTTAGAATTTTTTACCGTTGCTGCTAATGATGGAACGGTCTATCATCTGGGACAAGAAAGTCTTAAACAGCTTGAGCGGTCGATGCAAGAAATACGTTTGGCGCGGTACAATAGAACGAAGTTCCATGCTCCGCGTATACAAAGTATCCGGGCCACCACACTCCACCACTTCGACTTTTTCATCACCTTACGAACTATTTTACAGATAAATATGCTTATCCAAATCTGTCATTGGAAGTTGTGAACATATTTTGGCTTTGAGGTTCCGAATAGACACTGCATTAGAAATCCGGTTCACAGATCCACGAGCATTTTTTTTTTATTTCGCCTCGGATGAAATGCGGCTGCACGATTGTTGCTCTTCTAGACGTTACGTCCTTTAAAATGACAATGCCACTCGATCCTGCACAGCATATACCTGTACACGCCAAAATTTACAGTGCGGAACGCGTACTGAGGAGAGTGCCCCAACCAGTGTGCGACTCCCCGAGTTAGAAGTTTATTTATTGTTTCCTCCACTCAACGGGCAATCAGCTTATTTTATCTCCTTGGCTCCATCACCAAACGAATTTCAGTTACAATAATCTCTCCCAGCCACTATCCCCTTCTCTCATCATTCTCTCCAGGTTCTCCCAGCAAGCGGTACACTTGGGTTTCCTTCGTAATTGTGGAGGTCTTTCTCGCCGCCCCTGCGCTTATTTGTATTCTTGTTCACATCCGTAGTAGTACAAGTATCGTACAAGACCACTGAAGTAACTAAATGAGTAAATCACAGTTCACTGGAATAACAAATTGCGAACGCAGAAGGAACACAGCGGCCGCAACATACACGGCGTCAGCTTCTGCACCGCCTCAGTATTAGCTCCCGTCGGCCGCCAGGTGGCGCCACATGTCTCAGCGAACTCCGTAGCAGGTTGCCTATTGTGACCGTGCATTTACGAGAGGGCTGAGCTATCATTGCACTTAGCAGAACGACGATCGTTGTTTCTTTTGTCACGTTTCTTCCGGAACATGACGAGCTTTGGGCATATATGCCGGGTAAAGTTCGCAGTTTGCTTGCTCGCTTTAAGTGGTCTTGGGTATGTTTCTGTTCCCACAAAGTTTGTCAGCTCTGTTGACATTCAGGATTTGATAACATACAGACGCAGAACACTAGCACATTCCTCCAATGCGCCATTCCTCCAATGTCGTGATCTTAAGGTTTGTGTTCTGAGTCGGCATTGTTGTCGAAAGTGTCGCTATCTACAGACCTCGAGTCTGATTGGTGGAAACACCGGAACCGGATGTCACTGGTTCCGGCGTTTTCACAAATCCGTGTGGTTATCTCCCCAACTGGAGGTCGGGGAGATAGCCACACCATCGCCTCCTCTATAAAGATGTCTGCTGTATGCACCGAATACCTGCTGCCCTTACCTTTCCGTTTTTCTCCTTTCCACTTGAGGTGGTATTTAGCGATCCTTATGGCACCCACCTGCAACACGCATTTGCGCATGCGCTTTCCGAACAGCCGTTTCCGCTTCAACACCACACCACCCCAACCCCCTTTGCAGAGATAGGGGCATGTCTGGCGCCATCTCTCGACGACCGCGCCCAACTGCAGGCACACTGGCCCCAATAGGTAATCAAGCGATGCCGCAGGTATCTTTCTAGAAGAGGCGATGGCCACACTTTCGATAATGACGCCAACTCGGAATACGGACCCAGTTCATGTCCCCACGAGATAGCCTGATTGGATGTTATCGTGGTGATTTGGCATTGGTGACAGCTGCTCTGGTGCAGACACGAACGTTGGAAATGTAGGCTGTACCATCAGTAGTAAATGTAATTGCAGTAGGAGGCACATTAATGCATGCGAAAATGAAGAGACAACAACTGCATTTCGAGTAAATATTCAGAAAGTTCAAAGTAATGAGTATCCCCAGCGATTTAGGTGGCATATATGAAGTTTGGCTGCATTTGACTGAGACGCCGACCTTGGTGTTGCATGAATTCTGTGTTGCATGAATTCTTTGAGTTTCTTGCACAAAGCGTTTCATCTGCTTGCAGATTATGTACACACATTTTTCGAATCTTTCATCGTATCCATTAGCAACTTTTATGAAGCTGCTTATTGTCGCTCCTTGCAGCTAACAATTCTCGGCCTTTTCGTTCATTTACAAAGCTTTAAAAAAGTTTGGTCGTGTGTTCTAGAGTAGAGGTGTGCTTAATTAGATTACAGAAAATATTTTTTTATGCTTCAGTTCTAATTAGCAACACCTATGCTTAGTTGTATTCATTATTTATACTTGCTTTGCCACCACATTATTTAGCCATTCTTTTCCTGGCTTGCTGTCTAATGTGCCTGACAAATGGGGTCAAATTAAATGTTCACTTATTATGCAAGTAAATATAGCACCTTTCACTCTCATGGCTTCGGTAGTTGTAGCCTTTGACGGGCAGCTCACAAGCAGTGCCGTTTGCTAGCTCTGCTATTGAGGTAAGTGAAAAAATGGTGCAAAAATAATTTTTATGGAATACTGCCTTCATTGTGGCTTCACTGGTAGCTAGTTGCCTCGAGTATCTTTTCTTTTTTGACAGCTGTGCCTTGAAACACTCTGTAGCAAAATGAAGGCACTTCATTATGTTCGCTTCAAATTTACTGATAAAAAATCTTATTAATAATGATGTCAATAAAATAATTGCCATGTCTCGTTTAGTCTATTCAGCCTCTTCGTTTTTGTAAAAACCGAATGATCACTTCATAATGTGGCTAGCACTAGATATATTTTAATTTGGTCACACTGCATCATTTTGTATCAAGTAGACAGGAATACTTTAATGCATGTGCTTCGTTGAAGCAATACAGTGAGCTCTCAATAATCCAAACTTGAATGTGAAGACTATCGGTCTATTTGTTTCAGTCAAAACTGTGTAAATATCTCAGGGAGAGAACAGATTCGGGCAAGTCTTTCCATGCTTTTCTTAAAAGGTGTGGGGGGTAAAAATGTAAGCTCAGCATTTTTTGAGCATATTGACTCAATTTGCAGCCTTTCTATTATCTTAAAAGCCCACAAGGCTGGTGGCCCGCCGTAGTGGCTCAGTGGTTAGGTTGTTTGACAACTGAAACTAAGGACACGGGTTGAATGACGACCATGGCAGCTGCGTTTTGATAAACGCAAAAAGCAAGGTGCCCATGTTTTGTGTGATGTCTGTTCATGTTAAAGAACCCCAGGTGATTAGAAATTCCGGAGCCCCCCACTATGGCATCCCTCAAAGCCTTAGTCAATTTGGGAAACATTCCTTATAAACTAACCATAAGGCTGACAGTTTTTTTAGCTGATTGCATGCCTTTTACGAGCACTTAACCTAGATCTGGCTGAACTGACAAGCATGCTTTCTGCTTAAAAGATATTGTACTAAAGCAACACATGGGCCAGAAGGACAGCACAGTGAAGGGTCAGATTTAGGTGAACCGCATGGGGATCTTTACAGACAGCGCTGTGCCATTTTTGTTTCGCCTCCTTCAGAATAGCGCGAGAATTGAACCTGAAACCTCGTGATTGGCAGCCGAAACCACAGATTACTGAAACTCAATTTATCCAAATCCGCGCCAGTCACGCAGCTTTTTGCGTGTCAAAATTCACTGAAATAGGAGCCAATCGTAATTTTTTCCAACCTTCAGAAGATTGAGCACACAATGTGCTCAATTGTATTAAAATGGCATGTTGGTGGATTATCTTGTGTTGATTTTGTGTTTGAGAAGTTGCAGAACACGAATTAGGGCCATATAAGTGCCTGTATTGTTGGAGTTAATTGGCTAGCTAGACACTGCTTTTGGCAGAGGAAGGCGGCAGTTTCTTGGAAAATGTTATAGCACAGGAAAGTAACTGCAGATTGACCCTGTCCTTTGTGCCACAGATGCAGACGTCACATTCGACATCAGTGATGTCCAGTGCTTTGGGATTGGGCCAGCAGTGTGTGAGGGCAGCATGGCAGAGGTTTCTCATTTTATCGCAGTCACAATTTTTGCAATTCAATTCGGCAAGGCATTGGTGGGCTGTCGGATTCAGCGCACGTTAAAGAACCCCAGGTAGTCGAAATTTCGAAAGTCCTTCACTACGGAGTCTCTTGTAGCCTGAATCGCTTTGTGATGTTAAAACTCCATGAACCAAACCAACCACAAGATAATCTCTTGCTAAAACTTTTGTACTGAAAAGTGTTTTTCATTTGTCTGCAAACTAATGATGTGTTATTGCTTTCTTAGCATGGTTTGGATAAACAAAATAGCTTTACATCAGTGGGGAAAGTAGGACTGCGGGGCTACCAGCTGGAACCACCCCTTGCACATACAGTGCAACAGGTGGCATGCCACTGTTTCCTTGCCACAGCTATTCTTGTACACTTTTTGGAAGCGTTGTCTTTGTGCACTAAGACACAGCTGGAGAGACAGGTGTGACTGGATGATGGGATAACTGCAGAGCTCTTCAGTGTCTGCCTGTAAGTCTTTGGCGGTCAGTAGAGGTGAAAAGCTTTTTCATCTTTGCATATGTAAGTCAGGACAAGAGCTATGGATCCGCGCTTTGGCATGCACGCTAGCTAGCATTGGCTTGAGGCTTTAATAAATGGGGCTTCTGCATTGCTTTAGAATCATTAAGTTAATGCATGAAAATTACGTCTGTGACAAAGCAATGTGGCATTCTAAATAAACAGTCGAGACAAGAGTGCATTTTATGCACATTTGACGTGCAGCACAGGGGAAATGATGTTAATGTCTTCATTTGTGGGGCCCTACATGAACAGGCATTAAAGCTTGAAGTGCAGGTCATGTCGGTTTTATGCATGTGGGGTGGGGTTGTTAGAAGTAAATGAAACAAACATAGGCATCTTGTCTCGAGTAGGTCGACGGGTACTCTTTAGCCAAATTTGGTTTTTGTATGGCTGCAAAGAGAGAAGTGGCAATAAAGAGGTATAGATGCTTAATTTTGTGGTTCTTGTTTTATCCTTTATAATGATGCACTAGACATTACTGTACACGGATCACCATGTGACATTCGCCTACAACCACTCAACAATTTGTAATCGAATTTCCGAGTGATAGCTGTGACACCAAAGTCATCTAGGCCATGCGAGGGATGAAAAAAACACTGATATAATCCTTGCTCTGTCATTTGAATTTACTACAACACTAAAGCCAGCTAGCCTTAAAGGGACACTAAAGACACACAAGGATGTTATGAAAATTTAATAAACTAAATTTGGTGACACTGTCGCCGCATATCCGGCAGCAAAAAAAACGAATAATTGTTCAGATATTGCGATAAGAAGTTGAAGTTTTTTCTTGTTCCCGCCGGTCGAATTCAAACTGTTTCCTCCGACTACGTAGTCTGTTTAAATGGTTGGTTTGTGGGGTTTAACGTCACAAAGCGACTCAGGCTATGAAAGACGCCGTAGTGGAGGACTCCGGAAATTTCGACCACCTGCGGTTCTTTAACGTGCACTGACATCGCACAGCACACGGATGCCACTCCGTTTCGCACCCATCGAAACGCAGGCACCGAGGGCGGTATTCAATCCCGCTTCCTTGGGCACAGTAGTCGAGCGCCGTAGAGTTACTCACACTATGACGTAAGCTGAGACTCCGTGATTGCTAGCGAGCCGGCGCGGCCCGCGGCCTCGCATCCCTCAGGGGCCAACATGGCAACACCGTGCTCCCAATCGACCATCGGCTCACAATAAGTGACGGCCACGGCCGAAATAAATAAAACGATGAGGAGAGTAATTTACCGAGCGATTAGCCCATAAAGGAAGAAAAAAAAAACATAGAGCGCTTGTATTGCACAATAATTTGCATGTTTCTCAAGCCTTTGCGCTCCTTCTTGCACTGCGTATAAACAAACCGAGCCCTCGGTCATCGCAACACTTCCCGAAATGTTTACATACAAATAAGATTTAGTTACCAGCAAAATAGTGTCCTCGCTGCTGCGCTTGTCAGTTTTGAAGCTTCGTCACACTTTTTTCCTTCAAGGTTTCTGCTACAGCTCCGTGTTCAGCGAAAATTACGACCACGGTAGCAGAGCATGACCGAAGAGCCGGCGCCCCTAAAGGTGCCAGCGCTGTGAAATTTCACATGTTAAATTGGTTCCAGTGCACAATATAGTGCGCATAGGCATCCAGAACAGTAGTTGCAAGTCGTGAGAGCAGGTAGCATGTTCCGATGGTCAAAAAGTTGTAAATTGTCAACCTGCAGCAATGGCCTGTACATCTCGAAACATGCGCCATTATAAATGCGGCCATGACACAATATGAGGAAATATTTCCCAGCTCCCTGAGGCGCGGCGTAGCCGAGAGGTTAGCGCCGAACATTCCGGAGTAGCCGGTGGTAAGTTCGAATCCCGCTAGTGATGGCTCTTTTTTTTTTCTTATACAAATCGATTTTTTTACATTTTTGTTGTATTTATGGTGCTTCGTTATTTTTAGTTTTTACTTTTTACCCGAGGCCCTTTTTTTCGCCGGGCGACCAGCGCAATAGATCGACACTCTCTCTCCTTGGTATGAGTGGCAAGTATGCCCCGTTTGTTTACGATGCCTGCAGATAGCACATCGAAGGTCTTGTTGCCGCAGTATGTGGGTCATGCCCTGATTTAGTGAACAAATGAATGATAATGCGTTTTTCCTTCGGCACTTAGCATATGTATGCTTTTCATGGCGTACCTAGCTGCAGTCGAGCGGTCAGGTCAGGGTTAACGGCAGCTCGCAGTCGACGCGGTGACGGCGGCGATATGTTGGCTCAGGGGTGTGAACGAAGGAGCGTGTGGGCGGCAGCAGATTTCGCTCGCTCGCGCCTCCGAATGTTCAAATGTGAACGAGCCAGGCGCATCTGGTGCTCCAAGCTCGTAATTCAGGCGCTGTAGGTCAAAACTTGAAACTATCCGAGCACGCACGAAGTGCCTGAGCCGGGACATAACCGAAACTGAAGTGGGCGCTATTTTCGTGGTTGCCTTGACACGTTTACGTTGTCTTTTCGCCGTCGTTTACGTATGATAAGAGCGTGTTACCTTATACGAGACAAAACCTACGACCGCATTCAAACGGGCGACGTAATTCGCATATTTGTCAGCCCCCGGGATCTCTAGCGCGTCACGTGATTTGTAGCTGCGAGTTTCGGCTGTTGCGGCGATAGCTGCATTTCTGTTTGTCACCCGTTAATAATTAGGAAGGGATTATTAACGATGCGCCCTTAACGGTGCGCGCACTCCCAGACACCCTTAGAGTGAGTGGGGGTAGCTGTTCCGGTCGCAAAGGAGATGCCCTCGACTTGCGTGGCAAGCTCAGCCGGAATTCTACTACCTTGTAGTGACAGAAGGGAGTGGTCGTTTGGTGCCCAGTGGTCGCCGGTTCAAGCCGAGTAAGGGTCGGAGCCAGAAACAACAAACAAAACAAACTTTATACACAGCAACAGACGATACAAAGGGATATACAAGATCATTTGAAATGCACAGACGAGAGGTTCACAGAATTCAAACGCTAAGCATGCAACTACAGAATGATTCAATAACACAGAGCCAACAGATCAAACATGAGAGAGTTACATAAACAAACACCAAATTGTTCACCGGGCACTGCTGCAGTCCGACGCCTTAAGAGTCACGAGGTGGCCGCCATTCGAGACGAGCGCCGCTCCCTTGCAGGTCCGTGGGCTTGCCAGCAGCGGGTGATCCCCGGGAGTCCAGCCGAAGCACAGGCGAACACGTCGCAAACACTGACGAACTGACTGACTGACTGACTGACTCGCAAGCGGCGCGGTCTCTTTAAATAGGGCGCGCCGCGTCTGTCTGTTAGCACGCGTCAAAGCTAGCGCGCACACACACTTAGCGTCGCTGGTTATAGCCCTCTCTCCTCCTCCCGTCGAGCCGCGCGTCGTCATTGGCTAGGTCCCATAGAAGATTCTCGATTTTTCTGGCGTGTTCCAGGCGGATGAGTCCGCGTCATCGCCGGATGATGAGAAAGAGGGCGACGGCGAAGCGCACAAGGCTACGCGCTCTCTCGCGCGGGGACGAAGGATTTTCTCGGGCTTTCCACGCGACGCCGCGCGGGCCTCGCGCCGTGCCGGCTTGATGAAAATGTGCGCCGATTTCATGACACTGTCCTTCCTCACTGCTACCTTATAACAGCTTTGCTTTTAGTAAGATTGGATTTTTGCAATCAGGGAATTGGCATTTTATCGATGCAAGCCCCCTTCAGCTTTCTCTTTAGTGTTCCTTCAAGGACAGGACCCACAAGTGAAGATTCAGCGATTATATCACTATTGTTCATGCGTCGCGTTACCTAGACATAAAACTGGCGAGGAAAGAAAATTTGTTTAAAAAATTATTTAGCAGTCTTAGGCAAAAACTACGTGGTGATCCATATGCAGAATGTTTCTTACACATCGTCAGAAAGAAGAAAAATGCCACCAAAATTTGGTGTCTACACCCTAGCAAAAATTCCATTATAAAAACCAATATCTTGTTTTGTTATTGCCGCCAATAGGCCTATTTGTCCTATATGGTTATTGGTTCTGCTGTGGTATTAGTGATGTTGGGATATTGGTACTATTAGGCTATTGGTCTACGAGTGCATTGGTTCTATGAGAATCGCATTGCAGCGGCTGCCTTGTACCACACAATAAAAACAAAGACGAGGCAAAGATTTCAAATCACAAACAATATTGTGATTTTATTTTGTTTTCATGCTTACATACATCCTGAAAGCTAAACATTTCGACAGATTTGCCTGTCTGGTTGGGTTGATAACTAAATAAAACTTGAAATTTCTCCAACCAACACTTTTATTTTATAAAACCCGACGTTTCGGAGCCGGCTCGGCTCCTTCTTCAGGGGTGCATGACGCGGGGCTGCGTGCAGCTATAAGTAAAAATGGTCGAGGGGGAGAAGAAGGTGGGGGGGGAGGGGAGAATGGGGAGGGGGTGAGATGTGTGTGAAAGGAATGAGAAGGAAGGAGGGGGGTTTAGACGAGTGAGGGTGCCGCAGGTGCAGGTGTGCTCGCTGGCGACTTTTTTCTTTTCTTCTGTGAAGTGGCCAGGAGAGAGCGAAGACCTTGCAAGTACCCTACTGAAAAAACTGTAAGGGGCAATAACCTCACATTTTCTCACACAATCTCACTCAATTCACATAAGAAATCACGTACAAGTCGCATATAATTCCATAAGTTCTCATAGTTTTTTGTACGTTATCATAAATTATGTACGATATTTTATGATAATGATGTGCACCGTATGAGACTCTATGCGATTAAATGAGATTTTATGAGGTTATTGCCCCGTAGAACTTTTGGTTTTTCAGTAGGGTATACAGCAGGGAGGTTGCCTATTGTCCGGTTGATGTTATTTGCGGTAGACTGTATGTGCCATGACTCGAGGAGGCGTCTTTTGCGGTAATTGGTCTCGGTCTCCAAGATGAACGTTTCTTCGAAATTTATTCTGTGGTCGGAATCTTCTGAATGTTCCGACCACAGAATAAATTTCGAAGAAACGTTCATCTTGGAGACCGAGACCAATTACCGCAAAAGACGCCTCCTCGAGTCATGGCACATACAGTCTACCGCAAATAACATCAACCGGACAATAGGCAACCTCCCTGCTGTATACTTGCAAGGTCTTCGCTCTCTCCTGGCCACTTCACAGAAGAGAAGAAAAAAGTCGCCAGCGAGCACACCTGCACCTGCGGCACCCTCACTCGTCTAAACCCCCCTCCTTCCTTCTCATTCCTTTCACACACATCTCACCCCCTCCCCATTCTCCCCTCCCCCCCCACCTTCTTCTCCCCCTCGACCATTTTTACTTATAGCTGCACGCAGCCCCGCGTCATGCACCCCTGAAGAAGGAGCCGAGCCGGCTCCGAAACGTCGGGTTTTATAAAATAAAAGTGTTGGTTGGAGAAATTTCAAGTTTTATTTACATACATCCTGCAAATTGCATGGCTGTGCTTTAGTCTTGAACACTGGGTATGCTGCAGCCGTGTTTCAGCTCCAGATCAGGTGATGTCATGAAGTTAGCTGCATGGAAAAACGCCCTGTTCAGGAAGACATGCAACATTCCACTGCTGTACTCTAATGATGAACAGTTTTGAAAGCAGCCACTCAAGAACAAGACGTAAGGCGGGAATCTACACAGGAACAGGTCAAGTGCTGTATAAGCACGTGGTGATGTCATGAAGTTAGCTGCATGGAAAAACGCCCTGTTCAGGAAGACATGCAACATTCCACTGCTGTACTCTAATGATGAACAGTTTTGAAAGCAGCCACTCAAGAACAACACATATGGCGGGAATCCACACAGGAACAGGTCAAGTGTTGTATAAGCACGTGGTCTATAAAAACATTTTCCCTGAATTGTGCTTCCAAATGGAACATGTGAAAAGTTGTAGGCACTTACATGTGAGCACATGCACATTGCACGAAAGACCACAAACACCCGCTATGTGTAATTGAAAAATGAAAAAGGCGATCCAAGGAGCAGCATGAGTGCATGGTCTTAGAGCAATGCCTCGTAACTATTGGTGTAACCAGTAAGGTTGCACGTAAAATGTGCGAGCGAGGCCTGGCTGTTTAGTGACATGCACTTTCGTAATAGCTGGGATGCTCCTTGAGACACACCAACCTGCAGTAGGTACAGTAACAAGACCCCCAAATATTAAAGGGACACTAAAGACACCCAAGTATGCTCTCAAAATCTAATAAAAGGCATTTCGTGACACTGTCGCCGCATATCCGGCAGCAAAAAATCGAATTATTGTTGAGATATTGCGATAAGAAGTTGAGGTGTTTCTTTTGTTCCCGCCGGTTGAATTCAAACTGTTTTCTCCAACGGCGTAGTCGAGTAGAATGACGCACACTATGACGCAAGAGGAGACTCCGTGATTGCTGCCGCGCGGGGAGAGGAGAATACTTCGCAGGTGCGTGTAGACGGGCGCATCTGCTGCTCCGAGCTCGTATTTCAGGCGCCGCAGGCCCAAACCCAACTATCCGAGCACTCACGAAGTGCCCGAGCCGGAACATCACCGAAACTGAAGTGGACGCCTGTAGCGCCGTGTTAGCTGAGAGACTAGCGGCATCTACCGACAAGGAGATCTACCGGCATCTACCGGCTGATGAGTCCGCGTCATCGCCGGATGATGAGAAAGAGGGCGATGGCGACGCGCACAAGGCTAGGCGTACAAGGCTACGCGCTCTCTCGCGCGGGGAAGGAGGTTTTTCTCGGGCTTTCCACGCGACGCCGCGCGGGCCTCGCGCCGTGCCGGCTTGATGAAAATGTGCGCCGATTTCGTGACACTGTCCCTCCCTTAAAGAATATTGTCCCACAATATTCACAACAGCCACGAACATCGCGCGCACATGCATGCGCGCGAGAAATTATTCGCCGCGAGATCGACCTAGAGGCGGCGCCACCGTCACTCCAGTAGTGTGGATCGGCAGCCGGCAGCGCTCGCAGAAACGCACGCGGCGTAGGTCTGCTTCCTAGTTTACGGCGGGTTTGTTGGTGATGAAAACGTGTCTTCTGGAGTATTTCTGCAATATTGCAGAAAAAAATCCAAGGATTTCGCCAATGCAGCAGAAGAAGAGCGGATTTTAGGAAAACAAAGCACGCAAACACCAGTCTTCTAGATTTACTTTGCACGTTTCTTGCCCTGTACCGCGCTCACGCGCCTAATACTTGGGCCTGCCTAATGACAGCTTTGTTTTTCTTATCGACTTTTAAACAGTTTGCGTGTGTCTCATGCAAGTGAGACCGGCGAATTTAGTGTCAAGCCCACGCAGATACAAAGTTCGTGCTCTGACCTGCAGTAATTTGGATTGAATCGAGAAAGCTTGGTTCATTATATCGTACTTGACTCGAGGATAAAGCAGGTTAAATGTAGCATTGGCAGCGCACTGCATGGCGAGTTGCTTTAGACTGAGTGCACATCAACTCTGGCTCCAGACAACCACGCACAAGTATTTCCCAAAAATGAGATCACGCCGACACTATACAGGAAACCTAGCTCGCCGCACAGGAAAGCTGATTGTTCACGTGTACAGCGCTGAGTGGATTGAATTTGCCGAGATGCTTTCTGCAGCCACTGTCATAGAATGTGATAGTGTATTAATGCATGCGCCATTAACTGTAAATGATTTCCTGAAACCGAGGAAAGTATAAGGGATTTCTGATGTGTGTGATGTTAATATATAACGGTAAATTAGTAGTGTAATTATTTTGTTTTGCAATGCGAATAAATTTCACCGTGTGAGAGAACTTTTACACACTTGACAGAATTTACAATGATCAGCGATTAATTTTCAGTAACGTTAAAGGGCAAGCTACGAATTACTTGCTGCGAAGACATCGTTATAAACTGCGCATGGGCACTGTCATGTTCTGGGAAGCTATTTTACAGGCTGAAAATTTCTTTATCACTAATTATTTAGCAGTGACTAAATCTTATGCGAAGTAAAATATTAGGGTTGCCTCCAAAACAGATGCCAGATATAAAACTATTCTGAAAGAAATGGAGATCATGCATGCGACTACAAAAATGTATTTATTCTCGAACTAAACACTGATATTTAAGCCCGCATGAAGCTGTATTACTCCCCTTATCAGAAATGACGAGTTTTGTCGGAGGACAACACTTGGAAGAAAAGGGATTATAATGAATATAATAGGCTACCAGTAAAGTACATTGATCTACGTGTATTATGTAATATTTAGGGTAACAATTAGGTGCAGGGGATATGTTTCCCAAACATTCGAGCATTTCTCTAAAGCAAAATGTGCTCACTAAAACTTTTACGGATGCACAGAAGCCTTCAAGAACAAAAAAAAAAAAAGAGAAAAGAAATCCATATTGGCCCGGGTATAACGCATGAAAGCGGCATCGGCTATCACGGACAATTGCAGAGGTTGGTTTTGGTGTCGTTTTTTTGTTTCATTATTAACACCACATTTAACACGTGGGATTGTTTATTGTGCAGTCAAATCCCACAGCAGGGGAACGCCTTTCGAAACGGTTGTGATTGAATCCCCCGTTCTCGAAATCAGCAGTTACCCTTACGATTGAGACACCGCGACAGAGGTCTAAAAGCAAAAAAAAAAAAAAGTACGCACACAACTCTATCGTGCACACAGACGGCGTAGTAGGCATAGAGTGGTCTGTTCAAACTGCATTCTGCTATATGAAGCAGTCTGCGGTGGCATATGTTTTAGTAGCTGCGGTATTCCAAACAGAAACGGGAATATGCAATTTCTGAGCGTTTGCATTAACTTTTTTGAGGGCAACGACCTGTTTTGCTTTGACACGGCGGTAACGACAGTACCACTTCGTTTGAGACATTGCATGTCAAAGGATCTCAAGCTCCGAAGACCGCGATGGGTGATGTCCTTATCCATGCATGACATGCACGATACGGACAAGTATATATATATATATATATATATATATATATATATATTTTTTTTAATGAAGTGTGGGGTAATAGACTGTTCATATTTATTTTGCAAGAGGCATATAGGTGAGCAAAAGATCACAGGAACTGCGAAACAAAAACACTCCTGTACACGCCGCATGCGCGTGCGTAAATCACTGCGGGCTGGCACGCGACGCGAAAACGCATCCACACTGAGTAGGTTTCGCCGCTGAGCCGCGAAGGTGGCGACTCTGCTCGATCTCGAGGCCAATATGGGGCAAATGTTCACGTCACGCACATACATTGCACAAATTTCACGAACTGCAATCACAAATACAATACACACATCAGAAGTCTCACAAGTTTCTCAGACTGATGAAAATTTTTTTTTCACACTTCAGTACCTGATATTCACAAACATAACAACGCACTGTTGTTGGATGCACATAGGAATCAACAACACACAACTTTTCAAATGCGAAGCGCACAAACCTAAATTTCCGAGCTTAATTCGAACCTGCGATCAGTGCGTGACACGCTTCTGTCCTCCAGGGATTCTGCCTTCGCTCTAGGCTCTCGCATTTGAGACGCTTCCCTGTTCCCAGATCGGGCTACTGAAAATTCCCTGAGGCATGACTTATAGTCCCCTTGCAAATCACACAACCAATGTGTGCCGATAATTGTCCCTACAACCAGTAGCGCCGACGGATACACGGGAACCTGTGCCAACGCGCACAGACCAACAAAAAGAATCACTGTAGTAGTGCTCTTTTCTAGGCACTGGTATTCCTTCCGCGGAAGGTGGAATATTCCAAGTAATGCCCCCATAAGTAGGAAAAACACTTGGGCTACCTGCATCAACGAAGGCCTAGGCATTCCTGACTTTATTTCCTGTGTTGTCTCTTTCTTTTCGGTTTCCTCCTGAGGTGCTTCGTTTTGTTTATTCTTTTCTGGGGGCTTTTCCTCCGGCTTCACATGGCCTTGCTTGCCTCGCCTTCTCGTTTTCTTTTTAGGTTCACTGCAATGCCCAGGCGCGGAACTTCGATGAGGATCCTCGGGAAATGTTGCGCCCTTGATATTGCCCAACACCAAATCGTAGATAGGGCGTTCCATGCAAAGGGCTGTCAGTTTTCCACAATAACATGGCGTCTGCACTTCCAATTTTGCCTCAGGTAGCAGCTGAATTCAGCCGTCAATCAGCCTCACAGGGCATTTCTCACTAGTCAGATCATTCTCATGAATCAATCTCCGTTTAACAATTACGGCACTGCTACCTGTATCTCGTAGCACAGAAAGTGATTTTCCTCCTATCTTCCCCCTCGAAACCGGCATCCGATTCACCGTAGATCCAGGTTGTGCGTGTACTACGGCGTTCACCACCCGGATTTTTTTGTCCTTCCGATTAACCACTCTCTCTGCTTCCTCCTCCTCTAGGCCGTGCACCACGCGGACGTTCTTGCCATTCTTCAGCTCAACAAAGCCATCGGCATCTTCTTCCTCGAGGCGACATTCCGACTCCGACAGTCCTCGCGCATGCTGCCTGCGGAGCTGCCTTGTCAGCGTCGGGACACGACATCGCTTTGTGGCCCTTCTGTCCGCATTTCCAACAAGAGGATGGATTGTTGGTTGCGAGTTTGCGGCAGTTAGGTGCGATGTGGCCTAGTTGTCCGCAGAGATAACACCTCGGGGGTGACTTTACGCTATGTTGCGTCTGCCGGAATTCGGGCTTTCGAGGGGTTTCAGAATTTGAATTCCAGCTCAAATTTTCGCCTCCATGGGCTTCCAAATATTGGTCTGCCAGATCCATCATTTCGTCCAAGGTATGGCATTTCTTTCTTTTAAATAAAGCGACAGACCAGGGTGACAGCTGCCCAGGAATTGTTCCTTAATTAGGAGCTCACGAAGTGCGGTCCAGCGGTTCAGTCCAGCGGTCAAAATAATGGCTCAATCGCGCAACATACTGTGTTGCCGTTTCACCGTCCATTGGTTTTCCAGTCCTGAACTTCACACGAAACCCATCAGTCGTAAATGTAAACCTTTTAAGTAATGCAGCTTTCACCTTGTTATAGCTGCCTGCATCCTCAGGGGGAAGTCTTCCGAATACACTTAATGCTTCGCCGCTAAGGCAAGTGCTCAAGATGGTAGCACATTCACTGTCTGTCCAATTTGCATTTATGGCGATCCTTTCGAAGCGCAAGAGGAACGCGTCGAGATTGTCCCTTCTCTCGTCGTACTTCGGGATCAATTTACTTGCATCTATCCGCAAGCTGCTATGTCCTTCACTGGAGCTATGCACTTCAGCTGAACCGTTGTTGTTCCCTGAGTTTTGGAGCTGAAGTTTCATAGTAATTCCTTTTCTCGCTGAAATTCCTCTTCCCGCTCCTTTCGAGCCTTCTCTCTTTCTTCCTCGGCTTCCTTTCGAGCCCTCTTTCGTTCCTCCTCGGCTTCCTTTCGAGCCCTCTCTCGTTCCTCTTTTTCCCTCTCTCTTTCCTATTTTTCTCTCTGGCTAACCCATTTGCGCAGTTCGGCACCGGACAACCCCAGCTGGGTGCCAGCCTCAATCAGCTCTTTCAGATTCATATCTGAAGCGCGAACCGTCTGGGTGCAGCCTAAAGTCTGCTTAGCGAACCTCGCCTAAATGCTTCCGCGCGGCACTACCTGTCGCTACCGCTCTGCTGCTACACTGTTTACGACCTCGTCGTAAACTCTTCTAACTCGTTCTCCGTCCTCTGAACTTGAATGCACCAAACGTCCTGTCGCGAACGCCAGAATAATTGTCACCCGTTATAAATTAGGGAGGGATTATTAACGATGCGCCCTTAACGGTGCACACACTCCCAGACACCCTTAGAGTGAGTGGGGTAGCTGTTCCGGTCGCAAAGGAGATGCCCTCGACTTGCGTAGCAAGCTCAGCCGGAATTAAACTACCTTGTAGTGACAGAAGGGGGTGGTCGTTTGGTGCCCAGCGGTCGCCGGTTCAAGCCAGAGTAAGGGTCGGAGCCAGAAGCAACAAACAAAACAAACTTTATACACAGCAACAGACGATACAAAGGGATACACAAGATCACTTGAAATGCACAGACGAGAGGTTCAAAGAATTCAAACGCTAAGCATGCAACTACAGAATGATTCAATAACACAGAGCCAACAGATCAAACACGAGAGAGTTACATAAACAAACACCAAATTGTTCACCGGGCACTGTTGCAGTCCGACGCCTCAAGAGTCACGATGTGGCCGCCATACGAGACGAGCGCCGCTCCCTTGCAGGTTCGTGGGCTTGCCAGCAGCATTGTGATCCCCGGGAGTCCAGCCGAGGCACAGGCGAACACGTCGCAAACACTGACGAACTGAGTGACTGACTGACTCGCAAGCGGCGCGGTCTCTTTAAATAGGGCTAGGGCGTGCCGCGTCTGTTTGTTAGCACGCGTCAAAGCTAGCGCGCACACGCACTTAGCTTCGCTGGTTATAGCGCTCTCTCCTCCTCCCGTCGAGCCGCGCGTCGTCATTGGCTAGGTCCCATAGAAGATTCTCGATTTTTCTGGCGTGTTCCAGGCGGATGAGTCCGCGTCATCGCCGGATGATGAGAAAGAGGGCGACGGCGACGCGCACAAGGCTACGCGCTCTCGCGCGGGGAAGGAGGTTTTTCTCGGGCTTTCCACGTGACGCCGCGCGGGCCTCGCGCCGTGCCGGCTTGATGAAAATGTGCACCGATTTCATGACACTGTTCTTCCTCACTACTACCTTATAACAGCTTTGCTTTTAGTAAGATTGGATTTTTGCAATCAGGAATTGGCATTTTATCTATGCAAGCCCACTTCAGATTTCTCTTTAGTGTTCCTTTAAGGACAGGACTCACAAGTGAAGATTCAGCGATTATATCACTATTGTTCATGCGTCGCGTTACCTAGACATAAAACTGGCGAGGAAAGAAAATTTTTTAAAAAAATTATTTAGCAGTCTTAGGCAAAAACTACGTGGAGATCCATATGCAGAATGTTTCTTACACATCGTCAGAAAGAAGAAAAATGCCACCAAAATTTGGTGTCTACACCCTAGCAAAAATTTCATTATAAAAACCAATATCTTATTTTGTTATTGCCGCCAATAGGCCTATTTGTCCTATATGGTTATTGATTCTGCTGTGGTATTAGTGATGTTGGGATATTGGTACTATTAGGCTATTGGTCTACGAGTGCATTGGTTCTATGAGAATCGCATTGCAGCGGCTGCCTTGTACCACAATGAAAACAAGACGAGGCAAAGATTTCAAATCACAAACAATATTGTGATTTTATTTTGTTTTCATGCTTACATACATCCTGCAAATTGCATGGCTGTGCTTTAGTCTTGAACACTGGGTATGCTGCAGCTGTGTTTCAGCTCCAGATCAGGTGATGTCATGAAGTTAGCTGCATGGAAAAACGCCCTGTTCAGGAAGACATGCAACATTCCACTGCTGTACACTAATGATGAACAGTTTTGAAAGCAGCCACTCAAGAACAACACATATCGCAGGAATCCACACAGGAACAGGTCAAGTGTTGTATAAGCACGTGGTCTATAAAAACATTTTCCCTGAACTGTGCTTCCAAATGGAACGCGTGAAAGGTTGTAGGCACTTACATGGTAAGTGAGCACATGAACATTGCACGAAAGACCACATACACCCACTATGTGTAATTGAAAAATAAAAAAGGTGGTCCAAGGAGCAGCATGAGTGCATGGTCTTAGAGCAATGCCTCGTAACTACTGGTGTAAGCAGTAAGGTTGTACGTAAAATGTACGAGCGAGGCCTGGCTGTTTAGTGACACGCACTTTCGTAATAGCTGGGATGCTCCTTGAGACACACCAACTTGCAGTAGGTACAGTAACAAGACCCCCAAATATTAAAGGGACACTAAAGACACCCAAGTATGCTCTCAAAATCTAATAAAAGGCATTTCGTGACACTGTCGCCGCATATCCGGCAGCAAAAAATCGAATTATTGTTGAGATATTGCGATAAGAAGTTGAGGTGTTTCTTTTTGTTCCCGCCGGTTGAATTCAAACTGTTTTCTCCAACTGCGTAGTCGAGTAGGATGACGCACACTATGACGCAAGAGGAGACTCCGTGATTGCTGCCGCGCGGGGAGAGGAGAATACTTCGCAGGGGCGTGTCGACGGGCGCATCTGCTGCTCCGAGCTCGTATTTCAGGCGCCGCAGGCCCAAACCTAACTATCCTAGCACGCACGAAGTGCCCAAGCTGGAACATCACCGAAACTGAAGTGGACGCCTGTAGCGCCGTGTTAGCTGAGAGACTAGCGGCATCTACCGACAAGGAGATGAAATGAGCATGTTTTTTTCATGGCCTCCGAGATCACCTCCAGCGCACGTTCCTCTTCGGCCGTTCTAATCGGCCGGAGAGAGCGTAAGTTGGAAAAGGGGCGTGGCAGCGTCTTTCGCCGCACCGCGGCACTCGCCACCTATGCATCAATAGAGTCACTGGAAAATTTTCAGAATACCGCAAATGTGCCCGCGGGCGCCATTTTCCTTCCAGACCGCCGGGCCCGGCCGCTGTCTGAACAGCGAGTGACCGCATCCGTAGGCTTGGAACGTGTTTTTAAGGTCAGCAAAACGGGAAGGCTCTGACACGTTTATTCAGACAGTGCCAACACTGATTGTGCGGTCGCTAACTTTAATACGCAGTCAGCAATCGAGGGAAAAAAAGTATGTGGGTGGATCGGCGAAAACTGCAGGTCGCCTGCTATTGCAAATTTCCGGCCCTTTGAATCGACTTGCTTTCTACGCGCAGTGCTGGGGTGTTAAAACATTATAAAATGACGGAGTGTGAAATAGCATGTCAGCGAAGGTCGCAGGAACGTGTAGGCATATTGTTATGTCGTGGAGAATGCAGTCCGGCGGCGCCGCGGGGCCGGGCATGGTAAAACACGAAGCGAGGCGCAGATCGTTATCACGCTCTGAAACGATGAATCGCTTTGTATAAGCAACATAAAGTGAAGCAGCAGGTTCGCCGAGACAGCGTAAACAAACTAAGATACAATTTAGTATCGCCGTCGCGGCGCCAAGAACGCCAAGCAGGCTTTGTTGAAGCATATTGTTTTGTGCGAACTTAATTTCTTTTTTTTTTCGGCGCCGTCATTAAGCGAACGAAAACTAAAGCACTGGCCTCACCCATTTTCAGCATGAATAAAAAACGTGGCTTACTATATCTTCGCTACCCTGTCGGAAAAAACTACAGAAAATTTTCTGATGTTACGACAGAATTTCTGTGCTGTTTTTGACGGGAAACCCTTTGTGACAACAGAACATTCTGCAGTAACATCAGAAATTTCTGTAGTTACAACAGAAACGTGCAACAGAACTACAGACAACAGAAATATACTACAGAAAAACTACAGAACTACAGAAAACTACTAAAGAACTACAGAAAAATCTGTTGGTTACGACAGAACTACAGGATATTTTGTCGTATTTTTGACACAGTTTTGTAGTTTTTTTCGACTGGGTATCACCGCGCGGTTGTGAATATTGTACTTTTTATTGCTTCATGGTATCGCCTGATATTCCATCGCCGTACATCTCGTGCCGCCAATTTGCCAGAACCTCGCTCATTAACTGCCGTCAAAAATTGAAATGGCATCAACATCGTACATTGAAGGTTCACACACATTGTCCAGAAGTCGCCTGCTGCGAACAGGCAACAAATATAATCGGTTGGTTTAGTTTATGGTTTAACATCTCGAAGTGACTCAGACTATGAAACACCGTTGTGGAGAGCTCCGAAAGTTTCCACCCCCTGGGTTTCTTTAACGTGCCACTATAAATAAAAAACTAATAAATCTGTGCATAAAGCTTTATGTACGTTTACATTAGCAATAAAAATAAAAAACGAAGAGGTGCGCGCGGTCATCGATCCGCCTACGAGCACGCGCCCATACGCTTTCATGCACGAGTAGAGTGTGTGATTTCGCACAGCTGATATTAGATGTATCTGCTGCCAGCGGGCTAGATATTCACCTTACTGTGAGGGTAGCTTTAGCAAAATTTCTGGAGTAAAATGGATGCTGCATATTCCTGTGCTGGAAGGTAAACACATATACTGCGTTGCGATCAGGCGCACCATGCTCACGTTGAGTATTTCCTACGCTTCTTTTGCGGCTAAATGAAAATAATTTGAAACCATTGAACCAGCGTATCTAGTACAAGGTGTTCCTTGAGGCACGAAGCTTTGCCGGTCGGTTCTGTGAAGCCACACTGATCACCAATGCAGATCACTTTTTTCGTTCAGGCACAGAGAACACACCTTTCCTAACGCAGGCCTGGTGCCGCACCCAAAAGCCCAACATAATCTTTCACGTGTACACTGCGAGAACCAATCGAAAAATAGAGGAACTCCAGCACAAGACACGTATTTCGCGCGCGCGCTTGGAAGGAATATGGCGACGTGAGGTCACGTGACGTGCATCAGCCATTAGGCGAGCCTTCGGCGCGCGGAAAACGAATGTGGTACTTAGAAATTTTCAGTGACTCTAATGCATCAATAGAGTCACTGGAAAATTCTCTAATGCATCAAGTGTTCCGCCGCAGCTTGGCGCGAACTATAAAACACGAGTTTCCTCAGCTTGCGCTCGTACCACAGTCGAGCTGCCAGCTTTAAAATACCACGGGCAAGACGGCAGCCAGCAATTTCGCTAATGTTAAAGTACTAATAATATTTGTAAGTAAGCGTCCTTCGTCTCCGCGCTGTTATTACTTAAAAATATGTACCAACTAGCTCAACTTTCCGTGTTATTGTACTAATAATATAAGGCTCACATGCACAAAGTTAGGCAGTGACTACCCGAACCTGCATGCTTGCCCGAAGCATGCATGCGTGCTCTGGCGCTCTCTGCTGCGGTTCCGCGTCTTTTTTTTTTTTTTGTCGCCGTACATTTGCGAGTTCATTAACTCGCTAAATACAGTATTTACGAGTGCGGCGACTTACATAAACATCCATCGCAGGAATGCAATTCTCTAAATGGTTCCGCCACAGACATCTGATTATTGCTTACTTAGATGCATCTCACGATAGCTATTTTTTTTCTCGCACGGTTTTAAAGCAGCCTTGGAAGATCGTAAGCACGCAAGTTCGATAGAGTCCTTACGAAAAACAATTTACATGGGGTTTTATAATATGCCTTATGGCAAGCTTGCTTAATAAAGAAAAGTTCGATAAAGGTGAAGGGTAATCGGGCTACGTTCAGGCACCTCTGCCGTCATATGAGTATATGCGAGGTTTTCGGAAGTGATCCCGATAAAAACGGATCAGTTTATAGGATCGAAAGTGAGGAGAAGCTATTACCTCGTTTGTAAACTACGCGGCCCGCCATAGCATAAATGTGCGATATTATCAAGCGAGTTTCAGCTTATTTCTTGTTTTCACTTCTTTGCATATGATACAGACTTGGTGCAGTGCTTTTATTTTTAATTTTTACTCCTATGCCTATACACGCAGAGGGCCAGACCGAGCAAATGGGTTATTTCAAACGAATTATGATTAGACTATAGAATGGCACTATCATACACGCCTGCCACACTAGTTAGAATTTTTCATTTACTTTTAATGATATGCAAAGCTTATCAGAACATTTTTGGCACTAAGCCTCCGCCGGTAGTAATGATACTAGCTACTTTCTGAACAAAATTACGAGGCAAACACTGTGAGCAATTTAAAAAAGACGCACATTTTCTTTATTTACAAAACTCAAAAGGTGGACAAAGAGAAAAACAATATGGGCAAGCACAATCAAGAAGTACACACAAACTTTCCGTTATTTACAAAGTTCAATCACCACATGACTACTTGCGTAGTTTTCTATTCGCTAAGACAAAACAGGCAGACTAAACACGCAGCTCCTATCTTGCTCAGCAGGTTTTTTTTTTCGGTAAGCTGCTTGATCAATTACTATTTTTCCTGGGTTGATTAGGTGTGGCCTAAGCAACGTTTCTATGATTATCTTCGTTGTTTCAGTGGCGTGGTCCTTTCTTGGTGCACAAAGCTAGAAGAGTAAGTGAGTAAGTTGTTGAAGTAAGCAACACAAGCTAGCGACATGTACGTTACACATATAATGTAGCGATGTACGCTTCACTGGAATTTGTTATATTTGCAAGCAAGCGCAGAAGCCTTAGGATTAAAAATGTGGAGGAAAACGAATGTCTCATCAGTTCACCAAACTGCAACAAGACCTTGCAGCTGAGAAACATGCATGCCTTTGACCACTCGAGCATACGCTCGTAACGTTGATTGACTGCCGGCTTCACGAGTGACCGTTAGGCACGCAACGACTACCACCTACACGAGGTAGTTTTGACGAGTAACTGTGTCACAAGCAAAGAAAACTATCTACACGAGCACAATGCGTAAATTCTAAGTAGAACGGAACGCATTATATGTGAACGCAGAAAGAACAACACTCCGCTTCAGTAGTAAACACAACACTTAAATTGTGAAACATTTCGGACACACCTTGCGGTCAGTTTTTGCTGGAAAACCAGCTAAAAATGAAAGGCTACGTGACACGCTCGTGACAAATTTTTCGTCAATGTACACGCTCAAGAAACGAGAGAACCGCCAGCGGAGATACGTCGCGAGCAGGCTCGACGATGCACCGGCGCATAGGCGCGCACTGCCGCCTGGTGGCTGGAGGAACTGACAAACTTACAACATTTGGCTGGGGCGCGCGCCGATTGGGACGGCCGGAGAGAAACGCGCGCGAGGGTGATCTCGGAGGCCATGATTTTTATATTTGCTTTGCAACATTTACCTTATCTTTTCGTCTTTTCGCCATCGTTTACGTGTGATAAAAGCATGCTATCATATTCGAGACAAAACCGAGTACCACATTCAAACGGTCAACGTAATTCGCATTTGTCAGCCTCCGGGATCCCTTGCGCATCACGTGATTTTTAGTTGCGAGCCTCGGCCGTTTCGGCTGTGGCGACGATACCTGTATTTCTGTTCTTCCTCTTTACTAACTTATAACAGCTCTGTTATCAGTAAGAGTGGCTTTTTTGTAACCAGTAACTGGCATTCTATCGATGCAAGCCCACTTCATTTTTCTTTTTAGTGTCCCTTTAATGAGCCTTAAAGGCCAGCCTACTTGTGGTAAGGTTGACAATGCAAATGTAGTGCAGTCAGTAACCATGCAAGTAAAGTAGGCAGCTTGATGATACCGCAGTAGTCACAAGGATTACATATGTTGGTTGATAATGACCTCTTTGGGGTTTTACCAGTGTTGTCACAGGAGCCATGATAGAGTCCAAGACATAGCTTAGAGCAGATCAAAGCCGGCAGTGATAAGTGAATTAAAAGCACATTCTTATACCTGGAACGGCTGCTACCATGATTTGTCCCCAATTGTTCCATAACATCCAGTTAGCAAAAGAAAGTCTGAAATAAGAGCTTTCATAAAGTTAGAGTGCAAAAAACAACAAAGCTCTCATCACCCCAAGTTGCCCTGATGCTGCATAATGAATGCAAAGCACGAAAAAATGCGCAAGAATTTCTGGATTCTTTTCAAGTCTGCTACAGTGTGCTAAAAGCAGTATTCATAAAAATAATTCTGCCATGCAGCATCAGGCCAATCCAAGTGATGAAATGTACTGCATTAATGGTACAGTATCAGTACTGCACAATCTACCTGCAGTGAAACTGCTGGTGAAAGTAACCTTCCTCTTAGCATGGTGATATTCTTTCGCCAAGGACTACACTGCTAAGTAGTATCTCGAACTATAGCCACCCTTTGTAAAGCCAAGCTTAACGTAAGTTAAAAAAACTCTGTGCCTGACTTCGGTGGGGTGCAGCATCTCACATAATCATTGTTACGGGGAATATTCACACTACGACAGCTGTCCACACCACTAAGTATGATCATAGCAGAGCACAGATCAGTGCTCGTCTGCATCTTCTTCTGCAAGTCTGTCGCACTTCCTTATCTTCAGCACGACCAGCAAATACCGCTCAGTAACACTACCCCCCCCCCCTCGGGAAAAACACATTCCCGGTGCGTTCTACGTTAGTGAAACAGAACGTGCATAATAGGGCTTCAGGCGGGACACATGCACTATTTCAGAGGATGGCGCTCTGGACGAGGATTTCGGAGGCACAGATTCAACTTCGTATGTGACGTCGGTCACGGGGCGCAAAACTCGGTAAGGGCCTGTGTAACAAGGAAAAAGTGTTTCACACAAGCCCACGCGACGGCACGGGAGCCACAGCAAGATGAGTGACCCAGGAGTGTAGTGGACATCACGGTGGCGACTGTCTTACCGGAACTTTTGAGTCTTGGGATGCAGAGAGCCTGGAATAGGCTATCCGGCGGGCATCATGATCGTGGGCTACGGCATCACTGGCGTAAGTACGGGGGGCGTCTGCCGCGGATAGTGAGGTGTCGAAGGGCAGTAGCGGGTGTCGGCTAAATAACATATAAAATGGAGAGTATCCAGCGGTACAATGGACAGATGAATTGTAGGCGGATGTCACAAAGGGTAGATGAACGTCCCAATCCCGGTGGTCGTCAGACACACATGGACAGCATGTCTGTGAGGGTACGGTTTAGACGTTCCGTGAGGCCGTTGGTCTGGGGGTGATAGGCTGTGGTGAATTTGTGGCGGACGGAGCACGGAGAATTTCGTCAACCACTCGCGACAGGAAGCAGCGGCCATGGCCAGTTAGTAGTTCACGAGGGGCACCATGATGTAGAATCACGTTTTGTAGGAGGAAGTCGGCGACGTCTGTGGCGCAGCTTGTCGGGATGGCTCGGGTAATAGCATACCGCGTAGCATAATCGGTGGCGACGGCGATCCATTCGCTCCCTGAGGAGGAAACTGGAAAGGGCCCAAGAAGGTCAACACCTACACGGGAAAACTACACGGGAAAGCAGGTCAGTGGGTATGGGGAGCGGCTGCAAATGGCCTCCAGGCAAAATTCTGGACTTCTTTCGATGCTGACACAATCACATGCGGCAATGTATTGCTGGATGAAGCGGTAGAGCCCCGCCCAGTAGAAACGTCGGCGCAGGCTGTCGTATGTGCGAGAAACACCAAGGTGGCTAGCCGTAGGAGCATCATAGAACTGGTCAAGGATGGTGGAACGCAGATGTTGAAGAACGACGAGCAAAAGGTCTGCGCCGTCTGGTAGCATATTGCGTCGGTATAGGGTGTTCTCGTGGAGTACATATAAGGCAAGAGATTGTATCAAAGCGGTCGCAGGTCAGACGGAGGATAATGGAATGGAGCATAGGATCTAAGTGTTGTTCGTTGACAATGTTAGAAAAGGCCGACACAGACCAGACACATGCGTCATTGTCAGAGTCGGTAGGATTAAGGGAGTCGACGGGATGACGGGACAAGCACTCGTACCTTGGTGAAGCCGGCCGGACTTGTACATGACGGAAAATGTGTACTCTTGTAATCGAAGCGCCCAACGCCCCAAACGGCCTGTAGGATCTTTGAGGGAGGAAAGCCAACACAAGGCATGATGGTCTGTTATAACAGTAAAAGGGCGGCCAAACAAATAAGGGCAGAATTTTGTAATAGCCCAAACAAGTGCCAAGCACTCTTGCTCTGATAGAGTAATTTTGTTCGGACGTAGATAGGAGGCGACTGGAATACGCAATCACCCTTGTGCGGCCGTGTTGTCGCTGGGCAAGTATAGCTCCAATGTCATGGCCACTTGCGTCGGGGCGGAGTTCAGTATTGGCAGATGGGTTGAAATGCGCCAAGACGGGTGGAGTTTTGAGAGCAGCAATAAGTTTCGACAAAGCTGCAGCTTGTTCAGGCGCCAAGAGAATGAAACGTCTTTCTTGAGGAGATTGGTGAGAGGACGAGCTAGGGCTGCGAAATTTGGGACGAATCGTCGGAAATAAGAACATAGGCCAATAAAGCTTCGAACATCGCTGGATGAACGTGGAGTGGGAAGATCTCTGACGGCACGAATCTTGTCGGGGTCGGGCTGAACGCCGGCAGCATTAACCAAGTGACCAAGGACTTTGATTTGTTGGTGACCAAAGCTGCATCTTTTGGAGTTTAGGTGCAGTCCGGCGCGGCGAAAAAGCGCTAGGATTGTAGAAAGGCGACGGAGATGGCTTTCAAATGTAGACGAGAAAACTATTACATCGTCAAGATAACCCAAACAAGTGGTCCGCTTGAAGCCTCGGAGCAGAGTCCATCATTCGTTCGAAGGTTGCTGGGGCATTCCAAAGGCCAACAGGAATGGCTTTGAATTTATAAAGGCCGTCAGAGGTAATGAACACTGTTTTTTCACGGTCTCTCTTATCGACAGAGATCTGCCAGTAGCCAGGATGAAGGTCGATGGACGAAAAGTAGCTGGCTCCGTGCAAAGTATCAAGCGCGTCGTCAATACGCGGAAGACGACAGACATCTTTTCTGGTTATCTTATTTAAATGACGATAGTCAACGCAGAATCTCCAACTGTTATCTTTATTTTTGACCAACACAACAGGGGATGCCCAGGGGCTACTGGAAGGCTCAATTATGTCGTTCGCCAACAATTTGTCGACCTCTGTTTGGATGACGCGTCGCTCGGCAAGCGAAACACAATAGGGCCGCCTGTGAATAGGACTGGCGTCACTGGTGTCAATGCGGTGACTGACAACTGTAGTTTGACTCAATGGGCGGGTACCGAAGTCAAAAAGGTCACTATAGGTGAGCAAAAGCTGTTTTAACTCTGCGGCGAATTCAGGCTGGAGATCAGCTGCAATCATGCCTTTACCAGGATCAGGGCGCGATGTAGAGGACGAGGGAGGGGTTGCAGGGACGGCATTTGGATTATCGGTAGTCAGAGCTGAAATGGCACAATCGGTCATCGGGGACAGCGCTGCTAGTGAAATTCCCTCGGGCAGAACTTGAGTTGACAAGCTGAAGTCAAGGACCGGGAGAGTGGTACGGTTCTGGGAGATATGCACAATCAGATGAGGAAGGATGACGTGCCGCTGCAGAATGACATCAGCAATGGGACACGCGAGATAGTCGCCGTCTGGGACGGGTGGGAATGGCGACATAGGGATGTAAGCGGCAGCTTCAGGAGGAAGGCGGCAGAACTGTGATGATCGAAGGCAGGGTGAGCAGGAGGGGTCTTCAGAGCAGAGCAGAAGGTTTAAGCGAAGTAGACCGGTAAAGCAGTCAATGAGGGCAGATTGGGCTGTTAAAAATTCAATGCCGAGGATAACGTCGTGGGGGCATTCTTGGAGGAGGGTGAACAATACTGGAGCATGACGGCCACCAATGGTAACGCGCTGTGCACATGCCAACCACGGCAGCAGGGCTTCCATAGGGGAGAAAACCTGGGCCAGGGGGCGCTGCGCCGCTCTGTGCGTCAGAGCCCTCCATGGAGACCCCGTCAAAACCTCCGCGCAGTGCGGCCGCGTCATCTGCTCCTTGCCGCATAGAAAAGCATGCTGGCGTCTGCTCCGCGCTGCTTTCCAGCACGTGTTTGCGCGCGCGCGCTCGGTTGTTTCTCTCCTCCTCCGGCCGCGTTCTGGCCGCCGTCGCGCTCCAACAAAGGGGGCAAGAAAAAAAAACGAATGAAAACGTGACGGCGCGCTTTTTCGCAAAACTCGTGTTGAAACGATCGTTGTCGGTTTTTTTAGGTATCTCGTACCGGCTCGTATCTCGCACCTCTGTTTGTAACTAGCGGTGCCGCAGCAGCCATCGCGGAACCAAGTCGGCCTCAAGAAACAGATATATGTCATTAATGTCATCACTCGGCGCTTATAAAGGGAAAACACATACGTCAATCGTTCTATCCTCATACGCGATCCTGCTTCGGGAGCTCAAAACTGCGCATTCGCTAGAGAAGATAACTGAACTAGGGATTGCACAGCGTAGCTGTGGAATTAAGAAGACAAAGGTTTACTTGGAGAGATGTCCCCGCCTGCATGAAAAGTCGTCAGGCATTTCCTCGCTCTTCGTCTCGCGGAGAGAGGAAACTGCCGAAAAATTGGCATGCCTCGGCTTCTCGTCAGTGACCGAGGTCGTCAAGAAACCCCTCATCGTTAAAGGTAGATAAGTCATTGATTTCGGATGGCAGCGCCACAGCAGCGAGCTCCCCCTGACCACTGTCAGCAGGAACCAAAGGGTAAAAAGGGTAAGGCGGCATGCTGTGTGCCTTTGTAGCGAACACGTCCTAAACGCGCCGAAAACAGGCACCATGGCGCCGGCAGCAACGCCTAAAACGTCTGTCCCCAAAGAGTAAGCCCGTTATACTAAGTGGCACGGGCTGAGGCTCTTTATTTTTCTTTCCTTTTCTGCCTCAACATAACATATGTCCCCAAAGAGTTGAATAGGCCCCTTTCAAGTGAGCAGTCACAAATGGAAAGGAAGCTCCCCAACCAGCGCCCGGAGCACTCGTCGCTGTGAACACGCGTATCAATTCTCAACGAGAAGGCTGGACCCTTCATTCTCTGAACAACATGGAAGAGACATCAAGAGGTGTCGCTCAAGCCCTTCAATATACCTGTCGCTTGCCTCTGCCTTCGAGTACCGAATTCGCGTTCATGTTGATTTTTTTTGTCTGAGCCTGCCAACAAGCGCTCTTTGAAAACAATGTCCGCGGCGATCAATTAATCCTAATTTCTCACTTTCGTAAGCACCGATAAAAAGCGTGCTTCCAGCCAGCCCCTATGTCAGCCGGGGCACAGAAAAAAGCAAAAATTAGAAACGCCACTTGGCAAAGAGCGCCGGCTTTGCGCGCACAGACGCACGACCATCCCCCCTCGTCCTCACTCTCCTTCTTCCGCTCCGCGTGCACGTGCGGCTGCTGTGGCACGAGCTCCCGAGCGAGCGGGCTGCGCAGACTCCGCAGACAGCCGTGCGCAGCGCGGGCGCGGATGTGCGTAGGTTTTGTAGTTCCTCTCCGCTCCGCTAGAAACCGAGCGCTGGCGTCGCGGAGCAAACTCCAGCTTTGGTTCCCTATTGGCGACGCGAACTGTGGGCGCGACGGCTGGAGTAAGGGCTTCTTTGAGGCGACGTCGAAATGAGGAGCTGAGAACGGACAGTTGAGCGCCGGTATCAATGAGAGCAGAAACGGGAGCACCATCCACAAGGACGTCGATGCGATTATTTTGTAGGGCAGGGGTCAGCAGAGGTTTTTCAGTCCGGGACACAAATGCAGCGTCAACTCCGGAAGCTGCATTGGCTAGCTTTCTGGTATGTGGCTGGAATAGGACGTGGACAAACTGCGGCGAGGAAAAGGAGAACGCGAGCGTCGGGTCTGCATGGATGGTGAACGGTTGGCAGCACGAACAGAGACACCGGGGTCAACACTGGTCTGGTCGTGGGAAGGTGAGGAATAGTGAGAGGTATAGTCTCCGCGGCGGTCGACGTAGGTGAATTGAAGAGATGGCGTGTACCAACGGCTACGGCAGTAACAGGAAATGTGGCCTACGCGGGAACAAGTAAAGCAGATGGGGCGATTGTCATGGGTACGCCACTCATTCGGATTGCGGTACCGATATCGGGGCGTGAAACCGGCGGTGGGTGAGGAAGCTGCAATTACTGGAGGGGCAGGTCCTGAATCCATGGTGTCGGTGCGGCAGGTAGAAGGGAAATCCATATGCACAATCTCTTGGCGAACAACAGCCTGAATGAGTGATATTGTAGCCAAGGTGTTGTCGGGGGTATGCGAGAGTGAAGCTGAGGGAGTCGTTGCCTCAAGCTCTTTTCGGACGATGCGGGTCAAAGTAGTGTCATTAGTTGGCGGTCGAGGAGTTGGAAGATCGACACAGGAGGAGCTGGCAGCCGTGTTCGGTAGCCGGTCGAAGCGATGAGATATGCGCCTGTGTTTCGCTTGTTCGAAACGTCGGCACACGTGTAGCGCAGAGTCCACGGTGGAACAATATCTGCATAAAAGGAGGTTGAAAGCACCGTCGGCAATGCCTACTATGTGGCCGGCTTTATCCTCCTCAGGCATGGTGTGATCGACTATGCGGCACAGGGATAGGACGTCCTGTATATAAGTGATGTCAGACTCTGTAGACGTTTGGGCGCGAGAAGAGAGCGCCTTTTTGGCGGTGAGGTGACGGCCAATGGGCTTTCCGAACAGGCCGTGGAGCTTCTGCGTACAGATATCCCAAGATGTGAGGTCCTCTTCATGGGTTTCAAACCACACCCGCGCTGTCCCAGTCAAATAAAAGATGGTGTTAGCGAGCATAAGTGTGGGATCCCACCTGTTGTGCTCGCTGACTCGTTCGTATAGGGCCAACCAGTCGTCGACATCAAAGTCGTCGGTCCCACTGAAGGTTCCGGGGTCACGGGGATGGGCCATGACGACAGCATGTTCGGCGGCAGTAGATGTAGCGGCGTCAGTAGTCATAGCGGTGGTAGCGATCTGTCGGCCGCTGCGAAGATCTAGCTTGTGACGGGGATTGAAGGATTCACCTCCACCAAGATATGTTACGGGGAATATTCACACTACGACAGCTGTCCACACAACTGGGTATGATCACAGCACAGCACAGCACAGATCAGCACTCGTCTGCGTCTTCTTCTGCAAGCCTGTCGCACTTCTTTATCTTCAGCACGACCAGCGAATACCGCTCAGTAACAATCTGATGGATAAACCTAGTCACAAGAGGTGTGGATCCAATTACGCAGCCACCAGTCTATGCCTATTTACACATTTTTGGGCTGGCTTTCTAGTTTTAAACCTGACTGCCAGCGCTTCACGTCATCATAGTGAAGTTGCATCACCGGCCGTTCCGAGGTGCCAACCATCTGATAATGAAGTTGTTTTTTTTTGCGGGCCGTATGTAAATCCAAACGTAGTTCAACAGACGAATACAGCTCATCTCAATCTATGGTGAACCAAAGTTATCACCTCACTTGGACAGTTCCCTTGAATGAGATCAGTGCGGCCATCACTGCCAGACTGTGCTGGCAGCCATCGGGCCCGTTTCCGTCATTGTTGGTCTTTGTCAGTGCCTTAAATAAGCTCTCAAAAATTAGCTGAACTCCAACGCAACCTTAAAACACTTACACAGGGCGGGATGACCACCATAGAAGAGAAACCTTTTATACTTACCGAGGAGTAGCATGGCAAGGTGAGTAGCATATTGTAGGCCTTGTAGAAGTTGCTTCACATTCTTGAGTGTTGCCAAAAGTTATATCATTTAGTCCTTCAGATGAAATGCCGAAAAATCGCTCATAATGATGGCTAATTTTGAATTATAGTAACAGATAATTAGAGCAGGATTCTAGCCGCACAGGTTATTTGCAAACACATGTTTGCACAAACCGAACTTGCCGTTGTCACCGCCAAGTTGTCATTCGCTATTCGTCTAGTCTAGACTTTGGAATTACTATTTTTGGCTTCTCGAGGCTAAAGCCATAGACACTACAACGACAGCACTCAGTGCGAAAAACGTGCATTAGTCAAATTATATGGCAAGTAATAAGTGACATATTTAAAATACTGCTATATTATTTTTATTTTTTCTTGCAAATACTTCTTTTCGCACCACTTCGCTTTGAGCGATGTAGGCGATCATCCGAACGTGCGTCGTCCGCTGCGCTAGCAGACAGCAGCTGAAGGAGCCTCGTACATATACCCGTGGGATAAAATTATCACCGCAAAAAGATAACATTTCTGACATCATGTTGCTTGCAAAACCTCACAGCGGCAGCCAACTGGTGTTGCAAATGGATCATCTCCGGTAAGCGGAGCAGGATCTTTAGAACGCTGATAAAAGTGGCAATCTCATGCACAAAGCAGCCAGGAAAAACAAAAACACGATGTACGATCCATTTCGTATAGTAATACTATTAAGACATATTTATACATGCCAAACCAATATGGATAGTTGTACTGGTTGCCCATGCACAATTCGTATATTTGTGTCGCACAAATAGACCAATATATCCATGTATCGGACCAGTACCTATTGTCAATTGGACTACTTCATATTCGTAATAGTGCTATACAAAGTCAAACAAGGCCAAATAGATCCAAACAGAAATCCCACAGAACCAATAAATGTTCTGTATTGGACTCATACAAATCTGTATTGGAATGTTTGCTAGGGCACTCCTTCAAGGTCCAATGCAGGCATTCAACAACCTACAGTTGAAGTTGAAGGGAACTCTGAGAACATCTGCTTAAATAAACTGAAAGTTGGTTTAAATAAAGTGGAGGTCTGGATCAACAAAGGTGCACTGTAATAAGCCCTATGTTTAGCTTTGTGCAGTAGCGATAGTTCGCAATTTATTGCCTAACTATAAAGAAGAAAAAATATATGTAAAGAGAATGTAGGATTTGCATGTGACATTAAAGGCCCACTGTCCAAGGTATGACCTTTTAAGCAAAGGAACCCAATGTTTCAATCAGGTACTGGTGATAGTCTGTGCAAAGTGCTACAGTGGTATGCGCACCACAAAGCAGAGAAAATACAAATCAAAGCTCTCTCATCATCTCCTTTGGGAAACCAGCTTCCCAGTTTTCTACGCTGTCTCGTCAAGCCGCGAGGTTGACGTCAGAATCGCAACGACATCCACTGGTCCGTCTCGCTGACTGACGGGTGAAGGATGGGCGTACACCACTAATTGTGCCCGCTTGCTGTGCACTTGTCTCTCGCCAGGGCCGGACTGAATTAAGCAGTCTCGCCTCTTTTGTTTTCGCGCACGCAGAGTACCATGCCTCACCTCCCGCCAAACGCGGAGGAAGGGAAATTTGGCTTGCGGACGCTAGACGACCGGGCAGGAGAGTGAAAAACCTTTGAGAGGAAGCGGAAGTAGAGGGAATGCAGAATCGTTTGATTGCGGTGGCTGTAACTGCGTTAATAATTACTCTTTTAAAAAACTCTTTGCGGCCTTTCATTCTGGGGGCGAAGTCTAAGTCACCAGGGAAGAATATATTTGCGACAGGAGGGTGGAAAGTGGCCCTTTAAGATGCAATATTGGCTTCAAAATAGTCTGAATGATGAATATGCAAGAAAACTTCAAGCAGAGTGAATGACATTAGTGAGGTCAGTTTTGCTGAAGGTTGGTTGGCATGGCATCCAAACAGCTCACCTGTCTTTGTCACCAGATTAGGCTGGATTGAGCTTTCATTCACGTTGTTTCGCGTGCTTGCTACTTTTATCACTTTCTTGTTCTTATAGAACAGGCTTTGGTGGTGAAATTCGACCTATCGGGCCAGCCTCCTTGTGTGCAGGGGAGACATTAGTATCATCGTGGAGCATACTTAGACTGACAGGTATTGTGAGGGGAAAGCTTATAAAGAGACACTGATGACTGCTGTCGATGTATTGATCTTGGTTTTAATTGATTGCATATTTCTTTCTGTGCATTCTGCTGTCTCTCCAGCTGCAAAATACACGCTTATGGCCGAGGAAATTGAATTTAAAAATTTTCCCCTCGCTTCATTCAAACTTGGGATGTCTGCACCGTGAAGAACTTGCTTTTGCCATTTATAAGGGAATGGCAATGTGGCATAGTCTCCAAGGCCAGTGCCCAGATTTTGGCTTCATACATGTGGTTCGCTTGCAAAATTAATTGGCTAGAGCATAATGATGCCTTTTTTCGTATTCATATTTGTTATTTGTGAACTGCACGGAACATACGGATTCTTACAGGAGGCAGCCGGTGTGCATTGCCTAGGATGTACAGCCTTTGTTAAAAGTTTAGAGCTCAGAGGGTTTGCTTTTAAGTCGTATATTATGACTTCTAGAAGTAGAGGGTGTACACTAGGGTGTACACTATTTGTCAAAACTTCAGAGCTCAGAGGGTCTTCTCCTAAGCCGGGCAGGGAAGCTTCTTTAGCATTCCTGTAAGTTCTTGCCATTGGAAAGGCTAGGATGAAAAATCTTCTACAAGAGATTTACGAGGCTGTAAATGCATTACGAGCCACATGGTGATGCTCAGAAGCAGGTTTCCTGGACTCTAAACTTTTGAAAAGACTTTACACCTAGAAAATTGCCCATACAAGCAGGCATAACTCGGAGAGCTAAGCTGAGGTTTGTGTGGCGTATAAACTTGCGCATCCCTTTTGAGGGCAGGGCCAGTGAGTGTCTGTGTGTGTGCGTGCACACACACACACAGACACTCACAAACTTCCCATCCTCGGTTACCTATGTTTCATTGATTAAAGACTGATCTTACTTGCTCAGTGACATAAAGGTACTGACAACTTCCATCGCAGATACTTGGTTGCTACTTAGGTTGGAAACCTTTTAGGAGATGGAGGCAGGTAATTTTTCACAGATACTGATAGTCTTATCAAAGGCATGGCAGGGTTGTGCCTGTAGGCATCTGAATAATACACACTGGAAAGCACTAGCTAACAGAATTTAAATTGAATGTAATGCACTTCATTTGATGATACGGCGAATAGGGCTACAACTCTGCTGGGCCCTCGTATATCCACATCAGGACTCAAATCTGCCTTCAAGGTGTGAATTACACACCTTTTTGATTGATTCCTCTTCATCTGAAATCATTCGCACCTTCACTGTTTAATGTCAAAAAATATCTAGCTAAAACCGCTTTTTTTCTGTTGACTTCTTATTGCCTTTGCAATGGGAAGGAAGTATCTAGCACTCGAAAATAATTTAACTGGGACTCTGTCAGGTTAGCATAATGAAGTTTATTGCTTATTGTATAGAGAAGCGCAGCCACCAGCTTTTCCACTGACCTGTGTTGTTGATTTCGACCTTATCGGAAGGAGTCATTAGTGTCATCACTAACGTCTTCACTTCCTCAAACAATGTAACTCTCAGTGTCTTTAACATCTTCGAAGAACAAGCACGTCGACAAAGCAAAGCTTTTCCTCTGACAATGGGCTGTTAATACATGTGCCACTTACACCAGACACTTTTTTTATTATTCATGTTGCCGTGTAAAGAAAATGGTCAAGTAGTAGAACAAGCAGTTGATGATTTAGTAGTGCCTCTGTCGAGTGCCATATGACTAGGTCATGTATTTTATGGTGTTTGTTTCGATGGATGTTTTTCAGTGTTTGTATACACTTTTTAGAAATGGGGTGTTTTTCAGCTAGCTGCACGGTGCAAACTGGTAAACGCGGGGATTACTGGTGAAACAAATCCTCAAAGCTCACAAGGTCATAGAAGCAAAAAGACACAAAAAGGCAAGCAGGCAAGTTCCCCTTCAGAGTAAACCCAAGAATGTTGCCACTTGACACTTCAAGTGGACTTCCAGCAGACTCTAGGTAGGAAATGGAAGGCAGGCATTTGTGCTCGTGATATGAGGCAATATTCCACCACACAAAACTTTCCTTAAATTGTTTTTTTAGCTGAACGAAACGAGCTTCACCCCCTCACCCCTTGGTACCCTTATGTCGAATAACAAACATTTTACACCCCCAAGGAACGAAGTCAAAAGCGGGACTAGTTCAATGAAGTAAAAGTTCTTTTGTTTGGAAAAAAATCCTTGAGGAGAAGCTGAGAGATTTCTTTATTGGGTCCATTGCTACAGCAACAAATATACCAGGGCAGCAGAGCCCAGACCGTCTTCCACCCCCAGACTGTTTCCTGAGTGCCTGCAAACCCGTTTCTCTAGTCTTAAGGGGAAGAAATGGGAATATTTTCATCAAGCATGGGTCCTAGTCTCGCTTGAACATACCAAAAACCGAAACTGTTCAGCTTTAATTGATTCAGTAATTTTTTCTACCAGTAGGTGGTTTATGAGTGTTTTTCAGTTCAAACTGGAAAGAACACAGTCTACGTATAACCTATGCCACAGGCAAAGCTTTACTCGTCCAAAATGGTTCATGGGTTAACAGACTGGCACACTTAAGGAACTTTAAACCACATGTGCTTGCAAAGCAAACATGTAAACACACATTCAGTGTAGCCACATTAGAGTTAGCGTAAATCACGGAGGTGTACTCTCTGAAAGTAACTTTGTATGTTCAATTGGATTTATGCGGTTCACCGCATGATTAGTGAGGTTCCGGTACATTTTGTAGCTTGCGCATTATGAGAAATTGTGCTTCGCATGCGTGGACGATGAGTATTTAGGCTGTGTCATCATAAGTGGTTGCAAAGCTGACACTGGCAAATTTCGAGCCAAGCCGCCCTTGTAGCAAAAGATTCCGCACACGAGTTGCATGAAGAAGCAACCAAAAATAGAACGTGTCAATGTGAAATTCATGTTGTCATAGATATGGTTTTAACTGCTCGCAAGCATACAGTTTAGTGATCATCAAATCGCATGTAGTAGCTTCAGAGCTGGACAGCGCCACCATGTATTGCCATTGGACAGAAAGCTCGAGTTTCTCTGCTGTGTGTGTGCGAAAACAGGAGTGCCCGACGTGCCGCAAGAAGCTGATATCCAAGCGTTCCCTGCGGGCGGACCCCAACTTCGACAGCCTCATTGCCAAGATCTACCCGAGTCGGGACGAGTACGAGGCCCACCAGGAGCAAGCGCTGGCGAAGCTGAACCGGCAGCACTCGCAAGCACTGGCACACAACATCGAGGAGAGCATGCGCATGCAGGTAGGGAGACTGCATGCGGGCGTAGAGACTGCGCGCACGCGCCAGCGTCGCCATTGTATGGAAAGTCACGCAGTCCAGTACTTGCTGTGGTGGTGGATAACTGTCGGCAGGGTGCAGTTCAATGGTGGTATAGCTTGCAAATGTCTGCTGCGGCCATGCTTGTAGACATAGCTGTCCAGTGATGGCTTTCTAGGAGTAATGGAAGAAGATCGGTCTGCTTGTCTGTGGAGCTCTGCTTCTCCAAGCCAGTTTTGATCATTTGTACCTGGACAGCCGAACGCGTGCACTCGCAGCCGATCAGAGAGAAATATATACTCAAAGGGGACTAGGTGCTTGTTGGATATTGTGAGAGTGCACCAATCGTACGTTTTTCACTGCAAGTGTAACTAGGGTATGTTTTATTTTTTCTTGTTTGCATGTATCTATTGCATTTTCTCTTTTGCAGTATTTTTATGTCATGTAAGCCCTGCAGCGAGTGCCATGCACAAAATTCAAAGGTCATTGTTTTGGATCAACACTGGAATTATGTCGTAGCTTGCAAGAGTGTTAGCTCTAACATTTGCCGGTTTCTCATCCATTTCTTAGTCGCTCTCAATTTCAAGCTGATGGCCACCTCGCATGATTAGGCTACCACCTGGTCCATCATGTGTGAGGTTATGACTCCCCAATGCCATGTGACCATAAAATTATCAGCAGCAGAATTTAAAAAATACTGAGGATGTTTCATAATTTGAACCATGAAATTTTTAAAAAGAAACATTGCAGCACAGCTGAGTGAAATCAATAAAATTTTGTTTCCCGTGATAAAGCACTGCTCAGACAATTTAATTTCTGCTCAATTATTATGTAATACTAAATATGCAAAATATTTATCATTCACTGAGGTAAAGTGCATTTTGTTATATAGTAGTCTTGGGGTTGAGAAACAAGCAATCAGTTATTCTGCTCATTTATTATCGACATGGTAATAAATGATTTTCCAGTGTTTAAAGGTCCACATAAATGGTTACCAAGAAGGGTAAACAATGCCATAACAAGGGTAGATATTGAACCACCCATCATTCTCCCGCAAAGGTTTTCGATCTAGCTTCTGCAACACCAGAGATATAAGCAATTAAAAATGACGCTTCCAATTTTCTCTCTCAACTCGTATGCCGAAGGGAGTCATAAAAAAATAAAGAATACAAGAAAGTTCAAAGCTCCGTCAAGAAATACGTCACTTCGACGAACTTCCGGTTGCCGCGCGCTCGCTCGCTGGCTTACTTGCGTCAACCCGTCCTCGCTCGCCAGTTTGCGCAGCCCCTGTTACACGGTGGACCAAACCATGGTTACACCACTAACCGCGGTTATCGCAAACCGAGCTTGGCGACCTCGGCTTGCGTCGACGGAGGCTACTCGTCGGCGCCCGAGTGTGGGAAACGTGCGAATGAGTATGCTTCACAAAGTTATTCATTTGCCCTCTGTATCACGTTTAAAGATCGATGTATAGAATATGCGGTGTTTATTGTGCCGCCCGACATCTTAGATTACGGCCGACAGTGCAGAGACTGTGTACTGAAGCTTTGTTCTCCAGGCATTATCGTTTGAGCGGCTTGTTGCTGAGCAAAACGTCAAAAAATGCACGGCCTTAGCTGTAATTAAAGTACACGAGTTTGCAACGCTTGCAGCACGGGATGCCGTGAGCAGGCTGAAGTACGTTGCACAATTACCACGGGAGTGGGGCGCGCGGGTGTGGCGAACGACAGCGCCGGGCGTGACTGTCCCTAGTTGTCGTTGGCCTAAATTGTTTCGCTTCGAAGCCACGGTGGTCGGTGCTTTGGAACTGATCAATGCTGTAGTAAATCGTCTACTTATGAAATTGCCTTATTCTGAATCCTATCCTGTCATAGTAAAAGAATCATAGGAATAACTCTGGCGATGCGTTAATCGCAGAGCTAGTACGAGCAGATCGGATGAGCCGAAATGCACCAGCGGCAGCTGGCTTGGCAGAAACTTGCCTGTATCACGGCTATCGCTCTGACCAGCAAGTTGCTTCTGTTCGGCGATCCTCACGAGGGCTTCCTATTTGATATTTGGCTCAGTATTCCTGACGCCAACAAATGTTAGCACGCTTTATTTTGGACATCAGCGCTCACGATCCGCCATGTCGTTCGCGTACGGTGTGGGGGAGGAGGGGCCACAGCGGCGGTGTTTACGGTGGTCGAGGAGGTGCTGCCATAGTGCGGTGCTCTACCGTGCTGTTGTCGCCTTGTCGGAAAACACTGCTGCTGTCAGTATTGCCCTGAAAATAAGTTAGCACATTCTGCCAAAACAAGGAAAGTGCGCTTCGTGATCTGCAGCTGCAATATAGTGGCGTATGATGTCAGTATTTTTTTTTTCATATTTCACAAGCTTTCTTTAAATGTTGGAAGAGAGACTATGCAGGAAATGGTGCGTTGGTAAACAAAATTGAATTTGTTGTTCCTTAACCCACTCTGCGATCTAAGGTATCTTACATGGCCTTTTAATAAATATTTAGAATTTCCATAATTATTCTTGGCTAATTAGGCAGAATATAAAGTACTCAGAGGAGGACCACGCGATAAAAACCTGTAACTTGCTGCTTTCACCCAGCTAAGGTTCCCCTCCTTTTAAAAAGAAAAAAATCTGCTAGAAATACATGCAGCACCCTGTATATAGAACAGTGACTGTTTGCTTCCTTCGTGCTTCAATGCACAATTAATATCATTGTGTTGCTCGCACCCACGTGCGCAGGTCCTGAACCGTAACCAGCGCGTGCGCAAGCATGGAACTCACGAGAACAACGGCAGCAGTGGGCCCGCTACCCCAGCCGCTGTGGCGACTTCCACCGCTTGTTTACCTGTATCATCCTCGGGCAGCGGCGCTGCCAACAGTGGCCCCCAGGTGGCGACTGCCGCCACACCAACCATGCCTACCTCGGCAGCGGCTGCACCGACAGCCAGTAGTATAGTGCAGCGGCAGCCGAAGAAACAACAACCGCAGCAACAGCAGCATCAGCAACAGCAAGCGCATCTGCAGCAGACACCCACTCCCGGAAGCTGCAGTGACGCCACCACGCAGAGCAGTACGAGCAGTGTCGGCCCCTCGCAGCCACCCAAGAGGCCCACGACACAGCAGGTACAGGGTGCTGTTTCTGTCAATAGCACACTGCTTGGGTGCTAAGGGGGCTACTGGCACCATCTATGAGCAGTCATTGGAGGCTTTCTGTGATACTCGTACCAGGGTGCAATGATTTCCCCGGGGGCGGTCGGCAGTGACAGTTCAAGTACAAGCGCATTGAATTGATTGCAAAGTTCAGCCTCATAAATCCACTGGCACAGCTTGAAGATGCGGGGGGTACAGAAGAATCTAACTTAAAAAAAAAGAATGGTTTTAAACAAGTTGGCTCTTTGCAGCACTAATGTATGTATGTATAACTTTATTAGGGAGCCGGCAAACGACGGGTTAACGCGTCGTGACGCTGGCCAAGCGTCTACCCGGGGTTAAGCCCTACTCTGCACTACCTCATTTGACCCGTTTGTGGTGGGTGTGAGGCTTGTGCTTTTCGAGCGCACCCCGGGCCTGCTGGACGGCCCATAGTTGCATGTCCTTGTCTGTATTCTGCACAGCACTTTGAAGTTCCGGCGGGTATGTCCTGGATGCAGCTTCGGTCGGGAACCTGGCACAGTCCCACATGATGTGCCATTGGTCCGCCGGACCCACTTGACACACACTGCACATATCACTCGTGTAGATGTCTGGGTGGAGGACGCGTAGCATTGCCAGGGCTAGGAGTGACCCGGTTTGCATTTGCCTTAGGATGACCGCCTCCTCCCGACTAAATGCCGGGTGGGGCGGCGGCATTGTCCGTCGAGCTAGGCGGTAAAATTTTGTCACTTCCTCGTAACTGGTCATTCTGTCTTTTGTTTCGAACCACCATTCGGAACGGTCCTTCTCGGGGGCGCGGAAGGTAAGCGCTCGCGCCGCCGAATGGGCCGTCTCGTTGTGATTCGGTGAGGATGCACAATCTCCCGCGTGCGCCGGGAACCACTTGATGCGGATAGTGTTGCCGCGGTCTTGAAGCTGGAGCTTACTGATGATGGCGGCCGCCGGCGCGCACACTCGCCCCTTGGCAAAGTTGCGCACAGCGTTCCTCGAGTCGCTGAGCACGGTGCGACACTCGGCCTCCGAGATCGCCAGAGCGATGGCAACCTCCTCGGCGTCTGTGGCGTCCGTGCACCGCACGCTCGCTGCCGTTGTTTTGATGCCGGTAGCCGCCGCAACGGCCACTGCCACGAATCCTTCTCGCTTGTATTCCGCAGCGTCCACGAACCGGGCGTGCGGGTCCTGGGCGTGTTGCTCGACGAGGACTTTGGCCCGCGCCTGCCGCCGTTCTTGGTTGTACTCGGGGTGCATGTTTTTCGGGATGGGGTCCACGTGGATGTGGGCCCACGCCTCATCGCTGATATCGCACGATTGTCGACTGGGAGCTCGGGGATTGTAACCCAGGGACGTCAGTATACTGCGGCCTGTCTTGGTGGTAGAGAGGCGCTCCATTTGCGCCGTGAGCTGCGCCTCGGCTATTTCTTCTAAGGTGTTATGGACGCCGAGCTGCAGGAGCCGAGCCGTACTCGTGGTCCCCATTAATCCCAGCGCAGTCTTGTAAACCCGTCTGATCAGCGTGTTTATCTTTGTCCGGTCAGCGGCCTGCCAGTTGAGGTAGGCCGCAACGTAGGCGATGTGACTGATCACGAACGACTGGACGAGGCGCAGAAGACTGTCTTCACGCATGCCTGCCCATCGTGTCGAAACTCGGTGTATGAGCCGGATAGCGTCCATTGCCTTGGTGGTAATCTTGTTGATGGTCTCGTCATTGCGGCCGTTCTTGTTTAGTAGCAGGCCCAAGACCCTGATATTGGGAACTTCGGGGATGCGCTGCCCCGATGCAGCCACGATCTTTATGTGATCGCACTCCCGAGGGGGAGCGCGTTTCCGTCCCCGTTGTAATGGTGTGAGGACGAACAGCTGGGATTTGGCGGGCGAGCACACTAGGCCTGTGCCGTTAAGGTGTTGCTCGATGGCAGTAACAGCCTCTTGGAGCTGCTGCTCAATGCTGGCGTCGGTGCCGCCTGCCGCCCACAGGGTAATGTCGTCGGCGTAAATCGTATGCCGGACGCCGGTCCCCTCTACTGCCCTCGCTACCCCGATCATGACAAGGTTGAAGAGCAACGGCGAGATGACTGAACCTTGCGGGGTACCCGTGCTTCCGAGCTTGTGTTCGGGGAACTTAAGGTCTCCGGCGTGCAGTTCCACCGTGCGGTTGGTCAAGAAGTCTTGGATGTAATTGTAGCTCGCTACCCCCCTGTTGAGTCTCGATACTTGTGCTAATATGGCTGAGTGTTTGACTTTGTCGAATGCGCTTTGTAAATCAAGTCCCAGAATTACTTTGCTGTCTTGTGTCTTGTTGTCGATTATTTCTTGTTTAAGTTGTAGCATGGCATCTTGTGTGCTGAGTCTGCGCCTGAAGCCGATCATCGTATCCGGATATAGGTTTTCCTTTTCCAGGTACTCCTGCCACCGGTTGGAAAGCACGTGCTCAAGCACCTTGCCCACGCAGGACGTGAGCGAGATGGGACGCAAGTTGCCGATATCCGATGGCTTGCCCGGTTTCGGGATTAGGATTGTTCTTGCCGTTTTCCACTGTCGGGGGAGCTTGCCCGAACGCCAGCATTCGTTATAGTAGCGGGTTAGGGCCTCGATCGATGCATAGTCGAGATTGCGTAGCATCTTGTTGGTAATAAGATCGGGGCCGGCTGCTGAGCGGGCGTTCAGCTCGTGCAGCGCTGCCCGTACCTCTGACATGGTAATGTCTCGGTCGAGCCACGCGTTCGGCAGCCCCCCGTATGGTGGGTGGGTTTCCGTTGGCGTGTGTGGCAGATACTTGGCTTCCAGGGCCTTGATAACGGCGTCTTTTCCTCGTTGTTGTGTGGCGGTGTGTATGAGGCAGGCCAGGCGATCTCGCTGGTGTGACTTGGTCTTAGTTTCGTTTAGGAGGTGCCGAAATAGATTCCATGTGCAACCACGATGTAGTTGCCCGTCAGCTCGGTTGCAGACTTCGTTCCACTGCTGACGGCACAGGACCTTGCAGTGATGTTGAATGGCCCTGTTTAAGTCGGCCACCTTCTTTCTCAATTTGCGATTCAGCCGTTGCCGCTTCCAGCGCGCCTGTATCGAGCGTTTGGCCTCGATGAGATGGGCCAGACGGCTGTCCATAGCTATGATGTCCTCGTCCGTTTCAATGGTCTTGGTGGCCGAGTGCACTGCATCGCGGAGCTCTGCCGACCAGGTTTCAATGTTTGTGATGTCTTGCGGTGTGGTTGGTCGTCCCTTACGGAAACCGTCCCAATCCGTCCATTTGTGTGTAATGGTGTTGCCCCGGAATTGATTGGGAATCGTAATTTCGAGGATGTAGTGGTCACTGCCCAGGTCAACGCCGGTGTTGCGCCATGTTACTTTGCCAGTGTGGTCGTTCTTGATGAATGTAAGGTCTGGTGTGGTGTCTCGTGCTACGGAATTGCCGATTCGGGTAGGATGATTGGGATCCGTGATCAGGGTGCAGTCGTGGTCCAGGGTATCCTGTAGTAGGTCCCGTCCCTTTGCCGTGTCTTTCACGTAACCCCACGCTCGATGGGAGGCGTTGAAGTCTCCTCCAATCAGCAAAGTGTTGCCTTTGGCTTGGGTGCTGGCTGTGTGTAGCAGGGTATTGAATTTCTGTGTTTGGTGCTTGGGGTTACTGTATATGTTAGCTATGAACAGGCTGTTTTTCTGTTGTTTGCTTGGAATGATTTCGGTGAAGGTGTATTCCACCCTGCTGCGGCCGTGTCCGAGCTGATGTTCAATGAACGGGAGCCCTTTGCGGACGAATGTGCAGACGCCTCGTCCCTCCGCTGGGCTAACGTGAGCGCGATACCCAGCGAGGGTTGGGTTCGCCGTCACCGTTTCTTGCATCAGAATGATGTCAGGTTTCTTGGTTACCGTGGTGATGTGTTGTTGCAGCACTGCTCTCTTGTTGTTGTAACTGTGGCAGTTCCACTGCCAGACCGTAAGGCCCGGTAGCGTTCCTATTGTGGCTTGGGGCTGGGACATGGTTGTGATGGAGTTGAGGCCTGCGTCTGTTTTTGGAAATATGGGTGGTTTGCGAATTGCGCAGCAAAGATGGGGCTGCATACTATGGGCTTGAGGGTTTGTTCAATGAAGTCGAAGCGCTCCTGTATGGTTCCGTAGGACGTGGTGATTAGCTCCTCCAGCCGCGCCAGGCGTTGGTCCGTGACGGCAGCCGTGTCGGCATAGGTGTTGGTGAGCGCTTCAATTTTGGTTTCGAGCTGAGTTTCCAATTGGGTTAGGTCCTTATGTTGTCGTGATGAGGTGCGCGCTCGTTTCTTGGGGGTTGGGTCAGTGGTTTTCTCCCCTTCGGGCTCGTCTTGTGATATGTCCATTGATTGTGTACCACCTTGATGGGATGGCGTGTCGGTGTTCTCGGGGATAACGGAGGGTGTAAGCGTCTCGGGTGACTGAGCTGGGCCAATGGTTGGCTGAAAATCGCTGTGCTTGTAGTTCTTTCTTGACGTCGGCTAGCTCTTGGGTAAGCCGGCGCGTGGTTTCCAACAGAGTCGCGTTGGCGACACGGAGTTGTTCGAGTTCCTTGTAGTAGGGGCTGGTAGTCCATTCCTGCCAGCTCTGTGTGCTTCGGCCAGTAGTGGCGCTGTTAGAGCTTGCGTTGCTGCTTTTAACTTCGCCCTTTGCTGCGTCCGCCCAACTGATTCTGTCACGGGAGCGCGAACGCTTAGCGTCGCGTTTGTTCCTGTGAGATGAGTCACCAATCGTACGTTTTTCACTGCAAGTGTAACTAGGGTATGTTTTATTTTTTCTTGTTTGCATGTATCTATTGCATTTTCTCTTTTGCAGTATTTTTATGTCATGTAAGCCCTGCAGCGAGTGCCATGCACAAAATTCAAAGGTCATTGTTTTGGATCAACACTGGAATTATGTCGTAGCTTGCAAGAGTGTTAGCTCTAACATTTGCCGGTTTCTCATCCATTTCTTAGTCGCTCTCAATTTCAAGCTGATGGCCACCTCGCATGATTAGGCTACCACCTGGTCCATCATGTGTGAGGTTATGACTCCCCAATGCCATGTGACCATAAAATTATCAGCAGCAGAATTTAAAAAATACTGAGGATGTTTCATAATTTGAACCATGAAATTTTTAAAAAGAAACATTGCAGCACAGCTGAGTGAAATCAATAAAATTTTGTTTCCCGTGATAAAGCACTGCTCAGACAATTTAATTTCTGCTCAATTATTATGTAATACTAAATATGCAAAATATTTATCATTCACTGAGGTAAAGTGCATTTTGTTATATAGTAGTCTTGGGGTTGAGAAACAAGCAATCAGTTATTCTGCTCATTTATTATCGACATGGTAATAAATGATTTTCCAGTGTTTAAAGGTCCACATAAATGGTTACCAAGAAGGGTAAACAATGCCATAACAAGGGTAGATATTGAACCACCCATCATTCTCCCGCAAAGGTTTTCGATCTAGCTTCTGCAACACCAGAGATATAAGCAATTAAAAATGACGCTTCCAATTTTCTCTCTCAACTCGTATGCCGAAGGGAGTCATAAAAAAATAAAGAATACAAGAAAGTTCAAAGCTCCGTCAAGAAATACGTCACTTCGACGAACTTCCGGTTGCCGCGCGCTCGCTCGCTGGCTTACTTGCGTCAACCCGTCCTCGCTCGCCAGTTTGCGCAGCCCCTGTTACACGGTGGACCAAACCATGGTTACACCACTAACCGCGGTTATCGCAAACCGAGCTTGGCGACCTCGGCTTGCGTCGACGGAGGCTACTCGTCGGCGCCCGAGTGTGGGAAACGTGCGAATGAGTATGCTTCACAAAGTTATTCATTTGCCCTCTGTATCACGTTTAAAGATCGATGTATAGAATATGCGGTGTTTATTGTGCCGCCCGACATCTTAGATTACGGCCGACAGTGCAGAGACTGTGTACTGAAGCTTTGTTCTCCAGGCATTATCGTTTGAGCGGCTTGTTGCTGAGCAAAACGTCAAAAAATGCACGGCCTTAGCTGTAATTAAAGTACACGAGTTTGCAACGCTTGCAGCACGGGATGCCGTGAGCAGGCTGAAGTACGTTGCACAATTACCACGGGAGTGGGGCGCGCGGGTGTGGCGAACGACAGCGCCGGGCGTGACTGTCCCTAGTTGTCGTTGGCCTAAATTGTTTCGCTTCGAAGCCACGGTGGTCGGTGCTTTGGAACTGATCAATGCTGTAGTAAATCGTCTACTTATGAAATTGCCTTATTCTGAATCCTATCCTGTCATAGTAAAAGAATCATAGGATTAACTCTGGCGATGCGTTAATCGCAGAGCTAGTACGAGCAGATCGGATGAGCCGAAATGCACCAGCGGCAGCTGGCTTGGCAGAAACTTGCCTGTATCACGGCTATCGCTCTGACCAGCAAGTTGCTTCTGTTCGGCGATCCTCACGAGGGCTTCCTATTTGATATTTGGCTCAGTATTCCTGACGCCAACAAATGTTAGCACGCTTTATTTTGGACATCAGCGCTCACGATCCGCCATGTCGTTCGCGTACGGTGTGGGGGAGGAGGGGCCACAGCGGCGGTGTTTACGGTGGTCGAGGAGGTGCTGCCATAGTGCGGTGCTCTACCGTGCTGTTGTCGCCTTGTCGGAAAACACTGCTGCTGTCAGTATTGCCCTGAAAGTAAGTTAGCACATTCTGCCAAAACAAGGAAAGTGCGCTTCGTGATCTGCAGCTGCAATATAGTGGCGTATGATGTCAGTATTTTTTTTTTCATATTTCACAAGCTTTCTTTAAATGTTGGAAGAGAGACTATGCAGGAAATGGTGCGTTGGTAAACAAAATTGAATTTGTTGTTCCTTAACCCACTCTGCGATCTAAGGTATCTTACATGGCCTTTTAATAAATATTTAAAATTTCCATAATTATTCTTGGCTAATTAGGCAGAATATAAAGTACTGAGAGGAGGACCACGCGATAAAAACCTGTAACTTGCTGCTTTCACCCAGCTAAGGTTCCCCTCCTTTTAAAAAGAAAAAAATCTGCTAGAAATACATGCAGCACCCTGTATATAGAACAGTGACTGTTTGCTTCCTTCGTGCTTCAATGCACAATTAATATCATTGTGTTGCTCGCACCCACGTGCGCAGGTCCTGAACCGTAACCAGCGCGTGCGCAAGCATGGAACTCACGAGAACAACGGCAGCAGTGGGCCCGCTACCCCAGCCGCTGTGGCGACTTCCACCGCTTGTTTACCTGTATCATCCTCGGGCAGCGGCGCTGCCAACAGTGGCCCCCAGGTGGCGACTGCCGCCACACCAACCATGCCTACCTCGGCAGCGGCTGCACCGACAGCCAGTAGTATAGTGCAGCGGCAGCCGAAGAAACAACAACCGCAGCAACAGCAGCATCAGCAACAGCAAGCGCATCTGCAGCAGACACCCACTCCCGGAAGCTGCAGTGACGCCACCACGCAGAGCAGTACGAGCAGTGTCGGCCCCTCGCAGCCACCCAAGAGGCCCACGACACAGCAGGTACAGGGTGCTGTTTCTGTCAATAGCACACTGCTTGGGTGCTAAGGGGGCTACTGGCACCATCTATGAGCAGTCATTGGAGGCTTTCTGTGATACTCGTACCAGGGTGCAATGATTTCCCCGGGGGCGGTCGGCAGTGACAGTTCAAGTACAAGCGCATTGAATTGATTGCAAAGTTCAGCCTCATAAATCCACTGGCACAGCTTGAAGATGCGGGGGGTACAGAAGAATCTAACTTAAAAAAAAAGAATGGTTTTAAACAAGTTGGCTCTTTGCAGCACTAATGTATGTATGTATAACTTTATTAGGGAGCCGGCAAACGACGGGTTAACGCGTCGTGACGCTGGCCAAGCGTCTACCCGGGGTTAAGCCCTACTCTGCACTACCTCATTTGACCCGTTTGTGGTGGGTGTGAGGCTTGTGCTTTTCGAGCGCACCCCGGGCCTGCTGGACGGCCCATAGTTGCATGTCCTTGTCTGTATTCTGCACAGCACTTTGAAGTTCCGGCGGGTATGTCCTGGATGCAGCTTCGGTCGGGAACCTGGCACAGTCCCACATGATGTGCCATTGGTCCGCCGGACCCACTTGACACACACTGCACATATCACTCGTGTAGATGTCTGGGTGGAGGACGCGTAGCATTGCCGGGGCTAGGAGTGACCCGGTTTGCATTTGCCTTAGGATGACCGCCTCCTCCCGACTAAATGCCGGGTGGGGCGGCGGCATTGTCCGTCGAGCTAGGCGGTAAAATTTTGTCACTTCCTCGTAACTGGTCATTCTGTCTTTTGTTTCGAACCACCATTCGGAACGGTCCTTCTCGGGGGCGCGGAAGGTAAGCGCTCGCGCCGCCGAATGGGCCGTCTCGTTGTGATTCGGTGAGGATGCACAATCTCCCGCGTGCGCCGGGAACCACTTGATGCGGATAGTGTTGCCGCGGTCTTGAAGCTGGAGCTTACTGATGATGGCGGCCGCCGGCGCGCACACTCGCCCCTTGGCAAAGTTGCGCACAGCGTTCCTCGAGTCGCTGAGCACGGTGCGACACTCGGCCTCCGAGATCGCCAGAGCGATGGCAACCTCCTCGGCGTCTGTGGCGTCCGTGCACCGCACGCTCGCTGCCGTTGTTTTGATGCCGGTAGCCGCCGCAACGGCCACTGCCACGAATCCTTCTCGCTTGTATTCCGCAGCGTCCACGAACCGGGCGTGCGGGTCCTGGGCGTGTTGCTCGACGAGGACTTTGGCCCGCGCCTGCCGCCGTTCTTGGTTGTACTCGGGGTGCATGTTTTTCGGGATGGGGTCCACGTGGATGTGGGCCCACGCCTCATCGCTGATATCGCACGATTGTCGACTGGGAGCTCGGGGATTGTAACCCAGGGACGTCAGTATACTGCGGCCTGTCTTGGTGGTAGAGAGGCGCTCCATTTGCGCCGTGAGCTGCGCCTCGGCTATTTCTTCTAAGGTGTTATGGACGCCGAGCTGCAGGAGCCGAGCCGTACTCGTGGTCCCCATTAATCCCAGCGCAGTCTTGTAAACCCGTCTGATCAGCGTGTTTATCTTTGTCCGGTCAGCGGCCTGCCAGTTGAGGTAGGCCGCAACGTAGGCGATGTGACTGATCACGAACGACTGGACGAGGCGCAGAAGACTGTCTTCACGCATGCCTGCCCATCGTGTCGAGACTCGGTGTATGAGCCGGATAGCGTCCATTGCCTTGGTGGTAATCTTGTTGATGGTCTCGTCGTTGCGGCCGTTCTTGTTTAGTAGCAGGCCCAGGACCCTGATATTGGGAACTTCGGTGATGCGCTGCCCCGATGCAGCCACGATCTTTATGTGATCGCACTCCCGAGGGGGAGCGCGTTTCCGTCCCCGTTGTAATGGTGTGAGGACGAACAGCTGGGATTTGGCGGGCGAGCACACTAGGCCTGTGCCGTTAAGGTGTTGCTCGATGGCAGTAACAGCCTCTTGGAGCTGCTGCTCAATGCTGGCGTCGGTGCCGCCTGCCGCCCACAGGGTAATGTCGTCGGCGTAAATCGTATGCCGGACGCCGGTCCCCTCTACTGCCCTCGCTACCCCGATCATGACAAGGTTGAAGAGCAACGGCGAGATGACTGAACCTTGCGGGGTACCCGTGCTTCCGAGCTTGTGTTCGGGGAACTTAAGGTCTCCGGCGTGCAGTTCCACCGTGCGGTTGGTCAAGAAGTCTTGGATGTAATTGTAGCTCGCTACCCCCCTGTTGAGTCTCAATACTTGTGCTAATATGGCTGAGTGTTTGACTTTGTCGAATGCGCTTTGTAAATCAAGTCCCAGAATTACTTTGCTGTCTTGTGTCTTGTTGTCGATTATTTCTTGTTTAAGTTGTAGCATGGCATCTTGTGTGCTGAGTCTGCGCCTGAAGCCGATCATCGTATCCGGATATAGGTTTTCCTTTTCCAGGTACTCCTGCCACCGGTTGGAAAGCACGTGCTCAAGCACCTTGCCCACGCAGGACGTGAGCGAGATGGGACGCAAGTTGCCGATATCCGATGGCTTGCCCGGTTTCGGGATTAGGATTGTTCTTGCCGTTTTCCACTGTCGGGGGAGCTTGCCCGAACGCCAGCATTCGTTATAGTAGCGGGTTAGGGCCTCGATCGATGCATAGTCGAGATTGCGTAGCATCTTGTTGGTAATAAGATCGGGGCCGGCTGCTGAGCGGGCGTTCAGCTCGTGCAGCGCTGCCCGTACCTCTGACATGGTAATGTCTCGGTCGAGCCACGCGTTCGGCAGCCCCCCGTATGGTGGGTGGGTTTCCGTTGGCGTGTGTGGCAGATACTTGGCTTCCAGGGCCTTGATAACGGCGTCTTTTCCTCGTTGTTGTGTGGCGGTGTGTATGAGGCAGGCCAGGCGATCTCGCTGGTGTGACTTGGTCTTAGTTTCGTTTAGGAGGTGCCGAAATAGATTCCATGTGCAACCACGATGTAGTTGCCCGTCAGCTCGGTTGCAGACTTCGTTCCACTGCTGACGGCACAGGACCTTGCAGTGATGTTGAATGGCCCTGTTTAAGTCGGCCACCTTCTTTCTCAATTTGCGATTCAGCCGTTGCCGATTCCAGCGCGCCTGTATCGAGCGTTTGGCCTCGATGAGATGGGCCAGACGGCTGTCCATAGCTATGATGTCCTCGTCCGTTTCAATGGTCTTGGTGGCCGAGTGCACTGCATCGCGGAGCTCTGCCGACCAGGTTTCAATGTTTGTGATGTCTTGCGGTGTGGTTGGTCGTCCCTTACGGAAACCGTCCCAATCCGTCCATTTGTGTGTAATGGTGTTGCCCCGGAATTGATTGGGAATCGTAATTTCGAGGATGTAGTGGTCACTGCCCAGGTCAACGCCGGTGTTGCGCCATGTTACTTTGCCAGTGTGGTCGTTCTTGATGAATGTAAGGTCTGGTATGTTGTCTCGTGCTACGGAATTGCCGATTCGGGTAGGATGATTGGGATCCGTGATCAGGGTGCAGTCGTGGTCCAGGGTATCCTGTAGTAGGTCCCGTCCCTTTGCCGTGTCTTTCACGTAACCCCACGCTCGATGGGAGGCGTTGAAGTCTCCTCCAATCAGCAAAGTGTTGCCTTTGGCTTGGGTGCTGGCTGTGTGTAGCAGGGTCTTGAATTTCTGTGTTTGGTGCTTGGGGTTACTGTATATGTTAGCTATGAACAGGCTGTTTTTCTGTTGTTTGCTTGGAATGATTTCGGTGAAGGTGTATTCCACCCTGCTGCGGCCGTGTCCGAGCTGCTGTTCAATGAACGGGAGCCCTTTGCGGACGAATGTGCAGACGCCTCGTCCCTCCGCTGGGCTAACGTGAGCGCGATACCCAGCGAGGGTTGGGTTCGCCGTCACCGTTTCTTGCATCAGAATGATGTCAGGTTTCTTGGTTACCGTGGTGATGTGTTGTTGCAGCACTGCTCTCTTGTTGTTGTAACTGTGGCAGTTCCACTGCCAGACCGTAAGGCCCGGTAGCGTTCCTATTGTGGCTTGGGGCTGGGACATGGTTGTGATGGAGTTGAGGCCTGCGTCTGTTTTTGGAAATATGGGTGGTTTGCGAATTGCGCAGCAAAGATGGGGCTGCATACTATGGGCTTGAGGGTTTGTTCAATGAAGTCGAAGCGCTCCTGTATGGTTCCGTAGGACGTGGTGATTAGCTCCTCCAGCCGCGCCAGGCGTTGGTCCGTGACGGCAGCCGTGTCGGCATAGGTGTTGGTGAGCGCTTCAATTTTGGTTTCGAGCTGAGTTTCCAATTGGGTTAGGTCCTTATGTTGTCGTGATGAGGTGCGCGCTCGTTTCTTGGGGGTTGGGTCAGTGGTTTTCTCCCCTTCGGGCTCGTCTTGTGATATGTCCATTGATTGTGTACCACCTTGATGGGATGGCGTGTCGGTGTTCTCGGGGATAACGGAGGGTGTAAGCGTCTCGGGTGACTGAGCTGGGCCAATGGTTGGCTGAAATCGCTGTGCTTGTAGTTCTTTCTTGACGTCGGCTAGCTCTTGGGTAAGCCGGCGCGTGGTTTCCAACAGAGTCGCGTTGGCGACACGGAGTTGTTCGAGTTCCTTGTAGTAGGGGCTGGTAGTCCATTCCTGCCAGCTCTGTGTGCTTCGGCCAGTAGTGGCGCTGTTAGAGCTTGCGTTGCGGCTTTTAACTTCGCCCTTTGCTGCGTCCGCCCAACTGATTCTGTCACGGGAGCGCGAACGCTTAGCGTCGCGTTTGTTCCTGTGAGATGAGTCACCAATCGTACGTTTTTCACTGCAAGTGTAACTAGGGTATGTTTTATTTTTTCTTGTTTGCATGTATCTATTGCATTTTCTCTTTTGCAGTATTTTTATGTCATGTAAGCCCTGCAGCGAGTGCCATGCACAAAATTCAAAGGTCATTGTTTTGGATCAACACTGGAATTATGTCGTAGCTTGCAAGAGTGTTAGCTCTAACATTTGCCGGTTTCTCATCCATTTCTTAGTCGCTCTCAATTTCAAGCTGATGGCCACCTCGCATGTAGGCTACCACCTGGTCCATCATGTGTGAGGTTATGACTCCCCAATGCCATGTGACCATAAAATTATCAGCAGCAGAATTTAAAAAATACTGAGGATGTTTCATAATTTGAACCATGAAATTTTTAAAAAGAAACATTGCAGCACAGCTGAGTGAAATCAATAAAATTTTGTTTCCCGTGATAAAGCACTGCTCAGACAATTTAATTTCTGCTCAATTATTATGTAATACTAAATATGCAAAATATTTATCATTCACTGAGGTAAAGTGCATTTTGTTATATAGTAGTCTTGGGGTTGAGAAACAAGCAATCAGTTATTCTGCTCATTTATTATCGACATGGTAATAAATGATTTTCCAGTGTTTAAAGGTCCACATAAATGGTTACCAAGAAGGGTAAACAATGCCATAACAAGGGTAGATATTGAACCACCCATCATTCTCCCGCAAAGGTTTTCGATCTAGCTTCTGCAACACCAGAGATATAAGCAATTAAAAATGACGCTTCCAATTTTCTCTCTCAACTCGTACGCCGGAGGGAGTCATAAAAAAATAAAGAATACAAGAAAGTTCAAAGCTCCGCCAAGAAATACGTCACTTCGACGAACTTCCGGTTGCCGCGCGCTCGCTCGCTGGCTTACTTGCGTCAACCCGTCCTCGCTCGCCAGTTTGCGCAGCCCCTGTTACACGGTGGACCAAACCATGGTTACACCACTAACCGCGGTTATCGCAAACCGAGCTTGGCGACCTCGGCTTGCGTCGACGGAGGCTACTCGTCGGCGCCCGAGTGTGGGAAACGTGCGAATGAGTATGCTTCACAAAGTTATTCATTTGCCCTCTGTATCACGTTTAAAGATCGATGTATAGAATATGCGGTGTTTATTGTGCCGCCCGACATCTTAGATTACGGCCGACAGTGCAGAGACTGTGTACTGAAGCTTTGTTCTCCAGGCATTATCGTTTGAGCGGCTTGTTGCTGAGCAAAACGTCAAAAAATGCACGGCCTTAGCTGTAATTAAAGTACACGAGTTTGCAACGCTTGCAGCACGGGATGCCGTGAGCAGGCTGAAGTACGTTGCACAATTACCACGGGAGTGGGGCGCGCGGGTGTGGCGAACGACAGCGCCGGGCGTGACTGTCCCTAGTTGTCGTTGGCCTAAATTGTTTCGCTTCGAAGCCACGGTGGTCGGTGCTTTGGAACTGATCAATGCTGTAGTAAATCGTCTACTTATGAAATTGCCTTATTCTGAATCCTATCCTGTCATAGTAAAAGAATCATAGGAATAACTCTGGCGATGCGTTAATCGCAGAGCTAGTACGAGCAGATCGGATGAGCCGAAATGCACCAGCGGCAGCTGGCTTGGCAGAAACTTGCCTGTATCACGGCTATCGCTCTGACCAGCAAGTTGCTTCTGTTCGGCGATCCTCACGAGGGCTTCCTATTTGATATTTGGCTCAGTATTCCTGACGCCAACAAATGTTAGCACGCTTTATTTTGGACATCAGCGCTCACGATCCGCCATGTCGTTCGCGTACGGTGTGGGGGAGGAGGGGCCACAGCGGCGGTGTTTACGGTGGTCGAGGAGGTGCTGCCATAGTGCGGTGCTCTACCGTGCTGTTGTCGCCTTGTCGGAAAACACTGCTGCTGTCAGTATTGCCCTGAAAGTAAGTTAGCACATTCTGCCAAAACAAGGAAAGTGCGCTTCGTGATCTGCAGCTGCAATATAGTGGCGTATGATGTCAGTATTTTTTTTTTCATATTTCACAAGCTTTCTTTAAATGTTGGAAGAGAGACTATGCAGGAAATGGTGCGTTGGTAAACAAAATTGAATTTGTTGTTCCTTAACCCACTCTGCGATCTAAGGTATCTTACATGGCCTTTTAATAAATATTTAGAATTTCCATAATTATTCTTGGCTAATTAGGCAGAATATAAAGTACTGAGAGGAGGACCACGCGATAAAAACCTGTAACTTGCTGCTTTCACCCAGCTAAGGTTCCCCTCCTTTTAAAAAGAAAAAAATCTGCTAGAAATACATGCAGCACCCTGTATATAGAACAGTGACTGTTTGCTTCCTTCGTGCTTCAATGCACAATTAATATCATTGTGTTGCTCGCACCCACGTGCGCAGGTCCTGAACCGTAACCAGCGCGTGCGCAAGCATGGAACTCACGAGAACAACGGCAGCAGTGGGCCCGCTACCCCAGCCGCTGTGGCGACTTCCACCGCTTGTTTACCTGTATCATCCTCGGGCAGCGGCGCTGCCAACAGTGGCCCCCAGGTGGCGACTGCCGCCACACCAACCATGCCTACCTCGGCAGCGGCTGCACCGACAGCCAGTAGTATAGTGCAGCGGCAGCCGAAGAAACAACAACCGCAGCAACAGCAGCATCAGCAACAGCAAGCGCATCTGCAGCAGACACCCACTCCCGGAAGCTGCAGTGACGCCACCACGCAGAGCAGTACGAGCAGTGTCGGCCCCTCGCAGCCACCCAAGAGGCCCACGACACAGCAGGTACAGGGTGCTGTTTCTGTCAATAGCACACTGCTTGGGTGCTAAGGGGGCTACTGGCACCATCTATGAGCAGTCATTGGAGGCTTTCTGTGATACTCGTACCAGGGTGCAATGATTTCCCCGGGGGCGGTCGGCAGTGACAGTTCAAGTACAAGCGCATTGAATTGATTGCAAAGTTCAGCCTCATAAATCCACTGGCACAGCTTGAAGATGCGGGTGGTACAGAAGAATCAAACTTAAAAAAAAAGAATGGTTTTAAACAAGTTGGCTCTTTGCAGCACTAAACTTTTGTCATTTTATGCTGGAGCAAAGTGCCTTGGGATGCTTAAGGCCAACTCCCATCAGTGCGGAAAGCTAAAGGAAGCGCCAGTTAAAAGTTGGCATGGCTGGCGGGTGAACAGTGTTGGAGTCGTGCTGCTGAAAATTACGCTAGCAATCGTCACGGGTTCACTTTATTCGAGCGCAACCAATTACGCCTCCTTGATAGTCACTAAATTCTCTTTTTTTCGAGTAGTAACTTATGCTTACATTAATAAAGCAGTGATACATACTTTCCCCAATTACTAGAGCTTTCCCAAAGACACTGCTAGTTGCAAAAGTGTATTATTCACAAGTTTGCGAAATTGCAATGAAGAAAGAGGCCACAATATGACAAGCACCTGAGCAAGTACTCGTCGTCATGATCAGAATCTGTGTGCATACAGCATTTCTGAACATTTTTGTGTGGGGTTGACAAGCATTTGCCCACGTGCATGATCATAGCTGAATGACAGTTTCCACAAGGCTCATCACCCTAAATCCAAAGTGCGGCACTATAACTAAATCTCAAGTTGAGCGCCGAACAGAAATTACTGGAAAGCTTGATAGAAGGCATAAATGACACAGAAAATATTTGCTATGAAAAAAAAACAGTGTGGCTGGATTTTTATCGGGGGAGAAATATTATTGCAAAGTGTGGGCAGCCCCGTTTATTTACCACACCACTGTTATGTAAGCATACTGAATGTTAAATTACCCTTTCTCTTGATTTAGCTTCACAGGTCCTGGGTGTAGGTTGTTCTGGCTAAGTTCAGACAGAATGAAATGCTGTTTGTGTGCAGTCAAACCCACTTATAACAATACCGTTTTTTAAAAAAGCGCGCGCATACGTGGAGATGCCGATAATGCAAATGCAGCGATAATAAAAAGAAGAAAAGAAATGGGGGCGAAGCACGTCGAGCCATTGCATTGGTCGGGCATGCCGAGAGAAGCTTGCATGCCGCGGAGATGCAGTGGAAGACGGAGCGCTTCCTCACGCGGTGGAGGAGGGGAGGCATAAGGCGCTGCTAGGCACAGCCGTTCTGAGGGGAAGCTTTGAGCACTCGCCTTCAAGACCGCCCATGGTGGCCTAGGCAACTCGTGTCCTCTCTGCCTAAGCACGATGGAGCAGTCAATCTAAGGGTTCACTGACCGTGGTGCGCTGCACTGTCTTCCCCTATTTTCTTTGTCCAGGCCCCCGCTTTGCGATTGCGCGTTTGTGGCAGGCTTGCAGCAGCTTTCGTGTGTCTTTATAGCGTGGTTCTCCTAGTGTGCCACCATTGTTGACAAGATCTTGCTAACCCTGGATTTCTCGTGAACAGCAAGCAATGAACGATTGTTCGAGAACGCCGACTAGCGCCAGACGCGTAGCTCTTGCTCCTGATGGCAGTGCAGTTCGTTTTTAGAGAGTTGGCAGAAGTGAGCTCCTCCACTATCATGAACTGCTTCAGGAAGGCGGGCTTCGCTGGGGATGCCGGATGCCACAGCGATGACCGAACTTTGATCGACAGTGAGCAGTAGTGATGGAGACGCGTTGGTACTTTAGGAATGTTTACATGCCGACAACACATCTTGACAGACGAAGAGCTGACAGGCGAGGCTATCGTCTCAGCTGTCACCTGCGCGGAGGATGGTGACAGTAGCGATGGCGACGATGAACCGTAACCTGTGCAGGTTGCGTCTCACCAGGAGGCTTTGAGAATGATCGACTCCCTGCGGGACTTCCACTGCACAATGTTCAGCAGTTGGATGTCCTGCAGAAACATGTCGGCCAGATTGCTGTGAAACAGACAATGCTTACGGATTACGAGTTTCTTCCTGTTAAAAATAGAAAGTGTAAGTTACCTCATCCTCATTAAGTGTGTAGTTTATGTTTTTTCTTTTTGAGGCCTAACCAAGTTATAACAATTATCGGTTAAAACAATATTTCTGTGGCACTTCAATATTGTTATAAGTGGGTTTTACTGTCGATTTGTTTGGTTTGGTTTGTGGGGTTTGGTTTAACGTCCCAAAGCAACTCAGACTATGAGAGACGTCGTAGTGGAGGACTCTGGAAATTTCAACCACCTGGGGTTCTTTAACGTGCACTGACATCGCACTGCACACGGGCGCCTTGCTTTTCGCCGCCGTCGAAAAGCGGCCGCCGAGGCCGGTAATCGATCCCGCGTCCTTGGGAACAGTAGTCGAGCTTCGTAACCACTGCGCCACCTCGGCGGGGTGGTTTGACTGTAGGGGGACGTGACTCTAGTAAATGAAACGCTCGGGTTAGTGGCGCTCATGCGTCACTCATCATGATACATGTAACAATAGCACTCCATTCTTCTAAGGGATAGTGAACTATTCTTTCCGTCGGTCGTAAATGTTGCCACGTGCATAAAAGCAATGCAAAAGCCCTAGACCATTGTTTCTTTACGAAATGGTGTTTCAATTCAGCGGTCGTGGGATACTATTCAGAAACCTTTTTCCTATAAATTGTTTTTTCAAAGGGTCCCATTTATATTATCACGCACCATAGCACATCGGCGTAACATGATGAACGGTCGGACGATCGGTACAGGAAGAAGAACGAGGGTCAGCGTTTGTAGTCGCGGTTCTACTTCCATCAATCCCTCTGTAAATAAACCCCCTGTGCGTACTAAGCAAGTAACAGTTATGGTGAGAGGTACTTGGTGTATTGACCACTGAGCCTTCCATCCATTGAAGGAGCCGTAGATTCGCTTGCTTGCCACCGGTGCCATTGAACATGAGTGAAGACGGCAATAGCGAGCAATAGTGACCACGACGGCGAATAAGTGGACACAGTATCGAGAGCCCCGGACTTTTTTTGGAAAACCTGAGGAAGACATTGGCGAGTGGCGCAAACACTTTGAAAGGGTGAGCAAATACAATCACTGGAACGCGGCTACTAAACTGGCTAATGTGGTGTTCATCCTTGCTGCAACTCCCTTCGACTGGTTCGACAATCATGAAGATTCACTAAATACATGGGCTGCCTTTACAAGTGAGATAAAGAATAATTTTGGGGACGAACCTGCCAAGAACAAGCGCGCAGAACAGACATTGCTTCACCGGGCGCAAGTACCTGGAGAAACTTGCACTGCTTACATCTTGGCTATTTTAAAGTTATGCAAGCTTGTGAATTCCAGCATGCACGAAGAAGATAAAGTCGGCCACATCTTAAAAGGAATAGTGGAAGATGTTTACAATTTCCTGATTAGCAAAGAGATCCTGAACACCACCGCCGATGTTATAAAACACTGCAGAGCATTTCAAGCTATCAAGTTTGATCGAATCACGCCTGAATTCGGAAGACTGTAGCCAGTGTTGAAGAATGTTCTCCACTTCCAATGGCTGATATGATGCGGGAAATTGAGCTTGAGGAACTGTCCAGGTCCAGGGACACCATCTGCCATGAAGAATATCTGCGGCACAGTAGTGCACCGCAGGCAGATGTCGCCGCCCTTTCCACTCCGTAGGTACAACCTAGAGGCGCTTCGGATATGGACGATCGTAACAACTCTGTCCAAAGTTATGTCCATCCGCCGACAGGAAGGAGGTCTGCCTACCCTATAGATGTGGTTCGTCAGCAGCGAGAGCCTGGATACAAACAACGTCATGACTTTGTTAGTCAAGACTCCTATGCTGATTGTTGGTGCCCTCAACCTGTGTGTTACAGGTGTGACATTGCAGGGCACATCGCTAGATATTGCCGCCGCCGCTTCCCTGCTTAAGACTACCGACCCCCGGCGAACAGTTACCGAACAGCAGCGATCTCCAACTATGTCCTCTCGGGACGCATATCATTCAACACATTTGCGGCGTTCATCACCTGCATCTGATCGCAGTGTGAAGCCGCCATTCCAGCGCCAGCGGCGGTCACCTTCCCCGTGACGTCGTTTTTCCGCTCCGCCTCCGGGAAACTAGGAGGCGCGGCCGATGGAGGTGAGGCCACCGGCGAGTCAATAACTTCCATACCTCTACCCGTGTTTATGCTAAATAACAAATTGGAAGTGTTTATTTATGGCCTGAGAACAATGGCTCTTATGGACACTGGAGCTACAGTATTTGTTAGGAGTTTTAGTTTTAAGAACCGTTTAGGTAGGAAAGTAACGTTTAGTGGGGACTGTGCAGCATTATTCCATGGTGTCGGTGGTGAACCTTTGGTTCCAGTAGTTGTGAGTACTTCAGATATTGCCATTGGCGGTCTAATGTTTAGAACAGAATTCGCAGTGCTGTCTCGGTCAACGCATGATGTGATTCTGGGGATTGATTTTCTGCAAGAGGCACAACTTGAGACTGTCGTAGGGGAGATATTAATTTGAATTCTTCACTACTTTCGGCTCTTGTGGATGATTCGACACCTGGATTTGGAGCAGTTGCGGTGGAAGAAGACACAATTGTACCAGCTTTATCAGTATCATTCATGCGGGTTTTCTCTATCCGCAATCAACGTGAATCGTTTGAAGCTGTAGTAGAACCAACACTCACCTGCTCTAAGAAGAATATCCTCGTGCCTCACGTCGTTCCCGTGACTAGAGGCCGCACTGAGCTGTGGACAGTCAACCACTCTGAAGAGCCAGCTGTGTTGCCTCGAGGCCTAAAACTGGCCCGTTTCGAGGAAGGCGTCCCAGGTTCCGTCGGGGCGTTAAACAGCTCTGTCACAGAGCAGCATGTGCAACCAGTTTTGGAGACCAAAGTTCAGACAATGATTAACAAGTCTCAACATCTGATCGTCTCATTCTGAAGGAATAGTTTCTGAAGCACGTGACAGTGGTCAACTTTGCCAAGGACGACTCAACACCACTGCCTACCAGTCGTATTCATCACACGATCAACACCGGGTCCGCACCTCTTATACGCCAGAAGCCATGTCGAGTCTCAGCAGCTGAACGTAAGGTAATCGATGATCAAGTTCAAGAGATGCTAAAGCACGGAATTATTCTAGAATCTTCTTGTCATTGGGCAGCTCCAGTTATCCTTGTTAGGAAGAAAGATGGAACATGGAGGTTTTGTGTTGACTACCATTGCTTAAATACAGTAACGAAGAAAGATGTCTACCCACCTCCACGTATTGATGACGCAATAGACTGTCTGCACTCAGCCTCATACTTTTCTTCTATTGACTTGAGATCAGGCTAATGGCAAATTTCCATGCACACTGCAGATAAAGAAACAACGGCATTCGTAACACCAGATGGTTTCTATGAATTCAATGTTATGCCTTTTGGATTATGTAATGCGCCTGCCACATTCGAGCGGTTCATGGATACAATCCTGCGTGAACTAAAGTGGCAAATTTGTTAATTCTATTTGGACGACGTAATTTTTGGCAGAACATTTCGTGAGCACAACAATCGTCTGGATATCGTGCTTGATTGCATGGAACAAGCTGGACTTATACTGAATTCAAAGACGTCTCATTTTGGGGATCGTAAAACAATTGTTCTTGGTCACTTAGTTGACAAAGACGGTGTTCGACCCGATCCAAAGAAAATTGAAGCTGTAAAAAGTTTTAAAGTGCCCCAATCTGTAAAAGAGCTGCAGAGCTTTTTAGGTCTATGCTCGTACTTTCGACGCTTTATACCAAGCTTTGCAGATATCGCTTACCCACTGACATGTCTGTTGCATAAAGATGCACCATTCAATTGGACCAGTGAATGTGACGCAGCTTTCCGTCATCTCAAATTTCTTTTGACCTCGGGCCCCGTCCATGCCACTTCAGCCCATCAGCTCCAATTAGCGGTACACACTGACGCAAGTGGTATCGGTATCGGCGCTGTACTTATACAACGCCATGGCCGTTATCAGCACGTCATAGCATATGCCAGCCGCTCGTTGAGTAAGAGCGAAAGAAATTGCACGGTTATTGAGCCGTTGTTTTCGCTATACAGCGCTGCCGCTCCTACTATCTGTAAGGGAATGCTTTCACCGTCGTGATCGACCATCATTCATTTTGCTGGCTCGTTAGTCTTCGTGACCCATGTGGGCGGCTCGCTCGATGGTCTTTACGCCTACAAGAGTTTAATTTTACTGTGGTGCATAAAAGCGGCCATAAACACTCAGATGCGGATTGTTTTTCGCGTTTGCCAATTCAAACGACTGATGACAAAGCAGAGAACTTCGATGAATATTTGGCTCCACTTTCGCAAACCTTCCCCGATCTCCGAGTTTTCAGAACCGAGCAACACAAAAACCGAACATTAGCCTCTCTGTTTGATTCTGCCAACAATCCTATGAAGAACACATTTACGATTCGCAGAGGAGTACTTTATACAAATAACTTCGCCTCTGTGGGAGCACGCATGCTTCTCATCGTTCTGGAAAGCGTATGCATCACAGTTTTAGAAATGATGCATGATGACACTACGTCTGGTCACTTAGGAAATTCCCGAACACTACACCGCACACAGCAGCGGTTGTACTGGCCGAAGATGCGTTCATCGACCCAGCGATACGTAGCCAGCTGTGTGCAATGACAGCGTTTTAAGCTGCAGACTTCAAGTCCACCGGGAAAACTGCGACGATTTGAGCAAGTTGGCATTGACCTTCTTGGACCTTTCCCATGGTCCTTTAAAGGAAACCAATGGATTCTTGTGTGTGTAGATAATTTAACCCGCTATTGTGAGACAGCCGTGATACCATCCGTTACTGCATCTGAAGTATCTTATTTCTTACTTCGATTCGTCATTCTTCGGCACGGCCTTCCTGCAGTCATCATTAGCGACCGTGGACGCCAGTTCACAGCGGACATAGTCGAAGAACTTCTTCGCCTCAGCGCCTGCAGTTTTCGCCACTCCACATCATATCATCCCCAAACGAACGGTGTGGTAGAGCACACCAATCGGACGCTTACCACCATGTTGGCTATATACGTCGCTGCAGATCATAAGGACTGTGATGGCGTTCTACCATTCATTACTCATGCATACAACCACAGCGCAACATGAGAAAACAGGCTGTAGGCCCTTTACCTTCTCTATGCTCGCTCGCCTCGCTGTGGCCTCGACACAATACTGCCATTTTTTATACATGAAGAACCTTCTCTTGCTACCACATTCTGCAGAGCTGAAGAAGCTCGCAGGCGTGCCCGCGTTCGAATTTTATCTATGCAAGAGCGTTCTCAGAACCGCTACGATGCACGACACCAACAGGCTTTTTGTGTTTCTGGTGACATTGTGTGGTAGCGGACACTTCTACGTAAGCATGGACTATGTCAGAAACTGCTTTCCCACTACACTGGACCGTTTGTAGTGTTAGAGTGCATCAGACTTGAACTATGGTATAGCACACCTAACTGCAAGTGGTTGATGATCACGCCAGTCTCAGATGGTGCATGTCGCCCGCCTCAAGCGGTTTTATTCCAAATGATCTATTTATCTCACCCTACGGGCTTTGTCTGCGATGAGGGAAATGTCACGCACCATAGCACATTGGCGGAAGAAGATGAACGGTTGGACGATCGGTAGAGGAAGGAGAACAACGAGGGTCAGAAGGACGTTTGTAGTCGCGGTCCTACTTCCATCAATCCCTCTGTAAATGAACCCCCCTGCGCATACTAAGCATGTCACAATATTGTTACGACAGGGGTACGTCGGAGCGCAGAACAACAAGACGATAGGGCCGGGAGCTCAGCTGGTCAACGGCAGCGCGTCCGGCACGAGAGTCTTTTTCCAACGTTTTTTTGCTTCACTTGTGTTCTAAACTTCATCTTCTGTACTGTTACAATATCTTAGCTGCAGTCATTCGAGTTACCGTAAAAATCTGCAAATAATACAATAGCAGATTTCGGATAGCAAACACTTTTTTAAAAATTCAGTGGCGTGTAATGTGCATGAAGAAATCTCACAGAGGAGCACTTATTTCTCAATAGCATACTGGGCTTGTGGCGAAAAGCTTACACCGCACCCTGATTTGAGAGGGCAGTTTCAAGAACCAGTCAAAAATGTCTTGGAGAAATTGTCTTGGCACCGGCATGCACCGACCCCCAGAACTGGAGACCTGATACGCAATTATCGAGACAGACCCCCCTCACCTCCCCATTCTAGTTCAAGATATTACTGTTTCTCAATGTGGAAGCACCCCAGAGGGCACCACAAGCCTCTAATGCATCACACCCTTAACACAGAGCTTAGATCTCTCTTAGTTTGGCACTGCATTTTTTTACATCTTACACCACCCCATGCTAGGGATCGAAAAGGGGGCAAGCACCTCCATGTGCCTGACGCTAGTATGTGTTCCCTTCTCACGCTAGTATGCTCGTTTGGGGAATGTCATGTCGTGAACAGAATAACATCTCGCAAACAGATATACCGCTTCTAGCTTGTGCACGTGATAGCAGCGCATGAGCTACCAACTAGCATGCACCGCGTGCAGGAAGTGCTCTTGGATTTGAGGCTTTAGCAATTCTTGTCATTCGGTGCCTCATCTGTAGTTGGCCTGCCAGCTCGTTAATGACACTCTGCTTTCAAACGCAGTGGTTCATTGTTGTAAGTAAAATACTTGGGAGTCCTGCTCTGGACCGGACCGGTCTTGCTGAGTCTGCTCTCCGTCGTGTCTTCATGGCAGGACTTTTCAGAAACGCCCATTGCAACATGATGTCAGGGGGGATACTTACGTGAAGCATTCTGTCTGCTAGCAGCCTTTGGAGAACGTCAATAGCACGATGAAAATCCGGGAAGCAAACACCACATCGGCTTAGTGGCAAAGCATAGTTCATCTTCATCTTTTCGAATACTGCAAGATTGATTTCATAGGAACTTCGCATTGGAGATTATGCTGCTATCTCCGGACTACAAACAGCTTGAACCAGGGTGCGCACAGGTGCTTGAAAACATTGAATACCATTGAATTACGGAAGTCTGTTTTCAAGGCCCTTAAAAACCTTGAATTTATGACGGGTCCTTGAAGATCCTTGAATTCATTGAATACTAAATTTGAACTGGTGTTGTTCGTCATGAAAACATTTTTGTTGCTAAACTTTTATTCTTGACTGAGTTCTGAATGAACTGCGGGGAAGGAAACGTATCGATTTTTAGCCTATTTAGCGCATTCTCGTTAGGCGGCTGGCAACACTGCAGTGGGCGCGCGGCTGCGTCGTCCCATCGCTATCGCATCGCCATCAATCACCGAGCCCAACGTTTTTAGATAGGTTTACCGACCCGTGTGGCCGTGTCTACGCTGGCGTTGCCCTAGTGCTTGCATTTTTGGAATGAGCGTGGCTTCTGCCTGTCAGCGCACGTGATATTTTCATATGTGACACAATGCCCGGAAAGAGCAAGTTTCAGGCTACGTGGTTCCACCATGACGAATACAAGCAATGGATTGCGCCTGATACAACGAGTCCGCATCTGACTAAGTGCAAGCTTTGCGGTAAAACTGGATGTGACTGCCATGGGTGAATCCGCTTTAAAAAGTCACATGAAAAGCGGCAAGCATATTGGCGCAATGAAGGTAGCGCAAGGGAGCGCGTTGAAAAGGTACCTTTACTTTTCTGCGGGATATGACCAAACTTTCACTGTGATATTTTATGAAGCTATATTTAATTTTTTTCTGTGCAATAGAAGCAAATCTTCGTAGTGATGTTTTTTTTCCTTGTGGAATAAATATTTCAGACGTTTTGATAGCACTGTTTGAAGATCTTTGACATGGAAAAAAAAATTAAGCCCTTGAAGGGGGCCTTGAAAATCCTCCTATGGGGGCTTGAAATTCCTTGAATATCCTTGAATTTTTTTCTTTGCCACCTGTATGAACCCTGAGCTTCTCAAGGCATTCAAGTATGCGCGCTTCATTACAACATGAGTGTGGATCCAGATAGTGATCTGTTTCTGGAAATTTTTTTCACTTGGCGAAGCCTCGTTAGCTTACTGTGATGCAGTTGTCCAATGCTTCTCGCAGCACTGTGTGCATCCTACTAATTAACTCTAGAGTCATCCCACTTTTACAAGCATTTGCATATCTGCCAAGAGTGTTGACACAAGTAATGCCAAACTCTGCAAGGTAGTGATGCGACAGTGGAAGAACGCTTGGTTCGAGACAGGTTTGTTGTCAGCTTTGCATGACACTCGTTTCTCAGAGCAGTCGTGCCACTTCCTCGAAGCTTTCTCGAAGAAGTTGGGATGCAAGCTCCTCGTTTCAAGGATGCGGAGAAGGAAAGAGCACTCGTGCCAACTACTTCACAATGTTGGGTCTATTCTGATGCCTCAAAATCTTGAGGCTTTCTTTACGACAGTGTGTGGATTCTAGAAAAACGTGCCCAATGCAAGCTCCTCGGTTCAAGGACGCGCAGAAGGAAAGAGCACTCGCGCCAACTACTTCACAGTGTTGGGTCAATTCTGATGCCGCGAAATCTTGAGGCTTCCTTTATGGCAGTGTGTGAATTCAAGAACAAAGTGCCCAATGGATGCGGGAAGCTCCGAGCTGACTCCGCAATTTATTGTGGCAAGAAAGAACATTGGTCTGAAGTTTCCCACTCCAGAAAATCGAAGCAGACCAAACTCGCTGCCGTCCGGCTTCATTCACTCCCGTGCATGAAGCCGGACGGCAGCGAGTTTGGCCTGCTTCCTGCTAAAGCAAAGTTCTTGCATGTCACAGTCAATTGCAGAACTGAGTAGAATAGGGACCCGAGAAGCTGATGTTTCTGCAGTCCGTGAAGCGCCGGCAGTACTCGACAAGATTGATCAGGTCCCAACAGTACACAGAGACCGGCCTCTTCAGTTGAAGGGCTTGTAGCTGGCACTATACATTGGTGAAGGACGGCAAGCTCGTGGTGTCTTTGTTACTGAATCACCTGCCACACTATTAATCAGTCTACCAACCACGCAAGCCTTTGAAGCCATCAAAATTCTTGGCGGTGCAAATGCACTGGGCCATCTTTTCATGCTGAAGTGTGTTCCAGGGCCTCGACACACTATGAAATGAGTACACTATCCGCGTAAAGCCAGACGTACCATTCTCACTCGATGTCCCATGACAGATTCCTCTTCTGCTGTGTGAAATCATTCGCCAGGAGCTCTGTAAATAAAAAATGATGGTATTATTTGTTGTGTTGACAATAACTGCAGTGTGCTGGCTTGTGGTGGCACCTAAGAAGCATAAATAGTATTGCCTGTGCATTGACCTGACCGGCTGAACGAAGTGCCACACCTTGCCTACCATTGAGCAAATCCTTGGACTCCTTGACGAGGTAGCCATTTTTCCGAAGCTGGATGCGGCTGTAATACTACCGTGTCACTCTCAGCAGACTCACAAGCACCGACAGTTTTCTTCACACCTTTCAATAACTTTTGTTTCTGCCGACTGCCATTCGGAATCGCCTCCACGCTGGAGTATTTTCGAAAGCAAATGGCCTGGGCCCTTGAAGATAAGGTGACTGTAAATATTATTAACGGTATCCTTGTCTTTGGACAACCCAGAAGGGACGTGACACAAGACTCGAGCAAGTACTGACCGCTTGCAATCGTCGGCATCATCTTAAACCAAGATAAGTGCATCTGTGAGTCCCTGAAGTCTCATTCGTAGGCGTCATTACCTCGGCTCAAAGCATCAAACTGAATCCAGGCGATCATTAAGGGGTCCACGCAACGGCACCCATCACAGACATTGAAGAATCAGGCTTAGACTGGGATGGTGTATCATCTTGCCAAGTTCCAATCACATCTTGGAAATCACTGCACTGACATGCGCCCTGCTAAACAAGAACAGTAGTTCGACTTGGCTGCAAGAACAGCTTCTGACGTCCAACCACTGCTGGTTCAAGTACCACCCATCTTATATGCCACAACAGTTTCAGCGAATGCCAGACCTTTTGGTCTTGGAGCAGTCCTGTTGCAAACAATTATCTGATGAATGCACGTCAGTGGCTACCACAGAACAAAAGTAGTCTGGAAGAAAAAAAGGCCCGGCTACATCGTGGACCATCCAGAGACTTGACGAATTATCAGAGGTATCACATTCTCCGCAGAAATTAATTCCTTCCTGCTACGGTGCAAATACTTGGATTAAAGACAGCGCCCTGTCAGCTCCAGATGTCCTACTTGCTCAAACCATGTTTGGCTACAGCCGATGCGTTGTCTTGTGACCTTGTGGGACCTTTTGCTGCAGAAGTTGTGGCTTCCGGGCTGGTACTACCTGTGCACATAAAGGATCTCAGAAAGCCTGAAGCTCCAAAACAGCCGGCCAAAGAAACCAAAGGTTTCCTTTCACATTAGCAAAGTAGGCATCTGTGAAGGATGAACGTTTTCTTTGAGCTGACCTTCTTGAAGGCACTTGAATCGTTATGCTGTTCTCACTGAGGTCAATAGCGCACGAAGGACACGCACAAACTCCTTATTCTCGCAAAGGCCCTAGCTCATGAATCTGTGTGGTGGCCGGGCATAAAGGCGAGATTTTCTCTCTCGTCACCGGTTGCCGGTGAAACCTTCCCCTCCTACAGACCTCTGTGGTTGTGCGTGGGATGTTCTTGGCCCGGACCTGTCTCGGCTGAACTGTCAACCATTCTTTATGGTGGCAGATTACTATTCCTAGTTTGCATACATTGCGACTGTCAAAAACACAACCGCTGAAGGGGTCAGTGATGGACTTGAAAACGTGTTTGCTCATCGTAGGATACCACATGTGAGGTCAGACTGGTCCGCCTTCCTTTTCACAAGATTGTGCCCCAGCAGCTCTCTTTTCCACAGACTAATGGGGAGGTGGAAAGAATAATATACACTGTGAAAGACCGCAAAGCGAAGGATTCTCGGCTACAGGAATGATTGAGGGGTGACTCGCTTTAGACCTGTTCAACTTGAACACAGATGAGCAGCTTCGTCCTCTCTGGTCTAGAAGGCAGGGAGTAAAAGTCGATTATAAACCGCATAAAGAAAAGTCGACCAAGGACTTTCAATCGATGTCACCGGGCCTTAAGCTGGAAAACACTTTTAGATTCATCCAGACTATGCATATGGTACAGTTATGAGCAGTGCCCAATGTTTGTTTTCTTATCATCGAATTGGAGCATTTAAGGGTTCTGCGATGTCACAGAAGTCTCGTTTTCTTCCTGCTTAAGTCGACAAGCCCTTCACTGCTACATCCTCGCCGCCCAAAACAAGTGGTGGCAGCTACTTCTTCACGTGATTGTGGTGTCGGAGTTGTGTGCAGCCACAGCAGATGTCATGTTGTTCCACCAGGCCGGTTGAACTTGTGGCTAGAGGAGAAATGTGGCTGCTGGCATCGTCTGTGTCCCCCGACAGAGTGGTTGAGCGTGGTAAATAAAAACCCTTGGAACTCTTGTTTCTGAAACTGGTTAGTCTTGTTTAATAGGCTACCTGTCATATTTCTTACAATAGGACAACCGACTGTCTGTTGCCAGTGATATATTCTCACAGTAAATCTTCCTCAGTACTTCTAAATGTGTTCAATATGCATATCTTGAAAGTGCAACCATCAAACTCCTTGGGAACGATGGCCAAGTGTCAGTGATATGACCAAGGCATGGATAAAGAGGCCTTTTACAGCCATCCAATGACAGTAGTTGCAGGCTTTTCTTTTCTCATCCAGTTCAACTGTGTTTTAACGCTGCCTGGTTAAAAATTTCGTTACTCAGAAAATCTGGTGTTGTGGGCAAGAAATCATGGGCATGGTGCTTGCAGGTGGTAGCTGGCATGGCCGGGAAATGATCCTTTGATGGTTTGTGCGACTTAACCGAGACCACATGATGTCAGAAAGGTGGGAGGGGCTGCCAACTCAGGACGCTCATTTGATGCGGGAAAGTGGAAAGAGAGACAACCTTCCAGTGCTCTTGAATGCTGAGTCAGGCATGTTGCACCTTGGCTGAGAGTGCTAGGTGCTGAAAGGGCTGAATAATAATGAGATCAAAAGTGCGAATTTTGACTGAACATTATTCACACCCGCAATGCCCGCCAGTACACATCACATTGGGCCTCATCAGTTATCCTGTGGTCCTCTTCAATTATCCTCTGGAGTGTGGAGCCAGATTTTCCTTATTATTTTGTTTTCCTTGAATGACCGTGGGGTCTAGTGCGTTACTGTGCTGTTCAGTGTTTTTACCGAGCATGGCTGCAGACATCAGCTTCCAGTGTGAAGCGAGGTGTAAGTCCCGGAATTTTGTATTTTCTGCACGGTGGAAAAGCAGATTTGGTTTGGATGATGCTCACAAATATTCTGGAAGTACGACTTGCATATGCAGCCACCACTCATTTGACTCGAAGAGAAAACTTTTATACTGCTAGCCATCTTGTGTGCACATATATGTGATGCGCTAACACACTGGGATTTATAATAGTCCCTTTAATTCGAGCACTCGTTCTGTTGCATTCAGATGGGGTATGCTGCTTTTTCGCGACAGCACCATTTTGTAATTCTGTTAAATTAATATTGTATAACAGTACACACACTTCCATAAGAAAAATGTTCAGGTTTATGCAGGCATTACAGCAGATGACAGACTACAGTATGGCGGACATCCCACAGGAAGAATTTCTCGAATGTACAAATTGGAAGGCCACATGAGAATGAATGCGATTATGTGATCATACCTACTGTGTATTTGACAAATGCAACAATCCGAGGGTGTGGCATGTAGTGAAGATATCTCGAAGCTTGTGTGTACGCTTCACGACCCGCCGAGGACCGTATGCTCGTGTCACCACCAAAAGTGCACTCGACCATTTCTTCTGCATTCTTGTATGGCCGCCCTTCACAATTTTGAGTCATTTTGTACCCGAGGGGTCAATGTCTGCCATATGCCTGTGTTACAGTCAAATACTGCCGCACACAATGCAGTGGTCAGTGTGCTCGACTAGTGTGCCCGAGGATGCGGGATTGGCTCCCGACCGCGGTGGACACCTCTCGAGGAGGGGAAAAGCAAGGCACCCGTGTGCTCTGTCATGTCAATGCGCATTGAAGAACCCCAGGTGGTCGAAATTTCCAGAGCCCTCCACTACAGCATCTCTCATATCCTGAGTCACTTTGGGACATTAAACCCCACAAATCATGAACCATCTTGCAAGAATCTGATAGAAACAAGTGCCTGGCACAGAACTGAAAAACAAGGAAAAAATTATGTTTGTAGTATCGCAGTCTGTTCTCTTTCTTTCTTTTTCCAAACATACTGCTAGCTTCTTTCTAGGCTATTCCAGGATTTGGGTACATTATGGTGATTTTAATCACATCACACTTTATACAAGCACAAAAGGAAGCACGCACGATAGAAATAACATTGGAAATAAGTAATCATCGTGTGAACAATATAAATTGTTTATGGGGTGGTATGCAAGGCAAATTACCTTTGGTGTTTCTCCTCCTGAAAGCCAGCGTCTTAGTGCCCAGACTATGGTGCAGTCCTGATTACTGCAGTTTTTATTTAGTCTGACGTAGGAACTGCACTGATCTATAGGAGTGTTTTGATTGAAGATTCTCCTGTGCTCTACTAGCAGAGTGCTTCGTAAAGTGCTAGCCTTGAGAGAGTTGTGCCCCTCAGGCCGCAACGTGTTCCAACGACACGGAGTCCGCCGGGGGCGAGACGGAGCAGTCTGACGCAGAGGATACCGGCGCTGCTCTCAACAGCGAGATCGAGCTCGTCTTGAAGCCGCAGCCGCAGATGATGCTGGAGAACCCGAATGCACAGGTTCGCTACATCAAGACCAGCACAAATGTTACCGGTGAGCGAATATTGTGTGGAGCACCCTTCACCATCTTGTGCAGGTCATGGCGTTGCAGTGCCCGTCTTTAAGAGCAACCTCGATAATAAGTCAGGTCGGGCCATATTGATAGATCACCGCTGACTAATGGATACAAGGCTGCTTTCGTTTACAGGCTGTGATGATGTGATGATGATATGGCTTGTTTTGTTCGAAATACCTGAAGCCAGGTTGATTCGGGAATCATAGGGCCTTTTTTCCATTATTGTTGTCACGAGGCCAGATTGAGTAGCAAGGGAAAAGGGGTACCTTTTTAAATAAAATTTTCTTGGCAACACGACAATTGCTCAATACTTATGGTAAACAAGAATTGCTAATAACTTGGTTCATGAAAATAACGCAAGATATCTGAACTTCATTCAGCTCATTTCAATTATGGGCTGCCGTCCAGCATTTAGAACATTTTTCATCACAGCATTAAGTTCAACCTTTCTATTTAGGCGGGAATCTGTGTGCAACTCATTTCAAACCGATGTCAGAAGCTAACCAACGATCAGTGGCAGCAGAAGCAAAGTCTGGCGTTACACAAAGCCGCCAGTTGGAACATATAAGCTTTAATACCATTTCCTCTTTTCTTCTGGTTACCATGTGCCACTCAACCTATGCGTAATTGGTAGTGCTAGTTGTTGTTAGAGGCTGTGAAAGTAAAGCGGGTGGGCAAGTATAGCGATGATAAAAAAAGAAAAAAAAAACCTATGCCACTTTTCTATAGCAGGCAGGGTACCAGTGAATATTGAAAAGGGTTACACAGGTATTCTTTCACTCTTGCAGAGCTATGATGGGCAGCAGATAGATTTGCATATTGAACACACCTGGCAACATTCTGCTTTTGGAGTGTGAGCGAGGGCTTCCTTTTTCTCTAGCTTAAAGGTACTGAGGAGGCTTTAACAAACATTTAGCCCATTTTTGTCAGTGGAGGGTACAGAAAAGAATACAAAAGAAATGGCCGTGGCTTAGCGCAGCTAGGCTAGGATACAGTAAAACCTAGTTACAAAAGGCACTCAAGGGACCCGAAAAAGATGTCTCTTGTAACCAAGGTCTCTCGTAACCAAAAATTCTTACCAGCTCGTATATGCGGCAGTTTAGATTTCCTTAGCTAAATTCTGTTCCATATCAGTGGCCTGTTTTGTTGTGCTATGTCGGGAACCAAGGAGTGCCTCGTTTTGACTACGAAGTCAAAACGGGTCAGGTGTGTTGTCTCTCTTAAATGGTGAAGAAGTTACTTTAGGGACCTACAAAAGTAGCCCTTAGTAACAGAGTGTCTCTTGTAACTATGTCTCATTGTATGCAATGTTGTTAATATGGCAAATATAGGAAAACCAACTAAACCATTTTCATGTGTCTCTTATAACTGAGTGTCTCTAGTAACCATGTCTCTTGTAACGAGATTTTACTATACGCAGTGAAAGCATATGTGCCTGGCACTGGGCTGCCTACTCCTCTCCAATCCAATCTAATATAATCTAAACCAATCCAGTCCGATAAAGTACAGTTCATTCCAGTGAAATACAATCCAATCATATCCTGTCCAATTCAATCCAAATCCGTCCACTGACGACTGCGCGCTCGCCTGAAATGCGCCGCTGACCAGCCTATCATCATCACTATTATCATCCTCACGCTAAAGAAAGAAAATTAAGATGCTCTACTCACTATATCTAGTATGTTGTTGCATTAAAGATGAGACATCTGATTTCTTCTTGAATGCCAGATGGCGCGGTAAGCACGCGGCGTCCGGCAGCTGTAGCGGTTGCTAGGCAACGGCTCTGTGCCTCCCACCACGCGAAACTCTTTGTTTGTGACCTTATCGCTTTCGCTACAAAATAATCTTTCCAATATTAGTAGCTGTTAGTGTCTTCCAGTAAGGGTGGCTTTGATTACCATAGAATGACAGCAAAGGAAGTCGTAGTACTGATGAATAGGTGTATACTACAAAATAATCTTTCCAATATCAGTAGCTGGTAGTGTCTTCCAGTAAGGGTGGCTTTGATTACCATAGAATGACCGCACAGGAAGTAGTAGTAGTGATGAATAGGTGTCGCCTTCCGAAGGTTCAGAAGGGTAATTCGACAGACGAAGGAATATGGCAAGTCAGGAAGTCTTGATGTTGAACGAAGAGGGAAGATATATTTATAGATTGTATACACAAAAACAACTGAATTTACACTGGTGGCCTCACACAGAGCTGCCACCGCCCTAGCAAAAAGGTACATCACAAGCACAAAACATCTCACACAGAACAGGAAAGCTCACGTGCCGAGCATGGAGTCGCCAGCTGTGCTCGACTGGACAGAACTGCCCAACCGGGTTTGATTGCCACTTTTTCATGGCAAGAACAAAGATATGAGAGCGGTCACTTCACATCGTCCGCCTCAAAATTACGCAGCCAATCAAACCCGTTGATTAAGAATGCCCAAAACCGGTGGGCTGGCTATAATATCGGACCGAGGTCCTTAATTCTTTAAAAAAAATGCAGCGTGCATGCTGCACGCTCTTTCCAGTCGGGGGTTAACAACATCTCCCCATCGGTACTCGTCCTCCTTTCTTTATCTCACGGTCCACATGGAAAAAAAAATGCCGCTGCCGCGTTTTGCGAAAAAGCGCCGCGGGAATTTTGAGACGACGACACTACTTTGCTAGCCACAGGGGCCAGGGTGACAATACAGTGAGTGGCCATTAGCGGGAGGTGCTCGTCGCGGTTGCTACTGCCCGAACCGGGAGAGGTGCCGCGTGTGGACAAGGTCAAAGCGGGCTTTCATTTAGGACAAAGATCGAAACTGCTCCCTAGACAGCACCATCCCGCGCACCCCAATTTCTGGCTGTCTTCGAGATGCCATCTGTCGAACGGCTCCATTAACTGCCGCGTTCCTTCGTTAGCGGCGCCACGGGGGGGGGGGGAGGAGGGCGTCAACAAAGCGTGTTCCTGGAAAACAGGCCCTTCCAGGCAGAGGGGAGCGCATCTATTGTCCCGCCCCGAAAGTCGTCCAATGCCTGAGGGTGACAAAAACGGAAATTTCCTGCTCCCCGAGCCTGCTCGGAAGCGGCCGGCGCCGGGGGAGAGGCGCAAAGAAAAAAAAAACAAAACACTTCAATTCTGTCTCCGAGAAGTGGGGTCCGGCTGCCATTTGGACGTGGCGTGGGGCTACGCGTGCAAGTGCCAAAAAGAAAAGCTGCCGTTTATCGCGGCCTTACAGTAGTGGCAAAGAAAGGAATGACTGACTTAGCACATTTACCTCTCTATAACAAACGAGCTGAGGACCTTACCATGGCCTTTGTTAGCGCTCTGTTCTCTGATGCTTCCTTGTCCATTTATACTCTGTGGACTTGTGCAGTGAACCACCTGTCCAAGTTCCTGGCTATGTGGCTGGCCCCGGACAAGTTAGAACAGGACGCGTTGGCACCGAACAGCGTGGCGCTGTTCACAATCTACATCGCCGTCATGCCAGGCCAGTTCACCCCGCTGGCAGGCAACATGACACTCGACCAGGTGAACGTAAAGTACGGGAAGGTGAACAAGCTGCTAGAGATGTACTACGCGCAACGGAAGGCCTGAATGCTTCTTCATCCACCTACAGCATTGGCACGAAGGATTTCGACACTTGTGATGCTTACTCGTGTTCTTGCTAAGCTGTGACTCCTCTGTGTCACTGCAGTCAATGCTGTTCTGGTGACTCTGAAGATGTAGCAATGGTGTATGTAGGCTTTGCAGCAACATTGTCATGCAGCTTGTTAATAAACCAGTTGTGGACCCAGTGTGTGCTCTGTGAACGTGCTGACATCAGTGACGCTTCATTCAGCGTCAAAAGTGACATGGATGTGAAGCGTATACTGTACATGGTGCGTCCGTATACGATGGTGGTTTCGGTGTGGGTTTAAAAGCTTACCTGCAAATAATTTAAGATCAAGGAAGAACGTAGGAGACTAGGGTGTGGTAGCTTTGCTTCATGAGGTCAGTCATTGAAGGAGAGCTAGCATTGTGAACATGAAGTGTGTATATGACCTGGATAGGAAACAGCTGGGAGCACACCATGGGCCAAAATTTAGAATATGCATGCTGGAAGAACTGAAGTAGTGATTAAAAAATGCATTGGCAGTGTCTGCAATGGTTGGTGCGACTAATTTGTTCATCAGTGCAGACATAGGTGAAAGGAAGCACAACACGGGTTTTCTGTCTGTATTTACACAAAACACTTTTGTTGTTGGTAGTTTCGTTTCATTGATGCAGGTTTGCAAGGATAAAATTATTTGCCCGACGGATTGTTCTTTTTTCCATTCTTTCTTTTAGTCAAAGAGATGGCATTCATACCCATTTGGACCTAGTTTTCTCTGCCAAAATATGGTATGAGATGTAAAGTTTTTGAAGTTCTTATTGTCTCCAGTAACAGTGCAAGGCATTAGGCATGACCAAACTGAAGAGGATATGCGTCTTTGTGCTTTGAGTAATATTTTATGCTATATTTTGCCAAGGGTGTTGCCAAGGTAGTGATACTGGAAGAGGGTTCACTTTCCGGTCCAGGAGACATGGTGATGCATTTTCTGATTGGTCGGTTGTTTGAGTTGTTTGACATTACGAGATTGTTTTACATGACAGAGTTGGAACTCGAGATGAAAGATGGGGCTGCATTAAATTATTAAAGACGCATCGGGGCATACCTTTTCAAATTAAGGGGCTCGTAAAACTGCGCGCACTTTTCTCAAGAAAGAACTGGACCTCTCTTCCATTTAAGGCACCTTGGTCCAATATACATCCCTCTATCTTTGTAACTTGCTTCATAGCTCGCAGTTGGAATTTTGAGTTTAAACCATTATAGCTTTGTCATTCAGTGCATAGACAACTCGTAATTGAGTACGAGTTACACGAGTTGAAGATAAACTAATTGAATGAGCTTGATTAGCAGTGTTGCTCCGATGACGTAAGCGCTTCTTCAAACTGGGAAACCCCAGCTACAAGTACCTGCTGGTTAAGCACTGTTTGTTCACTATAAGTAAGTCATTTTTCGAAAATATTGTTTGCCAGAAAAAAATGTTCTCTTCTGGACTAAATATGAAAAAATATGCTTGTTAAATTTTATTCAGCATATTGTTACTAAGCGGTATTCGCTGGCCGTGCTGACGAAAAAGAAGTGTGACTGACTCCCAGAAGAAGAAGACGCCGACGAGGGCTGTGCTGTGCTGTACTTCGGTACGCACCCATTGGGTCAAACCACAGTTGTCAGTCACCGCATTGACACCGGTGACGCCAGTCCTATTCACAGGCGGCCCTATCGTGTTTCGCTTGCCGAGCGACGCGTCATCCAAACAGAGGTCGACAAAATGTTGGCGAACGACATAATTGAGCCTACCAGTAGCCCCTGGGCATCCCCTGTTGTGTTGGTCAAAAAGAAAGATAACAGTTGGAGATTCTGCGTTGACTATCGTGATTTAAATAAGATAACCAGAAAAGATGTCTGTCGTCTTCCGCGTATTGACGACGCGCTTGATATTTTGCACGGAGCCAGCTACTTTTCGTCCATCGACCTTCGTTCCGGCTACTGGCAGATCTCTGCCCACGAGAGAGAGCGTGAAAAAACAGCGTTCATCACCCCTGACGCGTTCATCACCCATCACAAGTGGACCACGTGTTTGTGTTATCTTGACAATGTAATAGTTTTCTCGTCTACATTTGAAAGCCATCTCCGTCGCCTTTCTACAATCCTAGCGCTTTTTCGCCGCGCGGGACTGCTACTAAACTCCAAAAAGTGCAGCTTTGGTCACCGACAAATCAAAGTCCTTGGTCACTTGGTTAATGCTGCCGGCGTTCAGCCTGACCCCGACAAGATTCGTGCCGTCAAAAATTTTCCCACTCCACGTTCATCCAGCGATGTTCGAAGCTTTATTGGCCTATGTTCGTATTTCCGACGATTCGTCCCGAATTTCGCCGCGCTAGCTCGTCCTCTCACCAATCTCCTAAAGAAAGACGTTTCATTCTCCTAGGGACCTGAACAAGTTGCAGCTTTCTCGGAACTTATTGCTGCTCTAACAACTCCACCCGTCTTGGCCCATTTCAACCCATCTGCCAATACTGAACTCCGTACCGACGCAAGTGGCCATGGCATTGGAGCTATACTTGCCCAGCGACAACACGGCCGCACAAGGGTGATTGCGCATGCCAGCCGCCTCTTATCTACGTCCGAACAAAATTACTCTATCACAGAGCGAGAGTGCCTGGCACTTGTTTGGGCTATTGCAAAATTCCGCCCTTATTTGTTTGGCCGGCATTTTGCTGTTATAACAGACCATCATGCCTTGTGTTGGCTTTCCTCCCTCAAAGATCCTACAGGCCGTTTGGGGCGCTGGGCGCTTCGATTACAAGAGTATACATTTTCCGTCGTGTACAAGTCCGGCCGGCTTCACCAAGATGCAGACTGCTTTGTCTCGTCATCCCATCGACTCCCCAAGTCTTACCGACTCTGACGATGACGCATGTGTCTTGTCTGTGTCGGCCTTTTCTAACATTGCTGACGAACAACACTTGGATCCTTTGCTCCATTCCATTATCCTCCGTCTGACCTGCGGTCGACCTGACCCATCTCTTGCCTTATATGTACTTCACGAGAACACCCTATACCGACGCAATATGCGACCAGACGGCGCAGACCTTTTGCTCGTCGTTCCTCAACATCTGCGTTCCACCATCCTTGACCAGTTTCATGATACTCCAACGGCTGGCCACCTGGGTGTCTCTCGCACATACGACAGCCTGCTCGGACGCTTCTACTGGCCAGGGCTCTACCGCTCCGTCCAGCAATACATTGCCGCATGTGAATTGTGTCAGCGTCGAAAGAAGCCCACAATTTTGCCTTCGGGCCATTTGCAGCTGATCCCCATACCCACTGACCCGTTTTCCCGTGTAGGTGTTGATCTTCTTGGGCCCTTTCCAGTTTCCGCCTCAGGGAACAAATGGATCGCCGTCGCCACCGATTATGCCACGCGGTATGCTATTACCAGAGCCATCCCGACCAACTGCGCCACAGACGTCGCTGACTTCCTCCTAGAAAACGTGATTCTACATCATGGTGCACCTCGTGAACTACTAACTGACCGTGGCCGTTGCTTTCTGTCGCGAGTGGTTGACGAAATTCTCCGTTCGTGCTCCGTCCGCCACAAATTCACCACAGCCTATCACCCCCAGACCAACGGCCTCACGGAACGCCTAAACCGTACCCTCACAGACATGCTGTCCATGTATGTGTCTGACGACCACCGGGATTGGGACGTTCATCTACCCTTTGTGACATTCGACTACAATTCATCTGTCCATTCTACCGCTGGATACTCCCCATTTTATCTGTTATTTGGCCGACATCCGTTAGTGCCCTTTGACACCTCACTACCCGCGGCAGACACCACCAGTGCTTACGCCAGTGATGCCGTAGCCGGCGCTGATGATGCCCGCCGGATAGCTCACGCCAGGCTCTCTGCATCCCAAGACTCTCAAAAGTTTCGGTACGACAGTCGCCACCGTGATGTCCACTACACTCCTGGATCACTCGTCTTGCTGTGGCTCCCGTGCCGTCGAGTGGGCTTATGGGAAAAACTTTTGCCCCGTTACACAGGCCCTTACCGAGTTGTGCGCCCCGTGACAGACGTCACATACGAAGTTGAATCTGTGCCTCCGAAATCTTCGTCCAGATCGCCATCCTCTGAAATAGTGCATGTGTCCCGCCTGAAGCCCTATCATGCACGTTCTGTTTCACAAACGTAGAACGCACCGGGACTGTGCTTTTCCCGAGGGGGGTAGTGTTACTAAGCGGTATTCGCTGGCCGTGCTGACGAAAAAGAAGTGTGACTGACTCCCAGAAGAAGAAGAAGACGCAGACGAGGGCTGTGCTGTGCTGGTGCTGTGCTGGGATCACCCTCAGTGGTGTAGACAACTGTAGTACTGTGAATATCTCCCGTAACAATATAACCGGAAAGTCCAACCTCTACTCTGATCACTCACTTACTTGCTGAATGTCTGCTTACGAGACAGGGCGGAAATTGCTGCTTTTTAGAAGAATCTGAAATCGCCGAGTGGAAAGTAAAAACAGTTTGCTAAGAATGTGCTTCATCTCGTTTGAGTCGTTGACTCAATATTACAATATTTTATTCTACACTGTTTTGTACATGATGCAGAACAGTCCTTTAGTAGCTTTGTTAGCGAAACTTTAGTCTGGTGAGCATGGCCACATGGCACACTGTTCAACTCGAGAGTTGGACAAAGCCCCAGTGACCCTGTGATGGTCAGTGTATTGAAACAAGGCTGGGAGTTTCTGGGCCAAGGTGCAAATCTTGATGCACACTGCTAGAAAGGCCCAGTTTTTACATTGAAAGGTGTGCTACATCTGTGATATCGCTTCCTTTTAATGATTTTGTGCATGTAGCACAGTACAACAGCAATTGCCGGAGTGTCATTATGCATCCTAGCATGAACATTTCTTTAACTGACCTAGATGTCTCATCAAGAATAGCACGTTTAAAAGTTGCGACGAAGGAGCGAAAAGCGGTATTCACATCTTAAAATCGTTTTGTGAGAACAACTGAGCATTGTTTTGTTTTTGTTCCAAATCCAGAAACTGAAACTAAGTCAAATGCAATGGATGTAGATCTATTACCTTTCCTTCGGGAAAACAATAAAAAAGGGACCTAATAATACTTAGGAAACTTGCATGCAAAAACTTACAAACAAAATGTGCTAGATTCTGCTGATGTGTAGATAGAAAGGAACCAAGTCTATTTAATGAAGCCGTTTTTCTCAGCTCAAGTATTATAGCTTGGACTGTTTTGGACATTTTTTCATTTATTCCTTTTGCAGCATTGTTTTAGAAAAAGTAAACGCTGTCATATTACCGTTTGTGACTGATTGATTGATTTATAGGAAGAGAAAGGCGCAGTAACTGTCTCACTTGTTTTCTGTGGAAACCTCAACCGCGCCGTAAGGGAAGGCAGGAAGGTGGGAGTGAAAGTGGAAAGGGAGGAAGAAGAGCTGTAGTGGAGAGCTACAGAGTAATTTTGACCACATGGGGATCTTTAACGTGCGCTGACCTCGCACAGCACAAGGACGCCTCTTCGTGTCGCCCCCATCGAAACGCAGCCGCCGAGGTCGGGTTCGAAACCGGGTACTCACAGTAGTCGGGCGTTTTACCACTGCACCCCCCCGGCAAGGTGTTTGTGACTGAAGACCGCTATTCGCACTTGCTTGCTTGTGTTGATGAAGCACTGCGGTGGACGTTATTGTGTACATTAGAGGTTCTAACCACGTTTCCTCTTACTTTGCAAAGTAATAATTTCTAAGCTTAATTTTCATAAATGGAGCTTGAAATAATGTTCTAGAAATAAAGTTTCTAGAATAATACAGGGTCATATCGAGAGTTCAAATCAAACATCCAGAGTTTGTACCATATTATTGCCCAAACTGTATGTGCATACTTTTTCAGTACATTTTGCTTTAAAAGTTGCTCCTACCTAAATAGAAACCTTGTTGTGCAAGTGCTTGGAAAGCACCACGGTTTGGGTCGACAACAAGCTTGCATTTTTCTCAGTGCCTGTTTAGGTACATGAAGCTCGGCAAGAAAAAAAAATTATGCATCACTGCACTACATGTTTCACACCTGTGTTGCTTGAAGTATGAAAAATTGGAGAGGAAATGTTAAATGAAAAACAGTAGCAAGAATGAGCAGTGGTTTACCTCGGCCTCATTTATTTCATATACCACTGGCACTTGCATGTTGCATGGAACTTTAATACCATCTTCCTTCAAAACTGCTCTAAGCTGCTTGCTTCATTATGCTTTCGCCATCTTAACAGTATAACCACAACCCAAACAAGGATTCAGAATTTTTGCCTGGTGAAGAATAAATACAGTAAGGGTGCATGCAGCATTCTTTGCATCAGTAAAGTGGAAGGTAGCTGCTGTAGTCTTCATTTTCACTTTTTTAAAAGTCATGTTTTCCTGTTCTTATTTTCTTGTTTTGCATTTAATTTATGGTGACAGTACATCAGAACCGCATTACAGAAGCTACTGCAACATGGGAAGAGGCTTGATTGGTTTGGTTTGATTTGGTTTGATTTGGTTTATGGTGTTTAACGTCCCAATGCGACTGAGAGACGATGGGAAGCGGCGATGCGTGCCATTTTTCGTGAGCCCTACCATTTGCTTTTAACGCAGGCTGACAACTTTGTTTTCTGTGGGTGGGAGGAGGAGGGTTGACTCACCAAAGGTGCTTTGCAGGACATGAAAAACCTTTCCAGTCAGATATTCCGTGAGCTTTTGACTACTAATTTGCTGGTTCACTGTAGTGGAAGCTACGTCTAGTGCTGTGATGTCATAAGCCAAAATTTTGGAAAATCCTCTGCTAGGGTGTCCCAGTGAATATAGACCAACGTTTTCGAGAATTCTTAACATTCTTCTGTGCTGAACTCAAGTGAGCCCCGCCACGGTGGTGCAATGGTTAGGGCACGGAATGGAATCCCGGCCATGGCGGCCGCTTTTCGACGGAAGTGAAAAGCAAGGCACCTGTGTGGTCGGAGGCATCCTGCATAGCCTGAGTCGCTTTAACACGTTAAACCCTAAAGCCCAACCTCAACTCAAGTGAATGTTTGTATTTCTCTGAAGTACCCTGGCATATCTTTTTTAGTGCGTAGCACTACTAGCCGCAATCACGGATTTCGCCGATGTCTGTCCGAAGCCGCTCACCTCTCTTCATGAACTTGAAGTGGAGAAAGAGAAGGTGGCTATGCGTGCGTCTCGCGGTTCAGCATTGAGGAGGTGGAGCGGCCGCTCTCTCTCTGTCCACCCATCTTTCCGTGAACTTGAAGAGAAGGAAGGGAAAGTGATGACGACCGTATCATGCGACTGAACACTGAGGGGTGGAGCGACCGCATGATGCACCCAGTTAGAGAGTAAGACAGTGAAAGAGGGGCGTATCAGTTGCGGACGTGGCGGCTGTCGCTGGGCAGCATTGCACAAACGTGTGTGCGTTTGCTTCGCTTCGCAATGGATGAAGCCGGGCCATCTGGCACTGCGGCACAGGTTCGCCGTGCTCGACGGGCTGAAGTACAACGGTTACGAAGGCAGAACCGGAAAGCTGGAGGCGCATAAATCGACAGTCGGCGGAGACACGGCCGTTTGGACGCTTAAGTTCATGTAAGGCTGGCAGCGAGCTGACAGCGGACGAGCATAGATCACCTTCGACTCCGAAGAATTCCCATTCCAAGGGGGATTTAAGTTTGCGGTCCTCTTCTAAAAACGAAATGTTCACCGCGGGTCCACTGTGTCAGGGGAGATTCCGAACTGGCGGCCAAGGTAAAGTGGCAGCTTGACGCAGGTTTATGACAGTTGCGCAGGCGGTTGCTCTTCGGAAGTGACATCAGAACACATGTTAACGGGCGACGCCGTCGGTCCGGTCCGTTCCGATTCTAGGATAAGTCGCGCATCGACCGTGCTGCGAAAGAGGCAAACCAGAGCAGTTTAACAGCACAGTGTAAGCGCAGTGGCTGTGGGTTCGGTGCACGGTGCACGATATATAAGTGGGTGGGGACACAGCGGGCCGCGCCGGTTCCAGATAAAGTCCCCTAGTTCGTCTAAGCCGTACGAGATGGCAGCTCGCTCAGCGGCCTGTGACATAGTGGGTGGCAATGCTTTCCAATGAAGAATACACGTTTTTGAGGGCCATTTTGTCGTAAACTGTAGCCTATAATGAGAGAAAAATATTTTCGCCGCACTGTTTTTGTCCAGGTCCATTAGTAAGCGCAGTTTTGTGAATCTGCGGCTTCGTGCATGCTTACATAAAAGCACTGAAAGTGAAGAATTTTTCGCGCGGAGTTTGAACCTGCTGCACGAATAAGCGGCGGCAGTTTTAAAACATAACATTAACCATTGGTCGTTTCGTTTGTTCTTTGATTTTGCTTCTTTGGTTTGCGCATCAGTGTGCCCGCACATCTTTTCGCCCTCTCCACACGCACTTGTTCGACTATTAGTTTGCTTCTTACCTTATTCCTTTCTTAAATTAGAGGTCCTTAACTGGGTTCTGCTAGCTCCCACTGAACACCCCCTCCCCCCTCACTTTCTCTATAAGGTCTATAGAAGATCAGATTAAGCTAAATGAATGTCTATCGGCTATCCATTCTTGGTGCACCAGATGAGGAATGAGACTCAATGCCACTAAAACAAAAAGCATAATTTTTAGCAACAAGAAAAAGCCACTAGATTTTCATACTTTAAAGCCAATGTCCCAGTCGAGAAAACTAATTATATAACATACCTAGGAGTGACACTATCAATCAATGTAAGCTGGGAACAGCACATTAAAAACATATGTCGTAAGGCCCAAAGAAAGCTGCATTTCCTCAGAAGAAGATAACGGAATGAAAAACCTAATGCATATAAAACGCTCGTCAGGCCAACCTTAAAGTATGCTAACATTATTTGGAGTCCACACCAGCAATATTTGATGGGCAAACTAGAACGCATTCAAAATTGAGCAGTACGCTTTGTATAGTCATACTTTTCTAGACATTCCAGCATAACAACATCAAGACTAAAAGTTCTGTACTTTATCACGGTAATTGGAATATATCAATAGAAACATACCTCCAGGAACCATTTCGTCACACTTCGGGAACTAACCATGGGAAAGCACTTCATCAACCCCTAAGCCATTTTAATGCTGATAAATACTCTGTTTCCATCGGCTATATCTAACTAGAACAAACTAACCTCGGCTGCTGTAAACTGCAACTCAGTTAAATCATTCACAGAACATGTCAATAGCATTGATTCATCAGTAATGTCACCGCGATAAAAGTATGATGCTGACTTTCATTTTCTATTTTTTGTAACTATACTTGTTTCCGTGCTGAACCCGCTATTTTCATTTCCCTGAATTGCCATCCTTACCACCACAATGCCGCTATGATGATGAATTCTTATTTTGTATTATATATGTACCCAACTTGTTCCCCTGTATTGCCTCCTTCGTATCCACTCCTTCATGGGCCCGAGAAGGGCCTGCAGTATTTGTAAATAAATAAAATAAAATATAAATAGGAACACAATGCTTGTCCTGTGTCCCTTTCATGTCCTTGTTTCTTTCGAGCTAAAACACCCTCTATACCTAATTCATTAAGCAGACATGTCTAGCTGCATTCGTGCCTACAAAATATGTCAATTTGCTCTTTAAGAAATGTCCTTGTTTGTGAGTGGACAAAAAACTGATAATTACGAGCCGATCTGCCCGTGTACGCGACTACTCCTTCCAAAAGGTGTCACTTGTGGCAGGTGAAGATAAAACTGATGTATACGAACGTAAGTTTCATTTTTTTTTTCAGGTCGAAGGCAAAACCTTCATATTTCAACCTTACAAACACGAACAGCACCGTGGTCGCCGATAGCCTACATCATGTCCTTATTTCCGGCAAAGGCAGCCCGGCAAACTGGACGACAAGATCATTCATATGGGGTTCTCTGTGCTTGTATGTGGTTTCTTGCTTGTTTTTGGAGCGCTATATACACACAACTAACCCGCCGACGTACTCTTTTTCAACTTTGTTCAGAGGACAGTCAAAGGCGCTAATTCCATCGGCTAACGTAGGCATGCCTTCGAGCGTTTTTGCGTGTTTTTGTTGTGCAAGGTGTGCTGGGTTCTGGCAGAAAATCCTTTCCGTCGTTTGAAAGAGCACTGAATGAGGGTGGGGGGGTCTAGTCTAGTAGTAGTAAAAAGCATTTGTACTTTACAATTTTTTTTTCAGAGTACGAGCACCTCAGCTCTGTCCCGAAAAGAAACGCACAGAACACGTTCACCCTATTTTGATTTCCGCTGTGCGTCCATCATTTAGTAGTCTCTACTCACGAGTTTTGCCAGTTAGCACAATGCACGCAAATATATATATATGTATATATATATATATATATATATATATATATATATATATATATATATATATATATATATATATATATATATATATATATATATATATATATATATATAGATTGTCACGCACTTCCCACGGTCCTTATTAAAGGAAGATGAGGTTTGGCGAGATAAGCAGAAGAAGATGAAGCTGGTTCTGCCCCGCTCTTGTGTCTATTCACTAGCGCAGCCTAAGATCTGTCTAAATAAATGTCGTAACAAGTGTGGTGGAGGTGCTGGGTAAAGATCACCACGGAACCTCTCCTACTTCGCCGGAGCAGAAGAATTGCTGGGCTACCCCCCCCTACGGACGGAGATGGCGCAAGCAGATCTTTCAACGCCGCCCATGCCAGCAGCACAACCGACCACCCCACAGCCTTATCGGAAACCCCGACACTTTTATGGCAAGCCTGGGGAAGACGTGGATGACTGGCTCACCCACTACAATCGGGTGAGCAAATACAACCGCTGGGATGCGAATACCAAGCTGGCGAATGCGGTATTCTTTCTTGAAGAAACTGCACTAACATGGTTTGACAATCATGAAGCATCCCTTACCACCTGGGATCGCTTCATGGAAGAAATGAGAGCGGGATTCGGCGATGCCGATGCTCGAAAAAAGAGCGCAGAACAGACTCTGGCTCAGCGAGCACAAGTACCGGGGGAGACCTGCACAACTTATATAGAAGAAGTCCTCAAGCTATGCAGAATAGTTGATGACCGAATGACAGAAGAAGACAAAGTGGGCCACCTCCTCAAAGGAATAGCGCAAGATGTGTGCAACTTTCTCATCTGTAAGGAGGATTTGAATACCATCGCTGATGTAACACGACACTGCCGCACGTTTGAATCTTTGAAGCGACGCCGTATCATTCCGATGTTTGGTCGGCTGCCTAATGTGACAACTGTCGCTAGTGTGGATGTGTCTGAAACGACAAGCCTGGCAGATACAATTCGCCAGATCGTCCGCGAAGAGTTTCGGAGGCATCAAGATATTGGGGGCCACGTCAGACCCGTCTACAGTGGCACCTCTTCGTCAGACAATAGCCCATCTTCTATCTGTTATGATCCCTCTGTTACGTCTCCTTCGGACACCCGATGCTCTGCTGCTCATCGCCCGAACATCCAGCCTCTCAACATCAACGCCTACAACAGCGAGCAATCTCGTCCTCCTCGTCGACCACATCCAGAGTATGAAGCGTTTAATACAAGCGACGATGAACCTTATTCATCGAACGAACGTGAGCCGCCAGTGTGTTATACCTGTGGAATGATCGGCCACATTTCCCGCTTTTGCCGCAACCGTCGTCCGTACCAGCAGTATCGCCGACAATGGGTGAACTCCCATAGAAGGCTTCCTGCTGACAATGATGATTCATATAGAAGAACAGCTGGCCGGAATGAGTACAGAACAACAGCTAACCGACAAGAACGCAGAATGGTACTGAACCGAAACGAATCACCGGCCTCTGACCGTAGCCTGACACCACCATCTCGGCGCCTACGACAATCCCCTTCTCCCCGACGACGGTCGCCACCCCCGGGAAACTAGTGAGTGCGGCCGATGGAGGTGAGGTCGCAAAAGATTCTAGCTTACCCATGCCTCTGCCCATTTCGATGTTAAAAAACCGAATTGAAGTGTTTGTGGACGGTGTATGTGCTATGGCATTGTTGGACACAGGTGCAATTATTTCTATTATAAGTCTCGCTTTTAAAAACTGCCTTGGTCGTAAAATTATGTTTGCTTGGGATAGTGCGACAACATTATGCGGTGTTGGTGGCGAACCGCTTAACCCACTTGGAGTCTGTTCCGTGAATCTTGTTATCGCCGGCCACACATTTCGAACTGAATTCGCAGTACTTACTCGATCAACGCATGACGTAATTCTTGGACTCGATTTTCTGGAGCAATGTGGGGCCACTCTCGCCTTTCGCAATGGAGACATTTCTGTGAGCACTCGAATTGAATCTGCTTTGCGTGAAAACTCGCGGACCCATCCTAGCACGCTTTCGGTTTCGGAAGACAGTCATTTCTGCAATGTCAGCAGAGTTTATACGAGTTGTTAGTTCCAGCTATGCCAGTGATGCGTTCGACGCTGTGGTTGAACCACTCACCCTCAACTGCGCGAAGAAAAGTATTCTGATTCCCCGCTGCATCATCGCAGTCATGAATGGCCATTCTTCTTTGTGGACGACTAACTGCTCTAACGAACCTGTTGTATTACCACGTGGTCTAAAACTTTCCAACTTTGACGAAGACACTTTTAAGTCAGTGGCCGTGCTCAGCACAGACAATTCCCAGCCTACCGTATGCTCAGAAGAAGATGAGAGAAAATTGCTTGCCATGATTAATGTATCCCTGCCAACAAGTGACCGTCACAGTTTAGTGGAAGTTCTGGCGAAACATACTGCGGCTTTCGATTTCTCTCGGGACTCGCCACCACGGATTCCCATTTCCTGTACTCAGCATCGAATCAATACAGGGACTGCTGATCCAATCCGCCAGAAGCCTTATCGTGTATACCCATCAGAGCGCCAAACAATCGAAGAACAAGTTCGTGACATGCTGCATAAGGGCATCATTCAGGAATCGTCTAGTCCGTGGGCTGCCCCTGTGATTCTAGTCAAAAAGAAAGATGGCACATGGCGATTTTGTGTTAATTATCGACGTCTGAATACTGTTACCAAGAAGGACGTGTATCCCCTGCCACATATTGATGACGCCATTGATTGCTTACATTCTGCCTCCTATTTTTCCTCAGTTGACCTGCGATCAGGCTATTGGCAGATCCCCATGCACCCGGAAGATAAAGAAAAGACGACATTCATCACCCCAGACGGGCTGTGTGAATTTAATGTGATGCCGTTTGGATTATGTAACGCTCCAGCCACGTTCGCAAGATTCATGGATACAGTTTTGCGCGGGCTGAAGTGGCACATTTGTATGTGTTATTTGGACGATGTAGTGATATTCGGGAAAACTTTTCATGAACACAACAGTCGATTAGAGGTTGTCTTGGAGTGTATTGAGAAAGCTGGTCTGGTACTCAATTTCAAGAAATGTCGTTTTGGAGAATGCCAGACTGTGGTACTTGGACATCTTATAGACAAGGATGGAATCAGGCCTGATCCGAAAAAGATCGAAGCTGTCACTTGTTTTAAACCGCCGAAATCGTTAAAACAGCTCAGGAGTTTTTTTGGGCTTTGCTCCTATTTTCGGCGTTTTGTTCCGAAATTTGCTGATCTAGCATATCCCCTTACTTGTCTTCTGCAAAAAGATGTGCCTTTCAAGTGGACTGCCGATTGTGACTCCGCCTTTCATCAGTTAAAGTTTATTTTGACATCAGGACCAGTACTACGCCACTTCTGTCCATCAGCTCCAACAGAACTTCACACTGACGCCAGTGCAGTTGGAATTGGTGCTGTGCTCATACAGCGCCACAATGGCGATGAACATGTCGTTGCGTATGCAAGCCGTTCTTTGAGCAAGGCTGAGCGTAATTACACAGTAACTGAACAGGAATGCTTAGCTGTTGTATTCGGTGTGCAACGGTTTAGGTCATATCTTCATGGATGTGCATCTAAAATTGTGACCGACCATCATTCCTTATGTTGGCTTGTAAACCTTCGTGACCCCTGTGGACGCCTTGCGCGGTGGGCTTTGCGCCTTCAAGAATTCAATTTTACTGCGTCTTTTAAGAGTGGTCGTAAGCACGGTGATGCTGACTGCTTGTCACGGTTGCCACTGGAAACTACTGATTGCGACAATGAGGTCTTGGATGAATATATAGCTGCTATCTCTACAAGTTTCCCTGATGTTGGTGAATTCAAGATTGCGCAGCGGCACGACAACGAGTTGGCGCCGCTTTTTGAGGCAGCAAAATCCCGGAACCCTACGACCTCATTCTGCATTCGTGACGGTGTACTATACAAGAAGAACTACTCGTCAGTAGGTGCGCGGCTTCTTCTGGTAGTTCCTACAAGTCTTAGATGTCAGGTTCTTCGGGTAATGCACGACGATGCCACAGCTGGACACTTGGGTTTCGCAAGGACATTGCACAGGACTAAAGAACGTTTTTATTGGCCGAAGATGCGTCAACTACTCAACGTTATGTGGCCAGCTGCCTCCAGTGCCAGCGTTTCAAGCACCCAACCTGCTCACCGCCGGGTCATCTTCAGCCTATAACGCCACCACGAACCCCATTCGAACAGGCGGGAATTGATCTTCTAGGACCGTTTCCCCGTTCCTCCAACGGAAACCGCTGGGTCATAGTGTGCGTAGACTACCTCACGCGGTACTGTGAAACTGCTGCTATACCGTCAGCCACTGCTTCTGATGTCTCGGCGTTCCTCCTACGGTCCATCATTCTTCGACATGGGCCTCCTCGTGTGTTAATAAGCGATCGTGGCCGACAGTTTACGGCAGAAGTTGTAGAAGAACTTCGCCTCTGCTCATCCCATTTTCGCCATTCAACTCCTTACCACCCACAAACAAACGGTCTTACCGAACGCACCAATCGGACGCTTAGCAATATGCTCGCAATGTATGTCGACTCCCGCCACAAAAACTGGGATGAAGTCCTTCCGTTTATAACATACGCATTTAACACTGCTAAGCACGAAACGACAGGCTACAGTCCGTTTTCTCTTCTCTATGCACGACCTCCCCGAAGCACTTTGGACACGTTTCTGCCTTTCTGACTCCCTGCTGAAACTCCACTAGCGCATATTCTCTCTTTGGCTGAAGAAGCTCGTCGACTCGCTAGACTTCGCACTCTAGCCTCCCAGGAACGCTACAAGCAACGCTACGACAAGCGTCATCAAGATGTTAATTATGTCCCTGGTGACTTGGTGTGGCTTTGGACGCCATTGCGAAAGCGCGGCTTGTGCCAGAAACTGTTGCACCACTATACTGGACCTTTCGTTGTATTGGAACGCCTCAGCGCAGTAAACTTTGTTGTCTCTCTTGTGACCACCCAAGGGCGTCGTTCTCGGAAGACTCAAGTAGTCCACGTGGCCCGCATGAAGCCCTTCTATCAACGTGACGAACCTTGACTCGCCCGGCGGGCATCGTCTGCGAAGGGGGCAGTGTCACGCACTTCCCGCGGTCCTTATTAAAGGAAGATGAGGTTTGGCGGGATAAGCAGAAGAAGATGAAGCTGGTTCTGCCCCGCTCTTGTGTGCTATTCTCTAGCGCAGCCTAAGATCTGTCTAAATAAACGTCGTAACAATATATATATATATATATATATATATATATATATATATATATATATATATATATATATATATATATATATGAATGAAAGAATGCGACAGTCGGCGAGGCCAAGGAAAGCATTGGAGATTCTAGATTCTACTTTGTCTTATTTTTTAAAATTTTTACTTCGATAATCACATAAATTAGTAATGTAATCTGTTCAGGGGAAAGATAATTAAACACAAAGTAGAAGAAAAAACAACGTGCCGATAGTGGGATCCGAACCCACGACCTCCGAATATCGCGTCCGGTGCTCTTCCAACTGAGCTACATCGGCCGCTGTCCCCCTGCTACTTTCTTGGGTATTAATGTTGTCTCTATACGAACCTTGAGAGTGTTCACCAGCGCCACCCTCAACCAAAGCGGCGGACGTGGAACGTCCTGTGCTACCGCCAGCGTCACGTAGGACGTGATCAATAGCGAGGGCGAAAGCTGTGCTAGAACCCTCTTACGCTACCTGTGGCTACAAGAGTGCCAGAACTGAGACCCCCGTAAGCTACAAGCAGATAAATGAAGGGGAAATGAGGGTGCTCGTTATAATACATGAATGAAAGGAGGCAACAGTCGGCGAGACCAAGGAAAGCATTGGGTATTGTACTTTGTCCTATTTTTTTTTAAATTTTTACTTCGATAATCACATAAATTAGTAATGTAATCTGTTCAGGGGAAAGATATATATATTGTTACGTGGAAGGTTTACAGTCCCAAAGCTGTCCGCACAACTAACGTTGATGAGGGCACCGATTTCACAACACTTAGCGTCGTCGTCTTCTCTGAGTCTATTGCACTCCTTCATCCTCATCACGAACAGCGAATACAGCTAAGTAACACTACCCCCCGCGGGAAAAGCACAGTCCCGGTGCGATCTATGTTAGCGAAATAGAACGTTGATAATTGGGCTTTAGACGGGACACATGCACTATTTCGGAGGTTGGAGCTGTGGACGGGGACTTCGGAACCACAGATTCAACTTCGTAGGTGACGTCGGTCACAGGGCGCAAAACACGGTAAGGGCCAGTGTAATGGGGCAAACGTTTTTCACACAAGCCCACTCGACGGCGCGGGAGCCACAGCAAAACGAGAGATCCAGGAGTGTAGTGGACATCACGGTGTCGGCTGTCGTACCGGATCTTTTGGGAGTCTTGGGATGCAGAGAGCCTGGCATGAGCTATCCGGCGGGCATCATGAGCGCGGATGACGGCATCACTGGTGTAAGTACTGGTAGCGTCTGCCGCGGGTAGAGAGGTGTCGAAGGGTAGTAACGGGTGTCGGCCAAATAATAAATAAAATGGGGAGTATCCAGCGGTAGAATGGACAGATGAATTGTAGGCGAATGTGACAAAGGGGAGATGACGGTCCCAATCTCGATGGTCGTCAGACACATACGTGGCCAGCATGTCTGTGAGGGTACGGTTTAGAAGTTCCGTGAGGCCGTTGGTCTGGGGGTGATATGCGGTGATGAATTTGTGGCGGACGGAGCACGAACGGAGAATTTCGTCCACTACTCGCGACAGGAAACAGCGGCCGCGGTCAGTTAGTAGTTCAAGAGGAGCACCATGATGAAGAATTACGTTTTCTAGAAGGAAGTCAGCGACGTCTGTGGCGCAGCTGGTCGGGATGGCTCGGGTAATAGCATACCGAGTAGAGTAATCGGTGGCGACGGCGATCCATTTGTTCCCCAAGGTAAAAGCTGGAAAGGGGCCAAGGAGGTCAACGCCTATACGGGAAAACGGGTCAGTTGGTATGGGTATCGGCTGCATATGACTTGAAGGCAAAATTGTGGGCTTCTTCCGACGCTGACACAGTTCACATGCGGCAATGTACTGCTGGACAGAGCGGTAGAGCCCCGGCCAGTAGAAACGTCGGCGCAGGCTGTCGTATGTGCGAGAGACACCCAAGTGGCCAGCCGTGGGAGCATCATGGAACTGTTCAAGGATGGTGGAATGCAGGTGTTGGGGAACGACGAGCAAAAGGTCTGTGCCATCTGGTCGCATATTACGTCGGTATAGGATGTTCTCGTGGAGCACAAATAAGGCTAGAGATGGGTCACGGCGGTAGGAGGTAAGACGGAGGATAATGGAATGCAGAGAAAGATATAAGTGCTGTTCCTTGGCAATGTTAGCAAAGGCGGAGACAGACAAGACACATGCATCATCGTCAGTGTCTGTAGGACTAGGGTAGTCGACGGGATGACGTGACAAACAGTCTGCATCTTGGTGAAGCCGGCCGGACTTGTAGACGACGGAAAAGGTGTATTCTTGTAATCGTAGCGCCCAGCGCCCCAAACGGCCAGCAGGATCTTTGAGAGAGGAAAGCCAGCACAAGGCATGATGGTCTGTTATCACAGTAAAATGGCCGCCAAAGAAATAAGGGCAGAATTTCGTAATAGCCCAGACAAGCGCCAGGCACTCTCGCTCTGTAATAGAATAATTTTGTTCGGGTGTTGAGAGGAGGCGGCTGGCATACGCAATCACCCTTGTACGGCCGTGTTGTGGCTGAGCGAGTATAGCTCCCATTCCATGGCCACTTGCATCGATACGGAGTTCAGTATTGGAGGAAGGGTTGAAGTGGGCCAAGACTGGTGGAGTAGTTAGAGCAGCAATAAGCTCTGAGAAAGCTGCAACTTGTTGAGGCCCCCAATAGAATGAAACGTCTTTCTTGAGGAGTTGTGTGAGCGGACGAGCAAGGACTGCGAAGTTCGGGAAGAATCGTCGGAAATAGGAACAAAGGCCAATAAAGCTTCGGACATCGCTGGATGAACGCGGAGTGGGAAAATCTCTGACGGCATGTATCTTGTCAAGGTGAGGCTGAACACCGGAAGCATTAACCAAGTGACCAAGCACTTTGATTTCCCGATGGCCGAAACTTCATTTCTTTGAGTTGAGTAGAAGGCCGGCGCGGCGGAAAAGCTCGAGATTGGTAGAAAGGCGAAAGAGGTGGCTGTCAAAAGTGGACGAGAAAACAATGACGTCGTCTAACATAGACAAGTCGCCCACTTGAAGCCGCGCAGCAATGAGTCCATCATCCGTTCGAAAGTTGCAGGGGCGTTACTTAGGCCAAAAGGCATGACTTTGAATTGATAAAGGCCGTCAGGGGTGATGAACGCTGTTTTTTCACGGCCTCTCTCGTCGACAGACATCTGCCAGTAGCCGGAACGAAGGTCGAGGGATGTAAAGTAGCTGGCTCCGTGCAAACTATCAAGCGCGTCGTCGATGCGCGGAAGAGGATATACATCTTTTTTGGTTATCTTATTCAAATGACGGTATTCAACGCAGAATCTGCAACTGTTATCCTTCTTCTTGACCAACACGACAGGGGATGCCCAGGGGCTTCTGGAAGGCTCGATTATGTCGTTCTCTAACATCTTTTTGACCTCCGTTTGAATGACGCGTCGCTCGGCAAGCGAAACACGATATGGCCACCTGTGAATAGGACGGGCGTCACCGGTGTCAATGCGGTGGGTGACAACTGTCGTTTGACCCAGTGGGCGGGTACCGAAGTCGAAAAGGTCACTGTAGGTAAACAAGAGCTTGTGTAACTCAGCGGCGAATTCAGGTTGCAGATCAGCTGCAATCATGCTGTTAAGTGGATCATGATGCGATGTGGACGACTAGAGGTTGTTGGCAGGGACGGCAGTTGTATGATCTGTAGACAGAGCTGAAATGGCACAATCGGTAATCGGGGACAGCGCAGCTAATGAAATTCCTTTGGGCAGAACTTGAGTTGAAAAGCTGAAGTTAAGGACAGGGAGAGTGGTGCGGTTCTGGGAGATGTGCACAATTAGATGAGGAAGGGTGACGTGTCGCTGCAGCATGACATCAGTAATGGGACAAGCGAGATAATCGCCATCTGGGACGGGTGGAAATGGCGACATAGGGGTGTAATACAGCAGTTTCAGGAGGAAGGCGGCTAGACTGTGCTGATCGAAGGCGGGGCGAGCAGGAGGGGTCTTCAGAGCAAAGCGGAAGGTCCAAGCGAAGTAGGCCGCTAGAGCAGTCACTAAGAGGAGAGTGGGCTGTTAAGAAGTCAATGCCAAGTATAACCTCGTAGGGTATTCATGTAGGACGGTGAACAACACTGGGGCATGACGGTCAGCAATTGTAACTCGCGCCGTACACATGCCAACCACGGCAGCAGGGCTGCCATTGGCGACGCGAACTGTGGACGAGACGGCTGGACGAGAAGGACTTTCTTGAGGTGACGGCGAAATGAGGAGCTGAGAACGGACAGTTGGGCGCCTGTATCAATTAGAGCAGAAACGGGAACTCCATACAGAAGGACCTCGATACGGTTATTTTTTAGGGCAGGGTTCAACAGAGGTTTTTCGGTCCGGGTCATAAATGCAGCGTCACCTCCGGGAGCTGCATTGGCTAGTTTTCCGGTACGTGTCCAGAATATGATGGTGGCGAACTGCGGCGAGGAAGAGGAGAACGCGAACGTCGTGCTTGCGGGGATGGTGAACGGTTGGCAGCACGGACAGTGGAACCGGGGTCAGCAAGGGTCTGGTCGGGGCGAGGTGGGGAATAGCGAGGGGCATAGTCTCCGCGGCGGTCGACGTAGGTGTACTGACGAGATGGCGTGTACCAGCGACTACGGCAGTGGCGGGAAATGTGGCCAACACGAGAACAAGTAAAACAGATGGGGCGATTGTCGTGGGTAAGCCATTCATTTGGGTTGCGGTAACGATATCGGGGCGAGAAAGCGGCGTTGGTTGAGGTGGCAGCAATTACTGGAGGGGCAGGTCCTGAATCCGTGGTGTCGGTGGTGCTGGTAGAAGGGAGGCCCATATTCGCAACCTCTTGGCGAACAACAGCCTTAATAAGTGATATGGTAGCCAGGGTGTTGTCGGGTGTATGCGACAGCGAGGCCGCGGGAGTCATTGCCTCAAGCTCTTGGCGGACAATGCTTGTCAAAGTGCTGTCGTTAGCAGGCGGTCGAGGAGCCGGGATATCGATACAGGCGGAGCTAGCAGCCGTGTTTGGCAGCCGGTCGAAACGGTGAGATATGCGCCTCTGGTTCGCCTGCTCGAAACTTCGGCACACCTGTAGCACAGAGTCCACGGTGGAGCAATCCCTGCACAACAGGAGGTTGAAGGCATCGTCGGCAATGCATTTTACTGTGTGGCCGACTTTATCCTCCTCAGTCATGCCTTGGTCGACTTTGCGGCATAGAGACAGGACGTCTTGGATGTAAGTGAGATAAGACTCCGTAGACGTTTGGGCGCGAGAGGCGAGCGCTTTTTTGGCGGCAATGTGGCTGCCAATAGGCTTTCCGAATAGGTCGTGCAGCTTCTGTTTGCAAATATCCCAAGGTGTTAGCTCGTCTTCGTGGGTTTCAAACCACACCCGCGCGGTCCCAGCCAAGTAAAAGATTACATTTGCGAGCATGAGCGTGGCATCCCACCGGTTATGCTTGCTCACGCGCTCGTATAGGGCTAGCCAGTCGTCCACATCGACGTCGTTGGTCCCGCAGAAGGTTCCGGGGTCACGGCGGTGGGCCATTACAACAGCAGGTGCGGCGGCTGTAGAGGTAGAGGCGTCTGTAGTGATTGTGGTGGTTCCGATGTGGCGGCCGCTGCGGAGGTCCAGCTTGTGACAGGGGATCGAATAGATTCACCTCCACCGAGAGATGTTACGTGGAAGGTTTACAGTCCCAAAGCTGTCCGCACAACTAACGTTGATGAGGGCACCGATTTCACAACACTCAGCGTCGTCGTCTTCTCGGAGTCTGTTGCACAACAGACAATTTCTTGGTTGTAAATAATTCATCAGTTAATTAGTAAAGTTTTCTAATACATATAATATTGACTTTAGATCATAAATGTGATTTCCAAAGTTAGAGAGCCCGTAAAGACACCACCACTCCATTTATATGCGATAGTGCACGACGCATTTTTTTTCCGAATTCTAAAGAAAGCCCGCAAATTACAAAAATACGAGGGGGTGCTGAGAGGTTCTTGGCTTTGCACAGAAAGAATGTACTCAGAGTTTTAAAAGTGCACATTTATTCAACATATTCCTTCCCGAGTCCGATGCCTTTGTTGCAGCGTTCTTTCAGCTTTACTACTCCATTTAAAAACACATGTGACAGGTCATCAAACTAGCTTTCAACAGCAACTTTGACGTCAACAATGTCATCAAAACGTCAAAATGACGACCCTTCAGATGTTTCTTCAAGTTGAGAAACAGATGGTAGTCAGGAGGAGTCAGGTCAGGTGAATAGGTGGATGCTGGACCAAATGAAAACCGAGGGCCTTCAGTTTGACAGCCACAACTTTTGGCGTGTGTGCAGGTGCATTGTCCTGCAACAAAAGGATTCCTTTGTTCAGCTTTCCCCGGCGTTTCATCTTAATTGCCTCTTTCAGCTTGTCGAGGAGGGCGGGGTAATATTCTCCGCTTATACTACAGCCCTCAGGTAGGTATATTCCACCAACAGAACACCACCTTTGTCCCAGAAAATGGATGCCATGACTGTTTTGACCAATTTCTCGACACGGAATTTCTTCGGTCGAGGGAACACACTGCTGTGCCATTCCTTTGACTGTTCATTGGTTTCTTGATCGTAAATGTGAAGCCATGTTTCATCCTCAGTCATTAATCTACCCAAATTGTCTTTTGTAGAATCAAAATGGACCAAAACAGCTCTGGATGCCTCAGCTCGAGCCTCCTGCTGTTCACTGTTCAAACATTTCGGCACCCACTTCGCTGAAACCTTGCGCATGTCTAAGGGATTGGTAATAATAAAACCAACGTGTTCCCGGGAGATGTCCAGTATCTGGGCTATCTTTTTGGCGCATATTCACCGATCCTCAAGAATCGGCTTATGGACAGAATCGTTTTTGCCGGGTCTGTTGAGGTTGTTGGGCGCCCACTAGGAGGCTCAACTTCAACACTGAAATTCTCTGTCTTGAAACGAGCAACCCAGGTTTTGACAGTGCTGTAGGAAGGAAATTTCTCCCCTAGTGTTTGTGGCATCTCACTGTGAATGTCCTTTGCAGACTTTCCCTGCAGAATCAAAAACTTCATCGCGACCCGTAACTCCACAGAAGTGAAACTTGCTTCCGCCTTTGCTATATCACGTTCTAAATGAAATTAAAAATAGTTATAAAAATCAGAAACATCTGATACTTACGAAGTTACATAACAAGATATGTTTTTTTATGGTACCAAACTAATGTTTCAATTCGACATCAAAGAGGGCGAAGCCGGGAACTTCTCAGCACCCCCTCGTAATCACGTGACTGGCGCATTTCCGCGCCACGATTGCCCTGCTCTCAGCCGTGGATTGAGTGAACCAAAATCACCTTCGGCCGTGTCTCGCTAGCCAAGTTCCAGCACGTTAGGCAGATACGCCGACAATCGCTGCAGTCCCCTGAGCCCGCTCACCCCGCTATCTGAAACTTGTACCGTCACATGCGCCCGTCACATGGGCGAAGAAACCACCACAGATATATCGGCCTGCCACTGCAAGCCATGGCCGTAGCTGAATGTGTTCGCTCAAGCCACCATTGAGAGCAGCGCAATCGAGGCGCGCGAATTCGCTAGTCACGTGATTGTTTTTGTAATTCGCGGGCTTCCTTTTGGAGCTCGGAAAAAAAGATACACGTGAGGCTTTCTTTATACCAAATAAACGGATTGGGTGTTTCTGAAGGTGCTCTGCAACTTTGCAAATCACATTTACTGTCTAAACTCAACAGTAAGTATATCAGTTCAGAAACAAAGAATTACCAGTGGTGCGCTAACCGACTGGTAGCTGTATAAAACTGACTTCCCTGGCCTATCTGAAATATTGAATTATATAACCCTTCGTCCAAGTTAGGTCTGTGTGTGTGTGTGTGTGCGAGCGTGCGCACGTGCCTGCGTGTGCGTGTGCGTGTGTGTGTGTCTCTGTGTGTGTGTGTGTCAGTGTGTTTGTGTGTGTGAACTCAATACAACGTATATTGCAGTTGCAGAAAAGCCAAAAGGTTTGAATTTTTTTAAACGCGAAATTGCTCATGATTCTATGATGAGAAACGATACTTTTGCGCGGCTCATGATATTGTGCTGTCCGTTTCACGCCCTGCAGTCACATCCCGCGTCTGGAAATATGTATGCAACTCTTTCACTGGTTGTAGTTACCGAATGTCACTTCATACTTTTGCGTTGTTCTTGGCATTGTGCTGTGCATTACAGGCCCTGCAGTCAGATCCCGCGTCTGTAAATTACTATGCGACTCTTTCACCGTTTGTAGTTACCGACTGCCACTGGAAATTGTCCCTTTCTGAACGTTAGATTACGTTAGAACGTTGTCTGTAGCGAAGGATAGATTTCAATTTCTTTAGATTTTTCCGGGCACAGTGTCGTATGCTTTGAAACAGTCATGGCTCCTTTGCCAGTGTGCACTGAGTCTCCACAGAACTTTCTGATATCGAAGAATCAGTGCTAGGCCATGACAGATGACAGATATCCCCTGCAAGCGCCATGCCTTTGATGTTTTTTTATCACGACGCGAAAAGCGACGTCGCAACTCCCATTCAAATTCTTTTGCCTGCCACAACACTCTTTGTGCAGTATTCATGCACTCGCTTCTGAAACGCATGTTGTCACTGTCAACTTCTGGCGATGAAAGCCTGTTTTTGTCTGCTAAATATCTTCCGATGCTGCTGCTCCTGTACTGTGGCCTGTACCTACCAGACGGGAGTTCGGTGATCATTATTCATTGTTATCCATTTAGCGATGATTGAGCCAGTACACTCAAGGTTGCAATATTTTGTGCTCGCTCAGCAATCGGCAACTTTCTCTTTGTTAGCTAGACCTAGCCTCATGGGAATCGCGGCCTTGGCTCTATTTCAAGTAGTATGGAGTTAACTGTCAACTTGTTTCATAGAAAGGCGCAAATGTTCGTCATAGTACGATTATTTGCCGCTCGAGCTTTTTGCAGAGTTGCTACATCGGCCTTACGATGAACTCACACTGTATTGCTATTACATGGAAGCGCGGTGAAAGAATCAGGGGAAAGACGAGACAGCATATCGTGGTGGCGTCTCTTTTTACTGCAGTCTTTGGCGGAGAGTAGATCCTATATTTGGCTGCCGTAACTACCATATTTGGCTGCTAATCAAAGCAGCGCCGCTGAGATTTTGCGCAGGAAACTGAACAACCTATGTTCTTCGAGACTTCACTTCGGCTTTGCTGCAGGAACCTTTCCTTCCCTTCTCTTACGGCGCTGTTCATGTTTTCAGTTTGAGTGGGTATGCTATGCTAAAAATTCCAGTTAATTCGCGAGCTTCTAACACCACGCACTTGATCGAGTAGGGCGTCTAGTTTGCGCCCCTCCGTTTGACGAACAGACCTATTTCGAGTAGCGCCACTGCGCATGCTCGAAACCTCCTTCGCCATTTTCGCCGGGATGCTAAGCGCAAGGGGGGGGGGGGGGGGTAGATCGCTGCAGATGCTTTTCCAGGAACCGACGTCCCTGGCTTCATGGACGCGACAAAGCTACAAACTGCTGCACAATAACTGCGTATAGTACTAATATCTCCAAGGCCTTTGGAATGCATGTGCTGCATTGTCCCCGCATCCCCTAGCTCGCCTCAAGCGAGAAGACAGGACTAGGTTCGCAAGCGTCCTGGTGTCACCGGTTTCATTTCAAGGGGTGAGGGGTCGCGTAGGTCCGTAGGTGGCTCTCGCGTCTCTGCCTAGGCTAGGCGAGGCTTGGAAAACGAATTTGTGCGCATTTTCTCTCTAACCCGTCCTGTCAAATACACTTTTTTTGGCGGTCGCAAGACAGGTGCCCTACTGCAAAAATGTCCATTGTAGCTTTTACATGGGGCGAGGGAGTAGTCGAAATTCATCCTCTCTGGACAATTTCAAACCGGATCCGCTGCAGTTTTCACCATGCTAGCGAGAAGGGCACAAATAATCTGGGCCCAGGAAGCTCTGGTGCTCCGAATATTGCATGCCGAATTGGTTATTCGAGAGGAAGAGCGAGTTTTGAACGGGAAACGTCTGGCTTGCCTTGTACTCTTTTCCGCTGCGTTTTCGTCCTTACTTTTGTTGTTTTTGAATCGGAAGGAAAAATATCTAAAAAGGAGCAGTTTCAACTTGTCTTGGCAAGGTGGAATTTGAAAAAAGTGTTTTCAGTGCTTCCCTGCACTACCAAATACCTCCACGATCCTCCCCCCTCCTCCTTCCTCAAATCTTTTGGGCAGTGTCAACTAGTACAAATACCAGTGAGCGGCAGAGCAACTTCACTCTGCACCATTCGCAACTTTCGCGGAGGGTCACGACCCCACGCGGCGGCCGCCGGAACCATCGATGAGGGGATAGCCGCGTCCCGTGAAACCCGTCCGCTCGTTGTATGACGATGGCTGCGCTGGACTCGCTTGTGTACCGGCGCTGTTGTCAGTCGGAATCGCTTCGTGCGGTTTTTTTTGCAGCACAAACGCGTGTTGCTTGTCATTGTGACGTTCTATTGTCTTGCTCTTATTGCCCAGTATGAGTAAAAAGTATAAAAGTAACAAAATGTGCTGCGTGCCGCAATGCACACGCCGCGCAGTCAAAGGCGAGGTAAGCCTGCTGTCGTTTCCTGCTTGTGAACGCCTTAAAATGGAGTGGGCAATCAAGCTTCGCATTGGGAAGCCTGTGACAAAAACCATGAAGGTTGCAGCGCTCATTTTGCTGCCGAGGACTTGTTCTGGGGTACAACAGGTAAGCGAACAAATTTGCACTTGCGTCTCAACGAGGAACCACACTGAGGCATCGCAGTGTGCTTTGTCAAACGATACATTTGCTTTGAACATTTTCTCTTGCAGGCATTTTATGTCGTGTTTTTTAGCACATCTTTGCCGCTTGACCAGCATCAATGTTCGCTACCAGCTGACGAATGACAGACCACTCCATAGACGCGGTTACAAACTCGTGCGCTGTAGTCGTTTCATTGATTAACGGGCTTTTACCTGCCATCTGAACGTTATCGGCTACGGGCAGGCCTTGATGGAGGGTCCTGGACAAATTTTGATCGCTTAGACTCCTTTAACGTGCGCTAAAATATTGGTACGTTAGCGTTTTCTGCATTTCGCCTCAGTGGAAATGCGGCCGTATTCGGCACTCTGACGTTACAGCCATTTATACGGAAGGGCAATCTTATTCTGTAGTACTGGATCGAAACAAAAAACGAGATGGAACCAGAGTTTTCAGAGGCTATATATTTACGACCGTGTTTGAGTAGGCACCGGGGGCTAAGCTTGCACTTGCAAGTTTGCCCCGCGCTGCCTTCGAAATAAATAAAAAATGTGAGGGGACAGTGCAAGCACTACTGCAGTATAAATGTGTGTAGTGATATCCAGCAGTGACTTAAAAATGTGAATAATAATTGATTTGGTTGCCCTGCAGGCATTTACTATTTAGACAAGTGCGTGCAAGCTTCCCAGTAATATATTTATACATATTAGTCAAAATATTTTAAGACGTAATTGCAAAATTGGAGAAAATGTCCCTAGAAGCAATTGAAAAAAATCTAACCCGTACACGCATTTCCACTTGGTACAAGTTTATGGTATGTTTACAGTTCGAAACAGCTCGAATTATTTTTTTTATTTCTCTTTATTAAGATTTCTTCATTACGTATTGCCATAGATTTCAGTGCCTAATATGCAAAATTGTATGCCCCTCTTGGTTTGCGTAAAGAGTTCATGCCTGCAAATGACTGCATGGGAAGTTCATTATTAAGAACCTCATCTCTGATTTTGAAGCCCCAGAAGTTTGGTTGCCAGCGAGGAGACAGCTGAAGAAAACGGCAGTACCATCACAGTGTCTACCTGTGCGGAGCCTCGATAAAGAAGATTCAGCCAGGAACCAGGCATCGGCTGCAAGAGCCCTGCGAGCATCAGCAAGAGGAGCAGCAAGTCGGCAACTTTTTATTAAATTAGCAAATAACAAACTGTCATAAAACGGTGACGAACTGTCATGAAATGGTGAAGTGAAAAAAAAAATGTTTGCTTTAGCATCGGTGTGATACAATATTGCCGCGAAACCTTCAAAACTGTATTTGTTGTTTTTGAACCGCCGCCGTCATGCGGCCTTATCACTGCGATTCTGGCACGCGTATCAAGTCTTTATCCCGTGTTTGCTCATGCTCGTTGTCGCGATACGACGCGTTATCATGTTCTTTGTCGCGAACGATGCGCCGAGATCTGTCTCGAAGATTCCGATCACTTGCGTATGTTTCTACAATGTTCCAGGTTGTGCTAGTAGCAGTTTGCGACGATATCTAGATTGTTCTGAGCAGAAAATTGAGCGTTGACGAGTGTGACGGGCGTTCTTTGTTCGACGATCGACGAGCACGTTTGTTGCTATCGCCGCCGCCGAGTTGCTTAGTTCTTTTGCGGGCGCCAGTCAGCCCAATAAAGAGTTAATTTCAGTACCATCAAGCCTGTGTCTTCTTTTGGTGTCTACGGCCTTCTGGTGGAGGTGCTGCCTTTGACCCTTCAAGCGAAGACCTCAGCTCTGTTCCTGTCGCCCTGGGGGACCAGACTACAGGTCACCAAACCAGCCGCCGACTCCAAGGCTTACAACCCGAGCACGGTCTGCTGCCTGACCCCGGTCGACTCCGGAAGGCATCAACTTTGGAAATGTTCCAGTCAACAGCACCAGTCGTCTTTGTGCTGCCCCGGGAGCCCCCCATCTTCCAAGGACTGTCCAGGGAAGATGCGGAATACTGGATGGACCTTTTCAACCGTGTGCAGAATTCAACTGCTGGAACGACGCTGCGAAACTCGGGCAAGTCTACTTTGTTCTTCAAGGACATGCCTGAGTTTGGTTCGAAAATCACGAGAGTTTTTTTAAAGGATTGGGAGATATTCAAAGCAGAGATTTTGATGGCCTTTGAAAGTTCTGTTCAAAAAGAAAGAGCTCAGGCCCTCCTCCAATCAAGACTTTAACTCCAAACGAGCCTGTCCTGGTCTACGTAGAGGAGATGAAATGCCTGTTCCGCCGCGCCAACCCTAACATGACCGAAAGGGAGAGAGTGCAATTTTTAATGCGAGGCATTAAAGAATCGCTTTTTTTGCGCGGCTTGTCCGGAACCCGGCGAAAACTGTGGACGAATTTTAAAGTGAAGCATTGACCATCGAGAAGATGTTGGACACCCGGATGCGCCACTACGAGCAACCACTTCTACCGGACTACTCAAGCAACTACCCTAGTGCATCTGCAGGCGGAGAGAACCTTCGGAACCTCATCCGGGAGATCGTGCGAGAGGAGCTCCGCCGATTGCTGCCATCATCGCTACAACCCCAGGTGGCGACGCTCGCGGACGTCGTCCGTGAAGTCCAGCAGGCTCAGGGCGGTCCTAAAGCGACCGGTGCGATAGTTCCAGCACAAGAGGCAACAGCAATGAACTACGCTGTTTCATTACGTCGCCCTCCGCCCCGACGTGATGACTTTCCAAGCCCTCGCCGCTACCGTCCTGTTCCTGAAAGCCGCCCCTTGGCCCCCACCCGCCAAGCCTACCAACGACCCCAAGCCCCAGGAAGTGCGACGTCTGAAGGACAGCGAACAACCGGCCATTATGCTTCCGCTGCAGTGAGGCCGGCCACATTCTGCGCCACTGCCGTACCGACGAATCGGTCTCCGCGGATTTGCAGACGACGCTCCACGACCACGCCCAGGTGAACGACCGCAAGAAATCGACCACTATCTGCGTAGTGGTGAGATTGCGCCACCAAGCCGTCGGTTCAGGTCTCCATCGCCGTACAGGGCTCGCTTTTCGTCGCCAGGCTGTAACTGCGATGAGAGTGTGCGCGGAAGGTCCCCAAGCCCGCGAAGGGGAAACTAAACAGAGCAACCTTTGGAGGTGAGGTTGCTTCATGGCGAAAACACGATCTTCCGTCACCGACGATGAGTGACTACGACGCAGCTATTAAATCGCCGATCCACAAGACGATAACGTCGACGAGATCACGGCCAGACTTCAAGTTGACATCGCCGCAAAATTACACTAAGGTGCTCCGTCTATAGTACCATCACCTAGCAAGTGATGTGGGAAAACTGAGGAGAAATCAAACACTCATCATGATCTGTATTTTGCTTTTGTGCCATCTTCAAGTTTTTTAGGTAGACTTTTCGAGTTATTATCCTCTTTATTTCCGCTTCCAACCACAGAACACGTCTTCTGGACACCGGTCACTAGTGATTCAACTGAATCGATCCATTTCTGCGTGAAAACCCCTCCAGATGCGCTTCTAAAAGGAAAAAAAATGTTTATGTTTAGGAGAAATCATTCACATGCGATAAAAATATTTGGAGAATGAAATGAAATGCTCACACTCAGAGCGACAAGAAAGTGGTGGACAGATAGGAATTGAAGCAATGAAAGGCGGTAAGTGAACAAAGCCAGTAGAAAGAGGTTCAGCATCTATATGAATAGGCAATAAAATTAAGGACCATTATGAGGTACATGCAGCGTTGCCTTTTGTTTTAACTGCAGTGGTTGCCATAAATATCACGGCAATGGCTCCGCATCTCAGATACCCCCATCGACAATTCCACATCCAAGGAACCGAGCAGCAGTGGCATATTATTTGCTGCTGTTAAAGGAAATACAGGCTGTCCTCTAAATGAATGCACATTTCACCTTTTCTGTAGCGTGACTGAACCTGACAGAACAGTGGGTGTTGCGAGAGGTCCAGCGTTCCTAGGAATAGGGAACGAAATTAGGTTTTGCTTGCAAGAAACACAGGTACAAAAAGGAGCAAATAGGATGATGGCCTGCCTTTTTATCAACAGCTGTAAACAATTTGTCGCTGCCAGTCAGTTGTTTGGATAGGGTTGCCAATGCCAGAGCTTAAAACTCAGAGCAATATGAGTAATATTTATTGCAGTCACGGCCGCAAATAATTATGACACAGCACTCTATTACTGCAACTATTCAACCGCCTATTTATGCACATTGTTCATTAGAGGACCATTCACATCTGATTACATTTGCTGTTTTCTACTCCCAAATGATGTTTTGGTATTCACCTAGGACACTGAATAGTTTATAATAGAGTTTCATTTCTTGGTTGACTTCGCTTTGGTTTCAACGTTTCCGCGATTGCTATGACATGCACTTTATGTCTACGGCACGTGAGGCACATAGAGCTGTAATTGCCAAACAGGAGGACCTGACGTCCTATCTAAATTCGCCCGAAAGTGCGCACTATCACTGAGCGCTGCGCGAACGATACACCGGCCGTCAATGCGCATTGTTTACTTTGCAGTGACATGGGTGGCGCAGTGCACACGCGGCGTGTGTTCCTTTTTGCTTGTTTTGTTATTTTCTTCCTCCTCCGAAGAGCGGCTGCCCGCGGTGGCAAAACCGGCCCAGTACAGCACGTGAAGACGCTCGGGGGAATCAAGAAGACGCTTGCTCGGAGGGAGGGAATCCCGGGGTCGTTGAGAAAATTTTAAAACGAGGCTCACTTGCGCTGATCACGGCTTTCAATTCAATATAATTTTCCCATTAAAATGGGAATTCATTATGACCAAATTACAGTCTAATAATCAAGCGGTATCACGGACATCTTGTCCGCCCCACTTTAAAATCGGTTTGCACAGACTGCACAGACAGTTTCAAAACAATGTATGTACACGGGAAAACAAAAAGCCGCCCTGAATGCACTCTTAAAAATACAACTGCACGGGCAAGCATGGGTTCCTGCGAGAAGCAAAGCCAGACGCGTTGTATCTTGTTACTAATTGATTGCGGCGCGCCGCGCACTGAAGACAATTTGCGATGATAGCTGCCTTTAGCATTTGGTCGCGCTTTGGTGCCACGCACACCTATTATGCACGGCTGCTCAAATTTCAGCGCGCAAATGTTGTTCATATCGCAGCCAGCATAATAAGTATACGCACTCTCTTGCGTGAAACCCTTACGAAAATTCGCCTAGTCTTTGAAAGTCATTAATAGTGTTGAACGTTGAGCTAGTCGGTCACACATTTCTTGGAAGAGGGCAGTAGAGCAGGTGACAACACAAAACATAAGAAGCACACACAAAAACAAGGACAACGCTGCTCGTCCTTGTGTTTGTGTGTGCTTCTTATGTTTTGTGTTGTCGCCTGCTCTACTGCCTTCTTCCAAAAGTTGAAAGTCCTGCTTCGCCAGTTATTTCGAGTAGGATACGAAAACAGAACTTTTGGTATTGGTAGGAGATTATACAGAATCCTGTAAAGGCCAAAGGCATCCTGCAAGGATATATACTCACGGTCTAAGATGAGGTTCTCTGAGTTCGACAATGGTGATGATTTCCCACCGTTGCTGTACTCCGTACGTCGACAACATTTCATAGTTCTGCTATTCACAAAATATGGGGCAAGCACAAGCCAGAGCACGTGCAACATGTATAGGCGCAAAAGAACGAAAGTATACACGGAACAATGTAAAAGAAAACTAACGAAGGAAGAAAATAAAGAAAGATATAAGGAGCGGTCACAGGTCGGGATGTGCCAGACGGCTCACTTTATTGAGCGGATCGGAGCGGCTGCGCTCGGATCACTTGAACGGCCCACTGGCTCACTTACATCTGTAGCCGTGAGTGGGTAGCTCAGGGCGGGCCGGATCTTTTCATCATCATCATTAGCCTGACTATACCCCCTGCAGGGCGAAGGCCTCTCCCGTATTTCTCCAATTAACCCGGTTCTGTGCTAGCTGCATCCACTTGATCCCTGAGAAATTCTTAACCTCATCTGCCCACATGACTTTCTGCCACCGCCTGCTACGCTTTCCTTCCCTTGAAATCTAGTTTATTACCCTAAGCGACCATTGGTTATCCTCTCTTCGCACTACATGTCCTGCCCATGCCCATTTCTTCATTTTAATTTCCACTAGAATGTCGGTAACTTGAGTTATTTCTCTGACCCACTCTACACGCTTCCTATCTTTTATTGTTACCCCTACCATTTTTCGTTCCATAGCCCTCTTAGTTGTCCTGAACTTAAGTAGAACTCTCTTGGCTAGCCTCCACGTTTCAGCCCCATAGGTATACTTTGCTATTGCATACGGCAAATGTTGCTTTGCTTGCATAAGATGCAAATGTTGTATACTTTGCTATTGAGCGATACCGGTAAGCTGCTAGTCATAATCGGTGTGTGCTTACCAAATGTGCTCCATCCCAATCTTATTCTTCTTGTTATTTCCTCTTCATGGTCCGGATCTGCGGTTACTACCTGTCCCAAGTAGACATATTCGCCTACTACTTCCAGTACTTCGCTACCTAATGTAAACTGCTGTTCCTTTCCAAAGCTGTTGAACATTACCTTAGTCTTCAGCACATTGATTTTCAAGCCTACCTTCCTACTTTTCTTGTCTAGGTCACCAATCATTCTTTGCAATTCATCTCCTGAGTTACTTAGCAAGGCAATGTCATAAGCAAATCGCAGATACAGAGGTATTCTCCATCTACCCTTATCCCTAACTGCTTCCAGTCCGTGTCTCCTGATCTTGTATATATATATATATATATATATATATATATATATATATATATATATATATATATATATATATATATATATATATATATATATATATATACATATATATATATATATATATATATATATATATATATATATATATATATATATATATATATTGTAAAACAGGTATTAGGCTCTGATATGTTCAGCGCCGGATGCTGAAGAGAACGACGACAACGCGCGTGACGGTCAGGAAAGAAAACGACGACGAAGCTCGCTCCGACGCTCGTGCGCGTGTTGACACAGTGACTGATCGCCGAATGTTTCATTAACTGTTGGCGGCGTAGCGCCCTGTTCAAGGTCTTCTGCAACAATTATATATATATATATATATATATATATATATATATATATATGTATATGTATGTATATATGTATATATATATATATATATATATATATATATATATATATATATATATGAAGGAAAGAAGCCAACAGTCAGCGAGGCCAAGGAAAGCGTTGGAGTGGTACTTTATGTCTTTTTTTTTCTTTTTTTTATGTTTTACTTGGATAATCACAGAGATTAGTAATGTAATCTGTTTAGGGGAAAGATAATTAAACACAAAGTAGAAGAAAAAACAACGTGCCGATGGTGGGAACCGAACCCACGACCTCCGAATAACGCGTCCGGTGCTCTTCCAACTGAGCTACATCGGCCGCTGTCCCCCCTGCTACTTTCTTGGGTATTTATGTTGTCTGTATACGAACCTTGAGAGTGTTCACCAGCGCCACCCTCAGCCAAGGCGGCGGACGTGGAACGTCCTTTGTTACCGCCAGCGTCACGTAGAACGTGATCAAGAGCGAGGGCGAAAGCTGTGCTAGAACCCTCTTACGCTACCTATGGCTTCAACTATATATATATATATATATATATATATATATATATATATATATATATATGCACGCTCGCATGTTTAAACCGGTTAGTGAACATATATACCCAAGCAAGCGGAGGGAGGGACAGCACTGGACGCGACATTCGGAGGTCGTGGGTTCGGTTCCCACCAGCGACGTGTTGTTTTTCCTTCTGCTTGCCATTTATTGTTATTTATCCCAATAATCACCAAACGACAAATTCCTGTAAATACCAACAGTATAAAAAAACAAACCCACCATTTGCCTTGCACTCGTAGACTGCTCGCTCCTTTATATATATATATATATATATATATATATATATATATATATATATATATATATATATATATATATATATATATATATATATATATATATAATAAAATGTGACATCAATTTTGGCCCTCACGTGACACAACAGGTGGTGGTATTTACCAGCGGTTTCTAAGTTTATACCTGCGGTTGCGATTGCATTTGCGGTTTCTGCCTGTTGAGACGACTGAGGAAGTGCTACGAAAGAACGCGAAACATTCGAACCACTTCGCTCTGTTTTTCTCCTCCTTATTGCAGCTTTCTCCTTTAATGCCGTGACGGACACGTGGGCCCCATTTTCTTCTTAGGCGTTCTTATAGTATTATTATTTCTCCAGAAATAATGATTAATAGTCTGTTACATTCGTCACAACAAAAATCCCTCGAGGACGAACGCTGGCTCGCATTTTCTCTCTTTTTCACTGTGCTTCGGCACGCTGGCTTCTAGGCGCCTCGCCTTGTTTGCGCGCCGTCAGTAAGGAGGCATTGGATGGCAGAACTGCAACTGTCGTGCTTCTGCCGGTGCGATGCTTCTTTGTGTTTGGCGCGAACGACGGTTGTGTGACGAGTGCGATAGGCATGTGGTCATTATTTCTCTCTTCTTACCTCCTACTGACTTGTTTCACTTCTCTTCCGATCAGATGTATAATAGTTGTAGTCAGTGCTCTCTGTGTCCTCTTCTATCTTCGTCCTCGTCTTACGAGCTATTACATCAAAAGAGTAAACTGCACGTTCGGTTGTCTTTTGAAACACGAAAGACTTCGTCTTCAAATGGTGTTGTTGCACCAGCCAACAATGCACGACCGATGAGTGTCGTGGGACATCGTTCGAACAGCAGCATGGTAATGAATGGCGCCATTCTTTGCCAGTTAGGTTTCTTTACTCCCCCCTCTTCCGCTTCAGTGGCATCGGGTGTCATGATATATGACGCATACAGAGCCAAAGGGATTGCCGCGGAACACTTTAAACAGCGGACGAGTACAAGTACCGGTCTTCACTCGTCGGCATGGAACGAAACCACAAAACTGCAAGAATAAAAAAAAGTACGGGCACTTTGCGGGAAGATCCGAAGGCAATGGATTGATTGTGATACTGACAAGGAATGGCGGTATAGTTGCTTTTTCTCTTAGCGTTTTGAAAAATCTCACCCGGCTCCGATAAACAAGGCTCTCTGAATGAGAGAAAACTGGCTTTTCAAAAGAACCGCCGTTCCAGCCATTTAGCAGATCTCCATCCATAGAACAAAAGCAAAAGTACCACCTCATTCTCTCTCCAAAAGAACGGCGCAATCCGCTGAAAAGACAGCCGAGGATGACATTATTGCGAATCTTGAGAGAAGGGCAGGAGGTTGCTTTCTCGCATCGCTAATAGATGGTGCGGAAGTCGCACTCACTTGTGATGGAAAGGTTCACTGAACGAGTGAACGAGCAACCAACTCTCTTAAAGATCCGACCGCTCCGATGGCTCCGACCTCTTCGGATCCGACGGTTCCGGCGGATCCGGCTCCGACTTTGCAGAGCGAAGTGGCTCACCCGCTTTTTGAAAGAAGCGGTTCCGAAGATTCGGCTCGCTCCGGAGCGACCCATCCCTAGTCTCAGGTCTTGTAGGGTCTCCAACAAGGTCTGAAGTGAACGCTTACGGAGGAGGCAGCGCAGCCGCGCAGCAACAGCCACAAGCGCTTGGCCTAAAAGAATAAGCAGTGTCCCATCCACCCTCCATCGTTTTTTTCCTTCTTGCCATTGTTGGCTTCTCCGCCTGGGCCTCGCGGACGACACATCCCTTCTTTCGGCTTTTACCCCTCGGCCACTGAGGCGATGGCAGCTTGAAAGCTACAAAGAGGCAGTAGAGAGGGAGGGAGCGAGCGATCCCCGGTACCATAGTAAAGCCTGCATAGAGATGGCTATCTCTCCTGGGCACGCCTTGCGGGTATGAGCCCATATCCTGACTATCTCTCCCCTCCCCACCCTCTTGCAAAGAACTGGTGTGGTCGGCCGCTCTAATGAAAGGCATGCACACATCCACGAGTAATATTGAACTCCTGCAGTAGCTTGAACAGATAATGTTTTCATTTTGTCATGACCAGCAGATCTCGCCCTGTCCTCAGTCACGTTACAGTTTCTTGCAACGCAGCAAACAACTTGTCTACTTGTCTGTCGTTAACAAGCACGCTGATCTTTTTTTCTTTCTATTCCCACTCATAGGAGCCGCTCCTTCTCATTAGTACTTATTCATTTTCCACCGTGTAGTGCGGTTGGAATGATAAACAAGTTTATTGTTTAGCCATGACGGTGTATGTGTTGTGCGCCATATATACGTGGTGAGACTTTGGCAGCATGCGCGAGTAATAGCCGGTTTGTTTTTTTTTCTTGTTTTTTTTTCCTCTGGGGAGGGGCACCTTGCGAATGGCAAGAAACTAAAATGATAACCTCGAGAGTCTCGCTGAGTTCAATTTTGCACGTTTTGCACACGAAGTACCTTATGGATACCGCAAAAGCGTTCAGTGTGAGTACGGTTGTTTGTTCGATCAACTGCCCTTGAGGCAAAATCTTCCTTCTCCGAAATGAAAAGGTTACCTTTTGAATGTCGCGTAATCGTGCTATGATCAGTTTATTAATTTTGTTTCGTATGTGCGTTCTCACTGGCAACTGAATTTCTGCTAGAGCTTAAGTACTCCAGCTGCTTTTACATCATAGTATTTTGGTCATTCCGTCTCAAACATCCCAGTTGTGCGGACTATCTCAGCACGGGACTATCTCAAATTTACTATATAAAAAAAACGTTCCTGGCAATGGGTATAAATATTCATAATCTGCCGAATATTTCTCGAGAAAAAAAATGCATCTTGAAGCGGTTGTTGAAATATAAGGCTTGGTGCGAATGCAATGATAACAATTTTTAACACTTACATTGATCGTTTAGTTCCGCTCCTGAAACCTGGCAAATTGCCTCTGGACTTGACATCATACCGTCCAATTGCACTGGCTAGTTGCGTTGGTAAAGTACTGGAAAGAATACTGCTTACACGTAGAGCGTGGTACCTGGAGCACTACCGCATATATCCAGATTTAATGTCAGGGTTTCGATGTGGACGCTCTTCAATTGACAACGTGGTGGACCTGGTAACATCTTTACAATGCCAAAAATTTTTGAAGTGCTTACCCGCGGCGTTGTTCCTGGATATAAAGAGCGCATATGACAACGTCACTCACCAGGCCATTTTGGACGCTCTGGAAGCTGCCGAGTTCGGTGGTCGTGTTTTTTTCTGGATACGCAGTTATTTATCCAACAGATCTCACTTTACGCAGACTGAGGATGGCCCAACATCTTCTCATTTCACTTCCTGTAGAGTCCCACAGGGTGGAGTACTAAGCCCAACACTCTTCAATCTTGCTCTTGTCGGGCTTGTTGACTTAATACCATAGTCGGCGCAACTTTCCATATATGCGGACGACATCTGTGTCTGGGCATCAGGTGTTACGCGCCCACAGGTTAGAGCGAGGCTTCAAAAGGCGGCAAGTATAGTTGCGTCCTACCTCCACCTGCAAGATATCAACTGAAAGGTGTTCGCTCATTGCATTTACCCGCAAGAACATGTCACCTTACACCGTACGCATTCATGGTAAAGCAATACCCCATGAAAGCAGCCATCGCTTTCTGGGAGTGATCATCGACAGAAATCCTTCGTGGACTCCCCATATTGCATTCAAGAAAAAGAGGCTGCCAGCAATTGCTCACATACTTGTCTTTATTGGCGGAAAGTCATGGGCAGCGTCCGTGCGGCCGATGCTCCAGCTGTATCATGTATTATTTATGGGATTTCTTCGGTACAGTTTACCTGCACTTGGAAATGTCAGGAAAACCAACTTGGGAATTCTGCGAACCTGGCTGGGATTGCCGAAATGTGCCTCTACGGCTGCTATCATTTTGATTGCTCAGGAGCATCCCATATCTACCTACCTAACAGTTGACACCCTTAGGGCACATTTCCGACACATCGCCCGGGTTTCCTGCCATCATTTGGCCAGTCTTCCTATTACCAGGCCGCGTACATCGTTTACACAGACCGTTGATGCGCATTGCGCTATTCTGCCGTCCCAGTTTACACCCGCATCTAGACCGCCCTCTCCACTGTGAAGCCTGCATCAACCACACGAGCTTCTTTGAATATCCGACATCAGGAAGAAGGTCGAGCTATCGCCGACATAACTGAAACAAATCACTCTTGAATACTTCCATGAGTACCATGCATATCGTATGCATGTCTACACCGACGGTTCAGTGAATGCCGTGAGTTCTTCAGGCTCCATGGTCATACCCGCAATTACTACAGAAATAAAGGTTAGGACAATTCACCGTATTTCTTCAACAGCCGCAGAACTAACCGCTCTACGTGTCGCTTTTAGGCATATCAGTCAGCAAAGCACTCAACGATGGTCTATTTTCACAGCTTCAAAAGCAGCTCTGCAAGCATTAAAAGCGGCTCTTCGCCGTGGAGCCCATAAGCAACTTCATTTCACTCAGAGTGCGGCCTTTCGTCTAAACACTGGAGTTCAGTTACTCCACATCGCCGCCTTGTTCAGAACCACCGCTGCCCTCAGAGTCCTCCTTCCCTTCTCTTTCACTTTTGTCTACGGCCTCCCGAGCCCCGCCGATTCCTTCTTTCCCAACCGTCTTTTCTTCGTCGCCGTTACCGCAGTTATCAGCGAGCGCAATTCTCGGAAGGCCCTCCCGTTGGCCTGGTCGCCTGGTCCCATTTCGAAGGCGATCTTTTGCTGCTGCCAGCATCTTTCTTCTTGCGCTGGCTGTTCGCAGACCTCCTCAACAGTTTGAGCGGTGTGAGCCGTTCAGCGGAAAGGCGCGTCTACTATGGCCAGTCCGTTCGCGCGCACTCACTAACACGCACACATTCCCATATGGCAGTCGTTTTTTTTTTCGTTTTTTTTTCCGCTCGTGCTGCCCGCAGCCAGGGCAATGCAACCGCGCACTTGACGCGTGGGCTGGTAGCTTACGCTATTGCTTCATACTTTTAAAGGTGCAGCTTGAGTGTCCAATGTTCCAGACTGCCTGACTTTGAACAGATTAGAATGAATCTGAGTGGCATAGGCGATTAACTGTCCCCCTCAGTAGTGTAATATAAAATGTAGGAGTGAAAAAACGAGCCGCAAAAGGTTGACATGGTATGACAGGCGAGGTGTTATAAATATATTGACCTCAAACAATGTATGTTTTGGTCAAATTTTGCACTTGAGTCTATGTGAACTATCCTCCCCCCCCCCCCCCCTTCCCTGAAGAGATGAACGATGAGATTGACTGCAGTGTTTGATTTCACTCAGTGAGTCAATCAATCAATCAGTCATTCAAAGAACCAATCTAACTTTATTTCCCTGACTAAAAGACGTAGAAAAAGCGGTTTGAAGAAGATTGGAGAGGTAATCGACTGAGCGGACAGACATTTAAATCCTTCGAAAGCTCTAAACATTTACCAACTTTCTATACGGAGGGTGTGCGGCTAAAGTAAACCTGTAGACATCAGAAAGTCCTGACGAGGCTTGCGCCCTGTTAAGCTGCATTCACACGGGGGATTCCGACGAGGATGGATGTGGAAAGGAGGTGCACGACGTCACGGTGTGGCAAAATCGCCCCCGCTGCCTCGCACATTCCCACGGGCGATGAAGAGTCGCCAAAGAGAGACGTCGACTGTTTCAAGTCGCACGCAGCAGGACAGGAACAGAGAGGTACAGAAGACAGCCGTTTCTGATCTACTAACGTTTTTTAACCAGTCAGGGAAACAAGTTCAGTGAAAAAAGCACGCCATAGAAGGATCGAATACAAAAAGCCCGGGTGGGGTAGATCTTACCTGCTCGCACCCCGCGGCGCACTTCTTTTTCCCTCTCGCTAGCTACAGGCAGGTGCGGTGCGATTACCTCTTGAAGGGATTTTCCTTTGGAGGGAGAGCCTAGGCGCGCGGGTTGGACCAAAATGCACGCTATGTGGCTAAAACGCCTTTATACTCGTGTGCGCGCCAATTGTCAACATTTAACTGGTGCAACCCGCATAAATTGGCAAAAAAATGCAGTCCAGTTTCTGCCTCTTCAGTGCTGTTGTGAATTGCAAAGCGTATAATACTGTCGAAAGTGCGCTTTTTTTTAGTTATTATGTACCAACTGGCCCGGCTACTCTCCTTGATGCATAATACTCATTTCTATTCTCCCTTGGGGCAATTAGGACCCGTCGTCTGCGGGTCATTACATCTTGGTTTGCCCTTGTTTTTTATTTCGCTAGCAGAAGGATAACGCGAGGGCCTGAGCTGTGCAGTTTGAGTATGGCGTCAGCTGCGTATATCAGGGGAGTCCAACTTGGGTTCGAGAAGGCCACCTGACGGGACAAGTGGCACTTCACCTAACTCCTGCACCCCTACCCCAGGAGTGGTATAAGGATTCCTCGTGATTTATGAGCCTGACTACTGGATTATAAGACAACTGGCCACCGTGGCAAGGGGCATTTAAATTAAGGATCGGAGGCGAGAGTTGGCTAAGTGTGAGCAACCTAGGTATCACAATCTCTTCTCGTAGCTGTGTTTGAAATACCCACCTGTAAGGACAGGGATGCATGATTTAAGTGGCGCGCGTGGCATGCCGGTCTGCGAAGTGATACGCCAAGAGGACCAAGAGTAAAGGCCACCATGACAGCCATCACGCCTGCCGTACTTACAGCCATAAGTACAGCTGTTAGTGCAGCAAACAGAAAAGACGACTGAACAGCCGACCATTATAAGTACATTCATAAGCACTGTAGAACATTGCTAGCACATTCTGGCCTGCTCTGACAGCGCACGTCTTCTTTTTTCTTTTTTTTTGTGTACAAAAGTCAGTTGTGTACAATCTCAGTAAAATTACGCTTTCATTGGACAACGCCTCCAGTGCAGTATTTCCCAAAGGCTCGCGAAGTGCGCGACGAGAAATTACCGAATACTCTGTGGACTTTTTAGAGGACACTCTGCCACGTGGCAGGTGTAGATGCTTTTCGCATATCATTATCGGCTACAGGCGGAGTAATCACCGCAGCTTCTGATGGCAAGACCCGCCAGTTTCAACACCACTGCGGGTTTGTAACGTCAATCGGTGGGTGTGAATGAAATGGACCTAAGTTCATAGTATAGGACAGAAAATCACTTTTCCTTTATTTTAGTGCTTCGTTCTTCATTCAAATTTGGTTATGTGTACAGAGAACCATCCATTACATGCATGCTATTTTCACAATAAGCGCCGAAGGCGCAAACGAATTGGCTTGCGTTGCATTGTGCTGTGTGAGGGCGGAAATCTAGTAGTGAAATTTGCTGACGCAGCTGGCAACTTCGGGGCTTGTCGTGGTGTGTAGTTACAGTTCCTGCTAGAATATAGAGAATATAGCAATCATTCAACTGGGCAGCGTCCCACTTTAGTTTGGCTCCTTTACTTTCGGCGCCCACGGCTCTGAATCGCGATCATCATGACCGGCCTAAAAGGCACTCGCTCCCACTTCCGAAGTGCCGAGGACCGATCCACAGGCTTCTTCCTTGTACGATTAGCCCCATCTAACATTTGTTGCGCGCTGACTGCAAGGTCGAGATGGCACGAAATGTCCTTCCTTTCGTCTCAGCGCATTCCTACTCTTCGGTTATCCGCGTATATTATGCTGCGCTGCCAATTTGATCGCTTACTGTTGTGGGCGTGACAATTAAAAATTCCATCAATTTCACATCTTGACGAGCACACATGGCGACAGCAAGCGACCGCCTTGGGATGACCTGCCAGTAAATCCCCACATAATATTCACTGCCGCGTTAACCCACTCTTAACAACATGTCTGTTCGATTGAGAACGGAGCTCGTTTTATGGGGCCTTCGTCTAAATGAGCGAGCCACTTCGCGTCGCCTTTAGTTCGATAGGAGAGTAAGTTATTGCGTGTTACGTTTTGTCTTCTACCGTGCACTTTAATGATTCAAAGCGTCTTTTCGAATTGCAGTGCTTCAAGTATTACAAGATTAGCGTTTTTGTTTTCTTAAACCGCTTCGTCGATAACATACATTGTCGTGTCAGCCGGCAAAGAGCGCGAAACTTTTTCTCAATCAGGTTATGACATTTCTTTCTTCCGCTGCACGGTGCTAGAAGTAATTTGACAAAGGGTGTTCCGAGCGTCGACCACGGACGCCTCTTTTCTGGGAAAAGTTGGCGGACCTACTAAGGTCAGAGTACAAATTGCTCTTTTCTTCTTCCCTTCTCTGTGCTTGCCTACAGTTCGCGCTTCCTGCCCAGATTGTTTGCAGGTGTTCAGGCCTTGTGGTAGCGGTAGGTGCTCATTAAAATAATAATAAAAAAGTAGGAAAAGAATTAAGGTTGTCGGCCGCGGCAACTGCTATCTAATATTTTAAGCACCCGAGCTGCGGCGGTGGGAAAGAAAATGTAGAGAGAGAAGTGAGGCTAGTGAGGACCATGAAGACATTCGTCGAAGCCTGAGAAGAAAACGAGAGAGAGAAAATAGCTGCGAGAGAGAAAGAGAGAGAGAGAGAAAGAAGATTACTTTATTTATCAGCGCAATATTAAGCGCGAGGAGTTATCGTTGCGTAATATGTATTCGCTGGCAAGTGCAAGTCTGTGTCCTCAGACTGACTGGGTGAGGGTCAGTACTTTCTTTTTATTTGTGTTTCTTTTTTGAATTGAAGTCTCGTTTTTCAGAAGGTTCACAGTGGGTGGTCAATTGGCTGCTATTTTCGATATTTAGAATCTTGTCCGAATTTCGGTTTTGAAGGCTTATGCTGTTTTCAGTACCTTGCTTCAGCGTTTGCGCGCGAGCTCCGTGGTGGGCAACGGTGCTGAACGAGTTTGGTGAAATGGCGGAATTGCGTGGCCGAGAACGATTCCGTCAGATATATCGCAGCCCTTGCGGAGTTTTCATGAACTTTGACACTCCGAAAGTGTGCAAGCTTGACTTCAGCGTTGGACTTACGAGTTGGAATGTTTATCCTCGCTTTCAGAATATGATGCGGTCATTATGTGATTTTGACAATGTTGTACTGTTTGAAGTTCTGGTTACTTAATGTTTTGTAAATATTAGCTGTGAGTCAAAGTAACTTTCTCAAACGTTTTCTTACTCACGAAGCATTTAAGAAATGGAGGATGTGAACATTGTCTGTTTGAATGGGAGCGTATACACGTGGTGAACGCTGATTGCGTGCCTTGAGCTTGCTGCGAACCCAATCCACTCTGTGTGGGAAAACCGCACTGACAACTGCGTGCGCCTCACCATCACCATCAAGCTGGCTTTTCCTCAATCTAATAGGGCCTTGTTCCTGATATATGAGACTCGAGCAGTCGGAAATTAGCGGATGACCATGCTGCTTTCTAAATATGAAAGGGAAAAGGAAAAGTAAAAAAAAGGAAAAGCGAAAGGCAACTAAGGACCATGGGCAGCCAAAGAAGAAACGCAACGCAAATGTTTTAGGAGAAAGAAAAAACGAAAATGTTCCCGGGAAGGGTTCCAGGCAATGCGGGAAGAGTGGAGAGATTTTAGTGAGACAGCGGGAAGTTGAGCGTAGAGAAATAGCGTCACTAAGTTTCTATATTGCAAGCGGGTGCTGGGTTTCACTCGTAAATTCGTGCTCCCTCGGGGGGCAAAGGCAGCGGCGGAAGGCTGCGGCAGAACTGTGACGTGTGTGGGCCGGCAGCCGCATTTCAATGAAGGCGAAGGGTAAAAGGACTGTATCCTGCGTGATTTCTGTGCAGCCCATTACAGAAACGTTAGCTGTTCTGTGCTACGACAATCGTCCGAGCGACTGACATTGCGCCATGCCTTTCTCTCTCTCCATGTTTAAAGGTATACGTTAATTGCGACCATGTGTCATTGTGGCGAGCTCCTGTTCTTCACGAACGATACAACCATGCGCGCTTGACATGATCTGGCAATGGTGGTGTTCGGCTCTGCCTCAGCAGGGAGCATGGTGTAAGATCGCTAGGGAATTATATATGCGCCACGCCCTGACGCTGCACGCGCCAGTGGTGTAGCTTTGAAACGCAGTCCCAAATATCAATACCATCATTGCTTGTTCGTTGAAGCGCGAACGAGAATGGAAAAAATAATAATAAAAGCCTAGATAAAAAAAGGAGTGAACAGTGCAACAGTAAGCTAGGAGACTGTCATCTGCCTTATACCACGTCCGAAGATTGTCGGAAATGGCACTGTTTCTGCTTCTGGTTGACGTCCACGCGATAAACTTGTAATCATCCTAGACAATCCGAAAACTAGCTGCGTACGCGCATGACACGTCCTATCATTCTCTCCCGCACGCAGATCAACGCAAAAAAAAAAGAATATTACAGGACTGCACTTAGGTCTACTGAAGAGCGGAAATGGGGATGGCCACAACAGGGTTGTTCTCATTAACTCAGCTGCATCTTCATTGTCATCCTTATTATAATCATCATCATAACTATCGCCACTATTATCATTATGAACTAAATGCACTGCACTGCTCACCGCTGCTACCATCATCATCACTAACTTCAGTGTAATTATCATCCTAATGTCATGATTATCACTAACTGCATTGTCATTGGTACTATAATCTCATGCTTGACAAGGAAAATTGTGACCATCTTCTCACAAGCCCGACGTGCAGTTTTCGCGCTCTCGGCACGAGATCGGAGGGATAGTGGTTCGATTCCAGGCGGAGATAATTTTTTTCTTTAGTGTCAGTTAGTGCGAACATTTCCTGCCGAGAGAGAGAGAAAACTTTATTTCAAAAAGAAAAAGAAAAGAAAAAAAGGGGGGGGGCAGTGGGTGGAGTCTTCATTTCAAGACCCCAGTGGCCTGGGCTGCCGCTCTTGCCTGAGTTACCAGCCTACGCTGGGTCTCTAGATCATAGCATTGCAGAGTGGCCTCCCACTGCACCTCCGAATGGTGCATGTTTATGTGTGGAGGTTGGGGGCCTGTGCACCCCCATGTGACGTGGTAGGCGGTGAGCTGGTCGTTGCACCAAGGGCATATGTCTGTGTAGTGTTCTGGAACATTATATTGTATTGATGTAGGTTGGGGTAAGTGTTGGTTTGGAGCTGTCTCCATTCCCGCATATCTTGTGCATTTAGACCCTTGTGTGGACAGGGATAAATGCTACGTTGTTCCCATAGGTACTTAAGTCGCGCGCCATAAGTCGCTGGGACAGGAATGCTGGTTTTGAGATAAGGATTGGTGGCCGCTCGGTTTGTGTGACCTCGAGCTAGCCTATCCGCGACCTCATTACCTTCCAATCCAGAGTGCCCCGGAACCCAAGTGATCTGATGTTTGAGCTGTGAGTTTGTAGCCAATGGGTTAGTTGTGAAGCGAGCTAATTGTTTAGGTATTCTGCCTGCAAGAAGGAGCCGACAAGCCGCTTGTGAGTCGGTGATTACGTGAAGCTCTCGATTGGTCGTGTCTCCGTAGGCAATGGCCAGCACGATCGCCGCCACTTCCACTTCTGTGATAGTACAGTGCGGGATGGACATGCTGGAGACTTCTGTGTATGAAGAGCCCACCACCACGGCTTCTGCTGCGTTCGATGTATGCTCGTATAGAGCGGCATCCATAGACAGTTCTCGAACTGCGTTCCACTGCACGCTTAAGATAATTCACACGGGCGCGTCTACGACAATCGTCTGAAATTTGCGAGCCCATGCGCCAAGAAAGGTTTTCTCCTTAAAAGCAGCAGAGGTAAGGCGCCTGGTCGCTGATCGTCCTAGGGCGGCTCGATGGCCAGCGCCGCTAGAGACTAGGGCGGGGTATCCGTCCGAGGGGGCGCAACTATATATATATATATATATATATATATATATATATATATATATATATATATATATATATATATATATATATATATATATTTGCAGACCTGAAGCCTTGGTCGCACACTGCAGCCAACCACACTCCGCGATGACGATGGGTATCTACAAGAGGGAGCAGGATGAAGATGAAGCAGCACGTTCAGCCGTGTGGAAGATGAAGTGCCACACAGTGCTCACACTATTTCGCCCGCGCAGTTGAAGCAGCCAGCCTGGCCGCAATTTGTCCGCAGGATTGCGCCGAATAAACGGCTTCATGCGTGCCACGGTAACGACTGTCCGGAGGAGGGTAAACAGGGGAGATGCGATAGTTGACCGGGTAGGTTTTTGCAAGAACTGTGTAAGGACCAATGTAACGGTGCTGGAACTTGTCACAAAGGCCAGGAGTGCGTAATGGGGTCCAAAGTAACACCTCGTCACCGGGACGGAACGAAACTTGGCGATGGGTTGCATCATAGCGGCACTTGCGGTCTTCCTGGCTAGCTTCCGTGTTGACGCGAGCAAGCCGGCGAGATTTGGCCACTCGGGAAAGGAACTGGTCAGGAAGAGAGGATGAGGAACTGGCATGCGTAGAAAGGAAAGAGGCATCAAGAAGGTTAGCGGGAGCACGGCCGTAAACGAGGAAAAATGGGGTGTAATCTATGGTCCGCTGTACAGCCGTATTGTAGGCGAACGTAACAAAAGGAAGTATTGCGTCCCAGTTTCGGTGGTCCTGGTCGACGTACATAGACAACATGTCAGAAAGCGTGCGGTCGACCTGCTCAGTCAACCCATTGGTCTGGGGGTGATAGCTGGAGGTCAATTTGTGATGTGTGGTTGAGGCCTCAAGAACTTCGGCTGCAATCATCGACAGAAATGTCCGACCACGATCGCTGAGAAGCACTTGAGGGGCCCTATGGCGCAGTACGAGCGATTCCAAAAAGAAGGTCGCGACCTCATGTGCTGAGCCATTCAGCTCGGTTTCTGGGGGTTTCTGAAGGTGCTCTCCAACTTTCCCGTTCACATTTGTGGTCTAAAATCGATATTTATTAAATCAGAAAAATTAACATAATCAGCCAATTAAGTAATTGCAAAACAAAAAATGCCTGTAGTGCGCAAGGAGACTGGCAGTTGTATGCAACTGGTTTCACTGACCTATTTCGAATATATTATATTGTAATCCTTGGTTCAAGTTAGCTATATATATATATATATATATATATATATATATATATATATATATATATATATTGAGACTAACAGGGGTATGATTCTCATCTTCCTGTAGACGTTTTGCGCAACGTAACGCGCCTTTATAAAAGCCCCGCAACGTATACAAGTCCTCCAATCTCAACTGTGATGACCGACTTCAAATATATTATTTTGTAACCCTTGGTTCAAGTTAGCTATATATATATATATATATATATATATATATATATATATATATATATATATATATGATCAACAGGGGTATGATACTCATCTTCCTGTAGACGTTTTGCGCAACGTAACGTATACAAATCCTCCAATCTCAACTGTACCACAACTGGGCAGACGTCACTAGATTATAGTCCGTGGCACACCCGCTGTTAGCGGGCCACATGTAATCCACACGCAAGTTAATGACAGACGCGCGTGCCACGTCTGGTGGGAACACTAGCTCGTTTTGCTTGAGGGCTGCCACTGGGAAGCAGGTAACATACGGCAGTAGCCAGTTTGAAGGCCTTGTATATAGCTGCCTCTAACGCTGAAGTGACCGGACACCTACTGCGGGCATATGGCGCATCCACGTTGAGCGAAGCTCCCAATGCGCTACATGCATGCATGTCCTCACGTGTGACGCATCGCTATCTCCTCGTGGAACACCAATGTTACGGCGCTCGACTACTGTTCCCAAGGACGCGGGATCGAATCACGGCCTCGGCGGCCGCTTTTCCGTGGCGGCGAAAAGCAAAGCGCCCGTGTGCTGTGCGATGTCAGTGCACGTTAAAGAACCCCAGGTGGTCGAAATTTCTGGAGTCCTCCACTACGGCGTCTCTCATAGCCTGAGTTGCTTTGGGACGTTAAACCCCAAAAACCAAACCAAACTAACGTTAACACAGTGTGAGGGTGGCATTCCTAGCCATTTTTTTACTTGCACGTAGTTTTGAATAAGGTAATTAGTGTCTATTGTTTTCCTTTGCCCTTTATCTCTGTTTTTCTTTGAAATATATTTCAGTTTCTTTTTGAATTCGTCCTTATGTGCAATACATAGATAACTAGCTCAAATATGCAGATGCTCTCTTGAAGGCTTTGACTGCTCCGAGTCAATGATGAGTGCATGGTGGTGGTGGTAGTGGTTTAATAAATAATCAAAAAGGGAGAAAAAAAAGTGTTGTGGGCTGTGGCAACTGTTATTTAAGATCTGAACTACTCGAGCATAGGCCAGCGGAAAAGAAAAGGGAATAGGGAGAGGAAAGCGAGGGGAAGCACAGAGGGAGCGATATCAAGAAATGACAAGGGAGGTAAGGAGCTTTGTACATTAGGGTGCATGACTGCTAGTCTCACAATTAAGCTCGCATTCAAAACAACGCTTTACTGGAACGTCTTTTCTGAAAATATCCTCTGTGCTTACCGCTCTCGGGCCGCTTCCTTCAATCCTCAGGAGTGTTGCGACAGCTACTGCAGGAACTAACAGATTCTTGCCGCCCTCTCTAAACCATCTTGCCCTATTCTGTCACTTCTGCTTGACTAGGGCTTCACTCACACAACCACTCGTTTTTGTGGGATCGCAGCCGCTCGCTTAGCGTGAATAGAAGAAGAGGTGGAGGAAGGTGGCGAGAAAAAAAAAGAATAGGGAGACTTTTCTCTGCGTGAACTTTGTTTGCGCGCTCATTTGCCTTTGTGGGTCCTCATTTTCGCCACTATCCCCCTCCCGCTTAATGGCTGTGAGATTATTCGCACCCCGCACGCTCTTATCTGCCCTTGATGTTATCTCGCTTTCTATGCCCTTCTCTCCTTTGTCGTCTCATTTCTTCTGTTCCTCCCTCTGGCCGTTGTTCTGTGAAACAGCCTTGTTGGGGACTGGGAGCTGATAGTGAAGCGGAAAGTGGGAAGGTTGCAGTTATACATTCCATAAACGTAGGAAATAAGATGTAGCTGAAAACACTGATCTCCCTTTGAAACGATCTGCAATCGGCCTCAAAACGTATCAAGTGGTGCCTTCCACAGCATCAGACACCTCGGATGCCACGCTATGCTAATAAAGCGGCCAAAATAAGGCTTCCTGTTTCGCTTATTGTTCTTGCCACGCACGTATACCCAAATCGTTTCTGTCTCATTCTTTCGCCCACTGTTACATCTCCACACCATTTAAAAAAAGACAGATAAAATAATATTATTTTGCTACTATTGTTATTTATAATGATATTAATTTTGGGGATACGCCAAAGCCTCAGATGGTATTCTAGGCGGTGCAACAAAAGCCTATTACTACTAAACGAAGATTTTTATTCGTGTTGTTCGTGTACAGCATGAATTCACAATTTTTCAAGCTTAGCAGTGTCACCATATATATATGTGACCTCGAGTGCTTATGTTAAATTCATCGCCGGGCGGCTCAATAAATCTATATGACATGTATAGTAGGACTTTTTGAATTCCCTAAAATGGGTTTGCACTCCTGAGACAGCGTATCAAGAATTTTTTCATAATCAACTAATTTTTTTCCAAGTTATAATCACATTTAGGAGGTGACGTAGCACATTAATTGTTTGAACATGATGTCAATTAAAGAAGGCAAGCATGACGAGAGGAACACTGTCGTGCTCACTGTACTGGCGAAACGAACGGTTGGTTATTTGTGCGAGTGCCTAGCGTCCCGGCAAGTGACAAAGGACGAAATACATCCTCAGAGCAACGGAAGTGGAGCGACGAAGTCATGGAGGAAGGAAATAACTTAGGAGAGGCCCTGACGTCATTTTTTGAAGCCGGCGCGGCCGCGCCGCGACCGGACGCTGCAACGTCTCTCCTCCTCCTTTACCCTCCGCATTTTCTTTCTCCGCGACGCTCCCGCAGCTCCCGTACCTAGGGCCCTTAGCAACGCTGTTGCTAGTGGCCCGAGTTTTCATAGCAACAGCGTCACCGTTGCTAACGGCCCGACTTGGCCAACCCTAAATTTTGACGTCACTTCCGCCACACTTTCTCCAATGCATTGGGAATGGCAAGGGCCACTCCTAAGCTGTTTCCTTCCTCCATGGACGTAGTGGTCAAGAAGACCGCAGCATGGAAAGCGGCAAGGAGAGACTCTGGCTCGAGAAGAGGGTGAAATGGGGGGGGGGGGGGGGCTACTTATTGCGGCCATCGCTTCGGGGCGACTGCGCAGGCCTGCAACGGCTGCCGAGTTCCAAGAACCCGCGCGATTCCTGCCTTCGGAAATTTGGACAAAGAAAACGATAGAAGAGGGATGAGCCTAATGCCTTGGGAGGAGGACTTTGGAGAAGAGGACGTCTTCGAATGGAGCTCATCGACGCAAGAAGAGACTGAACTTTGATACAGAGATAAGTCGCACTCTGAGTGAAAATAGGTATTCGCAATAACGGAAATAAATTCTTGTAAGCTGGAATTGTCAACTGTGTTTGGTCGGTCTTCGTCGAAGAATGGTACAGGGGTGGAGCAAGGGATATGGCTATCACACTTTGTGGATTATTGAGTGTCAGAGATTAGAATATAATGCTTTTCTACCCTTTCATACACCTCTTTTGACTTCATAGTGCCCGCTGCGTTGTCCTCAAAGTTGAACCATTTTCTTGCGATCCCAGCACGCGATAAGAACCCGTTACCACCGCTACATTTTCTCTGTCCTTTATCTCTTCCCTCAACAGACATATTCGAGCACCTTTTGCAGCAACCGTCCCAGCACAGGCTGAACGAAGTGGAGCAGGCGTTTGACTGTCGTCGCAAGAACTCCATGTTTTCGTCGTGGGGTCAAGGTTGGACATAGTCTTGGAGCGGACTACCCGGGAATGAAGCATACGCTGACGTGGCGAAGGGATTTTTTTTGTAACAGCTTCACCTCGGTGTCGCAGACTGCCAAATTCAATAACTGAACCGGACTTCTGTTAGATTAGAGACTTTGTGCAGCTTCTACTGCCTGATCTGCTTTTACTTTCAAGTTGATGTCCAGACATTTCATTGTTACATCCCGCGTAATCCTGAGCCTCCAAGTCTTCCTCTCTGTGCTATTACTGCAGGCTTGGGCATTTAATGATTTAACCAAGCAACGAACATTAAATACAAAATTCAGTAAAAATAGAAGAAAAAATAATCGAGTGGAGGGACCTCATACGCCTTTAGAGATGATGCAGGCGGGACCGCTCCGCTGGGCATCACCGAGCATATCGCTTCGCGGCTGGAAGAATATGGCGGTGTAAGAAATGTAGCACAGCGCATTCCGCCACCATGGTGATCCGGGCTGGCCCTGCGCAGTGACACGTGTGCGTCCCTCAACAACACCTAAACAAGTGAACCTCACACGCACGCAAATATAGACGCTGACAGTGCATGCCTCTTCCTTCTGTCAGCGTCTTAGTCCAACAAGACACCGTGCAAAACTTCACTTCTTGCACACCGGCCCCCTTTTCAGGGAGAAGCGCTGCGAAAGGCTTTGCACAGCGAAGTTTCCTGTACGTCCCCAATGGACCCTCCTTGTTTTTTGAAGGCACCCCCTTAAATTAATTAGCGCCGCCCAACAGCACCATAATGGTAATAAATATTATGTTATGGTTTCGATATATACGACACCATGCAGCGTACGGCTCGTCGTTTCCGAATTATCTATGTATCGAACTATTTCGCGAACCCCTTCGAGTTCGATATATCTTGCATCGACTGTGAAATCTAAATTGAAATGGTCTGCTTTGAAACGGACACGGTACTCTACTATCGATCATATCCATACCATAAACCAGGTGATAGAAAAATGCTCGGAATATAACCAGCCCTTATAGATAGCATTCTTTTATTACGAAAAAGCATTTGACTCAGTAGAAACCTTGGCGGTGATGCAGGCATTGCGAAATCAGGGGTAGACGAGCCGTACGTGAAAGTGCTGGAAGATATATATGGTGGCTGCACAGCAACCATACTTCTGCATAAAGAAAGTAATAAAATTCCCATAAAGAAAGGTGTTCGGCAAGGAGACACAATCTCCCCAGTACTTTTCACAGCTTGCTTAGAGGAAGTATTCAGAGACTTGGAATGGGAGCAGTTAGGGATAAGGGTAGATGGAGAATACCTCAGTAATCTGTGATTTGCTGATGCCATTGCCTTGCTAAGCAACTCGGGGGATGAACTGCAAATAATGATTGATTACCTAGACAGGAAAAGTGGAAAGGTAGGCTTGAAAATGGATATGCAGAAGACTAAGATAATGTTCAACAGCTTCGGGAAGGAACAGCAGTTTACATTAGGTAGCGAAGTACTGGAAGTAGTAGGCGAATATGTCTACTTAGATCAGGTAGTAACCGCAGATCCGGACTATAAAAAGGAAATAATAAGAAGAATAAGATTGGGATGGAGCGCATTTGGCAAGCACTCGCAGATTATGACTACCAGCTTACGCGTATCGCTCAAAAGGAAAGTATACAACAGTTGCGCCTTACCTGTACTCACCTATGGAGCTGAAACGTGGAGGCTAACCAACAGAGTTCTACTTAAGCTGGGGACAACCCAGAGAGATACGGAACGAAAACTGGTAGAGGTAACATTAAGAGATAGGAAGCATGCAGAGTGGGTCAGAGAAATAACTCAAGTTACCGACATTCTAGCGGAAATTAAGAAGAAGAAAGGGGCACGGGCAGGACATGTAGTGTGAAGAGAGGATAAGCGATGGTCGCTTAGGCTAACAAACTGGATTCCAAGGGAAGGAAAGCGTAGCAGGGGGCGGCAGAAAGATGGGCGGATGAGGTGAGGAAGTTCGCAGGGGTCACGTGGATGCAGCTAGCACAGAACCGGGTTAGGTGGAGAAATATGGGAGAGGCCTTCGCCCAGCAGTGGATATAGTCAGGGTGATGTAGATGATGATGATGACTTTGAAACACGTGCAGAGATCGTGAACATGATTGCAGTAAGAATTTGCATACCCCAATTGCTTCAATTCTCATCAAGCTCACGAATACATGTCAGTCAATCCATGACTTCTGTCGCAACATAAATGGAGATGAAAGGCTTTACGACTGGCTATGAAGCCAACATAGCTCAGCGCCATGCTTTGCACTAATGACGTCTTAGAAGTGGGGAGTTTCTCGGAAATCCGACCTGAGCGAAAGTATGTTGGAGAGGGCATGGGAGGAAGAGGGGCGCTGTCCCCTTTAAAAAAGATTTAAAACTTGCAGGACCGCGCTTAAGACTGCGTAAGAACGGAATTAGCGAAATCCACTTTAATGAACGCTTTCAATACCTGTATCGTCATTGTCACCCTTACCATAATCATCATCACTATCGCTATTAGTATCATCCTTATCGACTAAATGAAGCGTCATTGTCATCGTTACTGTCATCATATTCACTAACTGCAACGTCATTATCATCCTTACTGTCATCATTATCACTAACTGCATAGTCACCGTTATCGCTATACTACAGTCGACCACGGATATAACGAACTCCAAAGGGATCTTGAAATACTTCGATAATAAATATGCCAAGAGATCAGCTCCTCCGTAACGCGCATAAGCGTAAATACGGTGTACCCACGCGAGCGGAATGCTTCTTGCGGCGATGGGCCGCCCGCTGGCGTACTGGCAGCCCACATACTGCTCGCTATAAATGCAGCGATACGCGGGGCGCGCCCCTGATTTCCGGCCGTCACCTCGCACCAGGCGCCGAACAGAGGGGCGCATTGGGCGCACATCCATCTGCCTCTCTGTGGATGCTACCTCCCAATATTTGGTGGGACAGAGCTCGCGCTGCTCACACTTCGCGTCGCGCGGCACAAGTGTCGTTGGAGTTCACACCTAAGCTGCTGCGGACGGTGCTCTCGGAAAAGCCACCGCTGTATATATTTGGTACAATTCTGTTACTGGTACGATATATAAACGATAGCGACTCATTTATTATGGCTACAGTTGGTTTTACATTTCTTCAATAGCGATGCAGGCCTCACGGGAACCCCCGCAAGCCATTCTTCAGCTAGGCTGCCTCGACCGCACGACCGCCGGTACGCCAAACTTGGACTTTTTCGCATGGCGGGAGTGTTACATTGAAAGCAAGCACGCGCCAGACCTAAGGCCACATTCAAGCGGTTTTACAGCATTAGCGCTGCCTCCGGTGCTCAAGGCTGCGCAGCCGACCGTGCTCCGCGCGCACAAAATGACTTTGGGGCGCAATTAGGAGAAACTTTCCTTGCAGATTCACGGCGCTCAGTTCGATATATCGAACGTTCCGCTGGAAGGGAGTTCAATATACGCGATCATCACTCCTATATTTTTGAATGTGGTTTTCAAGGTGATTTTCTTTGAGTTCGATATATGTAAGAACTCGACATATCGGGGCTCGATATATCGGCAAGATCGACTGTATCGTCTCACGCTGCGAAATTGCGCGCTCGGCTGAGGATCGGAAGGATAGTGGTTCGCTCACCGGTGGCGACAGTTTTTGTTTGTTTTTTTGTCAATTCGTGCGGTCATGTCCGTAGGAATGCTTTCGCCTTTTAAAATAGGGGGAAGGGTTGGTGCGACCGTTCTTCTTGCTACGTTGTTGCGCTGATCCTCTGTGGCTGTGTTTTGGCAGGGAGGAGGGGGTAATTATCAGATATTGTGATGACTTCTCAACCTAATTGAGATTGCTTAGCTTGCGTCGGAATGAAAGCGAAGTTTGTCATCAGTGACAGTAAAACTTTCCATAGAAAATAATATCAAGGGAAGTATCTCGCCCTTAGCGGACAGAATCCTAGGCGAGAATGTTGTATAGAAAATTTCAGATAATTCGGACTCGGCGCACGAAGCCGTCCCCGGCAACGAGGCACGGCACACGAGCTGGCTTGATATTTCTACCGCCGAGCCGCTACAGGGACCCTCGATGATCGAGGGAGCGGAGAGCGTATGCTAAAATGTGGGGAGATCATGCAGCATTATAGATTGGATCGTAGACTGGTACGTTTGCCAGACCAGAAATGAACAGATAAGCAGTCGCGTGGAGGCGACTGCAAACTTATAAGTATCAGTACCCCGTTATGGCGAACCGCATGTTTCCCGAGGCCAGGAGCGATAAATGTAATCTTTGTGCGGCGAGAGGAACCCTCATAATATACGAATGCCAGTACTCTCCCGGGGGACCACCGAGTAAGCGGACAGAGTATGCTAAAATATGGGGAGATCATGCAGCATTATAGGTTAGATCATAGACTGGCACCTTCGTCAAAGCACAAGGTAACAGATAAGCAGTAGCGTGGAGGCGACTGAAAACTTATAAGTAAGCACCCGGTTATGGCGATACACATGTTCCACGAGACTAGGAGCAATATATGTAATCTTGTGGGGCGAGAGGAACCCTCATAATATACGAATTCCCGTACTCTCCCGGGGGATCACCGAGGAAGCGGACAAAGTATGCTAAAATATGGGGAGATCACGCAGCATTATAGATTAGATCGTAGACTGGTACCTTCGCCAGAGCAGAAGTTAACAGATAAGCAGTCGCGTGGAGGTGACTGCAAACTTATAAGCATCAGCACCCGGTTATGGCGAACCACATGTTCCCCCAGGCCAGGAGCGATAAATGTATTCTTTGTGGGGCGAGTGGAACCCTCATAATATACGAATGCCTGTACTCTCCCGGGGGATCACTGAGGAAGCGGACAGGGTATGCTAAAATATGGGGAGATCACACAGCATTATAGAATAGATCGTAGACTGGTACCTTCGCCAGAGCGGAAGTTAACAGATAAGCTGTCGCGTGGAGGTGACTGCAAACTTATAAGTATCAGCACCCGGTTATGGCGAACCACATGTTCCCCGAGGCTGGGAGCGATAAATGTTCTCTTTGTGGGGCGAGAGGAACCCTCATAATATACGAATGCCCGTACTCTCCCGGTGGATCACCGAGGAAGCGGACAGAGTATGCTAAAATATGGGGAGATCACGCAGCATTATATATTAGATCGCAGACTGGTACCTTCGCTAGAGCAAAAGTTAACAGATAAGCAGTCGCGTGGAGGCGACTACGAACTTATAAGTATCAGCGCCCGGGTATGGCGAACCACTTGTTCCCCGAGGCCAGGAGCGATAAATGTAATCTTTGTGGTGCGAGAGGAACCCTCATATTATACGAATGCCTGTACTCTCCCGGGGGATCACCGAGGAAGCGGACAGAGCATGCTAAAATATGGGGAGATCACGCAGCATTACAGGTTAGATCGTAGACTGGTACCTTCGCCAGAGCAGAAGTTGACAGATAAACAGTCGCGTGGAGGCGGCTGCAAACTTATAGGTATCAGCACCCGTTTATGGCGAACCACATGTTCTCCGAGGCCAGGAGCGATAAATGTAATCTTTGTGGGGCGAGAGGAACCCTCACAATATACGAATGCCCATACTCTCCCGGGGGGGGGGGGGGAAGCACAATATAAACAATAAAGACACCTAGGATACCTTGTTGCGCAGCTCGGACCCTGAGCTCAAGGTCTTGCACATCCAACTGGCTGAAGAGGCTGCAGAGACACAAGACCTCCCAGCCTGTATTTGAGGAGGCGGCACCCGTCCCCTGAAATGCATGGTGGGGAGTGGTCAAATCGCCTTACCCGTTGGATATTGAAGTTTATTCTATCTGACTATCTCCGGCTATCGGGCGCGGCGAGCAGCATAGAATCCCCAATGCACGCGGTTGCGGAGCAGGAGTCCGTCTAACTTGCCGCAACACGACGAAGCAATTGAGTAAAAATTAAATAGTTTTTAGTAAACTTTTAGCGGCTCTATGCAATGAATGCTTGCATACCTCACATACCCAGGACGTTCCGCTTAAAATGGACAAAAAAACTGCATTATTCTGAATTGAACAGAATTGTGAATCTCAGCATTCGTCTAATACAGTACAACCGAGAATGTTTTGAGGCTTCAACACTTCAGTAATACTCAAATTGTTAAAATATTGCTCAAAATGCTCAAATGAGCACCGGAAAGTTGTCGAGCGCAACTAGAATAATCCAACCCAGGTGCAGCTGATGACGTAGCCAAGCTTAACGTACGGAGACCTTTTCGTTCAGCAAAATTGAAAGCCTGTGACACCGGATTCGAACTTGGCCGAGGCGGCCGCGTTTCGATAGAAGCGAAATGCAAACTGCCCGTGTACTGTGTGATGTCAGTGCACGTTCAAGAACACCAAGCGACCAAAATTATCCGGATCCATCAACAATATGGGGCGTCCGTCTTAACGTGGGTCACATTGGGACGTAAACGTCGCAAATCAAATCAAGCCTTACCGTAAAGCCCGCGAAACTTAAAAAGTGCCACCCGGCAGCGCGCTTCAGGGGTCTGGATGCGCCGCGATTACAACACTCCCATCCGCGACTTGGTAAAGTGCTGCCAAATTCAAGTCTTCGTGAGCGATCACTACAAAGTTCTGATTGGCTGCTGGTTGGAAGACGGGTGTTAACGGCTGCTTACAGCATGCTTTTCTGGCGTGTCGGTTAACGGTGCTGATGGTTATCTCCGAACTAGCAGGCAGCAACGCAAAGTTATGTTGTGGGCATCGCATCTTTTAGTTCACCGTTCCCGCTTCTACCGCGCGCCGCCAGCACAGCACACACTGATTGATCACTGCGTGCGGAGTCCGCTGGAATTTGACAGGAACGTGGCGCCTTCTCCCGACCTCCGGGTTTCTGCGCATGTGTACTGACGCTTGCGCGGTAGCCCTAAACTGTAGCGAAACTATCTATTAAGGCGCGAATCTTGCAGCGCTCCAATTACCCAGTAGCGGATGAAAGCACTGTAATCGCGTTTCGTTCGGGCGCACGAAGCGCGCTGTGATGTGGTACTTTTTAAATTTCGTAAGCTTGACAACTTTTTCTATTCGCGCCTGAGTGTAGAGCAAGATTTAAAAATGATTTAAATCCTCAGTGATGACTAATTATTCATATACGCGGAAGTACAAAAAAATATGGCCGACTTGAATAGTTACTCAAATACGAAGTAGGTGCGTAACACCGCTTATCCCCGTTATACCTTTCATGCATTACCACACACATCTTCGATTTACACTCTCTCCAATATCTTCCCTCAGCTCACGAAAGAGGTGGCCAGCAGTCACAAACACAAACTGCGTCGACGGTTGCGCTTCCAAAACACACAACACACAGCCTTCAGGCCCAAACATTCCGATCGCTGCCCTTGGTCGGTTGCGCGCGGGCGGCGGTCTTGAAGGGACGTATGTCCAGGCGTCTGCTCTAGAAGACATCGACAGCAGCTCCCTCTGCTGCGCATTCTCCCCAGCCCGTGTTTCGCCGCGATTTATGGCCTCCGCGCCCTTCCCTCTCAAACCGAGAGAGAGCAGTTAGCCCCGAACCACGGTGTAAGAGTATTTAGGTGGGGACACAGCACGGGTGAGGTACCGAACGCAAGTTTCCAGATAAAGTACCAGCCGCGCTCCTTCGAACCGGGCCGCTGATCACAGCGTTAGCGCCGATGTAGCGGTGAATCTTCGCTGGAAGAAAATAACACATACATCAACGGTGCCGTTGCGATAGCAACCAGCTGATATTGCAATGCGCGTTGCTCCTGCGCGAGCCGTTCGAGTGGCCCGAACTGCTTTTCTGTCGTCGCCAGGAGCATCAGCGTAGCACTTTATTCTTAATCCGTGCACATTGCATCACTGCAGAAGCGGAGCCCAGAATAATTTTTTGGCTTGTTAATACTATTACCGTAATTTAAATCCTAACAACGAAGCGAAGAAAAGGTTGAAGTTGCACTTTATGTTGAAATAATGTGGAGTAAGCAGCACATCAGTCAGCCATTAAGTCATGGTCATTCATTCCAAGGCGCTCTGGAAGCAGTTTTCTCACTTTGGATAGCGTAAATAGGGCAGAGAAAGTGAACCCCTCTTGTGAATGGGAGAAAAATATAAATAATTTTCTAGGGTATTCTTAACCACTTAACGAAGAACATCCAACAGTCTCGTACTGCTTATATGTCAAACAAATCGCTAACGTACAAACGACTGAATGGACGAATGGGATAAGCAAGCGAACAAAAGTACGGACGATTCACGTGTACGAAAACTGGAACAAATGCTGCCGTGATTTAAGGCTTTTTTGTCTCAAACAAGCCTCACCGCCATCAATATTTCCACGAACCTCGCCTGCATGAACCACGGCACGATCCCCAAAACGCATAAGCATTTGCGCCCGTTGTGCCCCTTTTGCACATCTTGTCCGGGTTTTAGACATGCAGGCAATGACGAAGCGAGTTACACGCTGCCAAGTTCACCGGGCGGGCTGCGGTGCTTCCGTTAACGTAACAAGCCGTCGGCACACAGCATCTTGGCCTACGCCGAAGTCGATCAAGCGAGGGACTAGTTAGGTATTTAAATATTTACGCTCTAAAATAGGTTTCAATGAACTAGTCCCTGTGCATGGTCCGTACGCGCACACCAAACACCCTTCATTACTTATCGTCGTAACCACGAAAAGTCTCAGTGCGCCATTGCAATACGGTGACATGTGTACAACCATATTTTCTAACAACCTAGTAAAGAAGGGAATTTCTTGCCCGAATTTTTAATGAGCATCAACAATCCCATCCAGCTCAAAACGTTCCTTACCGCGCTGAGTAATCTGTGTTCATCAATTGACTTATATGCTGCTTTAGCGCACCACATCACATTATTGTTCGTTAATCACTAATTTAGATTCAAGAAAAAGCAACCCTAATTTTACCTCTATTGTTTTGTATTGTATAAGTTATGCTTGGTGTTCTTTCTCCATTGTTGTGAAATTTTCTTCCCCTCTTTACTGTACCCTGTACCCATAGGATAAAAGAAAGAGAGAAATGAAAAAAGTAGCAAAGAAAGAGAAGTAATGGTATAGGGAAAGTGAGGGGGGAGGGGGTGTTCAGTGTAAGCTAGCAGAACCTACTTGAGGACCTCTAATTTAAGGAAGGAATAAATAAAGTAAGGAGCGAACTAAGGGTCGAACGAGTGCGCGTGGAGAGGGCGAAAAGATGTGCGGGCACACTGATGCGCGAACCAACGAAGCAAAATCAAAGAACAAACGAAACGACCAATGGTTAATGTTTTGTTGTAAAAGTGCCGCCACTTATTCGTGAAGCAGGTTCAAATTCCGCGCGAAAAATTCTTCACTTTCAGTGCTTTTATTTAAGCATGCACGAAGCCTCAAGTAAAGTTCCGATGGTGGTTCTTTTTACCTTGTGCACCAGGGGTGCGCCGTCAGAGACGGTAAATACGAGTTGCAGCGGAAGTTCCTTGCGCCAGAGACGCCCCGTCGGAGAGGGTATGAGCGAAGACTTGAGGGCAGGGGTTGACGAGAAGACAACTGAATATTTATACGCACAGCAAATATTTACAAGATTTACGACAGAAATGTAAGGTGGAACTGGCTAAAAGGGAAATATTCCCACCTCGGCATAGCCGACGATGTTGAGCATCAATACCTCTCCGAAACGCCGGACCGTGCCCTCGGGCTTGGTTTTAACCCCCTTAGGTCCAGCCCTAAATTCCGTCACAACCAATCACCACAAAACATCGACCGTATTGGTTGGTTCTGATGTCCAGCGCCCCCTTCAACTTTAAGATGACTAAACCTTCTCTCTCATAAACAAAAAAGGAAAGACAAAACTCCTCGGGTCACGTCCTTCTATTGGGCGCTTCATGAATGAGCGTGTCACCTGCCCCCGCGCGGTCGGGACAGCGCGTTCAACCCGGTGTACCCCAAAAAAAAAAGGAAAGAAAAGAACAGAGCGCTCTTGTCACGACCCGCCTGTCGTCACGAGTGCGTTCGCCCCAGCAATCCATCGGAGCCCGCGCTAATCTGGTGCCCGTCGGTCCCTACACCGCAGATTCACAAAACGACGCTTAATAATGGACCTAGACAAAAACAGTGCGGCAAAAATACTTTTCTCTCATTATGGGCTACAGCTTACGACAAAATGGCCCTCAAAAAACGTGTATTCTCCATAGGAAAGCATTACCCCCCCCCCCCCCCCCCCACTACGTCACAGGCCGCTGAGCGAGCTGCCATCTCGTACGGCTTAGACGAACTAGGGTACTTTATCTGAAACCGGCGCGGCCCGCTGTGTCCCCACCCACCGTGCACCGTACATCGTGCACCGTACCCCGAACACACAACTGCGCTTATGCTGTGCTGTTAAAATGCTCTGGTTTGCCTCTTTCGCGGCATGGTCGAAGCGCGACTTATCCGAGAATCGGAACGGACCGGACCGACGGCGTCGCCCGCTTCCATGTGTTCCTATGCCACTTCCGAAGAACAGCCGCCTGCGCAACTGTCATAAACCTGCGTCAAGCTGCCACTTGACCTTGGCCGCCAGTTCGGAATCTCCCCCGCGACAGTGGACCCGCGGTGAACACTTCGTTTCTGGAAGGGGACCGCAAACTTAAATCCCCCTTGGAATGGGAATTCTTTGGAGCCGACGAAGGTGATCTATGCTCGTCCGCTGTCAGCTCGCTGCCAGCCTTGCGTGAACTTAAGCGTCCAAACGGCCGTGTCTCCGCCTACTGTCGATTTATGGGCCTCCGGATTTCCGGTTCTGCCTTCGTAACCGTTGTACTTCAGGACGCCGAGCACGGCCAACCTGCGCCGCAGTGCCAGATGGCCCGACTTCATCCATTGCGAGGCGAAGCAAACGCACATACGTTTCTGCAATGCTGCCCAGCGACAGCCGCCACGTCCGCAACTAATACGCCCCTCTTTCACTGTCTTACTCTCTAACTGGGTGCATCATGCGGTCGCTCCGCCCCTCAGTGTTCAGTCGCATGATGCGGGCGTCGTCACTTTCCCTTCCTCCTCTTCAAGTTCACGGAAAGATGGGTGGACAGAGAGAGAGCGGCCGCTCCACATCCTCAATGCTGAGCCGCGAGACGTGCGCGTAGCCACCTTCTCTTTCTCCACTTCAAGTTCATGAAGAGAGGTGAGCACCATCGGAGAGACATCGGCGAAATCCGTGATTGCGGCTAGTAGGGCTACGCACTAAAAAAGATATGCCAGGGTACTTCACAGAAATACGTTAGAGGGTTTAACGTGTAAAAGCGACTCAGGCTATGCAGGACGCCTGAGACCACACAGGTGCCTTGCTTTTCACTTCCGTCAAAAAGCGGCTGCCATGGCCAGGATTCCATTCCGTGCCCTAACCATTGCGCCACCGCGGCGGGGCTCACTTGAGTTCAGCACAGACGAATGTTTAGAATTCTCGCCAACGTTGGTCTATATTCGCTGGGACACCCTAGCAAAGGGGTTTCCAAATTTTTTGCTTATGACTTCAAAGCACGAGACGTGGCTTCCACTACAGTGAACCAGCAAATTAGTAGTCAAGAGCTCACGGAATATCTGACTGGAAAGGTTGTTCATGTCCTGCAAAGCACCTTTGGTGAGTCAACCCTCCTCCTCCCACCCACAGAAAACAAAGTTGTCAGCCTGGGTTAAAAGCAAATGGTAGGGCTCACGAAAAATGGCACGCATCGCCCCTTCCCATCGTCTCTCAGTCGCTTTGGGACGTTAAACACCATAAACCAAATCAAACCAAACCAATCAAGCCTCTTCCCATGTTGCGGTAGCTTCTGTAATGCGGTTTTGATGTATTGTCAGCATCAATGAAATGCAAAACAAGAAAATAAGAACAGGAAAACATGACTTTTAGAAAAGTGAAGATGAAGACTACAGCAGCTACCTTTCACTTTATGCAAAGAATGCTGCATGCACCCCTACTGTATTTATTCTTCACCAGGCAAAAATTCTGAATCCTTGTTTGGGTTTTAGTTATACTGTTAAGATGGGCGAAAGCATAATGAAGCAAGCAGCTTAGAGCAGTTCTGAAGGAAGGTGGTATTAAAGTTCTATGCAGCATGCAAGTGCCAGTAGTATATGAAATAAATGAGGCCGAGGTAAACCACTGCACATTCTCGCTATTGTTTTTCATTTAACACTTCCTCTCTTCAAATTTTCGTACTTCAAGCAATACAGGTCTGAAACATGTAGTACAGTGATGCATAATTTTTATTTTTTTCTTGTTGAGCTGCATGTACCTAAACAGGCACTGAGAACAATGCAAGCTTGTTGTCGACACAAACCGTGGTGTTTTCCAAACACTTACACAACAAGGTTTCTATTTAGGAAGGAGCAACTTTTAAAGCAAAATGTACTGAAAAAGTATGCACATACAGTTTGGGCAATAATATGATGCAAATTCTGAATGTTTGATTTGAACTCTCGATATGACCCTGTATTGTTCTAGAAACTTTAATTCTAGAGAATTATTTTAGGCTCCGTTTATGATAAGTAGGCTTAGAAATGTAGGCTTAGAAATGATTACTTTGCAAAGTAGATGAAACGTGCCTCTAATGTACACAATAAGGTCCACCGCAGTGCTTCATCAACACAAGCAAGTGTGAATAGCGGTCTTCAGTCACAAACACCCCGCCGGGTTGGTGCAGTGGTAAGACTCCCGACTACTGTGCTGGAGTACCCGGGTTCGAACCCGACCTCGGCGGCTGCGTTTCGATGGGGGCGAAATCAAGAGGCGTCCGTGTGCTGTGCGATGTCAGCGCAAGTTAAAGATCCCCATGTGGTCAAAATTACTCCGTAGCCCTCCACTACGGCTCCTCTTTCTCCCTTTTCACCTTCACTCCTACCTTCCTGCCTCCCTTACGGTGCGGCTGAGGTGTCCACAGAAAAAAAGTGAGACAGTTACTGCGCCTTTCCCTTCCTATAAATCAATCAATCAGTCACAAACGGTAATATAACAGCGTTTACTTTTTCTAAAACAATGCTGCAGAAGGAATAAATGAAAAAATGTTCAAAACTGTCCAAGCTATAATACTTGAGCTGAGAAAAACTGCTTCATTACATTGACTTGGTTCCTTTCTATCTACACATCAGCAGAATCTAGCACATTTTGTTTGTAGTAGTTTTTGCATGCAAGTTTCCTAAATACTATTGGGTCTCTTTTTTATTTGTTTTCCCAAAGGAAAGGTAATAGATCTACATCCATTGCATTTGACTTAGTTTCAGTTTCTGGATTTGGAACAAAAAACAAAACAATGCTCAGTTGTTCTTACAAAACGATTTTAAGATTGAATACCGCTTTTCACTCCTTCTGCGCAACTTTTAAACGTGCTATTCTTGATGAGACATCTAGGTCAGTTAAAGAAATGTTCATGCTAGGATGCATAATGACACTCCGGCAATTGCTGTTGTACTGTGCTACATGCACAAAATCATTAAAAGGAAGCGATATCACAGATGTAGCACACCTTTCAATGTAAAAACTGGGCCTTTCTAGCAGTGTGCATCAAGATTTGCACCTTGGCCCAGAAACTCCCAGCCCTGTTTCAATACACTAAACATCACAGGGTCACTGAACCTTTGTCCAACTCTCGAGTTGAACAGTGTGCCATGTGGCCATGCTCACCAGAATAAAGTTTTGCTTACAAAGCTACTAAACTACTGTTGTGCATCATGTACAGAACAGTGTAGAATAAAATATTGTAATATTGAGTCAACGGCTCAAACGAGATGAAGCACATTCTTTGCAAGTGTTTTTATTTTCCACTCGGGGATTTCAGAGTCTTCTAGAAAGCAGCAATTTCTGCCCTGTCTCGTAATCAGACATTAAGCACCTAAGTGAGTGATTAGAGTAGAGATGGGACTTTCCGGTTATATGCTGAATAAAATTTAAAAGGCATATTTTTTCATGTTTAGTCTAGAAGAGAACTTTTTTTTTTCTGGCAAACAATATTTTCGAAAAATGACTTACTTATAGTGAACAAACAGTGCTTAGCCAGCAGGTACTTCTAGCTGGGGTTTCCCAGTTTGAAGAAACGCTTACGTCATCGGAGCAACACCGCTAATCAAGCTTATTCAATTAGTTTATTTTCAACGCGTGCAACTCGTACTCAATTACAAGTTGTCTATGCACTGAATGACAAACCTTTAATGGTTTAAACTCAAAATTCCAACTGCTAGCTATGAAGTAAGTTACAAAGACTAGAGGGATGCATATTGGACCAAGGTGCCTCAAATGGAAGAGAGGTCAAGTTCTTTCTTGAGAAAAGTGTGCACAGTTTTACGAGCCCCATAATTGGAAAAGGTATGCCTCGATGCGTCTTTAACAATTTAATGCAGCACCATCTTTTATCACGAGTTCCAACTCTGTCATGTAAAATAATCTCGTAATGTCAAACAACCCACCAATCAGTAAATGCCTCACCATGTCACCTGGACCGGAAAGTTAACCCTCTTCCAGTATCACTACCTTGGCAACACCCTTGGCAAAATATAGCGTAAAAAATTACTCAAAGCACAAAGAGGCATATCCTCTTCAGTTTGCTCATGCCTAATGCCTTGCACTGTTACTGGAGACAATAAGAACTTCAAAAACTTTGCATCTCATACCATATTTTGGCAGAGAAAACTAGGTCAAATGGGTATCATTGTCATCTCTTTGACTAAAAGAAAGAATTGAAAAAAGGACAATCCGTCGGGCAAATAAATCTATCCTTGCAAACCTGCATCAATGAAACGGTACTACCAACAACAAAAGTGTTTTGTGCACATACTCACAGACTGAAAACCCGTGTTGTGCTTCTTTTCACCTATGTCTGCACTGATGAAAAAATTAGTCGCACCAACCATTGCAGACACTGCCAATGCATTTTTAATCACTACTTGAGTTCTTCCAGCAGGCATATTCTAAAGTTAGGCACATGGTGTGCTCCCAGCTGTTTCCTATCCAGGTCATCTACGCACTTCATGTTCACAATGCTAGCTCTCCGTCACTGACTGACCTCATGAAGCAAAGCTACCACACCCTAGTCTCCTACGTTCCTCCTTGATCTTAAAATTATTTGCAGGTAAGCTTTTAAACCTACACCGACACCACCATCGTATACGGACGCACCATGTACAGTATACGCTTCACATCCATGTCACTTTTGACAGCGAATGAAGCGTCACTGATGCCAGCACGTTCAGAGAGCACACGCTGGGTCCACAACTGGTTTATTAACAAGCTTCATGACAATGTTGCTGCAAAGCCTATAAACACCATTGCTACATCTTCAGTCACCAGAACAGCATTGACTGCAATGACACAGCGGAGTCACAGCTTAGCAAGAACACGTGCAAGCATCACAGGTGTCGAAATCCTTTGCGCCAATGCTGTAGGTGGATGAAGAAGGGTTCAGGCCTTCCGGTGCGCGTAATACATCTCTAGCAGCTTGTTCACCTTCCCGTACTTTTCGTTCACCTGGTCGAGTGTCATGTTGCCTGCCAGCGGTGTGAACTGGCCTGGCGTGACGGCGATGTAGATTGTGAACAGCGCCACGCTGTGCGGTGCCAACGCGTCCTGTTCTAACTTGTCTGGGGCCAGCCACATAGCCAGGTACTTGGACAGGTGGTCCACTGCACAAGTCCACAGAGTATAAATGGACAAGGAAGCATCAGAGAACAGAGCGCTAACAAAGGCCATGGTAAGGTCCTCAGCTCGTTTATTGTAGAGAGGTAAATGTGCCAAGTCAGTCATTCCTTTCTTTGCTACTACTGTAAGGCCGCGATAAACGGCAGCTTTTCTTTTTGGCACTTACACGCGTAGCCCCACGCCACGTCCAAAGGGAAGCCGGACCCCGCTTCTAAGAGAAAGAATTGAAGCGTTTTGTTTTGTTTTTCCTTGCGCCTCTCCCCCGGCGCCGGCCGCTTCCGAGAAGGCTTGGGGTGCAGGAACTTTCAGTTTTTGTCACCCCCAGGCATTGGAAAACTTTCGGGGCGCGACATTAGATGCGCTCCCCTCTGACTGGAAGGGCTTGTTTCCCATGAACACGCTTTGTTGATGCCCCCACGTGGCGCCGCTAACGAAGGAACGCGGCTGTTAATGGAGCCGTTCGACAGATGGCATCTCGAAGACAGCCCGAAAATGGGGTGCGCGGGAACGGTGCTGTCTAGAGAGCAGTTTCGATCTTTGTCCTAAATGAAAGCCCGCTTTGACCTTGTCCACCCGCGGCACCTCTCCTGGTTCGGGCAGTAGCAACAGCGACGAGCACCTCCCGCTAATGGCCACTCACTGTATTGTCACCCTGGCCCCTGTGGCTAGCAAAGTAGTGTCGTCGTCTCAAAATTCCCGCGGCGCTTCTTCGCAAAACGCGGCAGCGGCATTTGTTTTTCCATGTGGACCGTGAGATAAAGAAAGGAGGACGAGCGCCGATGGGGAGAGGTTGTTAACCCCCGACTGGAAAGAGCGTGCAGCATGCACGCTGCATTTTTATTTTAAAGAATTAAGGACCTGGGTCCGATATTATGGCCATCCCACCGGGGTTGGATATTATTAATCAACGGGTTTGATTGGCTGCGTAATTTTGAGGCGGACGATGTGAAGTGACCGCCCTCATGTCTGTTGTTGCCATGAAAAAGCGGCGATCAGACCCGGTTGAGCAGTTCTGTCCAGTCGAGCACAGCTGGCGACTCCATGCTCGGCACGTGAGCTTTCCTGTTCTGTGTTAGATGTTTTGTGCTTGTGATGTACCTTTTTGCTCGGACGGTGGCAGCTCTGTGTGAGGCCACCAGTGTAAATTCAGTTGCTTTTGTGTATGCAATCTATAAATATATCTTCCTTCTTCGTTATACATCAAGACTTCCTGACTTGTCCTATTCCTTCGTCTGTCGAATTACCCTTCTGAACCTTCGGAAGGCGACACTTATTCATCACTACTACTATTTCCTGTGCTGTCATTCTATGGCAATCAAAGCCACCCTTACTGGAAGACACTAACAGCTACTGATATTGGAAAGATTATTCTGTAGTATACACCTATTCATCACTACTACTACTTCCTGTGCTGTCATTCCATGGTAATCAAAGCCACCCTCACTGAAAGACACTACCAGCTACTGATATTGTAAAGATTATTTTGTAGTATACACATATTCATCACTGCTACTACTTCCTGTGCTGTCATTCTATGGTAATCAAAGCCACCCTTACTGGAATACACTACCAGCTACTGATATTGGAAAGATTATTTTGTAGCGAAAGCTACAAGGCCACAAACAAGGAGTTTCACGTGGTGGGAGGCACAGAGCCGTTGCCTAGCTACCGCCACAGCGGGCGGACGCCGCGCGCTCACCGCGCCATCTGGCAGTCAAGAAGCAATCAGAAGATGCCTCATCTTTTATGCAACAACATAGCTAGATATAGTGAGTAGCGCCTCTTAACTTTCTTTCTTTAGCGTGAGGATGATAATACTGATGATGATAGGCTGGTCAGCGGCGCATTTCAGGCGAGCGCGCACTCGTCATTGGACAGGTTTGGATTGAATTGGACAGGATATGATTGGATTGTATTTCACTGGAATGAACTGTGCTTGATCGGACTGGATTGGTTTGAATTATATTAGATTGGATTGGAGAGGAGTAGGCAGCCCAGTTCCAGTCCCATATGCTTACACTGCGTATAGTACAATCTCGTTACAAGAGACATGGTTACTAGAGACACTCAGTTATAAGTGACACATAAAAATGGTTTAGTTGGTTTTCCTATGTTTGCCATGTTAACAACTTTGCATGCAATGACACATGGTTACAAGAAACACTCTGTTACTAAGGGCAACTTTTGTAGGTCCCTAAAGTAACTTATTCACCATTTAAAAGAGACAACACAGCTGACTCGTTTTGACTTCCTAGTCAAAACGAGGCCCTCCTTGGTTCCTGACATAGCGCAACAAAACAGGACACTAATATGGAACAGAATTTAGCTAAGGGAATCTAAGCTGCCGCATATACGAGTTGGTAAGAATTTTTGGTTACGAGAGACCTTGGTTACAAGAGACATCTTTTTCGGGTCCCTTGAGTGCCTTTTGTAACGTGGTTTTACTGTATCCTGGCCTAACTGCGCTAAGCCACGGCCATTTCTTTTGTATTCTCTTCTGTACCTTCCAGTGACCAAAATGGGCTAAATGTTTGTTAAAGCCTCTTCAGTACCTTTAAGCCAGAGAAAAAGGAAGCCCGCACTCACACTCCAAAAGCAGAATGTTGCCAAGTGTGTTCAATATGCAAATCTATCTGCTGCCCATCATAGGTCTGCCAAAGTGAAAGAATACCTGTGTAACCCTTTTCAATATTCACTGGTGCCCTGCCTGCTATAGAAAAGTGGCATAGGTTTTTTTTTCTTTTTTTATCATCACTATTCTTGCTCACCCGCGTTACTTCCACAGCCTCTAGCAACAGCTAGCACTACCAATTACGCATAGGTTGAGTGGCACATGGTAACCAGAAGAAAAGAGGAAATGGTATTAAAGCTTATATGTTCCAACTGGCGGCTTTGTGTAACGTCAGACCTTGCTTCTGCTGCCACCGATCGTTCGTAAGCTTCTGACATCGGTTTGAAATGAGTTTCACACAGATTCCCGCCTAAATAGAAAGGTTGAATTTCATGTTGTGATAAAAAAATGCTCTAAATGCTGGACGGCAGCCCATATTAAAAATGAGCTGAATTAAGTTCAGATATCTTGTTTTATTTTCATGAACCAAGTTATCTTCAACTCTTGTTTACCATAAGTATTGAGCAATTGTCGTGTTGCCAAGAAAATTTTATTTAAAAAGGCACCCATTTTCCCCTGCTACTCAATCTGGCCTCGTGACAGCAATAATGGAAAAAAGGCCCTATGATCACCGAATTAACCTGGCTTCAGTTATTTCTAACAAAACAAGCCATATCATCATCACATCATCACAGCCTGTATACGAAAGCAGCCTTGTATCCATTAGTCAGCAGTGATCTATCAATATGGTCCGACCTGACTTATTATCGAGGTTGCTCTTAAAGACGGGCACTGCAACGCCATGACCTGCACAAGATGGTGAAGGGTGCTCCACACATTATTCGCTCACCGGTAACATTTGTGGTGGTCTTGATGTAGCGAACCAGTGCATTCGGGTTCTCCAGCATCATCTGCGGCTGCGGCTTCAAGACGAGCTCGATCTCGCTGTTGAGAGCAGCGTCGGTATCCTCTGCATCAGACTGCTCCGTCTCGCCCCTGGCGGACTCCGTGTCGTTGGAACACGTTGCGGCCTGAGGGGGCACAACTCTCTCAAGGCTAGCACTTTACGAAGCACTCTGCTAGTAGAGCACAGGAGAATCTTCAATCAAAACACTCCTATAGATCAGTGCAGTTCCTACGTCAGACTAAATAAAAACTGCAGTAATCAGGACTGCACCATAGTCTGGGCACTAAGACGCTGGCTTTCAGGAGGAGAAACACCAAAGGTAATTTGCCTTGCATACCACCCCATAAACAATTTATATTGTTCACACGATGATTACTTATTTCCAATGTTATTTCTATTGTGCGTGCTTCCTTTTGTGCTTGTATGAAGTGTGATGTGATTAAAATCACCATAATGTACCCAAATCCTGGAATAGCCTAGAAAGAAGCTAGCAGTATGTTTGGAAAAAGAAAGAAAGAGAACAGACTGCGATACTACAAACATAATTTTTTCCTTGTTTTTCAGTTCTGTGCCAGGCACTTGTTTCTATCAGATTCTTGCAAGATGGTTCATGATTTGTGGGGTTTAATGTCCCAAAGTGACTCAGGATATGAGAGATGCTGTAGTGGAGGGCTCTGGAAATTTCGACCACCTGGGGTTCTTCAATGCGCATTGACATGACAGAGCACACGGGTGCCTTGCTTTTACCCTCCTCGAGAGGTGTCCACCGCGGTCGGGAGCCAATCCCGCATCCTCGGGCACACTAGTCGAGCACACTGACCACTGCATTGTGTGCGGCAGTATTTGACTGTAACACAGGCATATGGCAGACATTGATCCCTCGGGTACAAAATGACTCAAAATTGTGAAGGGCGGCCATACAAGAATGCAGAAGAAATGGTCGAGTGCACTTTTGGTGGTGACACGAGCATACGGTCCTCGGCGGGTCGTGAAGCGTACACACAAGCTTCGAGATATCTTCACTACATGCCACACCCTCGGATTGTTGCATTTGTCAAATACACAGTAGGTATGATCACATAATCGCATTCATTCTCATGTGGCCTTCCAATTTGTACATTCGAGAAATTCTTCCTGTGGGATGTCCGCCATACTGTAGTCTGTCATCTGCTGTAATGCCTGCATAAACCTGAACATTTTTCTTATGGAAGTGTGTGTACTGTTATACAATATTAATTTAACAGAATTACAAAATGGTGCTGTCGCGAAAAAGCAGCATACCCCATCTGAATGCAACAGAACGAGTGCTCGAATTAAAGGGACTATTATAAATCCCAGTGTGTTAGCGCATCACATATATGTGCACACAAGATGGCTAGCAGTATAAAAGTTTTCTCTTCGAGTCAAATGAGTGGTGGCAGCATATGCAAGTCGTACTTCCAGAATATTTGTGAGCATCTTCCAAACCAAATCTGCTTTTCCACCGTGCAGAAAATACAAAATTCCGGGACTTACACCTCGCTTCACACTGGAAGCTGATGTCTGCAGCCATGCTCGGTAAAAACACTGAACAGCACAGTAACGCACTAGGCCCCACGGTCATTCAAGGAAAACAAAATAATAAGGAAAATCTGGCTCCACACTCCAGAGGATAATTGAAGAGGACCACAGGATAACTGATGAGGCCCAATGTGATGTGTACTGGCGGGCATTGCGGGTGTGAATAATGTTCAGTCAAAATTCGCACTTTTGATCTCATTATTATTCAGCCCTTTCAGCACCTAGCACTCTCAGCCAAGGTGCAACATGCCTGACTCAGCATTCAAGAGCACTGGAAGGTTGTCTCTCTTTCCACTTTCCCGCATCAAATGAGCGTCCTGAGTTGGCAGCCCTTCCCACATTTCTGACATCATGTGGTCTCGGTTAAGTCGCAAAAACCATCGAAGAATCATTTCCCGGCAATGCCAGCTGCCACCTGCAAGCACCACCCCCATGATTCCTTGCCCACTGCACCAAATTTTATGAGTAACGAAATTTTTAACCAGGCAGCGTTAAAACACAGTTGAACTGGATGAGAAAAGAAGAGCCTGCAACTACTGCCATTGGACGACTGTAAAAGGCCTCTCCATCCACGCCTTGCTCATATCACTGATACTTGGCCATCGTTCCCAAGGAATTTGATGGTTACACTTTCAAGACATGCATAATATTGAACACATTTAGAAGTACTGAGAAAGATTTACTGTGAGAATATATCACTGGCAACAGCCAGTCGGTTGTACTATTGTAAGAAATATGACAGGTAGCCTATTAAACAAGACTAACCAGTTTCAGAAACGAGAGTTCCAAGCGTTTTATTTACCACGCTCAACCACTCTGTCGGGAGACACAGACGATTCTAGCAGCAACTACATTTCTCCTCTAGCCACAAGTTCAACCGGCCTGGTGGAACAACATGACATCTGCTGTGGCTGCACACAACTCCGTCACCACAATCATGTGAAGAAGTAGCTGCCGCCACTTGTTTTGGGCGGCGAGGATGTAGCAGTGAAGGGCTTGTCGACTTAAGCAGGAAGAAAACGAGACTTCTGTGACATCGCAGAACCCTTAAATGCTCCAATTCGATGATAAGAAAACAAACATTGGGCACTGCTCATAACTGTACCATATGCATAGTCTGGATGAATCTAAAAGTGTTTTCCAGCTTAAGGCCCGGTGACATCGATTGAAAGTCCTTGGCCGACTTTTCTTTATGCGGTTTATAATCGACTTTTACTCCCTGCCTTCTAGACCAGAGAGGACGAAGCTGCTCATCTGTGTTCAAGTTGAACAGGGCTAAAGCGAGTCACCCCTCAATCATTCCTGTAGCCGAGAATCCTTCGCTTTGCGGTCTTTCACAGTGTATATTATTCTTTCCACCTCCCCATTAGTCTGTGGAAAAGAGAGCTGCTGGGGCACAATCTTGTGAAAAGGAAGGCGGACCAGTCTGACCTCACATGTGGTATCCTATGATGAGCAAACACGTTTTCCAAGTCCATCACTGACCCCTTCAGCGGTTGTGTTTTTGGCAGTCGCAACATATGCAAACTAGGAATAGTAATCTACCACCATAAAGAATGTTTGACAGTTCAGCCGAGACAGGTCCGGGCCAAGAACATCCCACGCACAACCACAGAGGTCTGTAGGAGGGGAAGGTTTCACCGGCAACCGGTGACGAGAGAGAAAATCTCGCCTTTATGCCCGGCCACCACACAGATTCATGAGCTAGGGCCTTTGCGAGAATAAGGAGTTTGTGTGAGTCCTTCGTGCGCTACTGACCTCAGTGAGAACAGCATAATGATTCAAGTGTATTCAAGGCCAGCTCAAGAAAAACGTTCATCCTTCACAGATGTATACTTTGCTAATATGAAAGGAAACCTTTGGTTTCTTTGGCCGGCTGTTTTGGAGCTTCAGGCTTTCTGAGATCCTTTATGTTCACAGGTAGTACCAGCCCGGAAGCCACAACTTCTGCAGCAAAAGGTCCCACAAGGTCACAAGACAATACATCAGCTGTAGCCAAACATGTTTTGAGCAAGTAGGACATCTGGAGCTGACAGGGCACTGTCTTTAATCCAAGTATTTGCACCGTAGCAGGGAGGAATTAATTTCTGCGGAGAATGTGATACCTCTGATAATTCAAGTCTCTGGATGGTCAACGATGTAGCCGAGTCTTTTTTTCTTCCAGACTGTACTTTTGTTCTGTGGTAGCCACTGACGTGCATTCATCAGATAATTGTGTGCAATATGACTGCTCCAAGACCAAAAGGTCTGGCATTCGCTGAAACTGCTGTGGCATATAAGATGGGTGGTACTTGAACCAGCAGTGGTTGGACGTCAGAAGCTGTTCTTGCAGCCAAGCCGAACTACCGTTCTTGTTTAGCAGGGCGCATATCAGTGCACTGATTCCCAAGATGTGATTGGAACCTGGCAAGATGATACACCATCCCAGTCTAAGCCTGATTCTTCAATTTCTGCGATGGGTGCCGTTGCGTGGACCCCTTAATGATCGCCTGGATTCAGTTTGATGCTTTGAGCCGAGGTAATGACGCCTACGAATGAGACTTCAGGGACTCACAGATGCACTTATCTTGGTTTAAGATGATGCCGACGATTGCAAGCGGTCAGTACTTGCTCGAGTCTTGTGTCACGTCCCTTCTGGGTTGTCCAAAGACAAGGATACCGTTAATAATATTTACAGTCACCTTATCTTCAAGGGCCCAGGCCATTTGCTTTCGAAAATACTCCAGCGTGGAGGCGATTTCGAATGGCAGTCGGCAGAAACAAAAGTTATTGAAAGGTGTGAAGAAAACTGTCGGTGCTTGTGAGTCTGCTGAGAGTGACACGGTGGTATTACAGCCGCATCCAGCTTCGGAAAAATGGCTACCTCGTCAAGGAGTCCAAGGATTTGCTCAATGGTAGGCAAGGTGTGGCACTTCGTTCAGCCGGTCAGGTCAATGCACAGGCAATACTATTTATGCTTCTTAGGTGCCACCACAAGCCAGCACACTGCAGTTATTGTCAACACAACAAATAATACCATCATTTTTTATTTACAGAGCTCCTGGCGAATGATTTCACACAGCAGAAGACGAATCTGTCATGGGACATCGAGTGAGAATGGTACGTCTGGCTTTACGCGGATAGTGTACTCTTCTCATAGTGTGTCGAGGCCCTGGAACACACCTCAGCATGAAAAGATGGTCCGGGTGCATTTGCACCGCCAAGAATTTTGATGGCTTCAAAGGCTTGCATGGTTGGTACACTGAGTAATAGTGTGGCAGGTGATTCAGTGACACAGACACCACGAGCTTACCGTCCTTCAACAATGTATAGTGCCAGCTACAACCTTTTAACTGGAGAGGCCGGTCTCTGTGTACTGTCCGGACCTGATCAATATTGTCGAGCACTGCCGGCACTTCACGGACTGCAGAAACCCCAGCGTCTCGGGCCCCTATTCTACTCAGTCCTGCAATTGACTGTGGCATGCAAGAACTTTGCTTTAGCAGGAAGCCGGACGGCAACGAGTTTGGCCTGCTTCGATTTTCTGGAGTGGGAACTTCAGAACAATGTCCTTTCTTGCCACAATAAATTACAGAGTGAGCTCGGAGCTTCCCGCATCCATTGGGAAGTTTGTTCTGGAATCCACACACTTCCGTAAAGGAAGCCTCAAGATTTCACGGCATCAGAATTGACCCAACATTGTGAAGTAGTTGGCGCGAGTGCTCTTTCCTTCTCCGCGTCCTTGAACCGAGGAGCTTGCATTGGGCACGTTGTTCTAGAATCCACACACTGTTGTAAAGAAAGCCTCAAGATTCTGCGGCATTAGAATGGACCCAACATTGTGAAGTAGTTGGCGCGAGGGCTCTTTCCTTCTCCGCATCCTTGAAACGAGGAGCTTGCATCCCAACTTCTTCGCGAAAGCTTCGAGGAAGTAGCACGACTGCTCTGAGAAACAAGTGTCATGCAAAACTGACAAACGAACCTGTCTCGAACCAAGCGTTCTTCCACTGTCGCATTACTAACTTGCAGAGTTTGGCATTACTTGTGTCAACACTCTTGGCAGGTATGTAAATGCTTGTAAGAGTGGGATGACTCTAGAGTTAATTAGTAGGGTGCACACAGTGCTGGGAAAAGCATTGCACAACTGCATCACAGTAAGCTAACGAGGCTTCGCCAAGTGAAAAAAAATGCCCAGAAACAGATCACTATCTGGGTCCACACTCATGTTGTAATGAAGGGCGCATACTTGCACGTCTTGAGAAGCAATTTGTAGTCCGGAGATAGCAACATACTCTTCAATGCGAAGTTCCTATGAAATCAATCTTGCAGTATTCGAAAAGCTGAAGATGAAGAACTATGATTTGCCACTCAGCCGATGTGGTGTTTGCTTCCCCGGATTGTCATCGTGCTATTGACGATCTCCAACGGCTGCTTGCAGACAGAATAAGTATCCCCCCTGACATTATGTTGCAATGGGCGTTCCTGAAAAGTCCTGCCATGAAGACACGACGGAGAGCAGACTCAGCAAGGCCGATCTGGTCCAGAGCAGGACTCCCAAGTGTTTTACTTACAACAATGAACCACTCCGTTTGAAAGCAGAGAGTGCCATTAAAGGGACACTAAAGAGAGAAAGTAAGTGGGTTTCCATCGATAGAATGCCAGTTCCTGATTACAAAAAGACCACTCTTACTGAAAACAGAGCTGTTATAAGGTAGTAAAGAAGAATAACAGAAATACAGGTATCACCACCACAGCCAAACGGCCGAGGCTCGCAACTACAAATCACGTGACGCGCTAGGGATCCCGGAGGCTGACAAATGCGAATTACGTTGCATGTTTGAATGCGGTAGTACGTTTTTTCTCAAACATGATAACGCACTTTTATCATACGTAAACGACGGCGAAAAGACAACGTAAACGTTGCAAGGCAAATACAAAAATATACTTGGAGGCGCCACAGGCGCCCACTTCAGTTTTGGTTATGTTTCGGCTCAGGCATTTCGTGCGCACTCGGATAGTTTGTTTGAACCTGCAGCGCCTGAATTACGAGCTTGGAGCAGCAGATGCGCCTTGATGGTTCCCATTTGAGCATTCGGAGGCACGAGCGAGCGAAATCCGCTACCGCCGACACACTCCTTCGTTCACACTTCTGCGCCAACATATCGCCGCCGTTGCCGCTTCGACTGCGACCTGACCACTTTACTGCAGCTACGTACGCCACGAAAAGCATACATATGCTAAGTACCGAAGGAAAAACGCATTATCATTCAATTGTTCACTAAATCATGGCACATCTGACCAACATATACTGCGTCAACAAGACCTTCAACGTGCTATTTGCAGGCGTCGTAAACAAAAGGGGCATACTTACCGCTCATACCAAGGAGAGCGTCGATATATTGCGCTCGTCGCCCGGCGAAAAAAAGGGCCTCGGGTAAAAAGTAAAAACTAAAAATAACGAAGCACCAGAAATACATTACAAAAGGTTAAAAAAAACGATTTGTATAAAAAAAAAAAAGAAAACCGCCCGAAGCGGTAAGACTCGAACTCGCTCCTGCTTGCTCCGTAACGTTCGGCGCTAACCACTCGGAAATGTTTCTAGTTTTTATGTCATGGCCCCATTTACAATAAAGTGTTTCTGCTGCCGGTTTAAAAATTACAACTTCTTGATCATCGGCGCATGCTGCCTGCTCTCACGTCTTGCAACTAATGTTCTGGATGCCTATGCGCACTATATTGCGCACTGGATCCATTTTAACATGTGGAATTTCACAGCGCTGGCAAATGTAGTGGCGCCGGCACTTCGGTCATGTTCTGCTACCGTGGACGTAATTTTCGCTGAACACGGAGCTGTAGCACAAACCTTGAAAAAAGTGCGACGAAGCTTCAAAACTGACAAGCGCAGCAGCGAGGACACTATTTTGCTGGTAACTAAATCTTATTTGTATGTAAACATGTCAGGAAGCGTTGCGATGACCGAGGGCTCGGTTTGTTTATACACAGTGCAAGAAGGAGCGCAAACGCTTGAGAAACATGTAAAGTATTGTGCATTACAAACGCTCTATGTTTTTTTTTCTTCCTTTATGGGCCCATCGCTCGGCAAATTACTCTCTTCATCGTTTTATTTATTTCGGCTGAGGCCTTCATTGCGAGTACGCTGTTGCCATGTTGGCCCTTGTGAGATGCGACGCCGCGGGCCGCGCTAGCTCGCTAGCTATCACGGAGTCTCCGCTTACGTCATAGTGTGCGTTACTCAACTCCAACTACGTAGTTGGAGGCCACAGTTTGAATTCGACCGGCGGGAACAAGAAAAAACCTCAACTTCTTATCGCAATATCTCAGCAATTTTTCGATTTTTTGCTGCCGGATATGCGGCGACAGTGTCACCAAATGTAGTTTATTACATTCTCATACCATCTTTGGCTGCCTTTAGTGTCCCTTTAACGAGCTGGCAGGGCAACTACAGATGAGGGACCGAATGACAACAATTGCTAAAGCCTCAAATCCAAGAGCACTTCCTGCACGCGGTGCATGCTAGTTGGTAGCTCATGCGCTGCTATAAGGTGCACAAGGTAGAAGCGGTATATCTGTTGCGAGATGTTATTCTGTTCACATGACATTCCCCAAACGAGCATACTAGCGTGAGAAGGGAGCACACACTAGCGTCAGGCACATGGAGGTGTTTGCCCCCTTTTCGATCCCTAGCATGGGGTGATGTACGATGTCAGCAAATGCAGTGCCAAAATAAAAGAGATCTAAATACTGGAAGTAGTAGGCGAGTATGTCTACTTAGGACAGGTGGTAACCGCTGATACGGACCATGAAAAGGAAATAACAAGAAGAATAAGATTGGGATGGAGCGCATTTGGCAAGCACTCGCAGATTATGACTAGCAGCTTACCGGTATCGCTCAAGAGGAAAGTATACAACAGTTGCATCTTGCCTGTACTCACCTATGGGGCTGAAACGTGGAGGCTGACCAAGAGAGTTCTACTTAAGTTGAAGACAACCCAGAGGGCTATGGAACGAAAAATGGTAGGGGTAACATTAAGAGATAGAAAGCGTGCAGAGTGGGTCAGAGAAATAACTCAAGTTACCGACATTCTAATGGAAATCAAGAAGAAGAAATGGACATGGGCAGGACATGTAGTGCGAAGAGAGGATAACCGATGGTCGCTGAGGGTAACATACTGGATTCTAAGGGAAGGAAAGCGTAGCAGGGGGCGGCAGAAAGTTAGGTGGGCGGATGAGATTAAGAAGTTCGCAGGGGTCAAGTGGATGCAGCTAGCTCAGAACCGGGTTAAGTGGAGAAATATGGGAGAGGCCTTCGCCCTGCAGTGGGTATAATCAGGCTGATGATGATGATGAAGCTCTGTGTTAAGGGTGTGATGCATTATAGGCTTGTGGTGCCCTCTGGGGTGCTTCCACATTGAGAAACAGTAATAGCTTGAACTAGAATGGGGAGGTGAGGGGGGTCTGTCTCGATAACGACGTATCAGGTCTCCAGTTCCGGTGGTCGGCGCATGCCGGTGCCAAGACGATTTCTCCAAGACATGTTTGACTAGTGCTTGAAACTGCCCTCTCAAATCAGGGTGTGGTGTAAGCTTTTCGCCACAAGCCCAGTATGCTATTGAGTAATAAGTGCTCCTCTGTGAGATTTCTTCACGCACATTACACGCCACTGAATTTTTAAAACGTTTTTGCTGTCCGAAATCTGCTATTGTATTATTTGCAGATGTTTACGGTAACTCGAATGACCGCAGCTAAGATATTGTAACAGTACAGAAGAAGATGAAGCTTAGAACACATCATCATCATCATCAGCCTGACTATACCCACTGCAGGGCGAAGGCCTCTCCCATATTTCTCCACTTAACCCGGTTCTGTGCTAGCTGCATCCACTTGACCCCTGCGAACTTCTTAATCTCATCCGCCCACCTAACTTTCTGCCGCCCCCTGCTACGCTTTCCTTCCCTTGGAATCCAGTTTGTTACACTAAGCGACCATCGGTTATCCTCTCTTCGCAAGACATGTCCTGCCCATTTCCATTTCTTCGTCCTAATTTCCACTAGAATGTCGGTAACTTGAGTTATTTCTCCTACCCACTCTGCACGCTTCCTATCTCTTAATGTTACCCTTACCATTTTTCGTTCCATAGCCCTCTGGGTTGTTCTCAACATAAGTAGAACTTTGGTTAGCCTCCACGGTTCAGCGCCTTAGGTGAGTACAGGTAAGATGCAACTGTTATATACTTTCCTCTTTAGCGATACCGGTAAGCTGCTAGACATAATCTGCGAGTGCTTGCCAAATGCGCTCCATCCCAATCTTATTCTTCTTGTTATTTCCTTTTCATGGCCGGATCTGCGGTTACTACCTGTCCTAAGTAGACATATTCGCCTACTACTTCCAGTACACAAGTGAACATAAACACAAGTGAAGCACAAAGATATTGGAAAAAGACTCTCGTGCCGGACGGGCTGCCGTTGACCAGCTGAGCTCCCTGCCTTATAGTCTTGTTCAGCGCTCCGACGTCTTACCCCAGTCGTAACAAATTGGTGGTCAGGTGCTGGGTACGACTACCCTCAAGACGCATCCTCAACCGCTGGAGCTTCGTCGGAGCCGTTGCCTCGCTGGTCTCCCACTTTTTTCAACAAGAATGCAGCAGACTACCGAGAAACCCCGAACATCAACACGGGACCCTCTACCACCGTCTCGCGATGTGCCGCTGACCACCACGAGTGCGACGCTACCGTTTCGCGAGCCTCGTTCCTTTGCAAGCCAAGCAGGGAAAGATGTTGATGACTGGCTCACTCATTATGAACGTGTGAGCTGCTATAACCGCTGGGATTCAGTGGCTAAACCAGCCAATGTTGCCTGTTTTGACGCAAACCGCCTTGATGTGGTATGAGAACCACGAGGACTCCCTGACAACTTGGGAAAGTTTTGTCGAAGCAATCAAGGAATGCTTCGGTGACCTAGCTGGAAAGAAGAAACAGGCCGAGCAGACACTTGCTCAGAGGGCTCAGGCAGCCGAAGAAACTTGCACCACCTACATAGAGGCCATACTCAAGTTGTGCAAGACCGTGGACAGCAGGATGACTGAAGACGATAAAGTAGGCCATCTGGTCAAGGGCATTGCAGAAGATGTCTACCACTTCCTCATTGCCAAGGAAACTTGAGTTCGGTCTCTGACATTATCCGGCACTGCCGAATAATCGAGGCCCTGAAGAATCGCCGCATTACACAAAAAATTTGGACGGCTCGGAAATGTGACTACAGTGGCTAGTATTGAACAATCGCGATCTCAAAGCCTCCTGTGCGCCATCCGTGAAATTGTTCGAGATGAGATGTCACGACGTGATCAGCTTGCCCGGCCCAATGGCTTCAGAGGGGACGTATATGCGCTTCCAACCTACGGGGGTGCGTGCCCGCCGATGTCCGCGAATGTCACCGACTTTGCCTGCCGCCAAGACCTATACACTCCGCGACCAAGACCGGAAGAGAGTTTCCAACAATTCTCTTGCCATCAGCGTAGAGATCTCCGCCCTTGCTCCAATCGTACATCGCGCCGACCGCCGGACAACTACATCGTCCCGGAACCACCATCTAGATATTCGTCGCGGCCTAACATGCAGGAACCAGCTGAAACGCCACTTTTTGACCAACCTCTTCCGGTGTGCTACCGGTGTGGTGTCGCGGGTCACATTTCCCGCTACTGCAATCGGCGCGCATCGTTCCAGAATCCCCCGACGGCATCGAACCGACGCACCGTCCAGCCCTACATCGACAGCTATCGGTCAGAACATCACAACTATCGGCCAGATAATCCTACCAGGAATAGTCGTTTCCAAAGGGAAGGATTCCGAAGTCATTCTCCCGCGTCCGACAGCAGTGTGACACCACCTCCTTCGTTCCGTGTGCGCCGTTCCCCGTCACCAAGGGCGCCGATTTCCGCCACCCTTACAGAAAAAACTAGCCAGCGCGGCCGATAGAGGTGAGGTCGCTGGGCAATGTGCTCTGCTACCTATTATTCCTCCGTCTGTGTGTATGTTAAAGAGCAAGGTCAATGTGATTGTTGATGGTTTGCCAACAATGGTGTTGGTAGACACTGGTGCTACAGTTTCAGTAATGAGTTTATATTTGAAGAACCTTTTGAAGAACAAAGTTATGTTTGGGACAAAACTGCAAATTTTTATGGAGTAAGTGGAGAATTATTGTATCCGGTTGGGGTATGCAGCGTTAAAGTTTCTTTGGGGGGCACAGTATTTCCGGCGGAGTTTGCAGTACTGCCCCGATCTACACACGACGTAATCTTGGGAATTGACTTCCTGCGTATGTGCGACGCTACAGTTGATTGTCGAACGGGAGAGCTAAGTGTTAGTGGTTCTCTCCCTCGTGAACTTTTGGAAGAGACGTCAAATTATGAAGACGTTTTGTATGTGTGTGATGAAGTCGTCATACCGCCCCATTCTGCAGTGTGTGTCCAGGTGTCCTGCTCCTGTGCTATTAATTACTCTTTTGAGGCTACTGTGGCGCCTCTTAATTTACAGTGCGTAAGAAAATTGCTTTAGTGCCCCACTGTTTGGTTCGCGTGAAAGAGGACCGTACCGGACTGTGGACTAAAAATTACTCATCGGAAGCAGTTATTTTTCAAGCGGGCTCCAAACTAGCTTCTGTAATAGGGCGTTTATTGACGCTCAGATGGAGAGCTGTGAGGAGAGGACCTTGCAACGGCGAGCCTAGCGTACTTCTTCTTTGTCTTCGTTGCACAACGCACTGGTGCATGTCGATGGCTGAAGTGCTGACTATCACAGTACATTTCCCCCCCAGGTAAAAAAAGGAGCCATCCTGGCGACTTATTGCGCGGAAAGCACAGCGGGTCATAGAATGGCTTCAATCGGTTCACGTGAACTGTTCCACGACCACGGCGACGCAAGTCCGCAGAGGGCATGACGGGCTCAACTAGGTAATTGACTGCAGATGTTTGCTGGAGGACCCTATATGGCCCGTGGTAACGAGCAAGAAATTTCTTTGAAAGGCCAGGGATTGTGGAGGGCACCCAGAGCCACACCAGCGAGTTCGGGGGATATGACGAAGCTTCGCCGGTACCACGGAGGTATTTTTGTTGCCACTGATTTTCTGTTGTGAGAGAGCGGGCGAGCTGACGGCATTCTTCTGCGTATGTGACGGCATCGGATAGCGGGGAAGATTCGGAAACGTCAGGGCGGTAGGGAAAAAGTGTGTCCATGGTACAGGGTGGCTCGCGCCCGTAAAGGAGAAAGAATGGAGAGAGTCCAGTAGTGGTCTGTGCCGTGGTGTTATATGCGTAAGTAACAAACGATAGAACTTGGTCCCAATTGGAATGGTCGGTGTTCACGTACATAGCTAGCATGTCACCGAGAGTGCGGTTGAAACGTTCTGTGAGTCCATTCGTCTGAGGGTGGTACGAGGTAGCGGTGCGGTGTATGATGCGACATTCTTTCAGGAGAGCCTCAAGAGTGTCTGATAAGAAAACTTGTCCGCGGTCACTGAGCAGTTCGCGAGGGGCACCATGGCGAAGAACCAGGTTTTTCAGAATAAAGGCAGCCACGTCGCGTGCAGAAGCAGAGGGCAGTGATGATGTCTCAGTGTAGCGGGTCAGATGATCCACTGCCACGATAATCCAGCGGTTGCCAGCTGAAGTTGTAGGAAGGGGACCGTATAGATCTATGCCGACTCGATCAAACGGACGGGCAGGACAGGGAAACGGCTGCAATGGAGCAGGAGACTTGAGAGGAGTTTTTCGGCGTTCGCAAGACTGGCAAGAGCGGAAAAAATGGCGGACAAAGCGGCACATTCCACGCCAAAAGAAGCGTAGACGCAAGCGCGTGTAGGTTTTCAACACTCCGCCGTGGACGCAGTGAGGATCAGTATGGAAAGCAGCACAAATTTCGGCGCGGAGATGACGGGGGATGACTAAAAGCCACTTCCTTCCGTCGTGAAGATAATTGCGGCGATAGAGCAGCCCGTCACGAATTGAAAAATGGTGAGCTTGGCGGGCAAGCGCCCTAGACAAACGACCTGGAGAGTGACTTGAAAGAAAGTCCAGAAGTGTAGATATCCACGGGTCGCGCCGCTGTTCCGTGGCCATGTCGATAGTGGCAAGCGAAGACAAATCGTAGGCGCAGATCTCATCAGACAACGAAGAGGGAGGCAGCGGTGAGCTCGAAAGAGCGTCCGCGTCAGTATGCTTGAGGCCTGAGCGATATATGACACGAATGTCATACTCTTGGAGGCGAAGAGCCCAGCGAGCAAGGCGGCCGGACGGGTCCTTGAGGGACGCCAGCCAGCACAGAGCGTGATGATCAGTGACTACATAAAATGGTCGGCCATAGACATACGGACGGAATTTGCCGATGGCCCAAATAATGGCCAAGCATTCTCTTTCCGTAACAGAATAATTTGACTCTGCCTTGGTCAAGGTGCGGCTTGCGTACGCCACCACATAGTCTCGGATACCAGGTTTGCGTTGGGTGAGAACGGCGCCTATCCCAATACCGCTAGCGTCAGTGTGAATCTCAGTTGGCGCATTCGGGTCGAAGTGGCGGAGGATGGGAGGCGAAACCAAAAGACGGCGTAAGGTGTTGAAGGCGTCATCACAAGCAGGTGTCCATGCTGAGAGGTCGGAGCTGTCGGAGAGGAGCTGGATGAGAGGAGCAATAATAGAGGCGAAATTTAAGATGAAACGGCGAAAGTAGGAGCACAGGCCGATGAAACTTCGTAGCTGCTTCAGTGATTTTGGGCGTGGGAATTCGGCAACTGCACGAAGTTTGGTGGGATCGAGAAGAATGCCATCCTTAGAAACGACATGACCTAGAATAGTTAGTCGGCGAGCAGCAAAGCGGCACTTCTTCAGATTCAGTTGGAGGCCGGCGGTAGCGCGACAAGTGAGAACGTCCTTCAGTCGGAGCAGGTGGGATTGAAAATTGGTAGAAAAGACTACGATATTATCGAGATAGCAAAGACAGATTCGCCACTTGAATCCACGAAGCACAGTGTCCATGAGGCGTTCAAAAGTGGCCGGGGCATTGCAAAGCCCAAAGGGCATGACGTTGAATTCATATAATGCATCTGGTGTGATGAAGGCAGTTTTAGAGCGGTCAGCGTCATCCATTGGCACCTGCCAGTAGCCAGATCGTAAATCCAACGAGGAGAAAAACTCGGCGCCCTGCAAGCAGTCCAGTGCGTCATCGATGCGTGGCAGAGGATAGACGTCCTTGCGCGTGATCTTGTTGAGCCGGCGGTAGTCGACACAAAACCGGAAGGAGCCATCTTTCTTAGGTACCAACACAACTGGAGACGTCCAGGGACTGTGGGATGGCCGAATGACACCACGACGGAGCATGTCGTCCACATGATCAGCAATTACTTGGCGCTCTGAAGCCGACACACGATAGGGGCGCTGGCGCAAAGGTGCGCTTTTGCCGTGTCGATGGTGTGCTCTACGACAGACGTGCGGCCCAAATCACTTTGAGGAAGGTCGAATGAAGAAGCGAAGTTCTGCAAGAGGGCGACAAGTTGATCACGTTGCGCAAGTGGAAGATCAGCATCGATAGCATGTTGGAAAACGTCGGAGGGCGTCGAAGCGGTCGCAACATCGTAAGAGCACAGACTAACGTCGAAGGAGGGGGTTGAGTCAGCAAGAGTGGTGATATGACCGGGATCAAGCTCTTCAAGACGTCCAATGCATTCGCCACGGAGCAGGACTGCTGGGCAAGAAAATGGGTTCGAGGCGTAAAGTGCACTCTTGCCGTCTTGAATTTCGAGAACTGCGAACGGAAAAAGGAGGCAGGGATGACGGGAGGCGGCTTCGGAAGGTGTAAAAATCGCAGTCAAAGGAGTTACCCACTCACAAGACAGTAGTACGAGGGCAGCAGAGAACGGAGGAATGTCGGTGTCATGGGCGACGAGAAGTTTTGCAGTGCGGGGAGAGGTATCACAGAAGGGGGCATCACAGAGTGGGGCGAAGGCAATTTGCGCACGAGCACAGTCAGTAACGGCTTGATGAGTCGATAGAAAATCGTATCCTAGGATGATATCATGCGAGCAGTTCGGCAGAACAATAAACTCGATGGGGTACAAGACGTCTTGAATGAGCACACGGGCTGTGCAAGATGCGGAGGGGTGAATGTGCTGTGATGAGGCGGTGCGGAGCGCAAAGTCGGAAATCGGAGTGGTCACTTTGCGAATTCGACGGCACAGCGCTTCACTGACGACGGAGACGGCTGCACCGGTATCGACGAGAGCGAGAACTGTGGCGCCTTCTACAGAAACTTTGATAACATTAGCGGGACGACACGGAGGACTTGAGGAATTCGAAACAAGCGCAGTTCTTGCCCCCGGAACTGCGACTGTTAGTTTCCCTCAACGGTGCTAGTAGAACGTCGCAGCATTGGAGAAAGCGATCGGCGCCGAGGAGAATGTGATCGACGAGTGGCATAGGTTTGGCGATCTTGTGAGACAAATTGAGAACCGGGCGGAATCATTTGCGAGCATGAGTCGGTATCGTACGGATAAAGTCGAATGTCAGGCTGTGAAGGTTGGAGGCGCTGGCGACAAAGGCGTGCAACATGGCCCGGCCGACCGCAGGCATAGCAAATCGGAAGGTTGTCCGTAGTACGGCAAGGTTTCATAGGATGCGGGCGGAACCTTGAGGGTGGGGCTTGGAACGAAGGCTCAGCATGCGGCGGTGAACGGTAGGCAGGGACCTGCACATAGGAGCCAGACGTGGGCGAAGGTGGTGGCCTAGCCGTTACTTGGGCATACGTGAGAGGTGCCGTCACAGGCGGCAGCACGGGGTTGGACGGCAAGACATCAGCGACGTGTTCTTGCACGACACGGCGTATAGTAGGGGCCAAAGATGGAGCCAGTTCAGGAACGAGGCGGCCCGAGTCTTGAAAATGGGGAAGGAGTGAGATTTGACGTGCGACCTCTTCACGAATAAAATCTTTGATCTGTTGATTCAGCGGGCTCCCTTCAGAAGTTGGCGAACCACCCAGGGCTAATGCGGATACGCCTTCGTCGCACACACTGGAGCGGCGCCTAGAAGCGCGCCGCTTGCGGAGCTCGTCGTAGCTCTGGCAAAGCTTCACGAGTTCACTAACGCTGCTGGGATCTTTCGCTACCAGCATCTGGAAGGCGTCCTCAGAAATACCCTCGAGGATGTAGCGGATTTTGTTCGCTTCCGGCATGGCCGGGTCGACTCGTTTGCAGAGATCAACGATGTCTTCTATGTAGCTGGTAAAGTTCTCATCAGCGCGCTGAACACGATCGTGCAAACGTTGTTCGGCACGAAGCTTACGCACTGCCGGGCGGCCGAACACTTCCGCGAAATTCTTTTTAAATGTCGACCAAGATGACAGGTCAGCCTCATGGTTGCAAAACCAGAGGTTCGCCACGTCCGTCAGATAGAATATGACGTTACTGAGCTTGTATGAGTCATTGCACTTGTTGTAGCTGCTTACTCTTTCATACGATGACAGCCAGTCGTCGACATCTTGGTCGGCCGTGCCACTGAAGAGGCAAGGGTCACGCTGGCTCACGACGCCAGAACACATGATCGTGGGTGGAACGGCCGGCAGCGTAGAAGTGGACTCGTCTTGCATGGCGGTTGTAGAGGGTAGTGTACGGCTTCGCAGTTCCAGTTTGGATAGGATCGTTTCCGGCACCTCCGCCAATTGTAATAGGGCGTTTATTGATGCTCAGATGGAGAGCTGTGAGGAGAGGACCTTGCAACGGCGAGCCCAGCGTACTTCTTCTCTGTCTTCGTTGCACAACGCACTGGTGCATGTCGATGGCTGAAGTGCTGACTATCACAGTACACTTCATATAGCGCAACTCTCCCGAATTGTGTAGCTGTCGTTACTCCTTCCCTAGACAACCCCGCTACTAACTCACCTGCTGACGAAAAGCTTCCGATGATCAGCGCATCGTTGAACACCTCACGACAGATATTGAAGAACCTCTTGTCCCAGCACCTATCCGTCTTTGATTTCGCGCAGTCTGACGGCTCGCAACCTTTTGCCGCTGTCGCGCGCACGCCACAGAATTTACGCGGGATCTGCCCATCCGATCCGTCAAAAGCCGTACCGTGTGTCGCCATCAGAGCGTAAGATCATCACCGAGCAAGTCCAAGACATGCAGGGCCGTAATACAGGAATCCTTCAGACCTTGGGCTGCTCCCGTGATATTGGTAAAGAAAAAAGACGGAACATGGAGGCTCTGCATTGACTATCGTCGCCTCAACTCCATCACTAAAAAGGATGTGTATCCTCTCCCGCACATCGACGATGCCATAGATTGCCTTTTTTCCGCGTCTTATTTCTCTTCACTTGATTTGCGATCGGGGTATTGGCAGATTTCGATGGACCCTGCTGACAAGGAAAAATTGCATTTGTTATGCCTATTTGAATTTAACATGATGCCCTTCGGCTTATGTAATGCGCCGGCCACATTTGAAAGATTTATGGGAAATCTGCATGCGCTATTAGACGATGTTGTTATTTTTGGCCGGACTTTTACTGAACATAACACGCGACTCGCTATTGTTTTAGATTGCCTACTGAAGGCTGGCCTTGTCCTGAATTCCAAAAAGTGCTGTTTTGGTGAACGTCAAGCGCTGGTACTCGGGCATCTCGTCGACCGCGATGGAGTTCGACCAGATCCACAAAAGACTGCCGCAGTTGCAGAATTCCAACGACCACAGACTCAAAAGGAGCTCCGCAGTTTTCTGGGGCTGTGTTCCTACTTTCGACTATTCATCCCAAGGTTTGCCGACGTCGCCTACCCTCTTCCATCCCTTCTATAAAAGGACGTCCCTCTCGACTGGAACCTCAGGTTGTGACGCGTCTTTCTACCAACTAAAGTTTCTGCTTACGTCACATCCCATATTACGGCACTTCAACCCCTCCGCTCCGAGTGAAGTCCACACTGATGCAAGTGGGATTGGTGTTGGTGCTGTGCTTGTGCAATGCTCGACAACAGCCGAGCATGTAATTGCGTATGCAAGCCGTTCCCTCAGCATACCTGAGCGTAACTACACTGTTACGGAGCAGGAGTGTCTCGCTGTAGTTCCGAAACAGCTGTTCAGCGGTTTCGGTGCTACCTATATGGACGCCATTTCACGGTTGTGACGGACCATCATGCCCTGTGTTGGCTAGTCACCCTTCGTGATCCATCTGGTCGTCTGGCACGCTGGGCCCTTCGTCTGCAGGAGTACGACTTCACTGTTTCGTACAAGAGTGGCCGCAAACACGCCGATGCAGACTGTCTCATGTCTCCTCCCTCTTCCTACGACCGAATGTGACTCTGGTGATTTCGATCATTACATCGCCTCCGTCGTGCCCGAGTTTCCCGACGCCTCGGCTCTGCGGACTGCGCAAGAGACCGACATAATTAAGCCTCGAGCTACTGCTTGCAGAGGCGCGGGATTCCACTGCATCCAGCCCATTTTGTCTTCATGATGGCCTTTTGTACAAAAAGGCTTACTCATGCAACGGCACGAATTTTCTGCCTGTGGTTCCCGAGAGCTACCGCTAGTGCATCTTACGTGCCATGCACGACGACCCCACTTCTGGTCACCTGGGCTCTGCACGAATGCTCCATCATGCCCGCGACCGGTTTTATTGGCCAAAGATGCACCAGACGATTGAGTGATATGTGGCGAGCTGCACCGAGTGCCAACGACACAAACGTCCTACGTCCACGTCAGAGGGCCTGCTGCATGCTGTGACTCCACCACGTGGCGAATTTGAGAAAATCAGAATCGACCTTACGGGTCCCTTCCCGAAGTCATCCGACGGAAATCATTTGATCGTGGCTTGTGCCGACTACCTCACCCGCTACTGCGTAACGGCAGCTCTTCCTTCTGCCACCGCTCACCACGTGTCCCTGTTCTTGCTCCGTTCTGTGATCCTCCGCCATGGACCTCCGCGGGTGATCATTAGTGACCGAGGCCGCCAGTTTAGGGTAGATGTTGTGGAAGAGCTTCATTTGTATGCGTCGCATTTTCGGCATTCCTCACATCACCCTCAAACCAACGGCTTGACAGAGCGCACAAACCGCACACTGCCAAACATGCTATCTATGTACATCGCATCTGACGACACGAATTGGGATACTATACTGCCGTTTATAACGTTTGCATTCAACACTGCAATACATGAGACGACTGGCTACAGCCCGTTCTTCCTGCTATATACCCGTCCTCCTCGATATTGTCTAGACACCATTCTTCCTTACTCCGTCCATGACGAACCGTGCATTGCAGAAACTCTTTGTCGAGCCGAAGAAGCTCGCTGTCTCGCCCGTTTGCGAATTGTCGCTTCGCAAGAGCATTCAAAGCATGGTACGACAGCCGACATAACCATGTGTCTTACGCCCCTGGAGATTTAGTGTGGCTTTGGCGACCTCTCCGAAAGCGTGGTTTAGCACGGAAAATATTGGCGCATTACGCTGGCCCTTACGTTGTGCTTGAACGCGTCAGTGAAGTGAATTACCAAATAGCACGTATGACAGCAAGTGGTCGTCGTTCAGTCAGAACCGAAGTTGCCCATGCCGCCAGGATGAAGCCGTGTCACTCTCGTGGACACGCATAACTACCTCACCCGGGGACTTCATCTGCCCAGGGGGAAAATGTAACAGTACAGAAGATGAAGCTCAGAGCCCAAGTGAAGGAAAAAGACATTGGAAACAGACTCTCGTGCCGGACGCGCTGCCGTTGACCAGCTGAGCTCCCTGTCCTATCGTCTTGTTGTTCAGCGCTCCGACGTCTTACCCCCGTCGTAACAATATTGTGACATGCTTAGTATGCGCAGTGGGGTTCATTTACAGAGGGATTGATGGAAGTAGGACCGCGACAACAAACGTCCTCCTGACCATCGTTGTTCTCCTTCCTCTACCGATCGTCCAACCGTTCTTCTTCTTCCGCCAATGTGCTATGGTGCGTGACATTTCCCTCCTCGCAGACGAAGCCCGTAGGGTGAGTTAAATAGATCGTCTGGAATAAAACCGCTTGAGGCGGGCGACATGCAGCACCTGAGACTGGCGTGATCGTCGACCACTTGCAGTTAGGTGTGCTATAACATAGTTCAAGTCACTGATGCACTCTAACACTACAAACTGTCCAGTGTAGTGGGCCAGCAGTTTCTGACATAGTCCATGCTTACATAGAAGTGTCCACAACCACACAATGTCACCAGAAACATAAAAACTTGTTGGTGTCGTGCATCGTAGCGGTTCTTAGAACGCTCTTGCATAGATAAAACTCGAACGCGGGCAAGCCTGCGAGCTTCTTCAGCTCTGCAGAGCGTGGTAGCAAGAGAAGGTTCTTCATATATAAAAAATGGCAGTATTGTGTCGAGGCCACAGCGAGGCGAGCGAGCATAGAGAAGGTAAAGGGGCTATAGCCTGTTGTCTCATGTTGCGCTGTGCTGTCTGCATGAGTAATGGACGGTAGAACGCCATCACAGTCCTTATGATCTTCAGCGACGAATATAGATAACATGGTGGTAAGCGTCCGATTAGTGTGCCCTACAACACCATTCGTTTGGGGATGATATTTAACGTAACGTTACACAGAAGGCGCTCTGGCCCTCTGGCACCGAAGAACACCAACAGCCAGTCAGGGCAGCACAAAAGCGGAGCACCGTTTTTCTTCGTCGTCTTTTCCGAATCGCCCGTTCAAACCTTCGTCGTCTATGAAAGGCATGTGTCATTGCCCCCCTTCTTGGTAGCATCGCCTCGATGCTGCAAATGCCGCTTGATGCGATGAGCTGACAGATAGTATGCTAGGTTGGTATGGGATACCACAGCACATAACGGGGCGCCATCAGTCTCAAGATTAGTCAGCGGGGCGATCGTGGTAGGCTTTCATCCGGACAATGTGTACAACATCAGTGAACTTGCATCGTCTGTGGCTTGAGGTATCTTGGGTCGCGGATTCAACTTCGTAAGTAACGTCGCTGAGGCGGCGGAGGACACGGTATGGGCCGAAGTACCGACGCAGCAATTGTTCAGAGAGCCCACGATGACGAACGGGCGTCCAAATCCAGACATAGTCTCCAGGCGCGTAGGCAGCGAAGAGCCATCCCTTGTTGTAACGGTCAGCGTCTAGTTGCTGTTGTAGGTATATGCGCTGTCTTGCCAGCTGCCGCGCTTCTTCCGCACGCCATTCATAGACGACGAAGATTTGAACGGGCGATTCGGAAAAGACGAGGAAGAAAAACGGTGCTCCATGCGAGGACCCTGCTTCTCCATGCTGGAGCTGCGGGGTTGAAACTATGGTCCGGCGGGGGATCCTTACGTAGGACGGACGCGTAGGTGGGCCTCCCGTCGAACGTCTGGTAGGAAAAGCGCTGCTGGGGAATATCAGCAACTTGCTCAGCTGCCATACGCACCTCGTCCCGGATGACTTCAGCCAGTGAAGGAAAAGGTGTTGTGTTGCAAGGCATCCGGAGCGCTTGCAGTTCCTCCCGCACGACAGAACGGATGAGATTTCGTAATGCGTCCATGTCACTGCCGACATGCACAGGGGGTGCGTCGGACCCAATGATGTTCACATCACGGTTATACTGACGGGCTCGGTGTTGCAACGTTGTCTCCATGGTCGCTGCCTCGCTGAGAAACTCCGCCACAGTTCGCGGTGGACTGCTTGTGGCGGTCGGCGCTAGAAAACGTGGCGTTCAAATCACGACAGAAGGCTGCCCAGGATAGTAAGGAAGCCTCATGGTTTTCAAACCATGTCCGTGCAGACTCTTCAAGAGCGAAGTACACGTTTAGGAGCTTACGCTCATCAGTCCACCCGTTGTAACGAGCAACTCGCTCATCGTTCTCAAGGCAGCCCTCGGCGTCCTCGAACACGTCGCCATGAAAAGAGGGGGGTGTTCGCGGCTGATGACACAGGATGTGGGTGGGAAGCCTGCTCTCAGATGTCATTGCAGCAGGTTCTACGCCCGTCTGAGGGTGCGTCGTCCTGGTAGCGGCCGGAAGGGATCCGAATTCAGGGGGCTCGCCACGTAGGCGGCGGCCGAGGCGTTGATGTACGGGGGTAAGCTCCGTATTGACAGGTTGATTATGCAGGACTGGATTGATACCCAGCACCTCCACCAGATTTGTAACGTAACGTTACACAGAAGCCGCTCTGGCACTCTGGCACCGAAGAACACCAACAGCCAGTCAGGGCAGCACAAAAGCGGAGCACCTTTTTCTTCGTCGTCTTTTCCGAATCGCCCATTCAAATCTTCGTCGTCTATGAATGGCATGTGTCAATACGATGTGGAATGGCGAAAATTGCAAGCGCTGAGGCAAAGAAGTTCTTCGACTATGTCCGCTGTGAATTGGCGTCCACGGTCACTAATGATGACAGCAGGAAGACCATGCCGAAGAATGACGAATCGAAGTAAGAAATAAGATACTTCAGATGCAGTAACGGGTGGTATCACGGCTGTCTCACAATAGCGGGTTAAATTATCTACGCACACAAGAATCCATTGGTTTCCTTTAGGGGACCGTGGGAAAGGTCCAAGAAAGTCAGTGCCAACTTGCTCAAATGGTCGCAGTTTTCCCGGTGGACTTGAAGTCTGCAGCTTAAAACGCTGGCATTGCACACAGCTGGCTACGTATCGCTGGATCGTTGAACGCATCTTCGGCCAGTAAAACCGCTGCTGTGTGCGGTGTAGTGTTTGGGCCACTCCTAATTGAGCAGACGTGGCGTCATCATGCATCATTTCTAAAACTGTGATGCATAGGCTTTCCGGAACGATAAGAAGCATGCGTGCTCCCCCAGAGGCGAAGTTCTTTTTATAAAGTACTCCTTCGCGAATGGTAAATGTGTTCTTCATAGGATCGTTGGCAGAATCAAACAGAGAATATGTTCGGTCTTTGTGTTGCTCGGTTCTGAAAACTCGGAGATCGGGGAAGGTTTGCGAAAGTGGGGCCAAATATTCATCGAAGTTGTATGCTTTGTCATCACTCATTTCAATCGGCAAACGCGAAAGACAATCCGCATCTGAGTGTTTATGGCCGCTTTTATGCACCACAGTAAAATTAAACTCTTGTAGGCATAAAGCCCGTCGTGCGAGCCGCCCACATGGGTTACGAAGACTAACCAGCCAGCAAAATGAATGGTGGTCGATCACGACGGTGAAAGTATTCCATTACAGATAGGAGCGGCAGCGCTGTATACCGAAAACAACGGCTCAATAACCGTGCAATTTCTTTCGCTCTTACTCAACGAGTGGCTAGCATATGCTATGACGTGCTGACGTACAGCGCCGATACAGATACCACTTGCGTCAGTGTGTACCGCCAATTGGAGCTGATGGGCTGAAGTGGCGTAGGATGGGGCCCGAGGTCAAAAGAAATTTGAGATGACGGAACGCTGCGTCACATTCACTGGTCCAATTGAATGGTGCATCTTTATGCAGCAGACATGTCAGTGGGTAAGTGATATCTGCAAACCTTGGTATAAAGTGTCGAAAGTGCGAGCATGGACTTTAAAAGCTCTGCAGCTCTTTTACTGACTGGGGCACTTTAAAACTTTTGACAGCTTCAATTTTCTTTGTATCTGGTCGAACACCTTCTTTGCCAACTAAATGGCCAAGAACAATTGTTTCACGATCCCCAAAATGAGACTTCTTTGTATTCAGTATAAGTCCAGCTCGTTCCATGCAATCAAGCACGATATCCAGACGATTGTTGTGCTCACGAAATGTTCTGCCAAAACTTACGTCGTCCAAATAGGATTAACAAATTTGCCACTTTAGTTCACCCATGATTGTATCCATGAACCGCTCGAATGTGGCAGGCGCATCACATAATCCAAAAGGCATAACATTGAATTCATAGAAACCATCTGGTGTTACGAATGCAGTTGTTTTTTATCTGCAGTGTGCATGGAAATTTGCCAGTAGCCTGATCTCAAGTCAATAGAAGAAAAGTATGAGGCTGAGTGCAGACAGTCTATTGCGTCATCAATACGTGGAGGTGGGTATACATCTTTCTTCGTTACTGTATTTAAACGACGGTAGTCAACACAAAACCTTCATGTGCCATTTTCTCCCTAACAAGGATGACTGGAGCTGCCCAATGACTAGAAGATTCTCAAATAATTCCGTGCTTTAGCATCTCTTGAACTTGATCATCAATTACCTTACGTTCAGCTGCTGAGACTCGATATGGCTTCTGGCGTATAAGAGGTGCGGACCCGGTGTTGATCGTGTGACGAATACGACTGGTAGGCAACGGTGTTGAGTCGTCCTTGGCAAAGTCGAACACTGTCACGTGCTTCAGAAGCTGTTCCTTTAAAATGCGACGATCGGATGTTGAAAGAGACTTGTTAATCATTGTCTGAACTTCGGTCTCTAAAACTGGTTGCACCTGCTGCTCTGTGACAGAGCTGTTTAACCCCCCAACGGAACCTGAGACGCCTTCCTCGAAACGGGCGAGTTTTAGGCCTCGAGGCAACACAGATGGCTCTTCAGAGTGGTTGACTGTCCACAGCTCAGTGCGGCCTCTAGTCACGGGAACGACGTGAGGCACGAGGATATTCTTAGAACAGGTGAGTGTTGGTTCTACGACAGCTTCAAACGATTCACGTTGATTGCGGATAGAGAAAACCCGCACGAATGATGCTGATAAAGCTGGTACAATTGTGTCTTCTTCCACCGCAAAGGCTCCAAATTCAGGTGTCGAATCATCCACAAGAGCCGAAAGTAGTGAAGAATTCAAATTAATCTCTCCCCTACGACAGTCTCAAGTTGTGCCTCTTGCAGAAAATCAATCCCCAGAATCACATCACGCGTTGACCGAGGCAGCACTGCGAATTCTGTTTTAAACATTAGACCGCCAATGGCAATATCTGAAGCACACACACCTACTGGAACCAAAAGTTCACCACCGACACCACGTAATAATACTGCACGGTCACCACTAAACATTGCTTTCCAACCTAAACTGTTCTTAAAACTCAAACTCATAACAAATACTGTAGCTCTAGCTTCCACAAGAGCCATTGTTCTCACACCATCAATAAGCACTTCCAATTTGTTCTTTAGCATAAACACGGGTAGAGGTATGGAAGTCATTGACTCGTCGGTGGCCTCACTCCATCGGCCGCGCCTCCTAGTTTCCCGGAGGCGGAGGGGAAAAACGACGTCGCGGGGAAGGTGACCGCCGCTGGCGCTGGGGTGGCTGCGTCACGCTGCGATCAGATGCAGATGATGAACTCCGTAAATGAGTTGAATAATATGCGTCCCAAGAGGACATAGTTAGAGATCGCTGCTGTTCGGTGTGCAGTGTTCCGCAAATGTTAGCAGGGGGTCGGTAGTCTTAAGCAGGGAAGCGGCGGCGGCAATATCTTGCGATGTGCCCTGCAATGCCACATCTGTAACACACAGGTTGAGGGCACCAACAATCAGCATAAGAGTCCTGGCTAACAAAGTAGCGACGTTGTTTGTATCCAGGCTCTCGCTGCTGAAGAACCACGTCTATAGGGTAAGCAGACCTCCTTCCTGTCGGCTGATGGACATAACTTTGGACAGAGTTGTTACGATCGCCCATATCCGAAGCGCCTCTAGGTTGTACCTACGGAGTGAAAAGGGCAGTGACATCTGCCTGCGGTGCACTACTGTGCCGCAGATATTCTTCATGGCAGATGGTGTCCCTGGACCTGGACAGTTCCTAACGCTCGATTTCCCGTATCACATCAGTCACTGGAAGTGGAGAACATGCTTCAACACTGGCTACAGAGGTTACATTGGCCAGTCTTCCGAATTTAGGCGTGATTCGACGCAACTTTATAGCTTCAAATGTTCTGCGGTGTTTTATAACATCGGCGATGGTGTTCAGGCTCTCTTTGCTAATCAGGAAATTGTAAACACCTTCCGCTATTCCTTTTAAGATGTGGCCGAATTTATCTTCTTCGTGTATGCTGGAATTCACAAGCTTGCATAGCTTTAAAATAGCCTAGATGTATGCAGTGCAAGTTTCTCCGGGTACTTGCGCCCGGTGAAGCAATGTCTGCTCTGCACGCTTCTTCTTGGCAGGTTCGTCCCCAAAATTATTATTTATCTCACTTGTAAAGGTAGCGCATGTATTTAGTGAATCCTCATGATTGTCGAACCAGTCGAAGGCAGTTGCAGCAAGGATGAACACCACATTACCCTGTTTAGTAGCCGCATTCCAGTGATTGTATTTGCTCACCCTTTCGAAGTGTTTGCGCCACTCGCCAATGTTTTCCTCAGGTTTTCCAAAAAAAGTCCGGGGCTCTCGATAGTGTGGCCACTTGTTCGCCGTCGTGGTTCCTACTGCTCGCTATTGCCGTCTTCAATCATGTTCAATGGCACCGGTGGCAAGCCAGCGAGTCTACGGCTCCTTCGATTGATGGAAGGCTTCGGGGTCAATACCCCAAGCACATCTCACCATAACTGTTACTTGCTTAGTACGCACAGGGGGTTTATTTACAGAGGGATTGATGGAAGTAGAACCGCGACTACAAACGCTGACCCTCGTTCTTCCTCTACCGATCGTCCGACCGTTCATCATCTTACGCCGATGTGCTAACATAAATAATATAAATGGGACCCTTTGAAAAAACATTTTTGGGGAAAAGGTTTCTGAATAGTATCCCACTACCACTGAATTGAAACAAAATTTGATAAAGAAAGAATGGTCTAGGGCTTTGGCATTGCTTTTATGCACGTGGCAACATTTACGACCGACGGAAAGGATAGTTCACTATCCTTTAGAAGAATGGAGTGTTATTGTTACATGTATCATGATGAGTGACGCATGAGCGCCACTATAACCCGAGCGTTACATTTACTAGAGTCACGTCCCTCTACAGTCAAACCACCCCGCCGCGGTAGCGCAGTGGTTACAGCGCACGACTACTGTTCCCAAGGACGCGGAATCGATTACCGGCCTCGAGGGCCGCTTTTCGATGGCGGCGAAAAGCTAGGCGCCCGTGTGCTGTGCGATGTCAGTGCACGTTAAAGAACCCCAGGTGGTTGAAATTTCCGGAATCCTCCACTACGGCGTTCTCTCATAGTCTCAGTTGCTTTGGGACGTTAAACCCCACAAACCAAACCAATCGACAGTAAAACCCACTTATAACAATATTGAAGTGCCACAGAAATATTGTTTTAACCGATAATTGTTATAACTTGGTCAGGCCTCAAAAACAAAAAAAAAACATAAAATACACACTTAATGAGGATGAGGTAACTTACACTTTCTATTTTGTAACAGAAAGAAACTCGTAATCCGTAAGCATTGTCTGTTTCACAGCAATCTGGCCGACATTTTTCTGCAGGACATCCAACTGCTGAACATTGTGCAGTGGAAGTCCCGCAGGGAGTCGATCATTCTCAAAGCCTCCTGGTGAGACGCAACCTGCACCGGTTACGGTTCATCGTCGCCGTCGCTACTGTCACCATCCTCCGCGCCAGTGACAGTTGAGACGATAGCCTCGTCTGTCAGCTCTTCGTCTCTCGAGATGTGTTGTCGGCATGTAAACATTCCTAAAGTACCAGCGCGTCGCCATCACTACCGCTCACTGTCGACCAAAGTTCGGTCATCGCTGTGGCATCCGGCATCCCCAGCGAAGCCCGCCTTCCTGAAGCAGTTCATCATGGTGGAGGAGCTCACTTCTGCCAACTCTCTAAAAACGAACTGCACTGCCATCAGGAGCAAGAGCTACGCGTCTGGCGCTAGTCGGAGTTCTCGAACAATCATTCATTGCTTGCTGTTCACGGAAAATCCAGGGTTAGCAAGATCTTGTCAACGATGATGGCACACTAGGAGAACCACGCTAAAAAGCCACACGAAAGCTGCTGCAAGCCTGGAACAAACGCGCAATCGCAAAGCGGGGCCTGGACAAAGCAAATAGGGGAGGACAGTGCAGCGCACCACGGTCAGTGGACCCTTAGAATGACTGCTCCATCGTGCTTAGGCAGAGAGGACGCGAGTTGCCTAGGCCACCATGGGCGGTCTTGAAGGCGAGTGCTCAAAGCTTCCCCTCAGAACGGCCGTGCCTAGCAGCGCTTTATGCCTCCCCTTCTCCTCCGCGTGAGGAAGCGCTCCGTCCTCCACTGCATCTCCGCGGCATGCAAGCTTCCCTCGGCATACCCGACCAATGCAATGGCTCGACGTGCTTCGCCCCCATTTGTTTTCTTTTTTTTTTATTATCGCTGCATTGGCATTATCGGCATCTCCACGTATGCGCAACGCTTTTTTAAAATCCGGTATTGTTATAAGTGGGTTTGACTGTACACAAACAGCATTTCATTCTGTCTGAACTTAGCAAGAACAACCTACACCCAGGACCTGCGAAGCTAAATCAAGAAAAAGGGTAATTTAACATGCAGTAGACCACACTCCATCATCAGACGTCGTTTTTCTCATAGGAGACTGGAATGCTATAGTCGTGAGTGAAGAAATATCCGGAATTACAGGCAAGTTCGGTCTTGGTGAGCCAAAGGAAGTTGGGCAGAGGCTAGTAGAGTTGTCAAGAAAACAACCTGACCATAGCGAATACTCATTCACCGGATGGTCTGTACAGAAATCAGATCGATTATATTTTTTGCCGGCAGAGATGGAGAAGCGCTATACAAGCAGTAAAAACAAGGCCTGGGGCTGATTGTGGCACCAATCATCAGCTTCTTGTTGCCAAAGTTAAGCTTCGGTTGAGGAAAACGCAGAAAACTAGAAGGCCTTTCAGGTACGATCTGGATCGAATTCCTTCAGAATATGCTGTGGAAGTGAGGAACCGATTTCAAGAATTAGATCTAGAAGACCGAGAGCCTGAAGAGATGTGGACTGATGTTCATGATATAATACAAGAAGTTGCTACTAAGTTAGTTCCAAAACAAAGGAAATGCAAGAAATCAAACTGGTTATCTGAAGAGGCTTTGTAAATAGCTGAGGAAAGGAGGATGGCAAAAGTTATGGGGGAAAGAGAAAGATACAAGGTTCTCAATGCTGATTTTCAGAAAATAGCAAGGAGAGATAAGAATGCCCTGCTGAACATACAGTGCCAAGCAGTTGAGGACAACAGCCAATTAAGGAACACAAGAGCTCTGTACAAGACAAAGATATCAAAGGAAGCTTCTGTGCTAAGCTGGGCGTGATAAAGGACAAACGAAGCAAGGACCTCACTGAAGCTTCAGAGATAAAGAAAAGGTGGCAGGAATACACAGAACTGTACAAGAAGGACTCGGATGTGCGAACCCAACATAAGACGGTTGTGATTACTGATCTCGAGCCGGGCATCCTGAAGAGTGAAGTTGAATGGGCCTGAGCCAGCCTTGCTACGAACAAAGCTAGCGGAATTGATGGCATTCCAGCTGAGTTGCTTCAAAACCTCAATCACGACGCTGTTAACATTCTGCATACATTATGCCAGAAGATTTGGACAACCCTGCAGTGGCCACAGGATTCGAGCAGATCAGTTTACATCCCCATTCCAAAGAAAGGCAGTGCCAAAGTTTGTTCCAACTACCGCACGATCGCGCTTATTTCGCATGCTAGCAAGGTGATATTGAAAAATCCTCCAAGGTAGGCTGCAGCAGTATGTGGATCGAGAGCTTCCGGACGTGCAAGCTGGGTTTCGCAAGGGCAGGGGAACTAGAGACCAAATTGCCAACCTTCGCTGGATCAAGGAAAAAGCAAGACAGTTCCAGAAACCCATCTACTTCTGCTTTATTGATTATGCGAAAGCGTTTGACTGCGTAGATCACAGCAGATTGTGGCAAACTCTCCAAGAGATGGGAGTTCCAATTCACCTCATCTGCCTCCTAAGGAACCTGTATGAAGGGCAAGAGGCCGCAGTCAGAACTGGGCATGGTCTTACTGATTGGTGTCCGATTGCGAAAGGAGTGAGGCAAGGCTGCATACTGTCGCCCTGCCTATTTAACCTATATGCAGAGTGCATCATGAGGAAGGCCGGTCTGGACGAGTCTTCAGCTGGAGTGAATATTGCCGGAAAACGTATCAACAACCGTAGATATGCGGGTGATACCACTTTAATGGCAGAAAGTGAAGTGGAACTCAAGAGACTTCTGATGCGCGCACAAGAAGAGAGTGAGAAGTTTGGGCTTAAATTGAACATTAAAAAGACAAAGATCATGGCCTCTTGCCCTATCGAGTCCTGGAGCATCAAGGGACAAGAAGTGGAAGCTGTGACAGATTTTCTCTTCTTGGGCTCCAAGATTACCCCGGAAGGAGACTGCAGCCAGAAATTAGGAGACGCCTGCTTCTGGGAAAGAGAGCCATGGTTAGCCTTGACCGCCTAGTAAAGAGCAGAGACATTAGTCTGTCAACCAAGATCCGTATAACTCGTGCTATGATATTTCCAGTTGTGATGTATGGATGGGAGAGTTGGACTGTGAAGAAGGCTGACCGCCGAAGAATTGACGCGTTTGAATTGTGGCGCCGGCGGAGACTCTTGAGAGTTCCTTGGACTGCCAGAAGATCACATCAGTCGATATTGTCCACCATAAACCCTGACTGCTCATTGGAAGGCCAAATTCTAAAATTAAAGCTCAGATACCTTGGTCATTTGATGAGAAGAGAGGAGTCGCTGGAGAAACATTTGATGTTGGGAAAGGTTGAGGGTCACCGGAGAAGGGGTAGGCAGCGAACGCGATGGTTAGATGGCATCCTCGAGGCGCTGCAGATGAAGTTATGTGATGTTAGCAAGATAGTGAGAGACCGGAAAACGTGGCGTGACATGGTCTATAGGATCACGAAGAGTCGGACACGACTGAACGACTGAACTGAACTGATGCTTACATAACAGTGATGTGCCAAATAAACTGGGCTGCCCACACTTTGCAATAATATTTCTCCCCCGATATAAAAGCAGCCACACTGTTTTTTTTTTCATAGCAAATATTTTCTGTGTCATTTATGCCTTCTATCAAGCTTTCCAGTAATTTCTGTTCGGCACTCAACTTGAGATTTAGTTATAGTGCCGCACTTTGGATTTAGGATAATGAGCCTTGTGGAAACTGTCATTCAGCTATGATCATGCACGTGGGCAAATGCTTGTCAACCCCACACAAAAATGTTCAGAAATGCTGTATGCACACAGATTCTGATCATGACGACGAGTACTTGCTCAGGTGCTTGTCATATTGTGGCTTCTTTCTTCATTGCAATTTCGCAAACTTGTGAATAATACTCGTTTGCAACTAGCAGTGTCTTAAGGAAAGCTCTAGTAATTGGGGCAAGTATGTATCACTGCTTTATTAATGTAAGCATACGTTACCAGTCGAAAAAAAGAGAGTTTACTGACCATCAAGGAGCATAAATGGTTGCGCTCGAATAAAGTAAACCCGTGACGATTGCTAGCGCACCTTTCAGCAGCACGATTCCAACACTGTTCACCCGCCAGCCATGCCAACTTTTAACTGGCGCTTCCTTTAGCTTTCCGCAGTGATGGGAGTTGGCCTTAAGCAGGCCAAGGCACTTTGCTCCAGCATAAAATGACAAAAGTTTAGTGCTGCAAAGAGCCAACTTGTTTAAAACCATACTTTTTTTTAAGTTTGATTCTTCAGTACCCCCCGCATCTTCAAGCTGTGCCACTGGATTTATGAGGCTGAACTTTGCAATCAATTCAATGCGCTTGTACTTGAACTGTCACTGCCGACCGCCCCCGGAGAAACCATTGCACCCTGGTACGAGTATCACAGAAAGCCTCCAATGACCGCTCATAGATGGTGCCAGTAGCCCCCTTAGCACCCAAGCAGTGTGGCATTGACAGCAACAGCACCCTGTACCTGCTGTGTCGTGGGCCTCTTGCGTGGCTGCGAGGAGCCGACACTGCTCGTACTGCTCTGCGTGGTGGCGTCACTACAGCTTCCGGGAGTGGGTGTCTGCTGCAGAGGCGCTTGCTCTTGCTGCTGCTGTTGTTGCTTCTGCTCCTGCTGCACTATACTACTGGCTGTAGGTGCAGCCGCTGCCGAAAAAGAGGTGGGCATGGTTGGTGTGGCGGCAGTCACGACCTGGGGGCCACTGTTGGCAGCGCCGCTGCCCGAGGATGATACAGGTACACAAGCGGTGGAAGTCGCCACAGCGGCTGGGGTAGCGGGCCCGCTGCTGCCGTTGTTCCCGTGAGTGGCATGCTTGCGCACGCGCTGGTTCCGGTTCAGGACCTGCGCACGTGGGTGCGAGCAACACAATGATATTAATTATGCATTTAAGCACGAAGGAAGCAAACAGTCACTGTTCTATATACAGGGTGCTGCATGTATTTCTAGCAGATTTTTTTCTTTTTAAAAGGAGGGGAACCTTAGCTGGGTGAAAGCAGCAAGTTACAGGTTTTTATCGCGTGGTCCTCCTCTCAGTACTTTATATTCTGCCTAATTAGCCAAGAATAATTATGGAAATTCTAAATATTTATTATAAGGCCGTTTAAGATTCGTTAGATCGCACAGTGGGTTAAGGAACAACCAATTCAATTTTGTTCACCAACGCATCATTTCCTGCATAGTCTTTCTTCCCAACATTTAAAGAAAGCTTGTGAAATATGAAAAAAAAATGACTGACATCATACGCCACCATATTTCAGCTGCAGATCACGAAGCGCACTTTTCTTGTTTTGGCAGAATGTGCTAACGTACTTTCAGGGCAATACTGACAGCAGCAGTGTTTTCCGACAAGGCGACAACAGCACGGTAGAGCACTGCACTATGCCAGCACCTCCTCGACCACTGTAAACACCACCGCTGTGGCCCCTACTGCCTCACACCGTACGCGAACGACATGGCAGATCGTGAGCACTGATGTCCAAAATAAAGCGTGCTAACATTTGTTGGCGTCTGGAATACGTAGCCGAATATGAAATATGAAGCCCTCGTGAGGATCGCCGAACAGCAGCAAATTGCTGGTCAGAGCGATAGCCGTGCTACATGCAAGTTTCTGCTAAGCCAGCTGCCGCTGGTGCGTTTCGCCTCATCCGATCTGTTCGTCCTAGCTCTGCGATTAACGCATCGCCAGAGTTAATCCTATTGCCGCGAAACCTTCAAAACAGTATTTGTTGTTTTTTAACAGCCGCCGGCATACACGCTTATCACTCTGATTCTGGACCGCGTATCAGCTCCGTAATCTTTGTTTGTTAATGCTCGATGTCGCGAGTCACACCTTTATCAGTTTTGTTGTAGCGCAGGATGCACCGAGATCTGTCTCGAAGGTTCCGGCCACTCGGGTGTCTTTCCACAATATTCCAGCCCGTGCTGGTAGCTGTTTGCGACGTTATCTAGATTGTTCATTGCACTTTTAAATTGAGCGTTGCCGAGTGTGACGAGCATTCTTTGTTCGACGATCGACGAGCACGTTTGTTTCTATCGCCGTCGCCGAGTTGCTTAGTTCTTTTGCAGGCGCAAGTCAGCCCAAATAGAGTTTCTTTAGTGCAATCATCGACCCCATCATTTGTGTCGTCGACCTCGTCACCATTACGTGACATCTGGTGGAGGTGCTGCCTTTGATCCTTCAAGCGAAGACCCAACCCGTGTTCCTGTCGCCCTGGAAGACCAGCCTACAGTTCACCGAGCCAGCCGCCGACTTCAAGGCCTACAACCCGAACGCGGTCTGCTGCCTGACCCCATTCGATCTCGGAAGGCATCGACGCTGACAATGGCCCAGCCTACAGCACCGGTTGTTTTCGTCCAACCTCGTGAGCCCCCCTGCTTTCATGGACGACCGGATGAAGATGCTGGAGACTGGATGGACCTTTTCGACCATGTGGCCGAATTCAACGGCTGGAACGACGCTGCGAAACTCAGGCAGGTCTACTTTGTTCTTCAAGGACATGCCCGAGTTTGGTTCGAAAATCATGAGGCAGCTACGAAGGATTGGGACATTTTCAAGGAAGCGTTTTTGACTGCCTTTTCAAGTGTCGTCCGAAAGGAAAGAGCCCAGGCCCTCCTTCAGTCAAGACGTCAACTCCCTAACGAGCCTGTCCTGGCGTATGTTGAGGAGATAAAGCGCCTCTTTCGCCGCGCCGACCCTAATATGACCGAAGGTGAGCAAGTCAAACTTTTACTGCGAGGCGTTAAAGAGTCGCTCTTTTCGGGTCTTGTGCGAAATCCGCCAAGAACTGTGGCGGAATTTGAAACGGAGGCGTCTACTATTGAGAAGACGTTGGCCACCCGGATGCGCCACTACGAGCGACCACTTCAGCCGGACTGCTCAATCCACTACCCCAGCGCATCTACAAGCGGAGAGAGCCTTCGGGACCTCATCCGGGAGATCGCGCGAGAGGAGCTCCGCCGACTGATGCCATCATCGCAACAACCACAGGTGGCGACGCTCGCGGACGTCGTCCGTAAAGAAGTCCAGCAGGCGCTGGGCGTTCCTCAAACGACGGCTGCGACTGTTCAAGCACAAGAGGCAACAGCGATGAACTACGCTGGTGCATTACGTCGCCCTCCGCCCCGACGTGATGACTTTCCGAGCCCTCGCCGCTACCGTCCTGTTCCTGAAAACCGCCCCTTGGCCCCCGCCCGCCAAGCCTACCAACGACCCCCAAACCCCAGGAAGTGCGATGCCTGGAGGACTGCAAACAACCGGCCATTATGCTTCCACTGCGGGGAGGCCGGCCACATTCTGCGCCACTGACCGTACGGACGAATCGGTCTCCGCGGATTTGCAGTCGACGCTCCATGACCACAAGAAATTGACAAATATCTGCGTAGCGGTGAGACTGCGTCACCAAGCCGTCGGTTCAGATCTCCATCGCCGTACAGGGCCCGCTTTTCGTCGCCAGGCCGTACCTATGATGAGAGTATGCCCGGAAGGTCCCCAAGCCCGCACAGAGGAAACTAAACAGAGCGACCTTTGGAGGTGAGGTTGCTCAACGGCGAAAAGACGAACATCCTCCGCCGCAGACGACCACTAACGGCGACGCAACCATTTCATCGCCGCTCCACACGACGACATCGACGACGACACGACCAGAGTGCAAGCAGACACCGCCGCCCAGCGAAGTAACAACGGTATGCCCCGGCCATGACCTGAAGAAACGACGGAGCCGAGATCGGACACTAAGGCCCACGTGCAATGCGAGGACGCGAACAAGTGACCTTGAAGTTGATATCGACGGTCGCAGAGTCACTGCCTTAGTAGACACCGGAGCTGACTATTCAGTCATTAGTGGACCGTTAGCCTCTCAGCTCAGAAAAGTTACCACCGCTTGGGATGGCCCGCTGATTCGCACCGCAGGTGGCAACCTGATTACTCCATCGGGACGATGCACTGCAAGAATAACCGTAAATGGGCGTACTTACCCCACCAGCTTTGTGGTCTTGCAGCAGTGCTCCCGCGATTTTAGGCATGGATTTCCTAAATGAATATAGGGCTATCATCGACCTGCGATCCAAGCTCATCAAGCTCTCTGCAGACAAAGCCATTCCTGCTACGACGACGTCGATGCAACACATCCCTCTAAACGTCCTCGATGAAGAATTGACCGTCCCGCCCCGATCAAGCATCGCAGTCTGCGTAGGTAGCGCAAACATCGAAACCGCTGAAGGCATCGTCGAAGGAAATATCCAATTGCTCTTAGAACAAGGTGTCGACATCGCAAGAGGCATCACGAAATTTCGGAGAGGTCAAGCTCAGGTTCTGGTAACAAACTTCACCGAAGAATACCGGCATCTCAACAAGGGCACAACGATCGCTTTTCTCGACGAATTAGCGGACCTCAAAGATGTATTCGCCCTCCACAACCAAACGCTGGAAGACGCACCGGACCTATTCCGTCAGCCCACATTTGACGTCAACCCGGCATTGACCCACAACAGGAAAGACCAGATTCTCAGTCTGCTTCGAAGCTACGGGGAGTGCTTCTCATTGTCATCGAAGGTACGACAAACACCACTGGCAAAGCACCGCATAATAACGGACAAACACGCCCGACTTCTGCGCCAAAGCCCTTATCGTGTATCGCTTGCGAGAACGCCAGGCCATTCGCGATCAAGTTGAGAAAATGCTGCGTGAGGACGTAATCCAGCCATCGAACAGCCCTTGGGCGGCACCAGTCGTTTTGGTGAAGAAGAAAGACGGCACACTTCGCTTCTTCGTTGATTACCGCCGCTTGAATAGCATAGCGAAGAAGGATGTCTACCCGCTTCCCCGCATCGACGACACTCTCGACCGGCTCTGCAATGCAAGGTACTTCTCATCGATGGACCTGAAGAGCGGATATTGGCAAATTGAGGTCGACGAAAGACATCGCGAGAAGAACGCATTCATCACACCGGACGGCCTTTATGAGTTCAAGGTGATGCCATTTGACCTCTGCTCCGCACCAGCCACGTTTCAACGAGTAATGGACACAGTCCTGGCAGGCTTGAAGTGGCAAATTTGTTTGGTATATTTGGACGATGTTGTTGTCTTCTCGTCAAACTTTGAAGACCACCTAAAACGACTACAGACAGTGCTGGAAGCCATCAACTTATCGGGACTAACGCTAAAAGCAGAGAAGTGTCACTTCGCCTACGAAGAACTCCGGTTCCTAGGTCACATCGTTAGCAAGGACGGTATTCGCCCAGACCCAGAGAAAACAGCTGCAATCGTACAATTCCCACCGCCTGCCGACAAGAAAGCTGTGCGTCGATTCCTTGGGCTGTGCGCTTATTATCGACGGTTTGTCAGTAACTTTTCACGGATCGCCGAACCGTTGAAGCAGCTTACAAAGGCTGACGTACCTTTTAAATTGGAAGCTCCCCAAGGAGAAGCCTTCGACGAACTTAAGCGCCGCCTGCAATACCCTCCTGTACTTGGCCACTTTGATGAAAACGCCGAGATCTAAATTCACACCGACGCGAGCAGTGTGGGCCTAGGAGCCGTTCTCGTCCAGAAGAGTGCCGGACAGGAGAAAGTAATCGCCTACGCTAGCAGGTCCCTCACAAAAGCCGAAGTCAATTACTCGCTGACCGAGAAGGAGTGCCTTGCAATCATCTGGGCCACATCTAAGTTTCGTCCATACCTATACGGCCGACCAGTCAAGGTGGTAAGCGACCATCACGCGCTCTGCTGGCTGGGTAATTTGAAAGATCCTTCCGGCCGCCTTGCCAGATGGAGCCTACTACTTCAAGAATTTGACATGACTGTAGTCTATAAGTCGGGCCGGAAGCATTCCGACGCAGACTGCTTATCCCGCGCTCCCGTCGATGCTCCCCCGAAGGACGATGAGGACGACCCTTTTTTGGGACCGGTATGCGCCAGCAGTTTCACAGAACAACAGCGATCAGATCCTGAGCTGAAAGCGCTAGCCGATTACTTGGAAGGAAAGACCGCTTCCCCTCCTGGTGTGTTCAGGCGACATTTATCATCCTTCACGTTAAGCAATGGCCTCCTCGTGAAGAAGAACTTCGCACCCAACATAGACCGCGCAGCTTCTCGTAGTGCCTAAAACCCTTCGGCAAGAAATTCTGCAGGCGTTGCACGATGAGCCCACAGCAGGCCACCTCGGATTTGCGCGCACGTTGCGTCGAATCCAGGAGAAGTATTACTGGCCGCGACTGCCTGCCGATGTTACCCGCTACGTGAAGACGTGTCGTGAGTGCCAACTACGCAAGACGCTGCCGATCAGACCAGCAGGACTACTAAACCCGATTCCGCCCCCAATCCTGCCCTTTCAACAAATTGAGATGGATCTCCTTGGCCCCTTTCCATCTTCGTCTATGGGTAACAAGTGGATCATCGTGGCCACTGACTACCTTACCCGTTACGCCGAAGCAAGAGCACTACCAAATGGTACCGCGGCAGAAGTTGCCAAATTTTTTGTCGAACAAATTCTCTTGCGACATGGCGCCCCAGAAGTGCTCATCACGGACGGGGCAACGGCGTTTACGGCAGAGTTGACGCAAGCCATCCTGGAATACACTCACACAAGCCATCGACGAACAACTGCGTACCATCCCCAGACCAATGGCCTTACGGAGTGCCTGAACAAAACGATCGCGGACATGATCGCTATGTACGTCGATGCTGAACACAAGACCTGGGACGCCATCTTGCCGTACGTGATCTTCGCTTATACACGGCAGTCCAGGAGACGACCAGAGCGACCCCGTTTAAGCTTGTGTACGGCAGGGAGCCCACGACGACGCTCGAGGCAATGCTGCCGCACGTAACCAGCGAAGACAACCTTGACGTCGCCGCCTACCTGCAGCGTGCATAGGAAGCCCGACGACTCGCACGGTTGCGTATTAAAGACCAACAGTGCACCGACAGCCAACGATACAATTTACGACGACGCCACACAGAGTACAATCCAGGAGACCAAGTGTGGGTTTGGACACCAATTCGCCGTCGCGGATTAAGTGAAAAGTTGTTGCGTCGATACTTTGGGCCATACAAAATCCTTCGCCGCGTCGGACCACTGGACTATGAAGTCATTCCCGACGGAACGTCAGCATCACAACGGCGACGCACACGCCCAGAAATTGTACATGTTGTACGACTGAAACCATATTACGCGCGTTAAAGAATGTGTGGTGTTTAAACTTTGCAGTGTTTATGTTTAAGTTTCTTTGTTTTGGAACATCGAGGCGATGTTTTTTTTTTTAAGGAGGGAGTAATGCCGCGAAACCTTCAAAACAGTATTTGTTGTTTTCAACAGCCGCCGGCATACCCGCTTATCACTCTGATTCTGGACCGCGTATCAGTTCCGTAATCTTTGTTTGTTAATGCTCAATGTCGCGAGTCACACCTTTATCAGTTTTGTTGTAGCGCAGGATGCACCGAGATCTGTCTCGAAGGTTCCGGCCACTCGGGTGTCTTTCCACAATGTTCCAGCCCGTGCTGGTAGCTGTTTGCGACGTTATCTAGATTGTTCTGTGCAGCTTTTAAATTGAGCGTTGCCGAGTGTTACGAGCATTCTTTGTTCGACGATCGACGAGCACGTTTGTTTCTATCGCCGCCGCGGAGTTGCTTAGTTCTTTTGCGGGCGCAAGTCAGCCCAAATAAAGAGTTTCTTTACTGCAATCATCGACCCCTTCATTTGTGTCGTCGACCTCGTCACCACTACGTGACACTATGATTCTTTTACTATGGCAGGATAGGATTCACAATAAGGCAATTTCATAAGTACACGATTAACTACAGCATTGATCAGTTCCAAAGCACCGACCACCGTGGCTTCGAAGCGAAACAATTTAGGCCTAACGACGACTAGGGACAGTCACGCCCGGCGCTGTCGTTCGCCACACCCGTGCGCCCCACTCCGTGGTAATTGTGCAACGTACCTCAGCCTGCTCACGGCATCCCGTGCTGCAAGCGTTGCAAACTCGTGTACTTTAATTACAGCTAAGGCCGTGCATTTTTTGACGTTTTGCTCAGCAACAAGCCGCTCAAACGATAATGCAGGGTGAACAAGGCTTCAGTACACAGCCTCTGCACTGTCGGCCGTAATCGAAGATGTCGGGCGGCACAATAAACAGCACATATTCTATACATCGATCTTTAAACATGATACAGAGGGCAAATGAATAACTTTGTGAAGCATACTCATTCGCACGTTTCCCACACTCGGGCACCGACGAGTAGCCTCCGTCGACGCAAACTGAGGTCGCCAAGCTCGGTTTGCGATAACCGCGGTTAGTGGTGTAACCATGGTTCGGTCCACTGTATAACATGGGTAACCACGGGTTCGCGAAATCGCGGTTACGCTAACCGTGGTTAACCCTGCCCGTGTAACAGGGGCTGCGCAAACTGGCGAGCGAGGACGGGTTGACGTAAGTACGCCAGCGAGCGAGCGCGCGGCAACCGGAAGTTCGTCGAAGTGACGTATTTCTGGGCGGAGCTTTGAACTTTCTTGTATTCTTTAATTTTTATGACTCCCTTTGGCGTACGAGTTGAGAGAGAAAATTGGAAGCGTCATTTTTAATTGCTGATATCTCTGGTGTTGCAGAAGCTAGATCAAAAACCTTTGCGGGAGAATGATGGGTGGTTCAATATCTATGAGTGTTATGGCATTGCTTATCCTTCTTGGTAACCATTTGTGTGGACCTTTAAACACTGGAAAATCATTTATTACCATGTCGATAATAAATGAGCAGAATAACTGATTGCTTGTTTCTCAACCCCATGACTACTATATAACAAAATGCACTTTACCTCAGTGAATGATAAATATTTTGCATAATTAGTATTACATAATAATTGAGCAGAAATTAAATTGTCTGAGCAGTGCTTTATTACGGGAAACAAAATTTTATTGATTTCACTCAGCTGTGCTGCAATGTTTCTTTTTAAAAAATTCATGGTTCAAATTATGAAACATCCTCAGTATTTTTTTTAAATTGTGCTGCTGATAATTTTATGGTCACATGGCATTGGGGAGTCATAACCTCACACATGATGGACCAGGTGGTAGCCTAATCATGCGAGTTGGCCATCAGCTTGAACTTGAGAGCGACTAAGAAACGGATGAGAAACCGGCAAATGTTAGAGCGAACACTTTTGCAAGCTACGACAAAATTCCAGTGGGATCCAAAACAATGACCTTTGAATTTTGTGCATGGCACTCGCTGCAGGGCTTACATGACATACAAATACTGCAAAAGAGAAAATGCAATGGATACATGCAAACAAGACAAAATAAAACATACCCTTGTTACACTTGCAGTGAAAAACGTACGATTGGTGCACTCTCACAATATCCAACAAGCACCTAGTCCCCTTTGAGTATATATTTCTCGCGATCGGCTGCGAGTGCACGCGTTCGCCTGTCCAGGTACAAATGATCAAAACTGGCTTGAAGAAGCAGAGCTCCACAGACAAGCAGACCGAGCTTCTTCCATTACTCCTAGAAAGCCATCACTGGACAGCTATGTCTACAAGCATGGCCGCAGCACACATTTGCAAGCTATACCACCATTGCTCTGCACCCTGCCGACAGTTACCCACCACCACAGCAAGTACTGGACTTCGTGACCCTCCATACAATAGCGACGCTGGCGCGTGCGCGCAGTCTCTTCGCCTGCATGCAGTCTCCCTACCTGCATGCGCATGCCCTCCTCGATGTTGTGTGCCAGTGCTTGCGAGTGCTGCCTGTTCAGCTTCGCCAGCGCTTGCTCCTGGTGGGCCTCGTACTCGTCCCGACTCGGGTAGATCTTGGCAATGAGGCTGTCGAAGTTAGGGTCCGCCCGCAGGGAACGCTTGGACACCAGCTTCTTGCGGCACGTCGGGCACTCCTGTTTTCGCATACACACAGCAGAGAAACTGGAGCTTTCTGTCCAATGGCAATACATGGTGACGCTGTCCAGCTCTGAAGCTACTACACGCGATTTGATGATAACTAAACTGCATGCTTGCGAGCAGTTAAAACCATATCTATGACAACATGAATTTCACATTGACACGTTCTATTTTTGGTTGCTTCTTCATGCAACTCGTGTGCGTAATCTTTTGCTACAAGGGCGGGTTGGCTCGAAATTTGCCAATGTCAGCTTTGCAACCACTTATGATGACACAGCCTAAACACTCAACGTCCACGCATGCGAAGCACAATTTCTCATAATGCGCAAGCTACAAAATGTACCGGAACCTCACTAATCATGCGGTGAACCGCATAAATCCAAATGAACATATAAAGTTACTTTCAGAGCGTACACCTCCGTGATTTACGCTAACTCTAATGCGGCTACACTGAATGTGTGTTTACATGCTTGCTTTGCAAGCACATGTGATTTAAAGTCCCCTAAGTGTGCCAGTCTGTTAACCCATGAACCATTTTGGACGAGTAAACCTTTGCCTGTGGCATAGGTTATATGTAGGCCGTGTTATTTCCAGTTTGAACTGAAAAACACTCATAAACCATCTACTGGTAGAAAAAATTACTGAATCAATTAAAGCTGAACAATTTCGGTTTTTGGTATGTTCATGCGAGCCTAGGACCCATGCAAGATGAAAATATTCCCATTTTTTCCCCTTAAGACTAAAGAAACGAGTTTGCAGGCACTCAGGAAACAGTCTGGGGTGGGAGACGGTCTGGGCTCTGCTGCCCTGGTATCTTTGTTGCTGTAGCAATGGACCCAATAAAGAAATCTCTCAGCTTCTCCTCAAGAATTTTTTTCCAAACAAAAGAACTTTGACAACACTTCGCATTCTTCATGGAACTAGACCCGCTTTTGTCTTCGTTCCTTGGGGGTGTGTATTGTTTGTTATTCGACATAAGGGTACCAATGGGTTAGGGGGAGAAGCTCGTTTCGTTAAGCTAAAACAAAACAATTTAAAGAAAGTTTTGTGTGGTGGAATATTGCCTCACATCACGACCACAAATGCCTGCCTTCAATTTCCTACCTAGAGTCTGCTGGAAGTCCACTTGAAGTGTCAAGTGGCAACATTCTTGGGTTTACTCTGAAGGGGAACTTGCCTGCTTGCCTTTTTGTGTCTTTTTGCTTCTATGACCTTGTGAGCTTTGAGGATTTGTTTCACCAGTAATCCCCGCGTTTACCAGTTTGCACCATGCAACTAGCTGAAAAACACCCAATTCCTAAAAAGTGTATACAAACACTGAAAAACATCCATCGAAACAAACACCATAAAATACATGACCTAGTCATAAGGCACTCGACAGAGGCACTACTAAACCATTAACTGCTTGTTCCACTACTTGAACATTTTCTTTACACGGCAACATGAATAATAAAAAAGGTGTCTGGTGTAAGTGGCACATGTATTAACAGCCCATTGTCAGAGCAAGAAGCTTTGCTTTGTCGACGTGCTTGTTCTTCGAAGATGTTAAAGACACTGAGAGTGACATTGTTTGAGGAAGGGAAGACGTTAGTGATGACAGTAATGAGTTCTTCCGATAAGGTCGAAATCAATAACACAGGTCAGTGGAAAAGCTGCCTGGCTGCGCTTCTCTATACAATAAGCAATAAGCTTCATTATGCTAACCTGACAGAGTCCCAGTTAAATTATTTTCGAGTGCTGGATACTTCCTTCCCATTGCAAAGACAATAAGAAGTCAACAAAAAAAAGCGGTTTTAGCTAGACATTTCTTGACATTAAACAGTGAAGGAGTGAATGATTTCAGATGAAGAGTAATCAATCAAAAAGGTGTGTAATTCACACTTTGAAGGCAGATTTGAGTCCTGATGTGGATATACGAGGGCCCAGCAGAGTTGCAGCCCTATTCACCGTATCATCAAATGAAGTGCATTACATTCAATTTAAATTCTGTTAGCTAGTGCTTTCCAGTGTGTATTATTCAGATGCCTACAGGCACAAACCTGCCATGCCTTTGATAAGACTATCAGTATCTGTGAAAAATTACCTGCTTCCATCTCCTAAGAGGTTTCCAACCTAAGTAGCAACCAAGTGGCTGCGATGGAAGTTGTCAGTACCTTTATGTCACTGAGCGAGTAAGATCAGTCTTTAATCAATGAAACAAAGGTAACCGAGGATGGGAAGTTTGTGAGTGTCTGTGTGTGTGCGTGCACACACACACACGCACACATGCACACACACAGCCTCTCACTGGCCCTGCCCTCAAAAGGGATGCGCAAGTTTATACGCCACACAAACCTCAGCTTAGCTCTCCGAGTTATGCCTGCTTGTATGGGCAATTTTCTAGGTGTAAAGTCTTTTCAAAAGTTTAGAGTCCAGGAGACCTGCTTTTGAGCCTCACCATGCGGCTCGTAATGCATTTACAGCTTCCTAAATCTCTTGTAGAAGATTTTTCATCCTATCCTTCCCAATGGCAAGAGCTTACAGGAATGCTAAAGAAGCTTCCCTGCCCGGCTTAGGAGAAGACCCCCTGAGCTCTAAATTTTGACAAATAGTGAACACCCTAGTGTACACCCTCTACTTGTAGAAGTCATAATATACGACTTAAAAGCAAACTCTCTGAGCTCTAAACTTTTGACAAAGGCTGTGCATCCTAGGCAATGCACACCGGCTGCCTCCTGTAAGAATCCGTATGTTCCGTGCTGTCCACAAATAACAAATATGAATACGAAAAAAAGGCATCACTATGCTCTGGCCAATTAATTTTGCAAGCGAACCACATGTATGAAGCCAAAATCTAGGCACTGGCCTTGGAGACTATGCCACATTGCCATTCCCTTATAAATGGCAAAAGCAAGTTCTTCACGGTGCAGACATACCAAGTTTGAATGAAGCGAGGGGAAAATTTTTAAATTCAATTTCATCGGCCATAAGCGTGTATTTTGCAGCTGGAGAGACAGCAGAATGCTCAGAAAGAAATATGGAATCAATTAAAACCAAGATCAATACATCGACAGCAGTCATCAGTGTCTCTTTATAAGCTTTCCCCTCCCAATATCTGTCAGTCTAAGTATGCTCCACGATGATACTAATGTCTCCCCTGCACACAAGGAGGCTGGACCGATAGGTCGAATTTCACCACCAAAGCCTGTTCTAGAAGAACAAGAAAGTGATAAAGGTAGCAAGAACGCAAAACAACGTGAATGAAAGCACGATCCAGCCTAATCTGGTGACAAAGACAGGTGAGCTCTTTGGATGCCATGCCAACCAACCTTCAGCAAAACTGACCTCACTAATGTCATTCACTCTGCTTGAAGTTTTCTTGCATATTCATCATTCAGACTATTTCCAAGCCAATATTTCAGCTTAAAGGTCCACTGTTCACCCTCCTGTCGCAAATATATTCTTCCCTGGTGACTTAGACTTCGCCCCCATAATGCAAGGCCGCAAAAAGGTTTTTAAAAGAGTAATTATTAACGCACTTACAGCCGCCGCCTATCAAACGATTCTGCATTCCCTCTACTTCCGCTTCCTCTCAGAGGTTTTTCACTCCTGCCCAGTCGTCTAGTCTCCGCAAGCCAAATTTCCCTTCCTCCGCGTTTGGCGGGAGGTGAGGCATGGTACTCTGCGTGCGCGAAAACAAAACAGGCGAGGCTGCTTAATTCAGTCCGGCCCTGGCGAGAGACAAGTGCACAGCGAGCGGACACAATTAGTGGTGTACGCCCATCCTTCACCCGTCAGTCAGCGAAACGGACCAATGGATGTCGTTGCGATTCTGACGTCAACCTCGCGGCTTGACGGGCCAGCGTAGAGAACAGGGAAGCTGGTTTCCCAAAGGAGAGGATGAGAGAGCTTTGATTTGTATTTTCTCTGCTTTGTGGGGCGCATACCACTGTAGCACTTTGCACAGACTATCACCGGTACCTGATTTAAACATTGGGTTCCTTTGCTTAAAAGGTCATACCTTGGACAGTAGGCCTATAATGTCACATGCAAACCCTACATTCTCTTTACATATATTCTTTCTTGTTTATAGTTAGGCAATAAATTGCGAACTATCGCTACTACACAAAGCTAAACATAGGGCTTGTTACAGTGCACGTTTGTTGATCCAGACCTCCACTTTATTTAAACCAACTTTCAGTTTATTTAAGCAGATGTTCTCAGAGTTCCCTTCAACTTCAAACTGTAGGCTGTTGAATGGCTGCCTTGGACCTTGAAGGAGTGCCCTAGCAAACATTCCAATACAGATTTGTATGAGTCCAATACAGAACATTTATTGGTTATGTGGGATTTCTGTTTGGATCTATTTGGTCTTGCTTGACTTTGCATAGGACTATTACGAATATGAAGTAGTCCAATTGACAATAGGTACTGGTCCGATACATGGATATATTGATCGTATTTGTGCGACACAAATATACGAATTGTAAATGGGCAACCAGTACAACTATCCATATTGGTTTGGCATGTATAAATATGTCTAGTTAGTATTACTATACGAAATGGATCGTACATCGCGTTCTTGTTTTTCCTGGCTGCTTTGTGTATGAGATTGCCACTTTTATCAGCGTTCTAAAGATCCAGCTCCGCTTACCGTGAGATGATCCATTTGCAACACCAGTTGGCTGCCGCTGTGAGGTTTTGCAAGCAACATGATGTGAGAAATGTTATCATTTTGCGGTGATAATTTTATCCCACGGGCATATGTGCAGCGGTGCTGTAGCGGTAGAACATACGCCTCGCATGCAAGAGGACCGGGGTTCGTATCCCGGTGCCGCGCAATTCTCCACCGGATTAAAAAAATCCGCGTGTCGATGGAATTGCATAAACAGGTTTGGGGTGCGACCTGAAGCCGGTGAACACCTCCGGCAACGCACTCCCTCACCAGAACAGGAGTTGGCCACCCTGGCGCAGTAACTGGCCGCAACCATCTACGATAAGCTCCATAAAACCCCGGCCCTCAGTCACCAGCGGCTGCGGCACAACTGACCACGGCGGCGGTCAGACCTGTGATGCAGCAGGGGGTGCTAAGAATTCCTGGCTCCGCTGGACAGTCCGCCATTGGAAACTGACCCTGGCAACGTTTATTGCTGGAACCCTAGCTAGTGGAGCTAGTTTAGCAGTGCTCTTACAGGAACTAGAGGGTATGAAATGGGATGTCATAGGGCTTAGTGAGGTTAGGAGGCCGAACGAGGCATATACTGTACTTAAGGATGGGCATGTACTGTGTTATCGAGGTTTAACAGAGAGGCGACAACTAGAAGTAGGTTTCCTTCTCAATAAGAATATAGCGAGTAAATAGATGATTTCTGTGGTATTAATGAGAGGGTGGCAGGCATCGTAATTAGGCTTAAAAAGCGGTATAAACTGAAGGTTGTACAGGCCTATGCACCTACATGTAGTTATGATGACTAGGCAGTTGAAAGCTTCTACGAAGATGTAGAATCGGCAATGCGAAAAGTAAAAACGCAGTATACTGTACTAATGGGCGACTTCAATGCCAAGGAAGGGAAAAAGCAGGCAGGAGACAAGGCAGTAGGTGACTATGGCAATGGTTCTAGGAATAGCAGAGGGGAGTTACTAGTTGAGTTTGCAGAGCGCAATAACTTACGAATCATGAATACCTTCTTCAGCAAACGGAAGAACCGGAAATGGACATGGAAAAGTCCGAACGGGGAGACTAAAAATGAAATCGACTTCGTAATGTGTTCAACCCCCGCCATTATGCAAGATGTAGAGGTAATCGGGAAACTGCGATGCAGTGACCACAGGATGGTGAGGTCCCGAATTAGCCTAAATCTGAAGGAACGCAACAGATTAGTAAGAAAGAAACCCATCAACGAATTAGCGGTGAGGAGGAGGGCAAAAGAGTTCAGGATCTTGCTACAGAATAGGTATTCAGCTCTAACCGAGGATGGCGACATTACCCTAGAAGCAAGGAACAATATTTCAGAGATATCCTTACTGAGTGCGCGGTAGAGGTAGGCGGTAGGATAGTTAGAGAGGATACCGGTAAGCTGTCTAAGGAGACGAAAGATTTGATTAAGAAACGCCAGAGTATGAAAGCTTCCAATCCAACAGACCGGATCGAATTGGCCGAGATATCAAAGCTAATCAATACGCGCAAGGTGGCCGATATAAGGAAGTATAACATGGAGAAAACTGAGCATGCTGTAAAGAACAGGGGAAGCCTTAAAGCGGTAAAGAAGAAATTCGGCATAGACAAAAACCAGACGTATGCGATAAGGGACAAAGCGGGAAACATCATCACGAATATGAATAAGATAGTCAAAGTAGCCGAGGAGTTCTATACAGATCTCTACAGTAGCCAAAATAGTCAGGACCGTAATGAGATTGGCGGTAGAGAAAAACCGTCAGACGTTCCACCAGTGACGAAGGACGAGGTCAAGAAAGCATTAGAAACTCTGAAAAGAGGGAAATCAGCTGGAGAGGATCAGATAACTACAAATTTGCTGAAGCACGGGGGGATATCGCGCTAGAAAAACTGGCCACCGTGTATACGCAGTGCCTGGTGTCATCGACGGTACCGGAACCATGGATGAATGCAAACATTATCCTTATTCATAAGAAAGGGGACTCTAAGGACCTTAAGAATTACAGACCAATCAGCTTACTGTCTGTTACGTATAAGGTATTTACTAAGGCAATCGCTAATAGAATCAGGACAACCTTAGTCTTCAATCAAGCAAAGGATCAAGCAGGGTTTCGGAAACGGTACTCTACTATCGGTCATATCCATACCATCAATCAGGTGACAGAAAAATGCTCGTAATATAACCAGTCCTTATACATAGCATTCATTGATTATGAAAAAGCATTTGACTCAGTTGAAACCTCGGTGGTGATGCAGGCATTCCGAAATCAAGGGGTAGACAAGCCGTACGTGAAAGTGCTAGAAGATATATATAGTGGCTGCACAGCCACCATAGTTCTGCATAAAGAAAGCAACAAAATTCCCATAAAGAAAGGTGTTAGGCAAGGACACACAATCTCCCCAGTACTATTCACAGCTTGCTTAGAGGAAGTATTCAGAGACTTGGAATGGGAGCAGTTAGGGATAAGGGTAGATGGAGAATGCCTCAGTAATCTGCGATTTGCTGATGACACTGTCTTGCTAAGCAACTTAGGGGATGAACTGCACATAATGATTAATGACCTAGACAGGAAAAGTAGAAAGGTAGGCTTGAAAATCAATATGCAGAAAACTAAGATAATGTTCAACAGCCTCGGGAAGGAACAGCAGTTTACATTAAGTAGCGAAGTACTGAAAGTAGTAGGCGGATATGTCTACTTAGGACAGGTAGTAACCGCAGATCCGGACCATGAAAAGGAAATAATCAGAAGAATAAGATTGGGATGGAGCGCATTTGGCAAGCACTCGCAGATTATGGCTAGCAGCTTACCGGTATCGCTAAAGAGAAAAGTATATAACAGTTGCATCTTACCTGTACTCACCTATGGCACTGAAACGTGGAGGCTAACGAAGAGATTTCTTTTTAAGTGGAGGACGACCCAGAGGGCTATGGAACGGAAAATGGTAGGGGTAACTTTAAGAGATAGGAAGCGTGCAGAGTGGGTCAGAAAAATAACTCAAGTTTCCGACAGTCTAGTGGAAATTAAGAAGAAGAAGTGGACATGGGCAGGACATGTAGTGCGAAGAGAGGATAACCGATGGTCGCTTAGGGCAACAAACTGGATTCCAAGGGAAGGAAAGCGTAGCAGGGGGCGGCAGAAAGTTAGGTGGACGGATGAGATTCAGAAGTTTGCAGGGGTCAAGTGGATGCAGCTAGCGCAGAACCGGGTTAAGTGGAGAAATAAGGGAGAGGCCTTCGCCCCTTCGCCCTGCAGTGGGTATAGTCAGGCTGGTAATGATATGTACGAGACTCCTTCAGCTTATGTCTGCTAGCGCAGCAGACGACGCACATTCGGATGATCGCCTACATCCCTCGAAGCGAAGTGGTGCGAAAAGAAGTATTTGCAAGAAAAAATAAAAATAATATAGCAGTAATTTTAAATATGTCACTTATTACTTGCTATATAATTTGACTAATGCACGTTTTTCGCACTGAGTGCTGTCGTGGTTGTGTCTACGGCTTTAGCCTCGAGAAGCCAAAAATAGCCATTCCAAAGTCTAGACTAGAAGAATAGCGAATGACAACATGGCGGTGACCACGGCAAGTTCGGTTTGTGCAAACATGTGTTTGCACATACACTGTGCGGCTAGAATCCTGCGCTAATTATCTGTTACTATAATTCAAAAGTAGCCATCATTACGAGCGATTTTTCGGCATTTCATCTGAAGGACTTAATATCATAACCTTTGGCAACACTCAAGATTGTGAAGCAACTTCTACAAGGCCTACAATATGCTACTCCCCTTGCCATGCTACTCTTCGGTAAGTATAAAAAGTTTCTCTTCTATGGTGGTCATCCCGCCCTGTGTAAGTGTTTTAAGGTTGCGTTGGAGTTCACCTAATTTTTCAGAGCTTATTTAAGGCACTGACAAAGACCAACAATGACGGAAACGGGTCCGATGGCTGCCAGCACAGTCTGGTAGCGATGGCCGCGCTGATCTCATTCAAGCGAACTGTCCAAGTGAGGTGATAACTTTGGTTCACCATAGATTGAGATGAGCTGTGTTGGTCTGTTGAACTACGTTTGGATTTACATACGGCCCGCAAAAAAAAACTTCATTATCAGATTGTTGGCACCTCGGAAAGGCCGGTGATGCAACTTCACTATGATGACGTGAAGCGCTGGTAGTCAGGTTTAAAACTAGAAAGCCAGCCCAAAAATGTGCAAATAGGCAGAGACTGGTGGCTGCGTAATTTGGTCCACACCTCTTGTGACTAGGTTTATCCATCATATTGTTACTGAACGGTATTCGCTGGTCGTGCTGAAGATAAAGAAGTGCGACAGGCTTGCAGAAGAAGAAGACGCAGACGAGTGCTGATCTGTGCTGTGCTGTGCTGTGATCATACCCAGTTGTGTGGGCAGCTGTCGTAGTGTGAATATTCCCCGTAACATATCTTGGTGGAGGTGAATCCTTCAATCCCCGTCACAAGCTAGATCTTCGCAGCGGCCGACACATCGCTACCACCACTATGACTACTGACGCCGCTACATCTACTGCCGCCGCACCTGCTGTCATCATGGCCCATCCCCGTAACCCCGGAACCTTCTGTGGGACCAACGACTTTGATGTCGACGACTGGTTGGCCCTATACGAACGAGTCAGCGAGCACAACAGGTGGAATCCCACACTTATGCTCGATAACACCATCTTAATTGACTGGGACAGCGCGGGTGTGGTTTGAAACCCATGAAGAGGACCTCACATCTTGGGATAATCTTGGGATATCTGTAAGCAGAAGCTCCACGACCTGTTCGGAAAGCCCATTTGCCGTCACCTCACCGCCAAAAAGGCGCTCGCTTCTCGCGCCCAAACGTCTACAGAGTCTTACATCACTTATATACCGGACGTCCTATCCCTGTGCCGCATAGTCGACCACACCATGCCTGAGGAAAATAAAGTCGGCCACATAGTAGGCATTGCCGACGGCGCTTTCAACATCTTTTTATGCAGAGATTGTTCCACTGTGGACTCTGCGCTAGACTTGTGTCGACGTTTCGAACAAGCGAAACTGAGGCGCATATCTCATCGTTTCGACCGGCTGCCGAACACGGCTGCCAGCTCCTCCTGTGTCGATCTTCCGACTCCTAGACCGCCAACCAATGACACTACTTTAAGCCGCATCGTCCGAAAAGAGCTTGATGCAACGACTCCCGCAGCTTCACTCTCACATACCCCCGACAGCACCTTGGCTACAATATCACTCATTCAGGCTGTTGTTCGCCAAGAGGTTGTGCATATGGATCTCCCTTCTACCTGCCGCACCGACACCATGGATTCAGGACCTGCCCCTCCAGTGATTGTAGCTTCCTCACCCACCGCCGGTTTCACGCCCCGATATCGGTACCGCAATCCGGATGAGTGGCGTACCCATGACAATCGCCCCATCTGCTTTACTTGTTCCCGCGTTGGCCACATTTACTGTTACTGCCGTAGCCGTTGGTACACGCCATCTCGTCAATTCACCTACGCCGACCGCCGCGGATACTATGCCCCTCACTATTCCTCACCTCGCCCGGCCAGAACAGTGTTGACCCCGGTGTCCCTGTTCGTGCAGCCAACCGTTCACCATCCCCGCAGACCCGACGCTCGCGTTCTCCTCTTCCTCACCGCAGTTCGTCCCCGTTTTCTTGGCCTTCATTCTTTAACTATCTTGTTTAGATAAACATTTTTTTCTAGGCTATTGGCATTCGCAGAATTGGTTTTTAACGCGTGTTTGCTAGTCGTTTCTAGTGTCTTCTTTTGGCAATTTGTATATTCTGAGAATTCGTAATAGATATAGTTCAGTCGATGCATCCCTAAGATGTGCAATCAAAAGAAGGTAAAGTGTACTCAGTGTGAGGCGAAGGTTAATCTCACGGAAACGCGTTTTGACTCTGTAGGTGAAGCGGAAGGCAGCGAATTTTTGTGTCGGTGTTGCGTGCTGAGTGCACGTCTAGATAGATTTGATCAAGAAAGGGGCAGTTTAGTGTCTCGTGTGGATGATTTGGCAAATGAAGTACGTTTGTTAAGGGCGGAAAATCAGAAGCTTCCTCAAACAGAAAAAAAAAGTGGCCGACTTTATCCTTGGAACCGACGAAGACGAACATTCCAGTGCGGGCCACGTGGCTGCAGCCAGCACTGGCATGGAAGGCATAAGCAAAGTAGGTCAAGCGGATCCGAACCGTCAGAGTTATTTAGAAGCATCTGCTAAGAAGCCGGAAAAAAAGGAAGAAGTAAGGAAGAATGAAAATCCCGGAGATAAGGACACAGATAACCGAAAGCAGGAGCCAACAGTTGGGAGAGGGAGAGAAGGCCCAGGTGCTTATCGCCGGAGATTCTAACATGAGCAGGTGCAAGCAAGATATCTTGGAACATGTAAAGGGTGATAAGAGAGTGTTAGTTGGAGCCTTCCCAGGGAGCACAATGAGGGCAGTGCTGAGAGTAAAAATAGGCTGTTGAAGAATTCCGCAGAGTACAGTATGGTAATAGTAGCCGCGGGTCTAAACGATGTCCTAAATGGTGACGCTGCAGGAGTGGTGGAAAGTTTAGCTAAGGGAGTTAACGAGATCAGGCAGATAGCACAGCAAGCGCAGATAGTTGTATGCACAGTACCAGAGGTGCTAGGATTGAACGGAAAGCTGGAAAAGGACGTGGTGACAGTTAATCAGGACATAAGAAAGTTAAGCCTGGAGAAGCATTTCGAAGTGGTTGAGGTAAACAGGGATGTGCATAAAGAAGGTTTTGGTAGGGCTTTTAAGCGAGATGGCATTCATTTTAACAGAAGGGTGGGAGCAGAGATCGGCTGGCGCCTGTCAGGCAGGGCTGTAGCTCTTTTAGGGGATCCGCGAGGACTCCGTGCACAGAAGTAGTTAGAAGTGAAGAAAAAGAAAGTGTAATAACGGAGGCTGAGCCCAAAAAAATGCCAAAGAGTAGGTCGAGAAAGAAAAGTACAAAAAAGAAATTTAACAATAGGGTCAGCTACATAAACATGCAAGGAGGTAGAAAAAGAGCGAAATGGCTAGAGATAAAACAGCAGTTGAAGGATGACAAAATAGGTGTGTATGCTCTTTGCGAGACTCATCTCAGGGATCTAGAAGATCCGCCATTTATAGAAGGCTACGTCTGGGAAGGGTGCAACAAAATGAGAATGAAAAAAAGGGTGGAGGGGTAGGTATGTTGATACACCAGGGAACAAATTGCCAAAGAATTAAATCACCTTGTAAAGAACATATCTGGGTTTCAGGATCAATTGCCGGCATAAGGACATGGCTAGGGGTAGTTTATTTAGGAACAGCACATCAATGCAGGCAAGAAAACAGGGATCTTGTTGAATGTCTCAGTGACGATATAAGCCAGCTTGGAAGCGGGGCCAATATTATTCTACTGGGGGATATGAACGGCCACATCGACGACCTGGATGGATACACAGATTGTAACGGGAAGCTAATGCTAGATTTCTGTGAGCGACACGATCTAGTTATAGTAAATAGAGAAACAAAATGTGAAGGCCAAATCACGTTGGAATTCCGCAACAGGCAGACGACCATTTACTACTGTCTAATGCCGCAGGAAATTTATAGCAAGGTCACAAAAATGGAAATAGACGAAGAAGGGGAGTGTAGTCTGGGAAGTGATCATAAACCTATTAGTCTGCAGATGGGGCCCTTGATGAAAAGAGAAATGGAACTTAGACAAAACATAAACGCAAAATTAAACGACGATCAAATTGCGCAGATAGCAGCAGACATAGAGGAAGCAATAGAGAAAAGCCCCATGGAAGACTGGGATTATGAACAGGTAGAACTACTCATAAGGAGGAAAATTATGGAGGTTAAAGTAGCAAACCGCTGGAATGGAAAGAGGAAGATATGGAGCTGGTGGAATAAGGAAATCAGGGAAGCTATTGAACAACGACGGGCTGCTTCAAGGGAACACCGGGTGGCAAAGAAAGCACAGGTATCTCAGGAGGAAATCAACCAAAAATGGGAATCATATCGACAAAAGAAACTTTAGGTGCAGGCCCTCGTCCAAAGTAAAATAAGGCAGTCCACCAATCGCTGGATGGCTGACATACACGATGCCTCTAGAGGCGGAGCAAGAGAATTTCTGGAACCATATAAAGCTGGCTAGGGAAGAAGAATCCAAGAAAGCAGGATCGGATTCAAGGTAACGAGAGAAATTGTTTAAAAGGAGACAACGCAGTGAACTACATTACATCAGTTATAGCCGAGTCATTTAAGAGCGACGATAGGGTAATCTCCGCAAATCAGGAAGCAACACAAGGTACCAGAATACAAAGCAGATTGGAACTGACCAATCTAAACTGGAAAAAGGCAAAAAAATATTCCTAAAAACACATCTACAGGAATAGATGCAATTCCGATCAAGCTGATTAATGAACTCGGTCCAAAAAGTAAGGAAACATTGTTAAAAGCTCTGGAAACAGTCATAACAAATAAGCGAATTCCGGAAAGCTGGCGGCAGAGTAAAATGAATTTGATTTATAAAGGGAAAGGAGACAGGATGCATATGAAATCCTACAGGCCGATTACCATAACATCTGTTATGTACAGGTTAGCCTTGCAGGCGGTGAAATTAAAGGTGCAAGCATGGGCAGAAAGTAACAAGATACTCGGAGAACTTCAGAACGGCTTTAGAAATGGTAGGCGCTTAGATGATACCCAAGCAGCATTGGCCGACTGCCGACCTATGGCCCTGTCATCGGCAGCTGGTCGGCAGCCGACCTGCCGGCATTCGGGGCTCGGTCGAATGACGGCCCATGGTTGGCCATGTGCCAGGTAGGGCGGAAGTCGGCCATCAAGCAAGGCCCAAGCTCGAGCACCCGACTGAACGCCGGCCAATTTGGCCATGGTAGCTCGGCCATTGGGCGGCCAATTGTCGGCCATGTACTAGGTTGGGCAGAAGTCGGCCAGCAACCATAGCCCGAGCTTGTAACCCCAACTGAATGCCGACCTGTTTGGCAATGGTTGCTCGGGCATTTCGCAGCCCACGGTCGGCCGCGTGCCATGTGGGCCAGGAAGCCGGCTAGCACTCCCGACCTAATATGCTTGTAGTGGGCGCCGATTACATCCCTGAATCTACTTAACCTCTACTACAAATCCAGTTGTTAGTGAGAACGCGCATACAAAACGAAACCATGTTGTCATAGCACGATTATGTGACATTAAATTATGATTAGAATTTTCATTGCCGAGAAAGAAAACGTTACCGCAAGTTGATCGAACAAATGACCGTTTTCTCAGCCGTTTTTTGTCCTAGTGCTTTTGCATTATCCATAAGGAACTACGCGCAGTATCGTCTGTTTTTCTGGGGAAAGGAACGAATACGATGTGTGTACTTTCTAGACGTAATCCCTGGAAAATGAAAAGCCAGAAGACTCGAGTTTGCCATTTTAGTTTTGGGCATTCACACGGTGGTAAAAAAAAGAAAAAAATGGCAGTTTTTCGCGCAGACTGCGAGCATGACAAGCCCCGGTGCATTTATATGGCGCGCAACATATATATCGGCAATAAATAACAAATTAGTTTGTTCCGCCTATTAGCTTAGAGTCCGATCATTCTAACCGCGCTAGGCGGTGGAAAAGGAAGAAAAAAATAGTAGAATGTTTCCACGTAAGAAAAAAAAAGATTGTCGGTCGACCTTTCATATTAATTTCCAAACTTTATATAACATTGTCAGATAAATGGAAAGAAGAGATCTGCAATTGGTTTTGGTGCCAAAACATTTTTCCGGCCACACGAAATTAATAATGAAGAGGCGGAGTTTCGCGCTTATCTTCTCTGCTCTTTTGGACAACTTTGGTTTTGAATTACGCAAAATATGTTACAGTTAATTGAAAATTATCGGACTAAATATATGCATGTTTTTATTTGTATTCAGTTATTTTTCGCTTTTCAAGGTGGTGTAGATGTTTTTATAAATTTTCACAAAATCGGCCGAAGAAACGAAATTTTTCTACTTTGCAGAGCAGCAAAAAATCCACACTATGTTCTCAGCATAGTTATGTATTAAACAGCTAAAGCTTATATTTATATAACTTTTCAATACACAGATACGATCGCGCTAATTTAAAGAAAACAGCGAACAGTGAACATTTCTTAGGAAAGTAAAAATAGTTTAAACATTGTTTAAACTTTTACTACGTATTCTCCACTATACTCCAGCTTTCGAAATCATTAAAACACCTTACATACTTTTGTTGCGCAAGTAATTACGGCCACTTCAATAAGGCCCTGGTGCAAGGCGTAGCGCACCAGGCAGATCTGAAGATTCTACGGCATTTGTGAATCGCCCACGACCTCATCGAGACGATGCTTCCTGAGGAGGGGGGAAATGACACATAGAAGGCGAAGCAAAAGATGACATATGAGACGACAATCGCGAGCCTGGAAGAGAAAGAAGCTGGAACGCAAGACTCGCTCTGGTCGACCATCCAAACCATCTATCGCTAGTCCCTCCTTGGCGTTCTACCGAGACGTGACAATATTATTGTAACAGGGAGAAATATATTTACAAAAGAGGAATAAAGATAAATACAATGAGAGACAGCCAAGGAGCTAGGCAATGAGGGCCCCCCGTTCGACGCACTTTTTTCTTAATCTTACGCAAACGAGCGCGCCACTCCGTCTTCATCATTCTCATCATCATCCAGTAGCGTTTTGTCTCGACATTGCAAACTAGCTGTGACCGACAGAGCAAAGAACAGTTCGAAGTCGGGGCAACTGCACAGTGCAGCACAACAGCAGCGGAACAGCGCACGCGTGCGAGTCACGGCAGCAGCGTCGCCGTCTTTGTCAAAGCGATCGCGCTTCTTGTTCGGGCGCTACAATATGCATTTATTTGCTGTCACGAAGAAACGCAACGTAAAAACACGCGTAACGGAATCCATAAAAGTAATATGACAACAGTTCAAACCCTGAAACGCGAAAAGGAGGAAAAATGCAAACTCGACTAAATAAGCGAATAAGCATCAATATCTATATATTACAGGCAGTAATAGGGAGATTATATATCTAGACACAAAAAAAACGAAAAAAAAACGCACTCGGAGAGAGAACAAAGGGACTACGGCGAAAGCGAAAGGTTCGGCGATTGTCGACATCGTGCGAGCTCGAAAGCGGCGCGCCCAATACGATGAAACGCGCTCCTCGGCGCCTGTAATTTGGCCTCAACGCGCCCGCAGAGTAAACATCCACCCTCTTCCTCCGCCTGTTTTCCACCGACTGTGCTGGCGCGTCTCACATGCGCTGTTGGCTTGCGCACGCTATAGTGTTCTAGAATTCTAGAACACTATACGCACGCTCTGCGCAGACTACCGGTGAACAGCAGGGAGGCGAGAGAGGCTGATAGAGGCAAGAACCTCCTTCGGTTTCACGTTCCAGCTTTAGTTCCAGCATTGAACCAACACGTACAGCTTCGAGCAAACCGCTACGATTGCTTTTTTTTTATTTTATACAAAACAATGCGCCAGACAAAATTGTTTGGGCAAGATGGCAAGTACATTTAGGAGAGTACCTTAACAGAAATAACCGCTTCACCGTCAGAAAAGGAGGACGTGCAGACTTTTCAAAGCGCGTGGCCTCTCCACTTTTTCTCGCAGGTGTGCTTACCTCGCTAACACACGTCTCAAAAGGAAGGTCGTTTTTGTCGGCCTGTGGCCACAAAAGTCTCGTAAATTGCCTCTGCTCAACTGTTTTTAATGCCTATGCTCAGTTGGTCCGTCGCTTCCAGAGTGAGGCCTATTGAGCCTTAGGAAGAACGGCGAGAAATTCCGCCTATGCATGCGCGCTATCACTTTCGGGACCCATGATAAGTAGAACATTTGCGCACAATCCACAAGGATTCCGCAAAATCTCTACAAAATTGATATCCGAATCTGAAGCGTATAAGGCGTGATGGCTCAGTGGTTACGCTCGAGTTCTGAATACAAGTGCGAATGTACTTGTATTCAGCCAAGGAGCCAGGCAATGAGTTCGACGCACTTCTTTTTTTTTATTCTTCTACAAACGAGCGCGCCACTTCGTCCTCATCATCCTCTGTCATTTTTTGCCTCGACGTTGCAAACTAGCTGTGACAGACACAGCAATGAATGAATCGGAGTCAGCTTTGTATGCGTAGAGTTCCTGATGCGCTGTGGCATAGGGCAGCCCACAGACGTTTTTCGCAATCACCTTCACCATTATTACAATGAAAATTTATGAGGATAATAAAAAAACCGTTTATGATATCTTTTTAAACTTTGTTCACGTATTCTTCTCTACATCAATTTGCAATGTCAATAAAAACACATTGCACAATATTGGTGCACTAGTAGTTACGACCAGTCCAATAAGACCCTTAAAAAGGAATTTGCAATTGCTGTAGGTCTGACTTCTTGGCCACTAAGCGAATAAAATGCAAGCAGGATTGGATTTCAGGTTCTAAAAATATGTCCAACAGTAGGGAAAAGATGTCGACGGAAATGAGGACAGTAATTTTGAGATGTTGAGATGACCGGAGCGGCCATGAGCGCGGGGGTGTGCTAACCCTAGACGTTCGTTTTAAGAGACGGTGCAGTGAGAGCTCGTTTTTGCGTCTTCAGACCGACAGACTTCGATACATATATTATGGTGAAGCTACCCAAAACTAATAAAAAATACTTCCTTGTAGCAGTTCAACGCATCGGCACTAGAGCTTCACTATTCTATCCGCCTGTTTTTCGCACCGCAACCGGACGCCAATAACACGGGGGGAAGTTAATGAGATGCGACCACTGCCGGGAAGCCCGCTTCACCAGCGCGGGCGACATGAGAAACTGCTGCGCCAGATGCGATCGGTGGAAAGCATAACTGGTGCTGCAGTGGCAAAGCAAGGTATCGAATGCTAAAAAAAAGGAAAAAAAACAATTGGTAACCGGATGCTCGTGCCTCTCTCAGATGACGGCATCCAGACGGCCTGAAGTGGGCCTTTTGCCGCGCGTTCGATCTGCCGATCACACTTCATGCAGGCACGCTAGCCAGGACTGCATGGAAGAAACTGTACAGGAATGAAAATAATGTGCGCTGTCGAGTCATTCGAAAAAAACGGATGCATCCCAGAAACACTGTTTTACTGAGGCAGTTTTCCATGCCCTTCACAATTTTTCCATTCTACTAAAATGATTTGGAATACGTTGCTTGCTCATTGAACGTTATCGTCTCCTTCTGTAATTCGCGTTAAGGTGAAGGTGATTGTGAAAAACATCTGTGTGGTGCCTGATGCCACAGCGCATCAGGAATTCAACGCGTACAAAACTGATTCTGAATCATTCATTGCTGTGTCTGTCACCGTCAATTTGCGAAGTCGAGACAAACAATAACCGAAGAAATACTTTTATAGCTGGAGAATGATGAGGACGAAGTGGCGCGCTCGTTTGTGGAAGATTAAGAAAAAGAAGTGCGTCGAACTGGGGGCCCTCATTGCCTGGCTCCTTGGCTGTTTCTCAATGCATACATCTTTAATCCTCTTTTATAAATGTATTTTTCCCTGTTACAATAATATGCCAAAATTTAAAAACCTTGAACGATTCACAAATTCCAGAGAACTTCAGATCTGCGCGGTGCGCTATAATTGGACAAAGGCCTTATCAAAGTGGCCATAATTACTAGCGCAACAAAATTATGCGCGGTGTTTTTAATGATTTTGAAAGCTGAGGTAGTGTAGAATAGGGGGAAGAAGTTTAAACAGTGTTAAAACAGATTTTTATTTTCCTAAGAAAGTTTCAATGTTCGCTGTGTTCCGTAAATTAGCGCGATCGTATCTGTATTCAAGTGTCACAAAAATATAAGCTTTACCTGTTTGCGGATAACTATGCTGAGAGCATAGTGTGGAATTATTGCTGCTCTACCATGAACATTTTCTGAAACAAAGGCCTGCAATTTAAGAAAATTTCGTTTCTTGGGCCGATCTTGAGAATTTTTATAAAAACATCTACTCTTACCCGAATAGCGAAAATTAACTGAATACAAATAAAAACATGTATATATTCAGTCAGATAATTTTCAGCTAGCTAACTTGAACATAGTTTGTGTAATGTATAAATAAATTTGGCCAGAACAGCAGAGAAGCTCGGAACTCCGCCTCTTCGATATTATTAATCAGTCATCATGCAACAATATATAATATTTTGAAGTAAATACCAAGGGTCGAACGACCGTCTTTTGTTCGATCATAGGTGGAAGCGGGAGGGGAAAGATGACGTGCGCATTTGTCGATGCACCAACTGTATAGATTTACGCAACGTTGTGGATGGTAGATGGGGAGGCTTTCTATTTTTTTTTTTTAGAAAATGTTATGTCCGCGGTTGGCTTGAAGAAACAATGCTTTTGCGAGCAGAAAAAAACTATTTATTAGACCTCGACTCGAGCGGTGCGCGCTGGCGGCCGCTCATCGGCGCGGTCCAATCTCTGGGCACGGCTGGCCGATGCAGACAGGAGAGGCTGGGGTAAAGGAGGAATGGAATGTCGAGAGGGTCGTTGGTCCTTCGTTCCCACGCGCAGCCCTTGCGAACACAACACCGCGGCGGGAATCGACGCGCACTGGTTGAGCAGTTCATTGTTCCACCTCGTCTACGAATCCCCCGCTGCGCGGCTGTGCGGCCTCCTCCCGAAGCGTTCATTTCAGAGCTTGATGAAGACGCTACAAGACTTGTGACTGCTTCTTATACCTTTCTTTAATTGCTTCCCTCGTTAATTTTCTTATTCATTGTGCTGTGTCTAATTTTTTTTCTTGCGCCTATATACGTTACATGTGCTCCGGTTTGTGCTTGCTACATATCTGTGAATAGTAGAGCTGTGAAATGTCGCCGGAGTACGGATTACAGCAACGGCGGGAAACCATCGGCATTCTCGGACTCGGTTAAAGCAGTCATCTTAGACCGTGAGTATATATCTCTGCAGCATGCCATTGCTTCATAATTGGTTCTATATAATCTCCTACCAGTCCCAAATGTTCTCTTTCCGTATTCTCCTCGAAACAACTGCGCGAAGCATGACTTCAAGAACTAAACGAATTTTCGTCCGGGTTACATGCAAGCAAGTGCGTGGACTTATTTACTGGCTGCGATATGAACATTTGCGCCGAAAATAGAGAAGCCGTGCATAACAGGTGTGTGTGCCACCAACGCGCGACAGAACACTACCGGCAGCCATTTGCGCAGTTTTTTGACTGCGCAGAGCGCCGCAATCAATTAGTAACCGAATACTACGCGCTCAGCTTTGTACATATATTTTGGACAGCGTCGTTTCTGCGCGAAGGAAGCCATGTTCGCTCAGTTTTTGGATTTTGTTAAAAGTTAGGGCAGTTTTTTTGTTTTCAAATGTACAGACGATGCTTTGAAAACTGTCCGTGCGGTCTGTGCAAGCGAATTTTACAGTGGGGCAGACGTTATGTGCGTGATGCCGCTTGATGATTAGGCTATACTTTAGTAATAATGAACTCCCACTTTTATAATGGTTAATATCATATTGAGGATTTGAAAGCCGTGAACAGCGCAAGTGAGCCCCTTTTCAAAATTTTCTTAATCGACGCCCACCTTCTGAAAACGCACCTTCAGGTGAGGGCGCGCTGTCAGGAAGCGGCGACAATAGGAGAGCGGTTTCGCAGACGCGCTTCGAAGGCTGAGAAAAATAACAAAACAAGCAAAAAGGCGCATCAGCCGTGTGTGCACTGCGCCCCTGTCACTGGAAAGTAAACAACGTGCATGTGGGACACATTGTACAAAAAATTGACGGCCGGTATGAGGCGACCATATCGTCCGAGATATATAGCTCGCGAAGCGCTCGATCACGGCGCGCACTTTAAATAGAACAGGACGTCAGGTCCGCCTGTTCGGCAATTATAGCTCTTTGTGCCTCACGTACTGTATGCATGAAGTGCACGTCATAGCCATCGTACAAAAATTTTAAACCGAAGCAGCGACCCACGTATTATAATTGTATAGGAAATCATTTGGGAGTAGAAAAGAGCAACTTAATAAGATGTTCATGGTTCTTTAATGAACAATATGTATAAATGGACGGTTGAATAGTTACAGTAATGGAGTATTGTGCTAATTCTTTACGGCCGTGACCGCTATAAATATTACTCATATTGCTCTTAGCTTTAAGCTCTGGCATTGACAACCCTATCCAAAGAACCGACTAGTAGTGACAGGTTGTTTACAGCTGTTGATGAAAAGGTAGGTCATCATGCTATTATTGCAAACATATTTGCTCCTTTTTGTACCTTTGTTTATTACAAGCAAAACTTAATTTTGTTCCCTATTCCTAGGGACGCTGCACCTCTTACAACACCCACTGTTCAGTCGCTTTCATTCAAGGTACAAAAAAGAGGAAAGGAACATGCACTCATAGGGTAGCCTGTCTTACCGTTAACAGCTGCAAATAACACGCCGCAGCAACCTTGGATGAGGTTTTCAATTTCTAGCAATTTCTGCAATATTTATACCAACCGCTGCAGTGAAACAAAAAAGGTAACACTGCATCACTGTAACTGCTGCATGCACCTTTAAATGTGCCATAATTTTATTGCCTATTTTTATAGACGCAGGACCTCTTGCTATGACTTTTGTTGCGTCCGGACGGCGGCTTTAAAGGGACATCTGGCCAAGTGCTTTTCGAAGAGGCCACAGTGAACGACTTCCTGTGCCACGCATTCTCTTCGGTCCGTTTCGACGTGTATCGGGAATTTATGACTGTCTGCGCCTTCTCCGCCCGAAAAGAGAAACACACAAAGCAGTTGGCGCCGATCTCACAAGAACTGCGTTTACGCTGTCCTGTCTAACTGCTCTGTTTTCGTCACTTCGCGCCGTGGCCGGGACACGACTCCAGGGCCATTTGCCGTGAAGCGGAGCGGACGGAGCCGGCGGCGCAGCCCTTTCCAAGGGTTTCGGATACCACCTCCAAGGAGCAGCCGCTTCCGCCGCGGTCATAAATTTTAACCCGCGCCAATCTGCCCTTTGACCTGGGCGTTCCTCTGGACTCTCTCCCGCAGTTACGTCATGTGACGTGCGTACCTAGGGACTCTGTGTGGGGACCTGGGGAACTTTTTCGCTAGTTATACCGAGCTCCATCTTATGCGAGCCCTCTCTCACTGTGAACCTGGAACATGTAACCTCTTGTATAAAGTCTCTTCCTCTTCTCCTCTCAACTGAGCCTCTCGCTTCTTCGAGCACGGCACCAAAACCGGAGGAGCCGATGGCGTCGCTAACCAAGTCCCAACACTTTGTTCAGTAAGCAACCGTCTTTCATTGCTTCAATTTCTATCTCTCCATCACTTTATTGTTGCTCCGGGTGTGATCATTTGATTTTATTGTTCAAATATTATTGTTTTATCATGTGTGAATGATTTAGCCTACACATACATGCTTTCATTTTTTTAGATGCGCATCGGAATGTTTTCTACGTAGAAATGGATCGATTGAGTTGTATCACTAGTGCGAAAACCGACAGTTCGGCACCCCCAGAAGATCTGTGTCCTGTGGTTGGAAGGGGAATAAAGAAGAGGATAATCAGCGGAAAAGCCTGCCTAACAAAAGGTAGCACTGCATCACTGTAACTGCTGCATGCACCTTTAAATGTGCCTTATTTTTATTGTCTATTCTTATAGACGGTGGACCTCTTGCTATTGGCTTTTTGCAGTAAGCAACCGCCTTTCATTGCTTCAATTCCTATCTCTCCACCACTTTCTTGTTGCTTCGAGTGTGATCATTTGATTTTATTGTTCAAATCATATTATTTTATCACGGGTGAATGATTTCGCCTAAACATACGTGCTTTCATTTTTTTTAGGTGTGCATCGAGAGTGTTTTCCACGTAGAAATGGTTCGATTAAGTTGTATCACTGGTGCGAAAAACCAACAGTTTGGTACCCCCAGAAGATCTGTATCCTGTGGGTGGCAAGGGTATATAGAAGAGGATAATCAGTGAAAAAGCCTGCCTAAAAACTTACAAAGATGACGCAAAAGCGAAATGCTGATCAGGGTGAGTGTCTGATTAGTTCTGTTATCCCACTTCACTTGCTAGGTGATGTGACTATATATGAACTATATAGTTTCGCATATCATTGAAAGTTAATGAAAAATTGCTAACTAGTGTGGCAGGCGTGTATGATAGTGTCATTCTATAGTCTAATCATAATTCGTTTGAAATAACCCATTTGCTCGGCTTGGCCCTCTGCGTGTAAAGGCACAGGAGTAAAAATTAAAAATAAAAGCACTGCATCCAGTCTGTATCATATGCAAAGAAGTGAAAACAAGAAATAAGCTGAAACTCGCTTGATAATATCGCACATTAATGCTATGGCGGGCCGCGTAGTTCACAAACGAGATAATAGCTTCTCCTCACTTTCGATCCTATAAGCTGGTCCGTTTTTATCGGGATCACTTCCGAAAACCTCGCATATACTCATATGACGGCAGAGGTGCCTGCACGTAACCCGATTACCCTTCACCTTTATCGAACTTTTTTTTATCAAGCAAGCTTGCCATAAGGCATATTATAAAAACCCATGTAAATTGTTTTCCGTAAGGACTCTATCGAACTTGCGTGCTTACGATCTTCCAAGGCTGCTTTAAAACCGTGCGAGAAAAAAAAATAGCTATCGTGAGATGCATCTAAGTAAGCAATAATCAGATGGCTGTGGCGGAACCATTTAGAGAATTGCATTCGTGCGATGGATGTTTATGTAAGTCGCCGCACTCGTAAATACTGTATTTAGCGAGTTAATTAACTCGCAAATGTACGGCAACAAAAAAAAAAGACGCGGAACCGCAGCAGAGAGCGCCAGAGCACGCATGCATGCTTCGGGCAGGCATGCAGCTTCGGGTAGTCACTGCCTAACTTTGGGCATGTGGGCCTTATATTATCAGTACTTTACCGATAGCGAAATTGTTGTCTGCCGTCTTGCCCGTGGCATTTTAAAGCTGGCAGCTCGACTGTGGTACGAGCGCAAGCTGAGGAAACTCGTGTTTTATAGTTTGCGCCAAGCTGCGGCGGAACACTTGACGCCTTAGAGAATTTTCCAGTGACTCTATTGATGCATTAGAGTCACTGGAAAATTTCAGAGTACCACATTCGTTTTCCGCGCGCCGCCGGCTCGCCTGCTGGATGATGCGCGTCACGTGACATCACGTCGCCATATCCTTTCCAAGCGCGCACGCAGAATACGTGTCTTGTGCTGGAGTTCCTCTTTTTTTCGATTGTATCTCGCAGTGTACACGTGAGAGATTATGTTGGGCTTTTGGGTGCGGCACCAGGCCTGCGTTAGGAAAGGTGTGTTCTCTGTGCCTGAACGAAAAAAGTGATCTGCACTGGTGATCAGTGTGGCTTCACAGAACCGACCGGCAAAAACTTGTGCCTCAAGGAACACCTTGTCCTAGATACGCTGGTTCATTGGTTTCAAGTTATTCTCATTTAGCCGCGAAGAAGCGTAGGAAATACTCAACGTGAACATGGTGGGCCTGATCGCAACGCAGTATATGTGTTTACCTTCCAGCACAGGAATATGCAGCATCCATTTTACTCCAGGAATTTTGAAAAAGCTACCCTCACAGTAAGGTAAATATCTAGCCAGCTGGCAGCAGATACATCTATATTCAATTGTGTGATAAACACACTCTACTCGTGCATGAAAGCGTATGGGCGCGTGTTCGTAGGCAGATCGATGACCGCGCGCACCTCTTCGTTTTTTATTTTTATTGTTAATGTAAACGTACATAAAGCTTTATGCACAGATTTATTAGGTATTTATTTATAGTGGCACGTTAAAGAAACCCAGGGGGTGGAAATTTTCGGAGCTCTCCACAACGGTGTTTCATAGTCTCAGTCACTTCGGGATGTTAAACCCTATAAAATAAACTAACCGATCATATTTGTTGTGTGTTCGCAGCTGGCGACTTCTGGACAATGTGTGTGAACCATCAATGTACGATTTTGATGGTATTTCAATTTTTGACGGCAGTTAATGAGCGAGGTTCTGGCAAATTGGCGGCACAAGATGTACGGCGATGAAACATCAGGCGATACCATCAAACAATGAAAAGTACAATATTCACAACCGCGCGGTGATAGCGCAGATATAGTAAGCCATGTTTTTTTTTTCATGCTGAAAATGGGTGAGGCCAGTGCTTTAGTTTTCGTTCGCTTAATGACGGCGCCGAAAAAAAAAAGAAATTAAGTTCGCACAAAACAATATGCTTCAACAAAGCCTACTTGGCGTTCTTGGCGTCGCGACGGCGATACTAAATTGTATCTTAGTTTGTTTACGCTGTCCCGGCGAACCTGCTGCTTCACTTTATGTTGCTTATACAAAGCGATTCATCGTTTCAGAGCGTGATAACGATCTGCACCTCGCTTCGTGTTTTACCATGTCCGGCACCGCGGCGCCGCCGGACTGCATTCTCCACGACATAACAATATGCCTACACGTTCCTGCGACCTTCGCTGACATGCTATTTCACACTCCGTCATTTTATGTTTTAACACCCCAGCACTGCGCGTAGAAAACAAGTCGATTCAAAGGGCCGGAGATTTGCAATAGCAGGCGACCTGCAGTTTTCGCCGATCCACCCACAAACTTATTTTTCCCTCGATTGCTGACTGCGGTATTAAAGTTAGCGACCGCACAATCAGTGTTGGCACTGTCTGAATAAACGTGCCAGAGCCTTCCCGTTTTGCTGACCTTAAAAACACGTTCCAAGCCTACGGATGCGGTCACTCGCCGTTCAGATAGCGGCCGGGCCCGGCGGTCTGGAAGGAAAATGGCGCCCGCGGGCACCTTTGCGGTACTCTGAAAATTTTCCAGTGACTCTATTGATGCATAGGTGGCGAGCGCCGCGGTGCGGCGAAAGACGCTGCCACGCCCCTTTTCCAACTTATGCTCTCTCCGGCCGATTGGAAACAAGCGTTTAGGGGTAGCTCGGCTGGAAACGCTGATTGGGCCAAAATTTAAGACGTCATATATGACGTCACAAACAACGTCATGGGTCACGTGATATTTTATGATGTCATGTCCGGATGTAGGGTGCACGTGTTTTCCCTAGACTGTCCCTGGATTCCCCACGTTTTTCAAGCGCCCGGTCCAGGCGCGACCCGGCGGCATGGCCGGCGGTGTCGGCGGCGCGCCGCAAGCAAACGGCAGCTGCCCAGCCGATGGCCGTAGGCGGAGAGGCACGAGGTCTAGCTTGCATGCAGTGCGGACACCGTTGAAACGGCAGCGACGTCAAATAACCTGCACGCTTCGAGCCGCGAAGAGGTTTCCGAACCAGCTTGTCACACCACACAAATTGCCGGGGAAATCACAGTTTAATTGCTTTTCCTTTATCTAGATCTGTGTGAGACCTTTCGGCGACAAAAACAATCGAGGTTCGCCAGCGCAGTGTGACCTGTTCGTAGGCCGGCCGGGCGAATTTTCCAGTGACAAATGCACACCATGTTTGCGGTGATTCCGCTCTTCTGCACATTTCGTATATTTGCAAAACGTTTCCTTGCAAAATAGCTTTCTCGGTGCGACGTCTTTCAGGCGCGCAGGCTGTCGGCAACAGTCGTCCGTCCCGTTGCCATGCGTCCCGATATAATTCGGTCTTTTTCTAAGCGAAATAGTTCATTATGAATTGTTTTAACCAGAAATGCGCTCGGTGACCGCTCTTATTGGCTAAAAAGGACCTAATTTCCTCACTCCAAACTAATGCGCCGGCGAATGCATATGATGCCGGCCGGCAGCACCGCGGCGCCGACGCTATTATATGTAGGGGCAAAAAAAAAAGCCTTGAGGACAAAGGGAATAGAGATACAGTACTAGGTCCTTCAACTCTACATTTTTTTTAGGTCAGAATTGTGATGCTGGGAGTGATATGTTGATTAGGAAAAAAAAACTAAATAAGCTGTAGTATTAAAGGATGACCTCTCACTGTTTTCGTTACCCTGTTGTTAAAAACAATTAGGTGCCTAATGAATATCCTATTCTCATTTGGGCTATGATTATTATAAAACTATGTAAGCCATTTCACATTGATAAGGGCTTGTTTTAGATTAAGTTTAATAAAGCAAATCCCCATCTTGCACTTGGAGCATAATGCCTTCATACCTCAAATAAAGTTGATGGAGCATATCATAAAGTCGCAATTAATACAACCAGATCTCATAACATTCAGCCTCAGGATTTCAGGCTAACGAGAAGAAATGTTGTACATTGTTAATAAGGAGGTCATGTTATATATGGGTAGCTATAGGAGCATTATAAGATGTGTACTTTTTAAGTAGTACAGAACTGTGCATAGCCTTTAGAAAACATGAAAATATTGCAGCGTATATCACATGAAGAGTAATGGCATTGTATGTTTTGTAAGTGTCAGCATATGTTTGCTGTCAAATTGAGATCCATGTGATGCATGCATCTTTTAATGAGTTAGTGCTTGTTCTAATGCAACGCATGGACCATTTCAGCTTGTCATGCCTTCGCATGTCTAATATGTAATAAACAGCGTCTTACGTCTTCTGCATTTCTTTCACGGCAACAAGTTTTGCGCCCGTCATATATGTCAATTGTGATTTTTAACTGGACCTGTAGCCTGAAACAAACTGCTGACTGCCATCACAAATTTGTTTGTTATATATTCAAACACTGCATTTCTTTTTGTTCATAAAAACATTGAAATGCTTTAATAACTTTCATTGCCTTGAGTAAATGTTTGTCATTCGTTACATTGATTGCTTGCAGTCCAGAAATCCTTTACATTCTTATTTGGCTATACCTTACACATACAAGCACATATAAAGTTATATATGTGCTACACTATTTTTCCTTCTATTTAGTATCTCTTTCACACAACCTCAGAGTTTAAAGACAATTATTTATCAAACGGCACTTGTGAATATATATAAGTGGACACTTTTTTAATTGCACAATGATGACATAATGCAATGAAGAATAAGTTAATGTGGTCCACCACTTCAGTTTGCAAAAGACTTATGAAAGAGAAAGGTAGCATGCACTATAGCCAATTTTTAACAAAATTTTCTGGGCATATGCCACCTTTTATGCAACTAATATGTCAACAGCAAAAAAAAAAATCTTTCTTATACATTACTAAGGTGCAAAGAGAGTAAAACGAGTATTTGCTGAACTTCGGGCTGTCCAGACATTGTGGGATTGCTTTTCAGGATATAAAAAGGCATTTTTTTAGCATAAAGGAGGGGTTAGAAACCTTGCTGTCCCTATAGGGGTGTGAGGACTGCACTGGGTGCAGTGCTCAGGAAAGTGTGGCTGGGAATGGCGGGAGGGGGGGGGGATGGTAATGCAAAGAGTGCAGTTAGAGAAATATATGCAAGGCAATTCACATGCTGCAATACTGTGGGCCTTAAGTTCTTTTCCTCAAGAGAATGCTTTCTCTCTTTTGTTGCTGTAAGAGAAGGTTATTGTTAAAATGAGAGATACAAGTCAGTCCATCATGCAATCAAACCTGACGACCCCCACTATCACTCCGCTGCTGAAGACCACTTTGAGACTAAATTTATTCTGTTAGCAAGGCATCACTGCTCATTGGTACCTTTTGTATTTGCAAGGAGGCTACAGTAGTCTGTGCCATTGCTTTTTTATGTTGCTTGCACCTATAGCATGCAGTACCTGACGTAGTAAATGCTGCACAATTTCATTTGCGGACAAAGCACCTATACCTTGACAAAGTGGTGGCAAAGATGGATGATTTAAAGCTCTTTCTCAAAGATGATGTGTGGCCACCGTGTGCAAGGCTATTGAGCAGAAATTCATAAAATCAAATGAGCTCAGAATATCAGTAGACAGGCCCCAGAAGTTCAAAAAGAGTATGGTAGGGTAATGTGTCTGAGGTTCAGGGTTTTCATTGCAGGGAGAAAATAAAAGGGGCGATGCTTGACTGCACTGGTAGATTTTATGCCAAGCTCTGCATTAAATCAAAAGCGATTTTAGAAGCCGCAGAACATATCTGGTCCTATTGAAGTGAAGAGATTTCTTTATTCTACTGAGGAACCTCTCAAGCCTTAAAGTATGTATTCCGAAGCTTACATCCTTCTACGACAAGCTGTCTGATAGAACACATTTCATCGAAAAGCCTTGGCTGAGGAGACACCTCAAATTAAAGTGGCAAGTATTGGACTCGAAAAGGCCAACAGTTGGGCAGCATTGGAGTTCCCCAGATTGAGATTTTCTAGAGCCTCTCCCCAGCCTGCAACTATTCCTAATATATGAGTGTCTGTTGTATCCTGTGAGAGGAGGAGGTTGTGTCCTCTGAGGAAGAGGACCTATGATGGGTCAGTGCACGCTTTCAGATCTTGTATTATCATCTCTCGTAGGTGAGCTGGCAAAAAAACATTGATTTTGACAAACCGAGTAGCAGCTTTGAAGCCTTAAAGACCGGAAAATGAAAATGTTGGCATGTCGGTTTTTTTTTTTTTGCTTTATGCTCTTTAGATCAATACCAGCTTTCAAAACAAGATTTATAATATCTGAAATTAGTTGCTCAAAGCAAGATGACTTCAGTGTTTCCCACTTTTTGTACACAAGCGATTTCTATAATTGATCGAGGGGTATGCTTATTTCATTTGTGCGGCAGGATTAATTATGCACTTGTCCCTCTGCAAAATTTGTGTTTTACAGCGTAGTTGTTGAAGGCCTCAATTATGACTGCTTGTTTGTTTTTGTAGCTTCAGTTCTCTTCTGTGTGTTCGAGTTGTCCTTTCACTATTAGCATGCTTACTTCTCAAATGGCATTTCTATGCCCATATTTGCATGTGAACGCTCAGTCTAACATTCTAGCTGGTTCGTATTTACTTTATTCTTTGTCACTGTGGCCAATGTAATTGCTGTTGTCTTGTGCATGTTCAAAGCTTTCAACAGTCCTTATGAAGAGTTTGTGGAAGCATAAAAAATATGAACTACAATACAGCATATTGGCCAGTTCTCAAGGCTTTTGCTGGCACTGCGTTATGCCTGATGTAAACGAAATTGTTCACAATGGCACCGTGTTATAATCCTGGTCGCATCTGCCAGTTTGCCACTTTTTAGTTACTGTGCATGTTACCAAGTATTTCTACATGCTCAAAGTTTGCAATTCTTGTGGTTTTTATATGCCCTTTTATTTGAGTGGTCCCAATCTAGAAATTCATCTGTCAAAAACCTCTACTTAGTTCTTCACAAATGCACCTTTCTTAAGAAAAGAAAAAAATATGACATATGCCCCTCGTAATATAGCTTATTATCAGTTGTGGGGTATGCTTGTTACGTTGAAGTCTTAAGAAATGAAGGAAAAAAATGCCTCGGCTTGCACCATGTTGTGCGATACGAAAAACAAACTTCCCAAATCGAAGAAAGCCTTGACGACAAAGTAGTTGATGGTATTGCGCTCAGGTGTGTTCATGTAGACGGGGGGGGGGGGGGGTTGCCCCACGTTGTTGCACCGGATGTCGCAGACCTACGCCATTGGGAGTTAGAAATTGAGTGCTTTCATGGGATACAGAGGAACGAATACAACCGGTCATGGAGACTGCAAACATGCGCCTTATCTGCACTTGTGCCCTCGTTTTTGTGTTCTTTCTGAGTTGTAAACCATCAACAGGTAGCAAGGCTCGCATGCAACAGGTACCTTATACGCATGAACGTCGATCCCAGTTGAATTCCAGTTGGGGATCTATTGTTATCCAACTGGTATGAACTGGAAGTTTGTTCCTTAAACCATTTACATCAGTTAGGATTTTTGCCTGGGTTGTTTCAAAGTAATGTAGAAACGTTGTCAGTGTTGTTCAAGTTACTGCCTATGAAGCAACACAATTTTACAAAAAAACAATGGTTGTGAGCCGCCTCATGCATTTTTTTTTTCGTTTTGAAAATGTTTCAAGCTACAACAATTGCCATGTCACTTTGCGTAAAAGAAGCTCTAGCTTTTTACAGGAATGGTTTTAGAGTGTGCTAAAGAAAGAAAGTGTAAAGAAAGATGGAATAGTGACATGTGGCCTCTTTTATGCATGATGTTTGTGTGCCGCACATGAAGTGAAAAGATATTTCTGTTGGTTAACGGCTTTGCACTCAGTGGATTAGTCATGCAGTGTTGCATGACAAACCACCGAAGGCCCAATACATCCTACAAAAGACTAAAAATGAGAAAACATGACGATGAAGTTGAAGGCCCATGATCTGCCAGGAAACAATAGGGGTGGCTCTGAGAAGGACTTTTTATATTGGCAGTAGTAAGGATGGCAGTCCTCTGCTTTGTGGCTCTTCACTTCGCAGTGACAACACTGGTGTATACTGCACTAATACCTACTGTAGTTTTGACCATGCTGTCAGTTATTCTGAGAGCTGCGGCGGTGAGCATCAGCCAGTGCTCTAAGTTTCAAGTGTTCATTTGTAAAAGATGTGTTCTAGATCCTGCTAAAGAGTCTTGTATTAGTAAGGATGGCAGTCCTCTGCTTTGTGGCTCTTCACTTCGCAGTGACAACACTGGTGTATACTGCACTAACACCTACTGTAGTTTTGACCATGATGTCAGTTATTCTGAGCGCTGCGGCGGTGAGCATCAGCCAGTGCTCTAAGTTTCAAGTGTTCATTTGTAAAAGATGTGTTCTAGATCCTGCTAAAGAGTCTTGTATTATCCAATTGAGTTTCCAGAATTTAAACTTTCTCTACAAGCCCTCATTCCATTTAGGGATCTTTTCATTATTTCCAATTAGAATTTTCAGCCCTAATTGAATTTCCATAATCAAATGTCTTCCAGTTTCCAGATGACCTCCCAGCTGGAATAAGTACTTAGTCCCAACTGCATAGTTTTAACTCTCTGTAAAGCAGCAATTTATTTTTATTATGGGCTGCTAAGTTATAGTCATCTTACAGGTTAGAATTGATATTCCTAATGAACATCCAAACTGAATGGACAATTGTTATGCATGGTGAAACTGGAATTCAAACTACATTTCAATGATGCATTGTGTGTGCGCTGGCTAAGATGTTAAAGGAAGCTGGTGCATTTCGCTCCCTAGTAAAAATACACCCAAACATGTTAGATTTCAATAGGCTTTGCAGTTAAAAATTTTGCAACTAATTTCAAAGTCCAATCTGGAGTCCAATCTGGAGTCAATGATTTCAATTCGAGCATATTAGATAGTCTCGAGAGCTAAATTAAATGTTTCAGAGAGCAACTCATGCACTTAGGTCCTGGACCCATTTACAAAGGAGCAGCAGACGTTAGCTGCAGAGTAGAATAAAAAAATTTACACATTATTTAAAAAAGTGCAAGAATTAATGCGAAAGTATTACTTCGCTATGTTTATTTATTTATTGTAAGTACCTACAGCGCCCATGAGGCATTATTGTAGGGGGGATACAACTACATACAATAACACATGCAAAGAAGATATAAGGAAACTTGTTAGCAAGGTAGCACAACACACTGATAGAACATTAAATGAATTCTCAAGTAGTATAAGTGATAACATAAAATACATTAACACAGCGCTGGCAAACGCACAGATTTCACAGATTTCTGTCCGCAAACCGCATCCACAGAACGTGTCTGCAAAATCATGTCCGCAGCAGTTGTAATTGAGAAGTGGTGGAGGTTAATGAGTGGTGTCAATCGATGGAGGGTCATGTAATGTTGCAGCAGCATCCGTTCTTTTAAATTGCTCCAATGCCGATTCTGCAATGCTCTTTAACTTTGCAACATTTCTGATTTTGCAACCCTAAAAAGTGTATTCATAGCTGTTTTCACAATTTCAGGAATACCTGTTTAAGTTCATTCAGTGAGACCATTAGATTGTGTTTTATTGATTGCAGGTTGCACCAAGTGTGAAAGTGCAGGAGAAACCAGAGGTCGGAGTTTTGAGTTAAAAACGGAGCAGCTCTAAATTGCAGCAGTGCCATCGAGCAAAGAAAGCTTTTATTGTCCTGCCAAGAAAAATAGGAAACATGCAACAAGTGGCATTCATAGTTAAAGATAATTATACTGTATTCTGCACGGAGGTGTCATGTCGTAAACCGGCAGTCAATATCGGTTATGTAAGAAACACACATTTAATTTACTGAGAATTATCATTTTATTGATATTTGCTCTTGTGGTACTTTCCCACATAAAACTGCAATACCTTATCTGTGGGGACTTGCATAATTAAAGGCAAGGACAGTACCACATCAAGGTAAAGCTCACTCATTCAAGAAATCTTTTTTTTTTATTTGCAGTGTTATTTATATGAATTTCCTGCCTCAAATGAAAGAAATCCACGCTAAGACTTATGCGAGTTTCTACAAGGTCAATATTTTTATTATAGATCGGTAGCCATCTCTTACAGCATTTTCTTATTTCAGACTCAAAACAAAATAGTTTTTCTGTGTTTATTTCTTCATGAAATTGGGCCAGGCAAACGGTTTCTCAAGTAAATAATTTCAATGTAAAACAGTCTCATTGAGATCAAAGCCAGTAATAAACACACTATTATCAGCATACATGATGAGCTGAACACTGTTATCAATATGAATTATGTCATTTATGTACAAATTCAGCAAAAGTGTGCCTAATACTCTTCATTGAGGTACTAAACAAAATATATAAAGGATGATTTGTTTTTGTTACTGTTCATCTGATTCCTTGAATGGCACTTGATTCAATTATTTCCAATACCTTTTCGAGTGCTGGTAATTTAAAAAAATATCTCTACAAACGTGTGCTCCATGCTCTAGCAGATTTCATAGAGTTCCCCGATAGAATATTGAGCTTTTATATTAGCATTGCATGACATGTTAATTGGATGTGAAGCATGTTTGATGTTCACAAATGCATGCCATTTCCATAATTTCGACTCCCTTAATGGTACGAAATGTTAGCACAGACCTGAACTGTTGCCATTGAATTGGACTCCAAATTGTTGACTTGGGGCCAATATCCAAGTTGGAAATGGTCATTTCCGATTTTGATTTGGCCTCAACTGTTTTGTTAAACTTGGAACAAAGCCATACTGCAGCGGTGCAATCCATCGCTACGTACGTGGTTCGGCTAGAGCAGCTCTTTAGGCACAGTGACAGACACAGAGACCAATGACAATTTTTGTTTAAGAAACAGCCAACAAAAGTGAACTGAAAACATGTCAACCGCTCACCCCATACATGGTTACTATACAAAGGCACACTGCACTTGAACCTTGTCTAGGACGCCTAGCGTATAGGATGCTTTCGTAAAAAAAAAAAAAAAAAGAAAAAAAAACGGCGTTGTACATGGCATCGAATCCAGGTGCGTACACTTCTGCCTTTTCCCGTGCTCTCGAGTTAAGTGATCCCTGGATGGCGACTATAACCTTTGAAATGTGATGCATTTATAAAAAAAATACACAGCGGCACAAAGCCGCGGTGTATATTGCAGCCTATCGCGAGGCCTATAGTTTGTCGTCACTGCAGCACTGGAGAGAACGACGCTGGCCACGTGCTAGCTGCAGCAGCTGTGGAATGCACGAGGTAAGTGAGAATTAAGCAGTACCGTACTTTATGAAGCAATATTCAAGACAATTATGCAGTTGTTATATAAAATGTCGATACTTCCATTAACATCGCTGAACAAAGCCGCACCACACTGAGAATACTCTAGCTGTTAACCCTGTTGTATGGGCTTATAGTTAGCGTTCGTCGCGGCAGCAGAGTGACGATTGCCACGTGTTCTGCAGCTGCTGCACGAAGACTCGGAAGAATGCGTGAGGGAAGCAGGTAATAAGCACTGTACCACTTTATTAAATCAAATTTGACACGATTTTGCATGCGTGTATTTACGTATAGCCTGGTAAAGAGGCCTAGTGCGCAAGTTATTTGGGTGGCCGCGGCGATTGATACGAAGCCACGTGCAACGTAGAGAGGGAAGAGGAGTACGGGATGTGCAGGTCTGCGGTCTGCCAGGAAACATTGGGGCGGCCCTGAAAAGGGCCGTTTGGATGCGCAGCGACGTGACGGCGTGGCGAACACAAGGCCCTGCACTCGTCCGTGGCCCTTTGCCGTGCACCGTCAACAGTGGTGCACTATGTCGTACACAGTGCCTGGTTATATGCATGCTGCCCTGGATGCTGTAGCGATGCTTCCACTGTAGACATTTACGAGGGTTGCCGCGATGATCTTGGAGAGCTGATCGATGCAGCGATCCCTGACATGGGCTGCTGCGTACAAAGAAAATCCTCTGCCTCTTCGCAGCATACAGGAAACGGTGCTGTAAAAGAGTAGAAAAAAGTTGCATTATGAACATAGCGATTTGATGAATGCGCAACATATTACAAAACCTTCGACAAAGAAATCTGCGTTCTTGTACCTCAATCAGGGTTGAGAATGCGCACGGCAGACGTGCGCCTCAGCATAGCAGTCAGGCAGCGGTTAGTTGCCGACGGCGGATGTTTTCGTTATTTTTTTTTCTTTCTTTTTTTTTTGAACACGAGGAGCGTCCATGCCACGAGCTGCTGCTGCACGAGGTCCTGGAAGCACGTGGGGAGAGACAAGCGACACAGCACTTATAAATAACCAAAATGCGAGACAATTTTGCGCAATTTATACTTACCTTGACGGTGCTTGCGATCTCCCGCAGGTCGTCGCCATTATCAACGTCATTCCGCCCAACGTACAGTACGGATCGGCGTGCTGAAAGCGCATTCACGTAAACGCGCAGGCCCGCCATCGTCGAGCACCTCGGTGACCGAACGCGCCGAGCCATGCAGCAGCGAGATCCACGAACCGAATGCCGGAATCGCGCGCGTTGCCAGAGCGGGGGGCACCTAGCGATTCCCTAGAGCGTCTAGGGACGAAAATAAACAAGCAAACCCAGTTTTTGACTACGTCAGGTCCGGTTAAGCATCGAGCCCGACGCAAAAAACGTCACGCCAGGCCGCGGCGTGTCCACCAATCAGCGTTTCCAGCCGAGCTACCCCTAAACGCTTGTGATTGGAACGGCTGAAGAGGAACGTGCGCGCGGAGTCACGTGATCTCGGAGGCCATAATAAAAATATTTCATCTGCTTGTCGGTAGATGCCGCTAGTCTCTCAGCTAACACGGCGCTACAGGCGTCCACTTCAGTTTAGGTGATGTTCCGGCTCGGGCACCTCGTGCGTGCTCGGATAGTTTGGCTTGGGCCTGCGGCGCCTGAAATACGAGCTCGAAGCAGCAGATGCGCCTGTCGACACGCACGTGCGAAGTATTCTCCGCTCCCCGCGCGGCAGCAATCACGGAGTCTCCTCTTGCGTCATAGTGTGCGTCATTCTACTCGACTACGTAGTTGGAGAAAACAGTTTCAATTCAACCGGCGGGAACAAAAAAAAAAACACCTCAAATTCTTATCGCAATATCTCAACAATAATTCGATTTTTTGCTGCCGGATATGCGGCGACAGTGTCACGAAATGCTTTTTATTAGATTTTGATAGCATACTTGGGTGTCTTTAGTGTCCCTTTAATATTTGGGGGTCTTGTTACTGTACCTACTGCAGGTTGGTGTGTCTCAAGGAGCATCCCAGCTATTACGAAAGTGCGTGTCACTAAACAGCCAGGCCTCGCTCGAACTTTTTACGTGCGACCTTACTGGTTACACCAGTAGATACGAGGCATTGCTCTAAGACCATGCACTCATGCTGCTCCTTGGACCGCCTTTTTATTTTTTCAATTACACATAGTGGATGTATGTGGTCTTTCGTGCAATGTGCATGTGCTCACTTACCATGTAAGTGCCTACAAACTTTCGCGTATTCCATTTGGAAGCACCGTTCAGGGAAAATGTTTTTAGAGACCACATTCTTATACAACGCTTGACCTGTCCCTGTGTGGATTCCCGCCATATGTGTTGTTCTTGAGTGGCTGCTTTCAAAACTGTTCATCATTAGGGTACAGCAGTGGAATGTTGCATGTCTTCCTGAACAGGGCGTTTTTCCATGCAGCTAACTTCATGACATCACCTGATCTGGAGCTGAAACACACCTGCAGCATACCCAGTGTTCAAGACTAAAGCACAGCCATGCAATTTGCAGGATGGATGGATGGATGGATGGATGGATGGATGGATGGATGGATGGATGGATGGATGGATGGATGGATGGATGGATGGATGGATGGATGGATGGATGGATGGATGGATGGATGGATGGATGGATGGATGGATGGATGGATGGATGGACGGATGGATGGACGGACGGACGGACGGACGGACGGACGGACGGACGGACGGACGGACGGACGGACGGACGGACGGATGGATGGATGGATGGATAGTGTTTATTTCAGTGTGCCTCAACAGCCAAGTGGCCTAAAGGAGCGCACACTAGGTCAGATACATCAGGATGACCACTTAGCACATTTAAAACCAGGCATGAAAACAACAATTAGGCAAATATGTCCGTGTCAATAAAAGTTTTGTTATACAATATTTGTACACGATGCATTGGACAGTTGGCGTGCAAATCTGGATAAAATGTGTCAAAACATTTTGCGGCCTTTGCATGCGGCACACGAAAATTCAGTGACATCAGTAAGATCCCACAGTTAATAAAACCACGCCCAATTTTTTGCAGAAACTGCATGTCACGTATGAGTCGCCTGTCACTAAGAGTACACATATTGAGGTCTGCCAAGAGAGAATTCTAGTCGTAGAAACGATGGCGTCCAATATATCTATCATAAAAGATGCATATGAACGTACGCTGGACATTTTCAATTTTTGTGCAATAGGTAGCAGATACGCTATTCCAGGCTACTGACGTGAACTCGAGACGTGGTCTCACAAGGGCACAGTATAGAGTGCGTAGACATTCGTGCCATTGGAATTTTTTTGTTAGTCTGGAGACAAGACCAATATGTCTCAATGCGCATAACACAATTGAATTTACATGCGATCTACAATCAAGCCGTGAATCAACAACAACACCAAGGTCTCGTACATGGGCCACACGAGAAATCTGACCCGCCAAAAGTGTATAATCAAACGCAACTGCGTCGCGTTTCCTAGTTAGAGACAAAACGGAAGTCTTCTTAATATTCAACTTTAAGTGATGCAACAAACACCATTTCTCGACGTTGTTAATGTTAGCTTGCAATTAGCGGCAGTCTTCAATATCTCCAATATTACGGAATAATTTGAAATCATCTGCGAAGAGCAAAATTCTCGAGTTCTTGATATGTAACGGCAGATCATTAGCAAACACTAAAAACAACAGTGGTCCTAAGTTGGAGCCTTGAGGCACTCCCGAAGATGATAGAAATTCGTTGAACACACAGCCGGAAAATCGAACCAAGTTACGGCGGCTGCCAAGGTAGCTTTTGAGCCACCTCAGTACATAGGGCAAAGTCCGTATTTTTCCATCTTCATCAGAAGTACCTTATGGGAAACGGTATCGAACGCTTTAGTCATGTCAACGTAGACTGCATCTACCTGACCGCGATCAAATACATGAGGGCCAGTATAATCAAGAAAGCTGTATAAATTCGTTTCCACAGATCGACCTTTTAAAAAACCGTGCTGAAGAATTGAGATCTGCTTGAAGTATGAGCCCATGCGTTCGTACATAACCATTTCAAAAACTTTCGCAAAAGAACAAATCAGTGACACAGGTCGAAAGTTGTTCACATCACAAGCATCGCCAGACTTGAATACAGGAACAACTACTGACAATTTCCAATGACAAGAAAAAACACAAGTTCGCAACGATAAGTTGAACAAATGCGCTAAAACAGGGCCAAAAATGTCGGCGCATCCTTTGATTACGAAGCTGGGAATTTCATCAACTCCTGTTCAAAGTTTTGGTGTAAGTTTCTGAATCGCCAAAAGAACCTCATGCTCGGTAACATTATCATAAGCCAAACAGTCAGCGCTGTCTTCAGAAGTGATAACAGCAGTTGTGTTATCATGGCGCACAAAACAAGAGCTGAAGGGATCAGCAAAAGCTTGGCACACATCTTAAGGTTTAAAACAGATACCGTCGCGCGTTTTTATCACAGCAGCACTAACTTTTTCATTTCGTTGCTTGCGCACAAAATCCCAAAAACTGTTTGGTTCCTTTTTAAAGTTCTGTTCAAGAAGTTTGTGGTACTCGGCTTCATCACGTGCAATCAGTTTTTTCACAATTTTTCTGCACAGTGAATATCTTTGGTACCAATATTCACTTTCTGATTTCACGTAGAGTTTGATACTTCTGTTTTTTCTTCAAGTAATGTCTCAAATCTCGCGAGAACCAGCAAGGAAATCTACACTTCTTCAATTTACGGCGTGGTATACATTTTTTCATTATACCCTGTACAACTGATGTAAGCAGCTCGACGCCTGTATTTACATTCTTAATCTCAAGCAATTCTGACCAGTCGTAGGCCTGAAGATCATTGTACAGCCTAAGGTAATCGCCATACGCGTATCTAAATTTTTCTGGCACCATCTCACGCACTGGACGAAAAGACAAAAAGAACGACAAAGTAAACGGGCAATATTTGTCTATCAGAACAAGAGGATCGCGCACCGCTTGCACGCCAAAAAGAGGCACATTAGATAGAATTAGGTCTAAAATGTTTCCAGCACAGTTCTTCATTGCATTGCATTGATATAAACCATGGAAATTACTAAAATCAATTAAACATTCGGCTTTTTCTAGAGTTGCTGTGCAGTCACTAGTGACCAAACCAGTGGACCAATCGACCTTAGGAAGATTAAAGTCCCCGTAGATGTGAACCTTGTGTTTCGAAAAATCAATTTTTTCCCCAACATCCAAGAAATGATCGGTAATAACGTTAGGAGCAGAATTTGGTGGAAAATAGTAACAGCCGACGATAGTGCGATTTGTCACACGTTGGAATTTCCAACCACACACATTCTTCGTATGTCTCCAGGTCTGGTCTCCTAAATTCATTTAGCACAGAACGGCAGGCTATCAGAACTCCGGCCCCGTATTTAATCTTGTCAGAATAGACCCTGTCGGCCCTGAAGACAGCATACTCATCTGAGAAATAAGACGCACTTGAACATGATGAGTTTAGCCACGTTTCAGTCAGGCACATAATGTCATACTCACATTCGTATGCATTCGCGAAGAGAACTTCCCTTTTAGTTTGCAGCCCTCTCGTGTTTTGGTAATACAGCTTAATTTCCTAGGCCATTTTCGGATGTAGTTAGAGCACCGTTAGTGTCATCGAATCGCCGTGAGGACTACAGCTTTCCAATCAAAGGGCGAAATACGCAACCATCAGGCCACACTTCTGGATTGTTCACAAGTTCAAATGAATGCTCATCCAGAGAAACGTGGAATGAGCAATATGTATCGTACTTCGTTTTCAGTTTCGTGCAAGTAACAACCTTGTCACCTATTGTATCCGCCAAACGTTCCTGTATGTCCGACGCCGTTGTTGTCGGGTCCAGGCGAGAAACAAATAAGCTTTTCTTCGCCGGTAGTTTGGACGCTACTTTAAGCATGGATTGCTTAGCTGTGCCAAACGTTGCTCGAGGCCGAGGTGGTTGGCTCACCGCTTTCGATGGACGTGGCAGATGAGTACTCCGGTCCTGAGCAGGAGGCTTCGGTGGAGGGGCCGAAATTCCAGCGGGCAGATTTACCGCCACGGCTGAAGCGTAGTTGCGAGATTCCGAGCAGTCAGAATTCGAACACTCACACTGGCTGGTGGTACGAACAGATGCACTCAGGCCACTCAAAGATTCACGCAGGAGCGCGTTTTCCGCACGAAGCCATCGCACCTCATCCGTTAACGCATCCATTTGACTAGCTATTTCCCGTAGCATCAAAATAACACTCGAGGAAGCACTGACGGAATATGAGCCTTGAAAATCCAGGGAAGAGCGTGGCGCTTTGGGGGGCGTTCCCGTGTCGCTAGTTCCGCAGATAAGCCCCTCCGCCGAAGGATCACGCCGCTTCACGCAATGAACACATTTGTACTTGCTGGCCCCGGATTCCATGAGGATGTTGCATTCTTCGGCCTGTATGTTGATGCATTTGCAGTGAAAACGCTGTTTGCAAGACACGCACGGCAAAAATTGCTGCCTACCACGAATGGGCTGGGAGCAGCGCGCACATGCGTCCGCATCGGGCGCCATGCCTGCTTGATATTGCGCTGGTGACCCGGCGACAAAAAAAAGGGCCTCGGGTAAAAAGTAAAAACTAAAAATAACGAAGCACCATAAATACAATAAAAATGTGAAAAAATCGATTTGTAGAAGAAAAAAAAAGCGCCCTCAGCAGCGAGATTCGAACTCACCACTGGTTGCTTGGTAACATTCGGCGCTAACCTCTCGGCTACGCCGAGCCTCAGGCAGATGGGAAATATTTCTGCATATTATGTCACGCCCGCATTTATAATAGCACATGTTTCGAGGTATACAGGCCATTGCTGCAGGTCGAAAAATTACAACCTCTTGACCATCGGAGCATGCTGCCTGCTCTCACGACTTGCAACTAATGATCTAGATGTCTATGCATTTAACATGTGGAATTTCACAGCGCTGGCAAATTTAGGGGCGCCGGCTTTTCGGTCATGCTCTGCTACCATGGACGTAATTTTCGCTGAACACGGAGCTGTAGCAGAAACCTCGAAGGAAAAAAGTGCGACGAAGCTTCAAAACTGGCAAGCGCAGCAACGAGGACACTATTTTACTGGTAACTAAATCTTATTTGTATGCAAACATTTCGGGAAGTGTTGCGATGACCGAGGGCTCGGTTTGTTTATACGCAGTGCAAGAAGGAGCGCAAAGGCTTGAGAAACATGCAAATTATTGCGCAATACAAGCGCTCTATGTTTTTTTTTCTTCCTTTATGGGCCCATCGCTCGGTAAATTACTCTCCTAATCGTTTTATTTATTTCGGCTGTGGCCGTCACTTATTGTGAGCCGATGGTCGATTGGGAGTACGGTGTTGCCATGTTGGCCCCTGACGGATGCAAGGCCGCGGGCCGCCTATGCTCTCTAGCATACAAGGAGCCTCCGCTTACGTCATAGTGTGCGTCACTCTACGGCGCTCGGCTACTGTGCCCAAGGAAGCGGGATTGAATCCCGCCCTCGGTGGCTGCGTTTCGAAGGGGACGAAACGGAGTGGCATCCGTGTGCTGTGCGATGTCAGTGCACGTTAAAGAACCCCAGGTGGTCGAAATTTCCGGAGTCCTCCACTACGGCGTCTTTCATAGCCTGAGTCGCTTTGAGACGTTAAACCCCACAAACCAACCATCTACCCAGACTACGTAGTCGGAGGAAACAGTTTGAATTCGACAGGCGGGAACAAGAAAAAACTTCAACTTCTTATCGCAATATCTAAGCAATTATTCGCTTTTTGCTGCCGGATATGCGGCGACAGTGTCACCAAATGTAGTTTATTAGATTTTCATAACATCCTTGTGTGTCTTTAGTGTCCCTTTAAGGCTAGCTGGCCTTAGTGTTGTAGTGAATTCAAATGACAGAGCAAGGATTATATCAGTGTTTTTCCATCCCTCGCATTACCTAGATGACTTTGGTGTCACAGCCATCACTCGGAAATTCGATTGCAAATTGTTGAGTGGTTGTAGGCGAATGTCACATGGTGATCCGGGTACAGTAATGTCTAGTGCATCATTATAAAGGATAAAACAAGAACCCCAAAATCAGGCATCTATGCCTCTTTAATGCCACTTCTCTCTTTGCAGCCATACAAAAACCAAATTTGGCTGAAGACCTACTCGAGACGAGATGCCTATGTTTGTTTCATTTACTTCTAACAACCCCACCCCACATGCATAAAACCGACATGGCCTGCACTTCAAGCTTTAATGCCTGTTCATGTAGGGCCCCACAAATGAAGAAATTAACATCATTTGCCCTGTGCTGAACGTCAAATGGCCATAAAATGCACTCTTGTCTCGACTGTTTATTTAGAATGCCACATCGCTTTGTCACAGACGTAATTTTCATGCAAAAACTTAATGATTCTAAAGCAATGCAGAAGCCCCATTTATTAAAGCCTCAAGCCAACGCTAGCTAGCGTGCATGCCAAAGCGCGCATCCATAGCTCTTGTCCTGACTTACATATGCAAAGATGAAAAAGGTTTTCACCTGTACTGACCGCCAGTGTCTGCCTGTACTGACTTACAGGCAGACACTGAAGAGCTCTGCAGTTATCCCATCATTAAGTCACACCTGTCTCTCCAGCTGTGTCTTAGTGCACAAAGACAATGCTTCCAAAAAGTATACAAGAATAGCTGTGGCAAGGGAACAATGGCATGCCACCTGTTGCACTGTATGTGCAAGGTGTGGTTCAAGCTGGTAGCCCCGCGGTCCTACTTTCCCCTCTGATGTAAACCTATTTTGTTTATCCGAGCCATGCCAAGAAAGCAATAACACATTGTTAGTTTGCAGACAAATGAAAAACACTTTCCTGTACAGAAGTTTTAGCAAGAGGTTATCTTGTGGTTTGTTTGGTTCATGGAGTTTTAACATCACAAAGCGATTCAGGCTACAAGAGACTCCGTAGTGAAGGGCTCTCGAAATTTCGACCACCTGGGGTTCTTTAACGTGCGCTGAATCCGACAGCACACCAATGCCTTGCCGAATGTGAATTGCAAAAATTGTGACTGCGATAAAATGAGAAACCTCTGCCATGCTGCCCTCACACACTGCTGGCCCAATCCCAAAGCACTAGACATCACTGATGTCGAATGTGACGTCTGCATCTGTAGCACAAAGGACAGGGTCAATCTGCAGTTACTTTACTGTGCTATAACATTTTCCAAGAAACTGCCGCCTTCCTCTTCCAAAAGCAGTGTCTAGCTAGCCAAGTAACTCTAACAATACAGGCACTTATACGGCCCTAATTCGTGTTCTGCAACTTCTCAAACACAAAATCAACACAAGATAATCCACCAACATGCCATTTTAATTCGATTGAGCACATTGTGTGCTCAATCTTCTGAAGGTTAGAAAAAATTACGATTGGCTCCTATTTCAGTGAATTTCGACACGCAAAAAGCTGCGTGACTGGCACGGATTTGTATAAATAGTTTCAGTAATCTGTGGTTTCGGCTGCCAATCACGAGGTTTCAGGTTCAATTCTCGCCCTATTCTGAAGGAGGCGAAACAAAAATGGCAAAGCGATGTCTGTAAAGACCCCTATGTGGTTCACCTAAATCTGACCCTTCACTGTGCCGTCCTTCTGGCCCATGTGTAGCTTTAGTACAATATCTTTTAAGCAGAAAGCATGCTTGTCAGTTCAGCCAGATCTAGGTTAAGTGCTCGGAAAAGGCACACAATCAGCTAGAAATACTGTCAGCCTTAAGATTAGTTTATAAGGAACGTTCCGCAAATTGACTAAGGCTCTGAGGGATGCCGTAGTGGGGGGCTCCGGAATTTCTAATCACCTGGGGTTCTTTAACATTAACAGACATCACACAAAACATGGGCACCTTGCTGTTTGCGTTTATCAAAACGCAGCTCGTCGTGATTCAACCCGTGTCCTTGGGTTCAGTTGTCAAACAACCTAACCACTGAGCCACTACGGCGGGCCACCAGCCTTGTGGGCTTTTAAGATAATAGAAAGGCCGCAAATTGAGCCAATATGCGCAAAAAATGCTGACCTTACATTTTTACCCCCACCCCTTTAAGAAAAGCATGGAAAAACTTGCCCGAATCTGTTCTCTCCCCGAGATATTTGCACAGTTTTGACTGAAACAAATAGACCCGTAGTCTTCACATTCGAGTTTGGATTATTGAGAGCTCACTGTATTGCTTCAACGAAGCACATGCATTAAATTATTCCTGTCCACTTTATACAAAATGATGCAGTGTGACCAAATTAAAATATTATATCTAGTGCAAGCCACGCTATGAAGTGATCATTCGGTTTTTACGAAAACGAAGAGGCTGAATGGACTAAACAACGAATGGCAATTATTTTATTGACAACTTCAATTAGTAAGAGTTTTTATCAGTAAATTTGAAGCGACCATAATGAAGTTCCTTCATTTTGCTACAGAGTGTTTCAATACACAGCTGCCAAAAAGGAAAAGATACTCGAGGCAACTAGCTACCAGTGAAGCCACAATGAAGGCAGTATTCCATAAAAATTATTTTTTGCATCATTTTTTCACTTGCCTCAATAGCAGAGCTAGCAAACGGCACTGCTTGTGAGCTGCCCGTCACAGGCTACAACTACCGAAGCCATGAGAGTGAAAGGTGCTATATTGTCAGGCACATTAGACAGCAAGCCAGGAAAAGAATTGCTAAATAATGTGGTGGCAAAGCAAGTATGAATAATGAATACAACTAAGCATAGGTGTTGCTAATTAGATTACTGAAGCATAAAAAAATATTTTCTGTAATCTAATTAAGCACACCTCTACACTAGGACACACGACCAAACTTTTTTAAAGCTTTGTAAATGAACGAAAAGGCCGAGAATTCTTAGCTACAAGGAGCGACAATACGCAGCTTTATAAAAGTGGCTAATGGATACGACGAAACATTCGAAAAATGTGCGTACATAATCTGCAAGCAGATGAAACGCTTTCTGCAAGAAACTCAAAGAATTCATGCAACACCAAGTTTGGCGTCTCAGTCAAATGCAGCCAAATTTCATATATGCCACCTAAATCACTGGGGATACTCATTACTCTGAACTTTCTGAATATTTACTCGAAGTGCAGTTGTAGTCTTTTCATTGTTGCATGCATTAATGTGCCTCCTACTGCAATTACATTTACTAATGATGGTACAGCCTACGTTTCCAACGTTCGCGTCTGCATCAGAGCAGCTGTCACCAATGCCAAATCACCACGATAACATCCAATCAGGCTATCTCGTGGGGACATGAACTGGGTCCGTATTCCGAGTTGGCGTCATTATCGAAAGTGTGGCCATCGCCTCCTCTAGAAAGATGCCTGCGGCATCGCTTGCTTACCCATTGGGGCCAGTGTGCCTGCAGTTGGGCGCGGTCGTCGAGAGATGGCGCCAGACATGCCCCTATCTCTGCAAAGGGGGTTGGGGTGGTGCAGTGTTGAATTGAAACGGCTGTTCAGAAAGCGCATGCGTAAATGCGTGTTGCAGGTGGGCGCCATAAAGATCGCTAAATGCCACCTCAAGTGGAAAGGAGAAAAACGGAAAGGTAAGGGCAGCAGGTTTTCGGTGCATACAGCAGACATCCTTCTAGAGGAGGCGATGGTGTGGCTATCTCCCCGACATCCAGTTGGGGAGATAACCACACGGATTGGTGAAAACGCCGGGGCCAGTGACATCCGGTTCCGGTGTTTCCACCAATCAGAGACTCGAGGTCTGTACATAGCGACACTTTCGACAACAATGCCAACTCAGAATACAAACCCTGATAAGATCATGGCATTGGAGGAACGGCGCATTGGAGGAATGTGCTAGTGTTCTGCGTCGGTATGTTATCAAATCCTGAATGTCAACAGAGCTGACAAACTTTGTGGGAACAGAAAAATGCCCAAGACCACTTAAAGCGAGACAAGCAAACTGCGAACTTTACCCGGCATATATGCCCAAATCCCGTCATGTTCCGGAAGAAGCGTGACAAAAGAAACAACGACCGTCGCTCTGCTAAGTGCAATGATAGCTCACCCCTCTCGTAAATGCAAGGTCACAATAGGCAACCTGCTATAGAGTTTGCTGAGACATGTGGCGCCACCTGAAGGCCGACGGGAGCTAATACTGAGGCGGCGCGGAAGCTGACGCCATGTATGTTGCGGCCGCTGTGTTCCTTCTGCGTTCGCATTTTGTTATTCCAGTGAACTGTGATTTACTCATTTAGTTACTTCCGTGGTCTTGTACGATACTTGGACTACTACGGATGTGAACAAGAATAGAAATAAGCGCAGGGGCGGCGAGAAAGACCTCCACAATAGCGAAGGAAACCCAAGCGTACCACTTTCTGGGAGAACCTGGAGAGATATATAAGAAAAGGAGATAGTGGCTGGGAGAGATTATTGTAACTGAAATTCGTTTGGTGATGAAGCCAAGGAGCTAAAATAAGCCGATTGCTCGTTGAGCGGAGGAAACGATATATATACTTCTGACTCGTGGAGTCGCACGCTGGTTGGGGCACTCTTCTCAGTACGCCTTCCGTGCTGTTATATCTGGCGTGTACAGGTATATGCTGTGCAGGATCGAGTGGCATTGTCGTTTTAAAGGACGTAACGTCCAGAAAAGCAACAAAGCCGTGCAGCCGCATTTCATCCGAGGCGAAATAAAAAAAATACTCGTGGATCTGTGAATTGCATTTCTAATGCGATGTCTATTCGGAACCTCAAAGCCAAAATATGTTCACAACTTCCAATGACAGATTTGGATAAGCATATTTATCTGTAAAATAATTCGTAAGGTGATGAAAAAGTCGAAGTGGTGGAGTGTGGAGGCCCGGATACTGTGTATACGCGGAGCATGGAACTTCGTTCTATCGTACCGCGACAAACATATTTCTTGCACCGACTGCTCAAGCTGTTTAAGACTTTCTTGTCCCAGATGATAGACAGCAACGGTAAAAATCCTAACTCTAACGACCTCATTTACGGAAGCTGTGCCGTTGTGTGCCAGCATTTCCCGCCGGCTTTCCCCAAGCTTGTGGTACGGAGGTACAAAATGCATGCCAGTTGTTGTTGTTAAAGGTCCCCTGAAAGGTGTCACCAAGGAGGATAAACGCCATAACACTGTTAGTTATTGAACCACCCATCATTATCCCGCAAAAATTTTCGATCTAGCTTCTGCAACACCAGAGATAACGGCGATTAAAAATGACCTTTCCAATTTTCCCTCTCAACTCGTACGCCGAAGGGAGCCATACAAAAAATAAAGAATACAAGCAAGTTCAAAGCTCCGCCCGGACATACGTCACTTCGACGACCTTCCGGTTGCCGTGCGCTCGCTCGCTGGCATACTCGCGTCAACCCGCCCTCGCTCGCACACGTCTGAGTTCGCCAGTTCGCGCAGCGACGGTTAGTGTAACCGCGAACCCGTGGTTACCCTATGTTACACGGCGGACCAAACCATGGTTACACCACTAACCGCGGTTATCGCAAACCGAGCTTGATGACCTCGATTTGCGTCGTTAACCGAGGTTATGTTGGCGTCTGTTGACGGAAGCTACTCGTCGGCGCCCGAGTGCGCGAAACGTACGAGCGGGTCTGCTTCACAAAGTTATTCATTTGCCCACTGTATCACGTTTAAAGATCGATGTATAGAATATGGTGCCGCCCGACGTCTTCGATTACGGCCGACAGCGCCGCGACTGCGTACTGAAGCCTTGTCTTGCCTGCAGTATCGTTTGAATGGCTTGTTGCTGAGCAGAACGTCACAAAATGCGCAGCCTTAGCTATGAAAGTACACGAGTTTGCAACACTTGCAGCACGGGATGCCGCGAGCAGGCTGAGTACATTACACAATTACCGCGGAGGTGGGGCACGCGAGCGCGGCGAACGACGGCGCCGTGCGTGACCGTCCCGAGTCGTCGCTAGGCCTAAATTGTTTCGCTTCGAAGCCGCGGCGGTTGACGCTTTGGAACATGATCAACGCTGTCGTAAATCGTCTACTTATGAAACTGCCTTATAGTGAATCATTTCCTGCCATCATAAAATAATTATAAGATTAACCCTGCCGACGCATAGCTAGTACGAGCAGATCGGATCAGCCGAAATGCACCAGCGGCAGCTGGCTTGAGCAGAAACTATCTTGTATCACGGCTATCGCTCTTACCAGCAATTTGCTGCTGGTCAGCGATCCTCACGAGGGCTTCATACTTGATTTTCGGCTCAGTGTTCCATACGGCAACAAATTTTAGCACGCTTTATTTCGGACATCGGTGCTAACGATCCGCCGTGTCGTTCGCGAACGGTATGCGGGAGGAGGGGCCACAGCGACGGTGTTTACTGCGGTCGAGGAGGTGCTGCCATCGTGCGGTGCTTGACCGTGCTGTTGACGCCTCGTCGGACGACACTCCGGTACTCCTGAAACTACGTTATATAAATAAGATATTTGTAAATGCGGCTTCGTTCTGCCGATCCCTGCGTCGCTTCGGTTGTTGTACTTAATGGGCAATGGCCACCTAACCGATAAGGGCGGCGAGCTGTGTAACAGCCCGCACAGAGTTCGAGCAGCGCACGAGCAGACGACTTTCGCAGCTACCGGAAGTGTGTCCTTGACGTCATGGCTGCAGTGGCCGCAGCGAATGGCAGCTTCTAGCAAGTCTTGCCAGTCAACTTACCCGTGACGTCACGGGTCAAGGAAATAGTTCCATGCGACACCGCCAAGCGACATTCTCTCTGCCCGCGAATTTCAAAAAACGCTGTTTTTAAAAATTAATAATAAATCGCTGGCTTTGTTCCAAGGAGTTATACTTTGCGTTAATGCTCAAAAGGATGTATTCTACACACTCAACACGTTTGTCAGTGCCTTCTTGGGGGCCGTTTCCGTGGAACTTTAAAGGGACAGAACACTGGCCAAAATATGTCATGCGATTATGGTGGAGATGAAAAGATCTTGCCTCATATTTTACAAATCGAGCACTACAATATCAAAGAAAAGAGACTTTACACATTTACTTTGCCATTGAAAATCGCATAAAAACAACCGAGGCGCTATCTAGCGGAGAAACCCTAGTACTTTCAGTGTAGCCTTCCACGTGAATACATGTTAGCAAAATATCATTGATCTTCATAGCTGCACATTGTTCTTTTATATTCTAAGAGTGCTTGCCATAATTTATTATATTTTGCGCTCTCTCCAGCGCGTACTTAAATAAAGACCACCCCTGCTTTCACACCACGAGAGGTATGCTTTCAGGTTGTGCCCCTTGATGGCGCCACAGTGTTTGAAATTTCATGAATGAAGCAATGACAGTGCCCACTAAAACTTTCGTCGACGAGGGCGTGCGTTATTGTGTCCTAACAGCATTGAGTGTGAAACTGAAAAGGGCGTTACTCTATGCAAAAATGGCGAATTAATGCCTAGCGAGTGAAATAATAATAATAATTGGTTCACAGGAAGGGAAAGGTGCATTATCTGTCACACTTTCTCTGTGGACACGTGAACCGCGCTGTAAGAGAAAGAAGGAAGGTGGGAATGAAAGTAGAAAGAGAGAAAGAGGAGCCGTAGTGGAGTACTGCATAGCAATTTCGACCACCTGGGGATCTTTAACGTGCGCTGACATCGCACAGCACACGGACGCCACTTTGTTTGGCCTCCATCGAAACGCAGCCGTCGCGGTCGGGTTCGAACCCGGGAGCTCCGGCACAGTAGTCGGGCGTCTTACCACTGCACCACCCCAGCGGGCCTGCTGAGTAAAATTTATATTTGTTTTCGGTTCGTCTTTTTTGTCGACCACCAGTCGCCATCGCGGTCGCTGCTCACGGTTTCCAGCATCGGACTACATAAAAACGGGCGCACGCATTGATAGAAAAATTCCCGGTAAAAATTTTCTACAGTGTTTCTAACAAAACCGTTGTGGAATCGAACATTGTAGACATCAATCTTTCCACTGCGGCGAAAAAAAATCGAGACCTAAATTCCACTGTTCTGTCCCTTTAAGAACTTTATTTTTCCACCGAAGTAGGAGCCCTCTACTTCCCGCCCCCGGCACGCAGGCCTATAGGACGGAGGTCGGGGCCTCAACGACTAAATGCCAGTTTTCGTTGATGACGCACGCTACAACCGCACAGTGCTTAGAATCGCCACGACAGCCGTAGCGGGTACCGCACCATGCCTCCTGTAACCTCCTCGGTACTGTCGAAAGATGCACCACGAACAAAAGTGTTCGTCATAGTATTAAACTGTTAGCGAAACCGCGAAGAAATTTTTATGCTGCTGTAATCAAACAGCAAGAACAAAAAAAAGAATAAACAGCGATCAATATCTTCTTAGGTTCTCTCTTCACTTTCAATGAATGGGCATGAGGTGTGAATGCAACAGGTAAATAAAAAGCTACGTTTGAAACATTTTTCATTCATTTAATCATTTCTTAATTCATCATCACATGTTCGAGTGATGCCCTGAGGCAATGAATTTCATTACAAAAAAAAAATTCCGTTGACTCACGCGAAATTCAAAGTTGTGCGCGCGGGTGTTCCGTCGCGAGCGGCTCGCACTTCGCGACGACGTCGACACCGTTCACTTTCTAAACATGACCATTCTCGAACAGGCGGTGTCCTTTCTCTAGTATTGAATTTCGGAAGTAGCTCTGAAGACATTCGATTGCCTTAAAACCGCAGAAAATGAGAGCCGAGACGGCGAGATGCTTCCCGCCGTACAACGCGAACGCAACCCCACCGTGCCGGCCGCCTCAGATTACTTGGCGCCGCCGCTGGCGGCGCTGATCGCTGCGCTCCACAGTCTCCACTAGCGCCTAGGTCACTGCAGGTTGCCTATATAGCGAACACGCTCGGCGGGTCCGCCTGGCTGTAAGCTTGCAGCGGTAGGCGAACGTCAGAGCTTTCCCCAAGGGTTTCAGTGTTTTAGTCACGACCGGCCCTTGGTTCAGCACAAAGAGGGCCCGTAAGCCGACGCATCTAGTGCGCGTCTGTTTGAAGAACCATTATTTAGCCGTCAGCCGGTTAAGCAGAGCTAGTGCGGTAATTGTACCCCGCAGTTGAGCTGTGTAGACGGCTGATCCACGGTCGATTGTTTACAGCAAACCACGCGCGCTCCGCGACAGAAGAGGCGCTAGGATTCCAGGAGCTCTCCCACCAAGACCCGGGGCGTGCAGCGCCGGCATCGAAAGAGAGGCTCTCCTCACCCTATTTCCGTTACGTAGTGCCTTGATGATGCACTCCTGGCAGAATCGGTGCAGGCACTCCTTGGTGGTCATGGTGTTCTTGAGCAGGTCCAGGCAGATGGGGCACATGAGCTCACTGTGAAGGCTACGCGGTGACACCGCGATCTCGGTGTTGTCTGTGATCACCTCCTGCGGCGTCCGGTGGAGCTCGTACAGGCTCAGCTCCCAGGTCCGATTCGTCGTTTGGTTGTCCGATGACATCTTAGATGTGCTGCTAGCTTACCTCCCGTCCGCTTACTGCCAAAGTATTTTGTTCGTGACCGCAACACCCCACAAGTGCAACCGTCGCTACGTCGCTACCAAGTACCAACGTTAATAGAAATAGGGTGGTCGCTACTGCCCAATGTTCTAGTATAGTGCCTAGAATATATTGGCTAGTGTGCCGACCTTGGCCTCCCGGTTGGCACTGCGAGCGATGAATGCCGGTGGCCGCCGTCAGGGGCGCTGCAAACTGGATGGGTACCAGCCGCGCCTTTCGCATCCTACCGCGCTCTCACATCTTTGGCAAGAGTACTGCTCGCCCTGTATTTTAGCTCTTATTAGGCCGCAATTCAGACCCAAACTATAACCGAAGCCGCTGACTACAAGTTTTAGGGTGTGTTTTCAGTCTTGGACTGGGAGCGGCGCACATATTTAACGCGTCTCGCTTGCTAAGGCTCCTGCAAAGTTAGCGCAACTTAGAGTCTCGGACATCCCGTACTCACAAAGGGAAACACAGAATTTCTATTCTAACAACAATTAAAGGATAGGCTTTTATTGCTATAAAATATCTTTGTAATTTTTGGAACAAAGTGAAATGCACAAGTTGCATTGGCATGCATATATGGGTTCTTTCTGTGCACTGTACATTTGCTGACAAGTAAACACGTACGTGCAGTTTCATTTATATATTGTATATATGAACAACACAGGAAACAAAGTCGCGCAACATTCCTTTTATGTATATGTAATAAAGAACACAGGCATGGGACAGAATTGCATGAACAGCAGAGCACGAACAAGGAACATTTACTTACTGCAGCATATGGTTTAAGGTACATCGCGGCCTATGGTTGCACACCGGGCTTTGCCAAAGTCACCATCTTTTGAATGAAGAATCTGAAGAATTTTTTTTTCTCAGATTCACAATAAAGGCTCGAGACGCGGCCGGTTCATCGCGGGGAAGCTCGTTGGTCATGCGCTGCTTACGGTGAAACGCGCTCAATATATAACTGCATCCATTCATATGACATGTGTAGCGCAAAAAGACGGACACAGAAAAGGTACACAACACCGGTGCTGCGTGTAGCGCCTAATTATATACATTTTCTTGTCCTTCCTCCTTTTGTCATGGAGCACCGTTACCAACTCGCCGAAGTTTCCACCCTTGTGAATATAACTAAAAAAAAATGTTTCTCGCAAACTAAAGCAGTTGGTGTTTACCTTCCGTCATTACTATCGATGCTTCATTCCCATTCTGCAAAATGAATGCGTAGCATCAGATGGCGCAGTAAATATATGAAATACGCACCTTGTTCTAGCGGTAGCCCCGTGTGCCAAAAAAGCAAGTCTTCTTTGTGCACCGCCGCTTTCTCTGAGATTTTTCTGTGCAGTTTAGTGAGAGACACAGGATAAACAATGCTCAGAAACTCGCTTCACCATTGGCGACACAGTGAAGAAAGAAGGGATACAGGCTTGCACAGAACGCTCTCACAAAACGCGAAAAAGGACCGATGCAATCATCGCCGAGCAGCTAGAAGTGCGGAACGGCTCGCATGTACAAGTACCTACAACGGAAATAAACCACTGCACCTTGGTGAACGCAAAAGACGCGCAGAAGTAGGTTTAACACGCACTTACAACACCAACAGATTGCCGTCTTCTGAAGCGAGAAAACCGCGTCGTCTGCTCCGGTGGTACCCTCCCGATAAGGAGCGCCCTCTGTCGCTGTCGATTGGATTTCATTGCAAATGGCGCCATACTCGCCCATAGGGAAGCGCGGGCGCTCGTCACACTAGCCAGTATATTCTAGGCACTATAGTTCTAGTAGCCTTGCTACTGCCGCCCTGCAGTGTTGCCAAATGTCGATGAGCAAAATTAGCTAGATGGCAGTGTGAAAGCAGCTAAAAGTAGCTAAAAAATCTAGCAAGGAGCTAAAAGTAGCTAGATGTTTTTCCCAGAATTTTTATTTTATATTTTGAATATATAACGCATCTTAACAGCTCTATTGTAAAAATTAACACAACTGTCAAAGCAAGGTTTTCTGCCGGCAACTATGCAAGGCAAGTGCTAACTAACGAATAACAAATGATAAATGTGTTCAAGATTCGATTCTGATAACTTAGGCAGACATAGGTTTCGCAAAGCGTTAAGGTCTGCGCGCTGAGAAAAGACGAGCTGCGAATGCATCATTGCTCTGTAAACATGTAAAGAATGGACTATCATCTACTTTTTGCACGTATACAGCACAGTAAAAAAAATCAATGGGTCCAATTGGGAATAGCAGTCAGATTGAATTGTTTCTGCCAATCCCAAATGTTGGCAGAAACAATTCAATCTCCAATGAGTACTGTCCAAACCACCTGGTTTCCTCACTCCCAATTGGGAAGCCCAGTTGGTTTCTTCACTCCCAATTGGGATGCCCAGTTGGTTTCGTGATTCCCAATTGGGAATGAAGAAACCAATTGGGTGTCCCATTTGGGATTGAATAAACCCATTGGGCTAATGGGAAGCCCAATGCATTTCTTCAATCCCAATTGGGATTATTTCACTCCCAAATCGCAAATTGGATGCCCATTTGAAACAAATTGGGCTGCCAACTGGGCTTACCATTGGTTCTAATTGGTCCTAAGCAAACATTCCCAATTGGGAAAGTCAAGTCAGTGATATCCTTGACTGAGATGTGCACAGATATACACACCTGTATAAAGAGACAACCGCGAAAAATTTCAGTTCTTATAAAAAGTATATGCCACTTAACCTTATAAATTGATTATATCATGTTCACTGTAAGTGCACGCATAACTAAATAAGTTAACTCTGAATAACAAAGATGTGTCACTGGTCCCAGCAGCACTGTTCAAAGAATGGAGTATATAAGTCTGCAACCTGTGAATATATACATTAAATCTGTGTTAGTTCCTTGCGTGTAATGCTTGCTCGTCTCATGATTTCTGTAAAAAATTGTAATTTCATTCCACTTGTATAAAAGCCGGCTCCCCTATAACTTCTGGGAGAAAACATTGAAATTGCATCCTCATTCTTTTTTTTTTCAACTATGTGAGTTCAAACCATTTGGGCTCAATGGGTATGCCATTTGTGTTCAACAGGTGAACCATTTGGTATTCATAGGTGACCAATCATTTCCAATTGGGAGCACCTATTCGTATCAAATGGTCAGACCCAATGAGTGGCGAAAACACAATTGGTTTTTGACCAATTCATTTCAATTGGGAAATTCCTAATTGGACCCATTGAATTTTTTGACTGGGAGAGGCCTATGAACGGAGAGTTATGAAAGATTTGTTGACTGTCCAGGTGATATCTTCAGTCCGGCGCTGACCGCGCACGATCCCTAAAGAGAGTCGAATCAGACAGTCGATTCCAGGCGCCTTATGATCGCCGCACAGGGAACGTTAAGAGTTTAAGTAATATGAATGCGTACACAGATGCGCAATAGTGTACCGCGAGCACGACTTCGATGCTCATCTGAGCCTCCGCGCTGTGCGATAGGCGACACCAGTCAGAGGCTGCGCCGCCGCATCAACCGCATCGTTTCGCTTCTCTTTACTTTGTGAGCTATTTTTTTTCCTGCTGAGGCAGACATGGAGGAAGCTCCATGAGACGGCGAGGCATACCAACCCCCTCTATAAGTGGCGCCTTGTATTGCATCCTCCTCTCTCTTTTCAAGTTTTCTTTCTTTCTCGAAAGCGCTCGCAAGATATTCATTCATTCATAAACCTTAATTCATGAGGACGACCTGAGGCCTAGAGCAAAAGGAGGTGGGTTAAGAGAGGTTTATCTTGTTTAAAAACTACCAGATGGCACTGTGCCTGACGTCAGTTTCATCATGTGTAGCGTCTGTGGGAAGATTTTTCATGCCAGAATAGTAATTTTGCAAAATGTAGAAAGATTTAAGCTAGATTTCACCAAGATAGCTAGATTTGTAGCTAGATTTTGAAGGAGCTGAAACAGCTACAGTTTGCTAGAATACCTTTCCTCTAGTCGTGTCCAAAAGTAGCTAAATCTAGCTACAAAGTAGCTAAATTGGCCACACTGCTCCCTACCACCGTTTTTTTTTTCCACCGTGTTTTTTTTTCTTTTTGTGCACGCGGATTGTCCGGATTGTGGACTGCTCCCCTTGCCACGTGGGAAGGATGCGCTTGAATGAGGCTATGATGATGATGATAGAGGCAGTATACACCGATTAACATGGTGACCATTTGGGCTAGTTGGTGTGAACCAACAAAAGAGAAACAGAAGTACACAAGACAGTGCTGGATTAACCACTGAAGTTTACTCGAAGTGGGGGGTTCGAAACCAAATTACATATGCATATCAAACACTTACAAGAGGATAAGTTTCGATCAACACAGTATGGGTAGGATGCTGGCAATCACAGCCAAGCAAAACTTCACTTATATCACTTCCTACCTACATGCGCACACTGTTGTTGTTTAATAATTTAACCTCTTTATTCGTGAGTAATAGTGATGGTGCAGTAATGCACTTGCGCCTAATGTACCTCCACAAGCTCCCTTCCTTCCCGACTGCTCTTTCTTTTTCCGAGAATATGAAAACTGTGTTCCTGACTTTGACAGTATTTCAGTAATCGAAAAAGGAAAGAGCTAGCAGGCAGTGTTTGATACATGTGTTATATTGGTTCCTTGGCCAATCGCTTCTTCCAGTAAACCTCAGATATTGTAGCATTGTCCTGTGTACTTTTCGTGTGTTTGTGTCTTTTGCTGGTTACATATGTTAGATTTACTCCAATTACACTTAGAAGGCACTAGAGGCTTGAGGAAGATGGTGCATTGAAAAAAATTTGAAGGAAACTCCATGCATACGGACTGTGGACTGCTGTGGCTGTAGGAATTGGAAAAGAAAATACACGGGCCTGCTACTGGCTCTGTAGCTGAGCCACCTCCGCTGCCTCGTGAGGACAAAAGAAAGTAGAGAAGAAAAAGAAGAGGGAGAGAAAGACGCGCGCGGTAACAGCCATCGTCCACCACCGAAGCGGTGGTGGGTGCAATGACGGCCTACAACAAATTAAAATTCGCTGGCAGGCTAGCCCCCCTCCCCCCCCCCCCGCACAAGCGGCATTTACCTATCATTCCTAGCCCCGTAAGGCCAGGAACAGCCACCCTTCAGCTCCATGCATACAGCAGCCAGAATCTCAGAGACATTGCACAAGACACGAAAGCCTTTTGCGAAAAAGCATAGCTGTGCCATGCTAGTGCACGTTAAAGATTCCCAGGTGGTCGAAATTATTCTGGAACCCTCCACTATGGCCCCTCTTTCAACCACCTTCCTTCCTGCCCTTACGGCGCGGTTCAGATGTCATAAGGACATGCAACAGTTACTGGCAGACAATAGAGCTTTTCAAAAATATTGATGACTGGGCGAGATGGTAATGATTCATTTTTAAGCCAACCAAAAGACGAGACAGAGAAAAGAAGCAAACTACCAGACTTGTCTTGTTCACTTTTCTGTCTTGGATGGTTTAAAAATAATAGGGCTTTGCAACTATGCTACACAATGGAAAAATAAATTTCGAGTTACTTTATTTCGTTGTCATTACATGCACGTAACGAGTGTTCTGCAGGCGTGCTAATTTTTATCGATGCATATTATCATTGCACCGATTACTTTCCTTGATTCATGTGATATATGACAACACAATTTTGTATCTTTATGCTCATCCATTTCTGACTGACCCTCTCTAGGGCTTACAGTATGATAAACAGTTACATAACCATACATGATGTACTACAGAAAATCTTCTGTCCTGCATGGCAGAGATAAAGCATGCATCATCACATAACAGCAATAATGCAGTCAGTGATCATCCACACGTGTTGATGAATGACCATCTCTAAAGACGATTTAGACTCTTGCAGTGCAGATGGTGCTGGACTTCGTCTAAGCAAGGATTTTCTGTTGAAACAGCACAGTCCCATTTAAAGACCCTGTAGGCGAAAGTGCCGCTGAATGTTACGCCATTCGCTGGCACACTGGAGCACAATATGTGAACAGTGCCTGTAGCTGGGACAGTGCATTCTGTATATTCCTCATATGCAATGTCTCACCTTGCGACATATGCCTTTAACAGGGCCTTGTGTAGTTAGAGAGCTGGCTCACTGCCATAGCATGCTTAATAAGCCAAGAACGACAGTGCACCCCCATTCATTGCCTTGCAAGAACAATATGCAAACCATAGCAGCAGTAAAAAAGCAACCAATGTGGCGAAAATAAAGTACTTCATACAAAGCCTGGAGCAGATTGATTAGGGTTCAAATGGGTCCTGCAACATAATTTGGGCATTGTTTTGCTTCCTTGTTGCAACTGTTGAATTACGGCAGTGGAATTATCACCGGTTGTAACACGCATGTTTTGGTATTGAGTATTTTAATTTGCTTGAGGACAAAATTAATGGCAGTGACAGTGTCGGTACAAGTTTTTTTTCCAGCAGATACGTCAACTGGCAAGCATTTGACGATTGAATAAATAGCAAATACACTGAAAATTATATCCATAGGAAAAAATATATTATGCTGGGTTGTATTTTATAAATGAATTAATCAACCTGTTTGCTTTACACAAAGGTGCTGGAAAGAGAGTGACACAAAAAAGCACCAACAGGAGTGCTGGTTACTACTTTGCATTAAAAACTTTTGTGACCAGTACATGTAGACCTATGTCTATGCAGCCAAAGTTGGGAAAGAAGGTATTGAATGATCTCGTCAGTCACTCCTCATGTTTGTAGGATGCTTGAGAATAGAAAAAGGGGTGGTCAACGAGCAGGCTCACGAGTAAAGCATAGCAGTTGGGGGTGCAGGATGATAAAGGAATCTCTCCTTCCGCTGCCTACTCCCAGTCTCTTTATTCCTTATTTATTTCTGCGAGGCACCATGGAAGAGAGCTCGTCAACTTAGCAAATACATGTTGCAGTGATGAGAGAACCGTGAGAAGCTATCTTCCCCAACGTTGTAGTGACGTGTTCATGTAGGCTATTCCGATTGGTGCCGCACTTTTCGTCATTGGGCAAGTGAAATGGGAAAGTGAAAGACAGGAAAAATTGAGTTGAGGGTAATTTTTGGTTTCGTTGCATTCATTCCTTAATAAATCCCATTCTAGAGCACTGATTCCTGTAATTCTTTTTGATTCGGTATCTGCGTGACATAAGAAATTTATATGTATTAAGTGTAGCGTACAAGCATTGCAAGGCCCGTTTAAACTAATTATGTATGCTTTTTACCTTTATTGTTATCCTGGTGTTTAAAAGAGAACAGTGAATGAGCATGTGTGATCACACAACCATATATAAATGCTTTTATTCCAAACAAAACAATCATCTTTGGCCTGATACACATGGCAGTGGTGCCCGGTGGTGGTGTGCATTCGACCTGGTGAGGTCACTGTGCCAGGTAGCAAAATCCCTGGTGTTGGGGCCGGGGTAAGCTGCCCAGGCAGCACTGGGGTGACCCCTCATTAGAACTCCCACCTCCACTACAGCCGGTGCGATGACGGGTGACCCCAGTGGGGTGAGGTCGGTGCTGGAGGTATCTCGCATCTGCACTGCACCAGTAGAACTGGCCTTGGAATCAAAGCGAAACAAGCATAGTACCCTGCAAAAACCTTCTAGGAACTCAAGAAAAACTTCACAAAACGTCATCTATCTTCAAGCAAGATTTGCCTTCTCCCCTCGGATGTAATCATGCATGTCCCACATGCATGACTTTTATTTGATGTGTGCGTGTCTGCATTCAATGTACACTGGTTAACTTAATAATTATAATAAGTGGCTGATAGGAAAGGAAAGGTGCAGTATAAATCACACTTGTTCTGTGGACACCAGAACTACTCAGTAAAGGAAGGGAGAAAGATGGGAGTGAAAGTGGAAAGAGAGAAAGGGGTGCTATTGTGGAGGGCTCTGGAGTTTTTTCGACCACCTGGGTATCTTTACCATGCCCTGACATTGCACTGCACGAACAAATATTTTTCAATTCGTGGCACATTGCTTTAGGCTTGATGTTCGTTTTTTATGTAACTGGCAGGCTCAGGGATAGGCTGGCCACCTTTACTTAATGACGCATGCAGAGATGGCGATACTATATTAACTTTTCTGCAAATATGGCATTTCAATAACTATTTTTACCACAGATATATATTTAAAATCTTGCTGTGTGCTCCATTTCCTCATATTCCCTGTTCTCTGACTGACAAAAAAAAGTTTTTCATAATAGCTTTGCACTGTATCATGATAATGCCATTCAGTAGCATTAATTATCAGTTGAGCATGCACTGAAAATTTGAGAACATATAGTAGTTTGCACAAGCATCTAAAATCGAAGAAATGAACTGCACTTCAACAGATGCAATACGGTGCGTATGCCACTGTAGTGATTAAGAGTACAGAGAATGATTAAAGCTGCCCGCCCTTGTGTGAGGACTAGCATTTGAAAGATGACCGCAATGTCACTTGCAATGTCATAGCTATCATTCACTAGCTGAAACCGAAACTATATAAAAGGAGGAAAAAAAAAGAGGTGAACTCCATGCAGTGATTTATGTTACTAAGGTCTCGCAAACCATTAAAAAAAAGTGCAATTAAAACTTGTCATATTTACTCCTTTGTAGAAATCGAGAATTTACAAGGTCGTAAAGGTAAAAAAAAGGTATTGTCGATTGTCTTCATAGACAAAATGCAGTGGTATTGAGATAAATTTGGTGAGAACATCCTCAAACTAGGCTGTCCTACAAATGCCGCTGAATTCCAAGGAATGATTGTGAAGCCCTTTTCTGCCTTGGATGTCATGAGTTTGAATTCAGCGGATGGAAAGAAAGAGCTCCAATTTGAAATTCAATTTCACCAGAAACAAATGTGTGACAATAGTACAACAGTTTTTCACGGTCACCCTCAAACTAAGAACAATGCCCACTCTGGTACAAAGGCCTCAACCATGCCTCTGCAATTAACCACATTCTGTGCCAGTTATGAATGCGCTGTTCTCGTATAAGGTTCCCAATCCCATCCCCCATCTTATGCTCCTGCTCCATAGGTGATTACTGCTAAGATAGGGTGGTTATATAATTTTCCCCCGAGGGATAACGTTAAAATGTCCTTCAAGATCCGACAGTAGCTGCGAAATGCACTCCTCATTCTTATTTTTCTACAAGTTCTTCCACGTGCTCCACGCACATTGTCACTACCTGCCCAAGGCAGATGAATTCCCTTACAACTTCCACTACCTCATCACCTATCACAGGCCACTTTTTCCTTCCAATAACATTGGATATTACTTCAGTTTCTTGCACATTAATTTTTAGACCCACCATTCTACTTTGCCTCTCAAAGTCACCAATCATACATGCTTTGCAATTCATCCCCTGATTTACTTAGTAAGGCAATGCCATCAGCTGACCATAGGTTACTAACATATCCACAACTCAATTTTACCTCCAACTCTTCCTAATGAAGTTCTCTAAAGACTTCCTGCATACACACACACACACAGTGAATAGTATTGAAGAAATCGTGTCTCCCTGCCTGATACCCTCCTCGATTGAAATTTTAGAACCTTCTCTAAGCTGAAAGATGTACATTAGAGAAGCTGATGTGCATTTTAGAATTTTTCTACAAGGAATAATGAACACTGCTGCTGCCTTTTTTGTATAGTTTTGATTGTAGTTAGAGAAATCCACTAACTACGAACTTTGGATACAATAAATGCAATTTTTCGCACGATAGTCAGGTTGATTACGTTAGGGCTAGAGTGTACACCCACTTCGCTGGGCATCTTTCTACATTCTCAACTATGTGAGGATGTGCTCTAAGTGTGAAATCTATTGCATTTTTACTCGTGTCTTTCGGGCTCTTCCATATTTTGGTTCTTCCATTTGAAGAAGAAGGTATTTGTGATTTGAAAACTATTTTGCTTTGTGCAGTCCACTAAAAACACTTGTCTGCTATTCCTGGAATCTATGCTGTAGTACCTCCCTGCTCCCTTCCCACATACCTTGGCCTTGGCATTGAAATTGCCCACCAGAAAAGTGTACTACCCTTTTACTCTACTCTGCCAATTCCATAGCACGTTTCGATAGCATGTTTCCATGGCATGTTTCCATAGCGTGTTTCCATGGCATGTTTCTATAGCATGTTTCCATGGCATGTTTTCATTGCATATTTCCATAGCATGTTTCCATAGCATGTTTTTATAGCATGCTGCCATAGCATGTTTCCATAGCATCATTTTACTATCTTCTTCTCATGACCAGATAGATGTAAGGATGTCTGCCTTTACCACCTTCAATATTTTTCAAGTCAATATTAATTACGATACCTACTCTGCTCTTGTAAATGCTATCGAACTTTGCTATGTTGCCAACAACATCTTCAGGAATACCGCAACTAATTCTCGTCTGTCTGCTAAACCACGAGACAGCATAGTATGTGCCTTCTCTTAAGGGGAGAGGCACGTGAAAAAAAAATGGCAATTTTTATAAAAGAAATTGCTTTTTATGTTTTTCACTTGTTTTATTACATTTCACCCTTCCTCTTTCATGTCTACTAACCCCAGCCTCGAATATAATCTAGAAGCGATAAAAATTTGTGACGTGAGCGTGCGAGAGGGTGCACCAATGGGCAAACTGAGCTGCTTTTACGCCGGCTACGAATTTCAAACACTGAGTCTACCACTTTTGTGGCATTGCAGGCACGTAACAATAGCATTTTTTACATTCTGTGAGTCCCCCAGCAGTTTTCAAAGGAATTAGAAAGGAGCTCTTTCTGTCCCCAAGAGCTAATGCACCGCTCTTGAAAATGCTGCCACCATTGTCTCAAAGCTGCTGTACTTCATGTTTTCGAGTTGCCGCGCTGTTGGTTCAATAGAAGACACACAGGCTTTGAGCAAGTTTTGAAGATGCTAGGTATCCTACCTTCTTGAGAAATAACTGTACTGAGTAATTCGCACGACAGTCAGCACACCTCAAGGATGTCTGCTAAAAAACTGTAGAGCCCAAGTCCCATCGTTGCCACATGGTGAAGAAAGCTTGCATCGAGGATGCTTTTCAGCAGCAATGTGAGGGACCTACATATGCTGCAGAAGAATTCTAATGAAAAGTAATCTTTTCAGCTCTTTAAGCTGCATTTACCATGTTTGCTAAAAAATGTGCCTGATTCATTCATTAACCATTTGCTGAAATTTCAAAATCCTCCTTTCTTGTTTGTTATTTTAAAGCAACCTTACTGCTTCTGCGGGATACTACTACATCTGTCACAGTTGTATCACAACAAATTTTTGTAAGGAGGTTATTTAGTATTTGCAAAATACATCCATGCTATATTTATTGCAATTTGTTCTGGTGCATCAGATATAAATTTGCAAAAGCATCATAGTCCCACCAATAAAAAGCAACCTAAAGAATAAAACTTTTTAAACCTTCAAAAAATTCATATATAGAATGCTTTACTCCCACTGTGCAGAGTACATCACAACGAAGGAAATTACAGACTGCTCACTGCTGTGTGATATTTATGCTGATGTCAAATAGGTGCACAAACACTCGTACATTTCAAATGCGTGATTTGCAAAAAATTCAACAAAACAATATAGGCAGGAATATACACCAGAATTAGAAACAGGTCCTAAAAATTAACCAAATGTCAAATTCGAGGCCATCTGGCTCTAATGTCAACAATGTTTTGTTCTGGAGCAAGTCTCCCTAAACACTGTATATGCATGCTCCGGGCTCCTGAGCTCATTGAACTCTGTGACATCACTACAAATACACACTCCTCAAACAGCGACATTAAAGGTCTAGTGCTTTCAGTCAACTTTCCCAAAGAGCCAAAACTGGAGATGACTGTCGGTCGGTGGCAGAGAAAAAAAGCCACACTCACATGTACCAAACTTGTGCATGGCCATCTGCTCCATGAAATTCTCGAAAAGCTGCAGCAGGAATGCCTTATCCTTACTTTCCTGAAATGGAGAGAAGAAAACAGAGGAATGCCTTATCCTTACTTTCCTGAAATGGAGAGAAGAAAGACTGCGCTTCACGCCTGCTCTCTTTCATCCCCCTCCCACAACTCCATACAAAAAACACATACAAGTGAAATCTTTCACTGTGTAATGCCAGTTTTCACTTAGGTCTAGGCTAGCCTTACTTTCAGCAGGAAAACATTTTCACACACATACAACAAAAAAAAACTCTCTTTATGCCAACAGCATTCACAGAATAATTTTTGCATAACCCCTGTGGGACACGTGCCTGGAGAATTTGAATAGCATGGGCACTTTCCGACTGTTCCTAATTTCGTGGACCCCGCAAACTTCTTCCCCAAAAGGGCGGGAGAATTGGTACTACATAGGCTCTCTCATCACTCTGACTGCCCCTGGATGACCTTACCTCATCTCAGGTCCCAAACAAGCCCCTAAGATATGTGAACCAATAAACTTCTGTATAAATATCCCAAGCAGCATGAACCATCAGCCCAATACTTTTCATATATTGGTCATATGCTGGGTCGGGCATTGTCAACACAGTACCAATGTTCTGACAATGAACTGTGCTGCCTCGGTGTATATGTGATTGTTGTGAGACTGTCTGCACGCCTCTTGGGCAAAGTAATCGCCCACACCATGGAGAGTGAAACGTGCAGACATGTTGTCATCTGCGAACATTTCCTGAGAAAAAAACTGCAACAGCTATGTTTTTGAGCAACTGCTGGTGAGAATCCAAAGCATGGGAGCATCCACATTCTTCAGAGTCAGTCCACAAATTTGTCATGAATGAAACACCTGGTTCCTGTAATACCACTTGGAAGCGGATGCCCCAGTCTCACTTTAACCCCGCTTGCACCCGTCTTCGGGTGGTCTGTTTTCCACCTGTCTGTGTGCCTAATAAATGTGCAGCGAGTTCGCAAAACTGCCTACCATGCCATATCTGGTTCAACTGGGATGATTCGTGCTTAAACGATTCCTATTGCAATCTGTGCGGAGACCAGTGGGTACTAGCATATATGCTAATGAAGTATATGAACAGAGTGCATTCCTGGAGACACAAAGGAATGTGACCTCATTGCTGCCTAATGCGAGCTGTGGAAGTGCAACCAACAGAAGAAACGTTTCTGCCCACATGAGGTTCATTAGAGAGGTAATCAATGTCAAAATTAGTACAGATGAATAGGCTAAAAGTAGGAGAAAGGGCACCTAGGTTCTGCAGTTGGATACAAATCACACAACCGATTGCGTCTCTAACTTGCGTCATAATAAAAAAGTAACGGCCCCCTGCACTTTCTTCAGTCAGCTTCTACCCCTGCCATACAGGCAACTCAAGTGCCACTTTCAAAGTGCAGTGGTAGTATCATTTGAACTCTGCCGCACGGTGTAAAAGCATTGCCTTGAAAGAACTTCAACGACCTTGATCCCCTCAGTTCAAATAGTGTTCACACTTTACAGAAAAGGTGAAGAAAAAAAATGGGAAACTGTGCTGTTTAAACATCCCCAAAACAGCAATACATGTACTATGTACACACTGCTTTTGGCACAAAGTCGTAAGGGAAGTCTCCTGATAAATGTATACACTATCCGAGGCTTTTGTAGTGTCCGCCGACAATTGTACAGCAAATGGATGTCTTCTTGGTCTCTGCTTTTGCTTGTGCCTGCAACACATGAAGTCAGATTCCCCGAGTGGCGGGAATTTATGCGCAATATTCTCCTGACCTTAATTGGTACTGCTGGCATCGTCTATTCGCTGGTCAAGTGGGAATTACCATAAGCTTAACTCTAAGCCTTACTTTGCTCGTGCTGATAATTTCAAATACCGTTTCTTCCTACATGCTACTGAGTACTAGAACTTAATCCCTGGAACAATTAGGTCCTTGCCATTAAACAATCTGCTGATAGAAAATAATTGCACCCAATTTTATGTATCTGTCGGTGTTACAGTATATTGCTGCATTCACGTTTTGTTACTGTGTCCTTGTGCAGCTGTACAATATTCTGAGTTACTTTTTTTTTGTCTTCTGCCTTCGTGCACACTAGCTTCTACTGTCTATTTGTGTATGAAGCTTATCTATTTAACACTCACTCCTGTGATAAACAGGCTGCAGTATGTATAAATAAAAAATAAAATATCTGGCGTGGCCTGTGCAGAGTGTGTACACCTGCCATGATGAGCTGTTCCCTCAGCAAAGCCACCCTCTCAACATGGGCGTGTGCCAGGGCTGGCATGTAGTACAGGCACAGGCTGCACATTACATCATGCAACATAAAAATGAGAAAAAAAAATGAGACATTGCTTCAGCTATGTTTATCACACTGAGATAAATGTTCCTTTTGGGTGGTCTAGACAAGGTGCTCAGACAAGTTTCCCACTTTCCCTGCCCTCGAAGCCCCTGAGGGGGTGGGTCTGAACTGTGTTTCAAGACTACTAAGATACGTCTTTTTCAAGACTACTAGGATACATTTTTTTCAAGACTACTAGGATATATCTATTTCAAGACTACTACGATATGCAAGGGCAGGCAATGTCTCTATGTACATCTAGGCAAGTGTCTTTTAAAGTCAGTTTGAAAAATTTTATTTGTGCAATTGATGAAAAACATAAAAAAGCACTTTTTGGAGCACAAATTGCAATCTAGCATCTGTCTAATGTACTAAAGCGTAGAACATAGGTCAGCAAAATCACGTGTGCTCACTCAGAAAAATTTGATCCATCTGCGGGCTCACTCTCACTCAGACTCACAAGGTCCGCACTCACTCACAAACTCCAACTCACGCAAACTGGCAACTCACTCGGGCTCACTCAGACTCATGAACTCAAACTCACACATGATGACGATTCACTAATGCTCACTCAGACTCATAACTAATCTGCGCTCACTCACTCATCTCGATTCACTCATTTTTGACTCGTGACTCATCTGAACTCACTCACTTTGACTAACGACTCATCTGAACTCAGACTCATCATAAACTCACTCATTGCAACTCATGACTCATCTGAACTCAAACTCATCTGGACTCACTAATTTCAACTCGCTACCATTGAGCTCACTCATTTCAACTCACTCATCATAGACTCGCTAATTTCCACTCGTGACAAGCAACGAGTGACGGTCCTAAAGCTTGTATAAGTAGGCGGAAGGCAGTAAAAAAAAAAGCGAGAAATAAATGGAAAAAAATGTGTCACAACACAAGATTAGACTGTTTTCTTCAGTAATGATTGAGTTGAAAGGTTACAGGAAAAGGAAGAAATATGGTAGGGATTATCTCTTTTAAGCTGATTATAGTATGAAAGCTTGGTCTTTTTAGCTATAGCATGGGCCAAATTTTTTATATGGCTATGGCCGATTTGGTGGTTGCCGTCTTGTCGGGCACAGTCAATAATGGTTGGATACCAATTTAAAGGTGAAACTTCGAAAGTGGCCTGGGCCAAGTTTTGGAAATCATGCCCAAATTTTAGGTAACATAGTGTAAAGGATGGTCAATGCAATTAGGAACTGATCGCTTTGATGTAAATTGGCCAAAATCAAATTTCGAGGATTGGTAAATCATGTGTGGCCCAAACCAAGATTTGGACATCATCATCATGTTCGCCGTAATTGAATTATGTTGTCCATTTATTTTGGTCTGAAATTGGCTCGAGTCAATCTACTGGGGTGAGGGTACCGAATTTGAGGGTAGGCCCAGTCAAATTTGAAGGTCACCAGCTTGTTTGCCATAGTCACATTAAATTGGACAGATTTTCACCTATATCAGTCGAGGTCAAGTTTTGGCAGTGGGTGGGCAAAATATAAAGCAGCCCTGGAGGTCATCATCGTGGTCACCGTAAGCGAATTATATTGGACAGGTTTTAGACCAAATCGATCGAAGCAAAATTTCAGCTATACCGGAATGCGTTTAAATTACCCACGTACGTAGCCACATATTTGTGACCGCCTCAAACAGCCTACCCAATTAGAGCAATGGCACACAGAAAGAAATATCGGACAATATTCTTGATCTGTAGTGGTGAGCCTGTGACTTCTTTCACAATAAGAAAGAACATTAAAAAGTGGTTACACAATGGTCTCTTCGAACTTAGCCTATTATTAGCTAACTAGCCTGGTTCGTTCGCATCGCTGTGCACCAATGAGCAGCTAACCCGTGAAATTATTTGCGAGATATTTCGAAGTAAATAAACAGTAAAGGAAGAACTATATAGCCACTGCAATACAGCACACCAACGAGAACAAATGCTCGATTAACCTGCAATAATCGCCACAGTCAAAATAATTGCGTAACAAAAAACAACGAAATTGCTCTACATCATCAGCTCACCAAGAAGCTTATTTATTATTAGAATTACACAGGCAATTCGAATTTGTAGGTTCTAATTAGTGACTTGTGCCCATTACTCACTCGATCACTTCAGATTATGATTCTTCAACCTCTGAGCAAGAATTCTTTTGATTTCATAGGAATTTTCTAGGTCGGACTCAGCAAGACTCAGATCATATTTTGAATGCGAGTCCGGACTCACTCATAAGCCGTGAGTGAGTCTGGACTCACAACTCAGATCCTGATCTGAATGTGAGTCCAGACTCACGGCTCAGAATAATTTGAGTGTGAATCTGGACTCATGGCTCAGATTATGATCTGAGTGTGAGTCCGGACTCACTCACGACTCAGATCATGATCTGAGTGTGAGTCTGGGCTCGCTCACGACTCAGATCATGATCTGAGTATGAGTCCGGACTCACTCACAACTCAGATCATGATCTGAATGTGAGTCCAGACTCAATCACGACTCAAATCATGATTTGAGTGCGAGCCTGAGCCAAGTGAGTCGACTCATGAGTGAGTCCGCCGACCTATGGTGTAGAGTCAATCACAACTGTCTGGAACGATCTGCTGTGGAACAAATGAGTCAAATCTGATCAAGGATTCTTAGCCTTTGGCAAGAAGCTCGTGTCCGTGCAGTTCACAGGTCAGTTTGGCTTCCCGCAAGTGCAAGTGTGGTCAGTAAAATCAGTATGTGATTTATAATTTAGCTCTATTTCTTCCACACGACACTCCTGCTTGTAACTAGACATGCCTAGCCAATTTGCTGTAACGAAGAGTACTGTTTACCTCTTGACTCTCAAGCACTGGCAGTTGTCGCTTGCAATAGGCTTTAAATAACGAACATTAACAGTATACTAAGTTTTAAGAAACAGCTAATGACTACCAGTTATTATTTCAGTTATCTTAGTTGGTCACAGAATTATTGCTTTAGCTATTGGTTACTTATAATCCGATGCACAGGAAAAGTGGGCATGTTTGCAATTTGTAGCTTTTGTTCCACTCCTGGAAACCATTGTCCTGGGGTACGGGGTACAGACATGGTGGAGAGATTCATCATTGACAAGCACAGAAAGACGGCAAGAGCTCATTAACAATGAATTCATACCACTGTTACGACTTAGATTTCGCGTTCTTTTGAGTTGTGTTTGACTCGGTCTTTCGGACCGGGGAGCAGTGCCTGGCGGGTCATGCCTCGACAAGTCTCCCGCGGTTCGTCCGACAGAGAAGTCACAAAGTCAAAATCTTCAAAGTCATAGACATCGACTACGCGCTCATCGCATGCGGTGGCGGCGGCGATGCGTACGACTACGACTAGCTGGGCGGGGCCGGCTCTCGTTCGGATAGTCTGGCGGGTCGTGCCTCGACTTCTTCCTGAGAGAAAGCTGCTCAGCTCTGCCTGGACGGGACGGTTGGTCCTCTTTTTAAGGGGACTTTGCCGACCCTGAAGGCATTGTCCCCAGGGATAAGAGGAAGGGGGAGATGTAGTTAAGCCAGGTGGTTCTGGTTAAGCCCCCTTCCTGCGTGCTCCCCCCGCCCACCGCTTCTCGCGCCATCTAACCGACGCAACCGTAACTGTGTGCGTCGCTGGTGCCGCCACCTCTCGTGCATGAGCGCAAGCCTCATTTTATTCTCCTAACACCACCTAGCCCAAAATATGATGATGGTGCATGACAAATGGGTGTTTCAAAACATGTTTCAGGAGACATGCAGAGGACTTTATACACCTTCTGTCTGCTTCTCCGAAAATTGAATTCAGGGGCCTGTCATGCTGAATTACATTTGAACATGCAAAAGCTGCCCTTGATGAAGTCATTCACGCATCTTTATCTTCTACTGTGCTTTCTTTGCTTTCCTTACGGAAGTCCCCCGTGGCATAATACTTTCGCATTCTACTTTTTTTACAAAAGAAGCATATGCATGAGACATTTAAGTTAGGGTGGCCCAGTTTATGACATAAGCTAATCTAGCTAACATCCTAAAAATGGTGCTCTATCAGCATGTCTGCGCACGTCCCATGAGCACTTTACAAGAAGGCCGATGACTTTACAAAAGATTAGTCTTTTTTTTATTCCTATTCTGGCATTTCATAAGAAAATGTAAGTTCAGAAAAATGGCCGCATGCCCCGACTAAATTTCGAGCAACTCATTATTCGACACATTCTTTTCAGTCTCAATTTTGAGTCCGTTTCACATCATTTCAGAGAGAGACTTTTCAATGATACCCCGTTTCCCACTAGATGTCCAACAAAACAGCTTTTTCAACCTGTTCACCTGAGCACCACAATGCCCAGGAAAAAGGCGAAAGGAGAGAGCAGGTACTGGAGGGCATGGCCAGTCTCTGCCTGCTCCCTGTCTGACCAGCTGTCCATGTTGAATAGCCCCAGGAAGGCTGCATATGCAGTCTCCAGACCCTTGAAAGGACTGCACAGGTTTGAGGGCTGAATGCTGCACTCTTACACGAAGCACTACATTCTGAAATCACCTTGGGCATTGCCGCCACTTCAGCAGGCATCTAATGTCGACAAATATGATTTGGTTTGGTTTGCAGGATTTACCGTTCCAAAGTGACAGAAACATTCATATTTCATCGACGGTCTTTGCATCATCTGCGTCAAAAGAAAAGAGTTGGAGGGATTCACTGCTGAAAACATGTTCTTTCCCTCTCGCTACATACTTTGGCATTTACTCGGATCACTGTGCTTACAACACAATCTATTGTGGACAAAAAGCAGCTTAGCTCACTTCCCTACCATTAGTAGTTCCTCGAAACCTAGATGCATGACTGCTTGCTTCAAAACCAGCAGCAAACTATATTGAGCACTTTAGTTCATCCTTGGTCAAGTACGGAAAAATTAACTGCTATTGTGGATGCCAGTCCCAATGCAGCTCCTAGCATTTGGTGCACTCTGTAATTGCGACAACTCGAACAATTTCCAGTTCTTGAACAGAAATTTGAATGAGGCGGAGTTCAGACTGATGAGACAGAAATAATTTACAGGACGGCTGCGAAACTTAGTGTGAGAAAGCCAATAAAACCAGGCGGATTTACTATTGATAATTATACCCCGATGCTTTTACAAGAGTACTTTTACCGCTAGCCGAGGCTTGACACGCATGACAAAATTTTCCTGAAGGGCGAAGGTTGGCAGCGGTGGACCCATGGTGGCAGTGGACAGCCTTCTAGCCAGTGAGGTGAGGTGGCAAGGTGGCTGTCCTGCTGTGCTTTTAGAGAAGGAGCCCCTGCTTCGTCCTGCTGCCACACTTGTTTTAAGGTGAAAAAGTCTTACTCGGCTCATGGTGAAAATTGCATGGGCAAGATCTGTCTGTGAGATGTGCCCACGAGGTTCTTCAAGATTCTGCGGGATATCAGAGGGGTTCTGTCTAGCCCATAAAAAAAATAGTGGTAGTCAGTGATAGGTAAAGACATTTAGCGATGATGATGGTCATGACAGTTGATCGCAATGATTACAATGGTAATGCCAATGATGACGATGAAATTTTGTCTGGCAGTCTCTCTCTTTTCCCTCTCGAGGAAACGGGCATTTCAAAGATCGCAGTACGGGTGGCACCACAGCAGGTGCACAAGTTTAAAGTTAAATCCTAACAACGCCAGAAAACATCAAAAGCAAAACAGCACCTGGCTTTACCCTCTACAAATGACTGCAGCCCTAATGGCGTGAAGCAGGCAAGTCTGCATGGCCATATAGTTTTGGATTCCGTGGTGCACGCAGGTCCTCAAGATTATTATCGGGTGCTATGTACCACTCATCCGAGGGAGCAACCACCAGCATGAACGAGCCGGGAAAACAGCATGCAATTTGAATTTGAATAAAAATCAACTACTTATTTTGATGCATGGAGCACCATGTATCCGCCGGGACTGCCCACCACTCATCCACAGCTACCTTACTTTACAACCCACAAATAGGTTGGCGAAAAGTTGCGATAGCAACAAATGTAGTCAACACGGTCATAACTTAGCCGTCTAGCCATAGTGCACCATTTAAAAAAATTGGGGCTTCTGCTAGATGCTGCCTCGATCAAGCTCCAGTGTATCACTAGCTTTCATTTCTTCAAGCATTCACCTATCACTGCTTTAGACTGTTAGAACAAAACCAGCCATTATTAGAGTGAAATCATCAATGTAAATGACTGAAGGTAAATGTGAATGCTTGCACAGCTTTCTTATATCAGCTTTCACGGTCAGCCTTTTTTCACACATAAGTAGAGTGTTTCAAAGGATTCCATGCTTCTTTACCAACAAGTAAAAGTCCACTCATCAATAAGTACACTAGCCATTACGTAGATGCACAACAATAAGACCAAGACGTGACCCACCTGAGCAGGGCATCTCCCAGGGTGCCTGTGGCCAGCCCAAAGTTCAGGAAAGTGAGTGCCAGGAACACTGTTTGGGCGTGCACCGCCCGCCAGGGGTGCACTGAGGGCTGGGTGCACAGTACTCTCACCCTCTCCACACAGAATGTCAGCACCAGCTTCACACAGGCCACCAGGGGGAGCAAGCGGCAGCAGAACAGGCTCGCTCTGCACGTTGCAAGCACGAAGAAGCACCTCATCTAGTGACACCCCAACACTGCGTCCAGCCACCACCTGCATCTGCACTGAAGTCACAAACCTCAGTGCTCTAGCCGGTTAACTGAACTAACCAAGCACTTTGTTCAAGACATCAGCCTCTGACACCACATTCGATGCATTGCATGTCATGTATTGCGTGTGATTCTATGCTTTCTTAGCACTACTACCAACAAACATGTTCCTAGTCTCTGGGTACCATTTCACATAACACAGGTGTGAATCTTTTCCCAGTCTCTTCATTAATGCATCAGCATGACTTACATACATAAAGGTGAACAATAATGACTAAATAAAAGCTTCCAAATGTCGGTTCAGTTCCAGATGCCAGTTCTTTCTGCAGAAAAGTACACTGTTCGGAAACTGCAATTTGACGCCATTGTTGAGAGTTTTCAAGGTGGTAAAAACATAACTGTCCCTGTGAATAAAATTACAATAGAAAAGCACTAAGAATGATGCTACAAATGCTAAACAATACTATGATACTGCTGGTTTCTGCAGTTAATTTACAGCACCTACATTACAACACTAACTGGCTTTCTCAAACCAGCATTTGTGTAAGAACCTGAATGTTGGAACTCACAGCAGAAACAGCATTGCAATATTAGTTCAAAAACAAACAAAAAAGTATTTGTTTAAATAAGAAGAAGACTTGAACAAAACATGACTTAACCTAACTTGAATGAATTTGAGCTTCTTTATCCTCATACTTTTCTATGCTATATCACCGAAGATTTCCTCAGACATGAATTTCTTATTGCAGGCCATTTTTCCCTGTAGCGGCATGAACATTTTGTGAATTTGAAAACAAGTGAGACAATTTCGGTTCCTAAATTTCCCTTAAACTCTGCAGATTCCTTTTGTGAAAAATTTTACACAAAACTTTCTAAACAAGAAAATTTTTCCAACTAGAACACCCTTATAACATAAACCAATGACAAGTTTTCTTCAAAACTTGACATGCAGTGGGTACGGTAACATGTGCATAAGAACAGATTTGCAGTACAGGTCAGTCAACAATAAACAAGCACAACACGTCCGGGGCACAATGACAAGTTTTCTTCAAAACTTGACATGCAACGGGTACGGTAACGTGTGCATAAGAAGATTTGCAGTACAGGTGAGTCGACAATAAACGAGAACAACACGACCGGGGCACAGGGTCAGAGGCACTTACCAGACAGGTGTCTCGATGTAGATGAGGTCCAGAGTTGTGCGCAATGTCCAGTGCAATGTCCGATGCGTGGGGTGATGTGCTTGTAGTCAAACGAGCGGAGCACTTCTCAACACCCGTGGTCAGCAGGAGCCCAACGACCGTGTCCACCACCAGCAGCCAGTACAGCTCCTGGCCCAGATGGCTCTCCCAGCACTGGTCCTGGCGCTAGGTGATGTACCATGGTGGACAGCAGGGAGGAAGGGAGAGAGAGAGAGCAGGTAAGGTATAACAGCAGCTTATCTGCAAGGCACACGGACTGATATTTAAAACAAACAGACCAAAGGATAAACGTAAAGGCATGGTTAAGCTTAGAAGGTGCTAGATTGCTAGAGAAGGACAAACACATGATGAACTTGTGAAAGCTCTCCGTTGTTAGGCTGATGTTCACTCAGTGGCAGAAGACGAGTTCACTGCTGACAAATTTGAATTTTGAAAAGGGAACACCTTCCCTTCCACTTGGTTCGAAATCATGACGATGAAATCTCAACTCAGTGCTCTCAGGCTGGAAGTGGATGGCTGTGCAACGTAGAGTCTCCGCGTATGAATAGTATGAAGTATGAATAGAAGTATATCAAAACCTACTAGAAACATGAAAGTATGACCTATGCAGGTGTTGGGGGGTGGGGGACATGGATGGCAGAGCAGAAGCATTTTTAATTTTTGTCGACGCATTGTGCAGGATAGCAATGAGAAAGTCTGCAAACAGACAAAAGGTTGTATTTATGAACAGAAAAGCTAAAGAACAAGAACTATGCGAGGGTGCCTTCAGAAGAGCAAGGGGGTCCATGGGAAATTACTCCACCCCTGAACATCACTCAATGAGTCTTAAGCGAACAGTGCGACAACTGCATCCAACTTTTGTTTTTAGTCAACTTGTGAAAGCTCTCCGTTGTTAGGCTGATGTTCACTCAGTGGCAGAAGACGAGTTCACTGCTGACAAATTTGAATTTTGAAAAGGGAACACCTTCCCTTCCGCTTGGTTCGAAATCATGACGATGATGAAATCTCAACTCAGTGCTCTCAGGCTGGAAGTGGATGGCTGTGCAACGTAGAGTCTCCGTGGTCCTCACCACAAGAAAATTATCGGTCACCATAGTTCGTAAAAGACAGCTGATGGCAGTGATACATGAGAACTAACTTTATTACCTTACCTTTCCCAGTCGAAAAAAAAAACAGTTGGGTTCCCAAAAGGCTCCAGTCAGATTCAAATGGTATGCAACTGGTTCCATTTGATTCCAGTTGGAATTGCCATTCCCACTGCTCAGACTGGCTGGACTTTCTTTCGAATAAATGTTTTTCCAACTGGTTTTAAATACCGTATTTTCTGATGTATAAGACGTGTTTTTTTTTTAATTTTCGGTAGTGCATACTATACAATTGTGTGTCTTATGTGCATTTTTTTCTTTTGCGCAATGTTCATAGCTGAACTTTATCACGAAACAGTAACAGTACCGGTGCCTGCCTTTACAATATTTACAGTCGTTATAGTGTCTAGAATTGTAGTCATCTCACTGGCAAAATGCTAAAAGGTGGCGACGTCCATGCTCCTCGCAGAGGATGCTTGAGCGCTGTCGCGAGAAATCGGCGAACGCATACCAAGATGAAGACTTTCAAGGCTTTGAGTAATAATAAAGTGTTTCTGCTCTCACTGAGTGAGAGTTCTTTCGCACATTACTGTTGCATCTATTTGTTTTTTGCTATCATTCACACGTACACATAAGTTTTCTCTCAGGCACATAGAATGCGATGGTCGAGTAGGCATGCCTTATTGCCCTAACCTGAATAAATTGATGTGCGTCATATACAAAGGTGCGTCTTATAAACCAGAAAATATGGTAGTCTTTTACTGCCGTAATATGTCATCACAGAAATTGCTTGCTAAGCTAATGAATGCATACGTTGTGTGATTAATGCCATCATCTTGCTTTGTGACAGGCTGCCGCTCCGGCTACAGGACCAATGTCGAAAAGATGTCGCTTTCATTTTCCATCTGACACCAAACTATGATAGAAGTCGCAATGTACCATTCTCTGAAAATAAGTTGCTGGCTTCTCATTTAATTCCCCAAATGTGTATGCTTGCGAGAAGAATTTCAATACCACATACATCATCCGGTACGAAGAGTTTGCAGTGAACAGTAAGGTTGTGTCTCTGTGACGTGACCAGCTGCAACATGACAATGACACTGCTGGAAAACTGCCTAAGGAACAAACATTACTCTTTCCACAGTACATTTCTGGTGGAAAGTTATAAGCAAACAAATTTCAGCAGTGCATCACAGCCTTCTATGAAATGTAAGTTTGATAGGACCAAGGAGTTGTCGCAGCAACAAAACCAAGAAAACCCGACGACGATTGCTTGGATGCTGAAAGTCGACCTGCTATCAGATAACTTTGTTGAAAGCCGATTGTTCAAGGAGTTAATGCATGAAGTAGAATCGCTATACAGTATGATGCCTTGTTAATATGTACATTTTGGTTCCCGAAAAAACCTGTCCATAAATAAATCGTCCGTAATAACGAATCATGGAGAAAAATTATTAAAAACAAACAGGCTATAATTATGGTCTGCTTTTGTGCATAACGGAGGCCAGAGAAGCTGAAATCAGTCGCAAGTTGGTGAACTACAAGTCTGTAATCCCAGTCATCAATATGCTTAAAATAATGCAGCTCAACCCAATGCGTGTTATGGCGTTTAATAATGTCTCATTTAAATATGACGTAACTTTTATTATAACTGCTCACAATACAAACTTTGCACAAGCTGCTGAGCGTGCTTTCTCCACAGCCATTCATGCAATAAGGAAAGGGTTAGTGCATTGGCTAGTAAAGTTCACAATGTAAACAAAAACCACGGAATAAAAGGGGCATTACTTAGCCACTTGCACTTCATAACTGCATTCCACTGATGACATGCACTAGAAGTGCAGGAAGAGCATTTGTTCCCATCTCTGTTCAGATTAATGTTTCAAGAATACATGGGCCCCAACAAACTTTGTGTATTGTCCGGACAGTGACTGTCAATATTAACAAGGCACAAAAGAATTGAAAAACTTTTGTCTCTAGAAATGCTGTCCATATTTTGAGTAGTCCATATTAACGAGGTTCATAGTAAAGAGGCACGACCGTATGAGCTCCGGTCTTGAACAATGTTTGAACATTCATCACCGACCTGTAAAGAGGCACTGTAGTTCTGATTTCCGTTCTTTTTATTTTAATTTATATTCTTGCCTATAACAGTGTCTACAAAGTCCACCTGAGTGTTATGAAAGATACTATCTTAGATTCTGACAAGTAGCCTGACCAAAGTACATTTCTCTGGCGACAGAAACAAAACAGAAAATCTGTGGCAGTCAACAATTTGAAGTATAAGATGGAGGAGACATCTGCAGAGGTGACAGCCAGGCAGTTTTACTATAACTGTAAAGAAAAGTTGTGGAATGAAGTGTGAACGAGCTGATGCCAAGCTTAGTATTAAAAACCAGGCATGCAGGGTTACTGCATCTCCTGGCCCCTCGCTTTCAAATGCTTGCCTTTCCATGCTGTCAACACCCAATTCAGCTGTTTTGTCTATTGTGGTAAACTCAACCATTGGTACATTACTCAAGCTGGTTTACAGTGCAAAAGCCAAATGCAGAAAAGAATGAGGCGACCAGCCAAAGCACTAACAAATTCCACACCTGTCATGCATGGGTGAAGCTCACTAAGCATTTGACCCCTGTTGTTTTTGTTGCATGTCCACTTCCAATAGAGGTAGTCTGGGGAGGTACTCGGCTGTCCAAGCCACCGCGTGAGCAAACAATTGCACCTTTCTGAGTTGAAGATAACTAGCACCCATAAGATCTAACATCCCACAAGTCTCAAATGAGGCTATTTTGATTCATACTTTTTTTTAATCCATAACTGTGAGGCACACCTACCTTAAAATTAGAAAATGGATAAGACAATTGGTGCTTTAAATGTGTGTGAATGTTTCTGTTATGCAGCACACTTTCGACAGCGTGACATAGAACCACCATGGGAGCATTGACTTAATGCCTGCTAAAGCAATTACGTAATCACTGGCACAGTTCTGAAGTGTACAACCATAAAAGGTAACAGCAGTTACCACTAAAAGCTGTTGGTAAAGGGATAGGACCTGTCGTAGCACAATTTCTAGATGGACAATACAGTGTGGGTAATCATAGAAAATGATGGCCACTTAGACAGTGGGTAATCACTGTCTACAGCAAAAGGAAGTGCGAGAATGATCAAAATATTTTTTTTAAATCTGCAAAAGCATCAACTGTTTGAAGTCCATGCCAGGCCACCCTGCACACCCTTACTTGGCATATTCCCATGAGCTCCCAAAGCAAGCCCACCTACCCTGCACTGCAAAATTTCCAACCATTTGGACCTTTGATCTCATACGCAGGAATGCGTTGGTAAAAGTCTGACTAGGAACCATCACCCCTTTCCAAATCCCTCGCACTACCTTATACCTATTGTGATTCCATAGTGCCCCGTTTTTCATGATGGCTGCTTTCTTACTACCCTTAGCTGCTACATATTTTTCATGCTCCGCTAGATATTCAGCGCCATTATTTAGCCACACCCAGAGATACTTGTACTTATCCTCTACTTCCAGCATATCCTCCTGTATCGTGTTTGCCGCTCTCATCATAATTAAAAATCATGACTGCTAGTATTTCATTGCTAAACTTCAGACCTAATTTATCTCCCCTGTCCTGCAGATATCCAACACCTGAAAACCTATCCTGTTGTCAGACATTAGTAACACATTATTTGCATACATTATTTCTGGCAATAACTGTTGGATACATTCTCCTTGCTTGAAGAATTGAAGCCGAGTCCACTCCACTCTAGTTTAGCCTCTAATCCTTGCAGGTACAACATGAACAACAAAGGTGAAAGAGGACACCCTTGCCTAAGCCCCCTCTTAACCTCTACAGGCTTCGACAACTTTCTTTTATTGTATAAGCACCTGGTCATCTTCATAAATATCTTTGCAAAGATTGATTACTCCACCTTACACACCTAACATGTCCAGAATGCCCCATAAGTCTTCTTGAAGTACAATGTCGTAGGCTCGTTTGATATCCAGAAAAGCCTAAGGTCAGCAGCCAATCAAGCACATCAAAGCCCACTGTGAAATGCATGGTGTCAGTTCCACACTGTTCCAATATCTGGGATCACCCGTGAATTTTGCATACGTCCATGGCTTATGCCCTTTTTTAAATCTTTTTCATTAAAACTTCTCTTTGAACGAGTTGGAGCACCTTGAATATAGGAAACAGGACAGTGCAAAAACGTGCACCTTCAGGAGGTGTAATGTCGTGTTTCTCTTCCGTCTTGTGGTTCCATCCCTTTGCATGGTTGTTTCCTAAACCAAATGATGTTTCATAAAGCTCTGGCAGGCCTTGATATCAAGTGTTAGTTGGCAAGTGCCATCGCCAGGCACCTACACGTCAGAAGTATAGACGGACGTGTGATTGGTCAGCGTGTTGTGTGACGTCACGAGACCAGATGATATGATCTGGTCTCTTGGATTTCCCGCAGAATCGAGCCACATCGCATGCCAGTCCACCTGCCCAGCCCCATCTACTTTTATGGGGCAGCTGTGTCCGAGAGTGGCCAGATGTTCATCTTCGGCAGTGTCCTGGCAGTGGACGGCACGTCACACTGCAATAGTCTGGTCCATGTGGCTCACTATGCAGCTCAAATTCTCCTGGTTGGAGCTGTTGCATACCGCCCCCTGGCTGGCCACCTTGACTGTCAAGCAGCTGGCGAGAGATTGTGTTCCCCTTTCCATCCTGGAGAGGCTGCAACGTTGAACTGGACTCATTTCATATCTTCGGTGTTGGCTAGTGGGTGAGAAGGCAAGACTTCACCATAACGAAAGGCACACAGACTTAGTGTTGAACTTCGGTGAGTTTGCATCTAACACATGGTTCAAAGGCCACCACTGGACACCCACTGGTAAAAATGGGTACAAGTGCCCCCAGCCTAGTGCTCGGCTTTTCTAGGGGTGCGTGCTTGGGAGAAGCTCCGTAAATGCCACTGCAACCCCCCTCCTGAGTGGGCCCAAACCCAGTTTCGAACCTAGCAGCCCTAAAAGATGGTTCTAGAGGTGCGCGCTTGGGAGAAGCTCAGAGGGGTTTACGGAGCCTCTTCCAAGCGCACACCTCGAGAAAAGCTGAGCACCAGGCTGGGGGACCCTTGTGCCCATTTTTACTGGTGTGTGTCCAGCGGTGGGTTTCGAACAGCCGAGATGTCTTCCAAGGCACCAAAGACAATGTAGTCTTTGGGACGGAATGCTTTGTTAGAGATCGGCACAGCACGATGGAGTGTCGAGCATTCTCAGAGGTTCACGGGCTTTAAAAGCAGGGTACCAAAGGTGACATCTGCCAGGCTTTGCAGTGTGTGCCATCACTGCACCACATCACAAGCTCGACTGGAAATTCCAGCTTTTGGCCTCGACTATTCGATAGCCTCAGCTTTGGGTCTATGCATCAAAGAGGAAACCGCACTTCGGAAACTACACCTGACCGTGACACAGAACGAAGGAGCAGATGACATTGCACGCTGTCCTTGGGAAAGAGTTGTATGATCTTTTCAGGAGAACACAAGCCTCAAAATGATATTTGTGGCTGTGGTGTGCATTCAAGACGAAGAAATAGAATGCCTGGCGGACACAGTCAAGTTGAGCATCATACTGTGTGCTGTACAGTTTAGGAGCAAGAGTTCGGAAAAAGTGTACATGATTTTTTGGAGGTTGGCTGTGAATATAGCACAGAACAATAGCCTCACGTCTACTTTCTTGACTCAGCTAAATGAAACACGTCATCGTTCAAGCCCTGGTATGCTGTTGGAATGTGACACGGCCACAACCGTGACCTCGAGCTCACCGCTGTGTTAATCAGCAACACCCGGTCCTACGGTACGTATGTCCGAGCAACATAGATTGGATACTTTGCATAAACAGGATGAAGTACTTGTTGCACCATAAAAACAAATTTGGTACTGCTCCTCCGCTTTCTCTGTAGATAGCTGCTCGTGTGCCTTCTTCCATACGAGATTCTCGTACACAAAAATAAATTGAATACATTCATGATGGTAAGCTGCATGTACATTTGCCAATGATCATGTATGAGGAATAGCTGCATTATTTTCACCACTGCCCCGCAAATGTTCTGCGCCATGGATTCTGGCTCGGACAATGCATAGAAAATATAAAATGTGTGTGCCTGTTATGTATTCACATTTGCTTTCGAAACAAAGAATGCAAAAGAATTAAAAAAAAACTTGAAAAATCTTGCTAATCTCAATTCCTAAGACACCCAGATGAGAAATTCATGGTCAGCTGTGCAATCGTGTTCCAACTTCGCAGCAATCTCTTGATCTATCCATGAGCTTATGTTGATGATACATGCCAACCAGCACAGAGGTGGCATCTCGCCGGTCATCACAACAGCGCACTCCTCTAAATAAAAATGATGATGGCATGTGCATGCATACCCCTCTACTGGCACCTGTGCGAAGTGTGCTGTCTGTCATGTTTTGCTAAGATCAGTGTTTCCTGGTCAAACCACACAAGATGGGACAGCCCTACAGACAAGGAAGATGTGTAGTGGCAGACTCATCTGCCAGCACCTGCTTTGGCTGTTATGTCCAATTCTGAGATCAAGAAACTGCAGAAGTTTTTGCCTTCATACATAGGCATTCCTAAGCATTGAAGGAGAGAGGAGCGTCATTTTTATCACTGATTTGTTTGGCATTACTGACGCTTGTGGAGGTTCTCACGGGACTCTGCTCTGCTCTCCGAACCAAATGCCTCAATGTTAGCTTGAGCCACATATCTGTGGCAGGGAAGAACAAAACACCGAAGCACAGCATGTGGGCCAAGCTGTTTTCTTCCTCAGTCATAGGAGCATCCGCGTGCTCCGGCTTTGCAGCATTGCCTCCCTGGATGCAGATGCTGTTTTCCGAGATGAGGAGAAAAAGGAGGGGCAGCTCGACGTGCTACGCCAGTTTGCTCGCACGCTGCCTCTCTGCCACAGCTTAGGGGAAGGAGAAAGATGAGAGAGATAGGGGAATGTTGAATTCATTCAAGCTAGTTTAAAAATACTTGTATTGTGGAAGGGACAGATGAATGCCCGTTGCTCATGTGCATTTGTGGTTTAGTAAATAGCTTTTTGTGTTCAGACCCCTTAAGCTTAGGACTTCATTTTTGCAGATAACAAATTTCTATGAGAATATGTAATATGCACCTGGTATTCATGTCTCAAAGCAGATTACATTGATTGCCGTCTTGTTAGAGTTTATAGGGCAAAATCATCATTGCAGTCGACACCACGCCTCAGTGGTGGACGACGGCTGTTGTGACACGCATTTTATTGTGCCCTCAGATAATGGCACGTACCCACGAAGAGGATTGGCCACACATAAATCCAGAAGAAATAGGAGCTATGCTGTTAGATATGAGAATAAAAAAAGACACTTATGAATATAAATATGCAGTACGTGTATCTTTCCCTGTTCTTTTTCTTTTCTATTTTCTCCTGTGCCCCACAAGGCAGTGGAGGTGGATGAGCTAGAGCCATTAGTGGGACCGTGCATTTTTTTATTCCTTTTTGTCACAACTACTATTTCCTAGAAAAAGCATTGCCTGTGCTTGCTCAAGCATACCTCCAGCATAAACATGTTGAGTGAAATGCTGATGTCAATCGATCAAGTGTGAATCCTCCTTGCCAAGGGTGTAGATCTGTGCGTGCGATAAGCCAGTAGCAAAAACTGTTCTCGCTGCCGACTTCGATCCCTATGTGCGAGTTTGAGGGCCCCTACGGTAACCGACAGTCTTGTGTGCACCCAGGACCATGCAGCGCCACCTTCGGGGCATCTGCTCAAAATACACATCACCGAATCGCATGATCCCCTTTTTTCGTCTTCCTCAGCCAATAGTCTGGTATTAATGCGTGGTTGATCGCTGCATTGGGCGCATCACAAAACAGTCCGACCGTAAGCAGCATGAGTGGATGTGCACAGGTATAAGCTGAGGCATTGAATTTGCATACCATTTAAAATGGGGGTGTGTTGATTGCTGTTGATTGTTTAACTCTCATGGCTCCCGCTCATTTCTATTTTGCAGTGCATTCATAGTTTATGTGGATACTGTTATTTATTTCTTGCTCTTGCAGTCTTGAACTTCAGCGGTATCTACAGCATAATAATTACCCATATATTAATTACCCTGTTAGCTTCCAGCTCATCAGAAACCATATTTCTAATTCTTACTTTATCCAGTGTCTTTTATGTTGTTTAACTGAAACTAGTTTTTTTTTCATGTCATATCAAATGTTGTGAGAATTTACCCCTTCATAGTTTTGAATGGCTTTGCAGTGTCTTGTGCAGGAATAATACTGTGTAAAAGGTAGACATGTTCAGAGGTTCCAGACTCCTATTTTCTGTGGCATTTAAAATTGGGCCATCATCAATCAAGTCATAACCCTGTATCGCTGCAAACTTCATAATCTCATCTGCCTGCCTGAGTTTCTCCCTCCCTTGCTATGCTTGCCTTCCCTGGGAATCTACAAAACATAGATAAGCTAACTTACAATGCATTTTGTGTACTCTGTCTTTACCTATACCTTTGACATGTGGAATTTTTTTTTGAGAACTGACCTCAATTACATCGTAATTGTGCAGTTGTATATACATGTTTGTATATTTAAGAGTGAAGAAGACAGTGAAGAGGCATGAATAAAAACTGTCTCGCTCCAGGTAAGCTATGTTTTAACCTCAAAATAATTAATGCACTGATGAACCCATGGTTGATGAATAAATTATTTTGAAAGTATTATGTCTCTCTTTCAACACTCATTTGGAACAATTAGGGAATGCCCAATTGTACTATAGAGTGGTGGTGCTCATGGCACTCATAAACCAAGATATTCTAGTTGCCACAAGTTCACCCTTACACGGCCTTGGAAAAGATTGGCTCATGGGGAATAGAAAGGTCAGAAGGCTTGCTGCAAAAGTTGCTTTGAGAGGTGGCCACTGTTTTCAGCTTTTTGCAGTCTCATTCAGAAGCAAGCCAACATAACCTGCAAATAAGTAGACATGCACAAAATAATATGAGCATTATTCTTGTAAATGTACTAGACATTAATCAGTCAAAATAGTGTGCTGAACAGGTATGTATTGTAAAGCCTCCTTTCTTATCTACACTCCCATAGTTTGCATGGAAGCATCTGCTCTAGAACCTAAAGATGACATTTAGTTAATTTGTTGGCTGGATTAATATGCCACAAAACTTTTGGTAATACAAAAATCTTCCTTCCTGAGGAAGGATTGATCCTCAGTGCTGAGGACAAGCATGAAAATAAAGGTTAAGTTATGAAATCTCTTCCTGCTGAATTCATTGGCAGCTAGAATGTAACAAGTATATTGAGCAGCTCTAAACTTCAAAGGAGCCCACATTGGCACTGCATCTTATGCTTCCAAATGCACCTATCTACTAAACATGCATGTTTTGCTAGTAACCAGGTTTCTAAAGCTCTTAAGAATTTTTTATTCATAGGAGTGGATGCTAAAGACCTAAAAAATTAGACCAATCAGCTTACTATATGTTACATATAAAGTGTTTACTACAGTAATCGTTAACGAATGAGGACAACCTTAGACTTCCATTAAGCAAACAGTCATGCAGATTTTTGTGAAGGGTGCTTTATTGATCATATCTATGCCATGAACCAGGTGATAGAGAAAAGCTCAGAAGATAAACAGCCCTTATACACAGCATTCATTGGTTACAAAAAAAGCATTTGACTGAGCAGAAACATTGGTAGTCATGCAAGCCATATGTGAAAGTACTGGAAGATACTTATAGTGACTGCACAGTAACCATAGTTCTGCATAAAGCGACAAAATTCCCATAAAGGGAGGTGTTAGGAAAAGAGATGCCATCTTGCTATCTCCCCAAAAATATTCACAGCTTACTTAGAGGAAGTAATCAGAGAATTGGAATGGGAGCTGTTACGGATAAGAGTTGATGGAGAGTACCTCAGGTAATCTGCGATTTATTGATGACATTGCCTTGCTAAGTAACTCAGGCTATGAAGTGCAAAGATTGATTAATGACTTAGAAAAATATAGAAATGTTGGTTGGCTTGAAAATCAGTACGCAGAAGTCTAAGGTAATGTTCAAAAGCCTCGGGAAAGCACAGCAGTTCACAATAGATAATGAAGCACTGGAAGTGTTTGACTAATATGTTTACTTAGGACAGGTAGTAACTGTAGATCCAGACCATTAGAGGAAAATAGCTAGAGGAATAAAAATGATGGAGCGCATTTGGAAAATGTTTGCAGATTATGAATGGCAGCTTACACATATCACTCAAGAGGAAAGTACACAATGGTTACATCTTCTGTACTCAACTATGGAGCTGAAACGTGAAGGCTAACAAAAAAGGTTCTACATAAGTTGAGGACAATGCAGAGGGATATGGAACGAGAAATGGTAGGTGTAACGTTAAGAGATAGGAAGCACGCAGAGTGGGTCAGAGAAATAACTCAAGTTAATGACATTCTAAGAGAAATCAAGAAGAAAAGGGCATGCACAGGGCATGTAGTGCATAGAGAGGACAACAGATGGTCACTTAAGGTAACAAATTGAATTTCAAGGCAAGTGTAGAAAGGGGTGGCAAGAAGGTAGGTGGGCAAATTTAAGTTTGCAGGGATCAGTTGAATTTTATCACCAAGCACAGACAATATAATACTCATACAAACTGAAAAAAAAAAATTGGCCACTTTGACGACTAAAGTGATGAAAGGTGAAAGCCTCAATGCTGTGCCAAATTTGCACCTGTCCTCATGTGCAAGCATTTTGGGGAGATGACATCAGCTCATCGGCGACTAGATTACGCTCCTTGCATCTTCACAATTTTTCTATGTTTACTGTTATGTCCTTGATTTTACTGGCTGTGCAGCATTATTTATTCATTATTATGCAAATGTGACTAATCAGTAATAATTATTTAGTTAGTCAATAATTTGTAATCATTCAATCAGTTATTAGTAATTTGATCAATTATAATTAGTCAATAATGAGTAATTGGTCATTGATTGGCATATGGCCACTTAAGGCATGCATTCATGTGTACTGTGGTAATGTTCTGCAATTGGTCTAGACCTCCATGACATTATTCCGTCTCAACCAATAATAATTAGTCAATAATGAGTAATTGGTCATTGATTGGCATATGGCCACATAAGGCATGCATTCATATGTACTGTGGTAATGTTCTGCAATTGGTCTAGACCCCATGACATTATTCCGTCTCAACCAGTCAGCTGCCACAAAAGCATGACACTCTTGCTGACGACAGTGCAAACGTTCCCCACATGTGCTTTGGGCTGTGTGTGCCAGCCAATCTAAAATCTGATCCCTGGAGCCAGGAACATGGTGCACAGCCTTAGGGACACCACTCCAAGTACTCCAACAAGTACCTTTCTGGCTTGTGGCTTCAGATTGTAGAAATGCAGGCGCTTACGATAAACCTTGGCTGCCATAATGCACCTCTAACAATGGCATATGTGCCTGCCTAATATCAACATACTTGTCACACGAACCACTTGGAGTGTATTTAAGCCTACTTGCACAACACTATTGTAACTCAGTTACGAAGAGTTTTTCAAGTGCACCATACTGCCATCAATCACAAATATCGTGCTGTGACTTCCCAAATTATCCCAACAAACCTCTGTGTGTAATGACTCGACCTTTGGTGCGTTTGCATGTTCTGGGATACTTAAGAAATCCATGGTACTAATTACTAGACTCAAGCAACTTTATCTGACATACATCTGGTGAGAATATCAGAACTATATTCAAGGATACACAGATGGAAGTGCATCACCACAAGTGTCACCTGCATCTGTGGTGATACCCACTCAGAACACAGCTCAATATGTTTTCAGCATACCATAAAACTCTGAGCAAGCACCCTTAACTCTGCGAGCACTCCCTTCCTAATTTTGCTGCTAATTTCACATTTCTTTGTCATTCCGAGAAAATGCCCCCCTCCCTCACGCACCGCCAATGCAGGTTATAGTGCGGATGTTACCATGCAAACTATGGGTTGGTATGGTCATCAAAAGATTTTTTACAATGCATACCTTTTATGCAGACTGTTTTATGACCGGTTAATGACTAGTACATTTGAAAGGATAATGCTTATATTATTGTGTGCATGTATACTTATTTGCAGATATTAGCCTGCTTCTGAATGTGACTGCAAAATGCTGAAAGCAGTGGCCACCTCTCAAAGCAGCTTTTGCAGCAAACCTTCTGACCTTTCTATTCCCCATGAGCCACTGTTTTCCGAGGTCGTGTAAAGGTGAACTTGTGGCAATTCTAGAAGATCTAGGTTTTTAGGTGCCACAAGGACCACAACTTTTGGCATTTGGGCATTCTCTAATTGCACCAAATAGGTGTTTAAAGAGAGACATTATTTTGAAAATAATTTAGGCACTGTCTGGTGACACATCCCATGGCAAGACAATCCCTCGGACTTGCCACATCAGAAACAAAACTAACAGCTTGCAAAATGATAGTGCGGCCAGTGTTGGAATATGCGTGTGAAGCCTATGACCCTCACTAAATCTCTAACATGAAAACAAGAACAAATGCAAAGACATGCGTTGCATTTGATTTTTTCGAAGTACAGAAGACAGGCAGGAACATATTTTTCCATTATACACAGTAAAACCTCGTTATAACGAGTGTTAAAAAATCGGAAAATAGTTCGCTCTATCCATAGTTTGTAATATAAAATTTCGTAAAAAACACATGCAAGAGCAGCAAAATTCCATCAGAGAAGGCACAGCAACTCGGAGGGTGCCTACTTGGATCCCGTCCATTTATTTACGCGCAAGAAACTGAGTTATCGCGGCCAACTTTTTTGTGTTGATCGCGTTCCGTATCATGCCCTATTCCACAGTTTGCAAGCACTCAACAAGGGTAAACCCACTGCTCTCAATAGCACTGCAGTGGGAGGCAGTAAATCCAATGCAGCAAGCACTTCTTGTGAAGTCAGAATGTTCTCATCATCTGCAGGGTCAGCCTGAGGTTCGTCTGCGGGATGTTCAGAAACTTCCACAGCGATTTCGGCGTCCGTCAGTCAAGCCGTAGTCACCACATTGTCGTCGCTGCCTACAAAGTCTTCTAAACTTATTGTTGCGTGCATGTCACCAACAAAACACGAAAAATCGTTCCAGGCTCATCGAGCTCACGGAGCTCTACTCCTGCTTCATCAGGATTGTCCCCATCGTCATTTGATGAACGGGCCTCTGCTGAAACAAAACCTGCATGCCAAAAGCAGTTGACAATCATTTTGCCTTTCCCGCTGTCCCATGCCGCTTCAATGCTCCCAGCAAGTCGATCTTCAAGTCCTGCTTCATAAGAAGCTTCACAAGAAGGATGTCAATCAGTCTCCTCTTGCAAACTGGCCTTGAAGGCCCTGATTTTATTTCGAGCTTGGTCTTTAATGTCAGTGCTGCTCTTTTTTTCATGTTCACCGCCATCACAGCACTACGTACACCCATGCACCACACTCAAGACGACGACCGACGCAGCCTCCGCCGAATGCTACAACGACTATGACGGCCATGCCGCGACACCGCTGCTAACACTAAAACCAAGAAAAGCGAGACACAAAAACCAAAAAGGCAAAAGCAACATTCGATCACGCCGCTGCCGCCCGCACTCGACGATTGTGAGATGCAAACTATTTCTTATGGCCTCCGAGATCACCTCCGTGCACACAAGCAGGCGCGCGGGGGGGGGTGATCTCGGAGGCCATAGATTTCTTTGACTGTCAAGTCCCAATGCCATCGTGGCATCTGTGGCACTGTCAGCGCCTGCCAGGTAGTCCTGAACGTTTGCTGCTATGCCGCACAACAAACATGTAGTGCAACAAAGCCTCCCTCCTGCTATTAAGCAGGTGATTTTTCAGCTGTCCGAGTAAACGCGGTTTCTTCTGGCAGGGGGTTATTGGCACTTCCTTGGCTGCTGAAACTTGGCATTAGTTTGGTAGGATGACAGATGATGCCTTGTCAGGTGCCAGCCTAACCTCTAACATTTCTGCCAATATGAAGAGTTCCTTGTGTTTCACAGAAGTAACGCTCATACAACCTTTCAAAATCACTTGGTCGTTAGGTGGATGGTGCATGGTGACAATAGAGGGTTTGTCCTGGGTATTCAGCACAGAGTCAACTTATGTTTGCACAGAGAAGTAGACTGTTTTCATGGTAATCTTGCTGGCATCCAGTAGCGGCTTGTCTTTATGCTTTTCTCTCAATGGAACTTCTGGTGTCTGTTTTGATTTACAACAATCAAACAGCCATGAGAGCACTGAAATGTTCAGAACACACAATTTATATAGGTCCTTTCCTTGACCATAGATAATTTACAGGCTGAGAAAATACACAAATGAATGTACTGTCCTGTATATACATGTCACCATAACTCAACAGTTTTGACGTCTTCTAGGGACTTGACTGCTCATATTTCTGATGCAAATTGGGCAGGTGATTTTTCAGCTGTCCAAGTAAATGGAGAGTTTCTTCTGGCAGGGTGGTTATCACTTTCTTGGCTACCAGAACTTGACATGAGTTTTGTAGGACGACGGACAGAGCCTTGTCAGGTGCCAGCCTAACCTCAGACGTTTCTGCCAATACAAAGAGTTCCTTGTGTTTCACAGAAGTCACGTTCACACAATCTTTAGAAATCACTTGGTCGTTAAGGTGGATGGTGCGTGGTCACAATACAGGTTTTGTCCTGGGTATTCAGCACAGTCATACTTATGTTTGCACAGAGAACTAGACTCTGCTTTCATGGTAAGCTTGCTGGCATTCAGTAGCAACTTGCCTGCATGCTTTCCTCTACCTTGAACTTCTGGTGTCTGTTTTGGTTTACAAGAATCAAACAGCCATAAGAGCTCTAAATGTTCAGAACATGGAATTGATATAGGTCTTTTTCTTGACCATACATAATTTTGAGGATGCTGAGAAATAACCACAAGTGAATGCAATGTCCTGTACATACATCTTGCAATAACTCAACAGTTTTTACGTCTCCTAGGGACTTGACTGCTGGCTTTTTCGTACGCAAGTTAAGCATTTGATTTTTCAGCTGTCCGAGTAAATTCAGAGTTTCTTCTGGCAGGGTGGTTACTGGAACTTTCTTGGTGGCTTCTACTTGGCATTAGTTTGGTAGGACAACAGACAATGCCTTGTCAGGTGCCAGCCTAACCTCTGACATTTGTGCCAATACGAAGTGTTCCATGTGTTTCACAGAAGTAACATTCACAGTCTCTCGAAATCACTTGGTCGTTAAGATGAATGGTGCATGGTGACAATACAGATTTTGTCCTTGGTATTCAGCACAGTCACTCTTATGTTTGCACAGAGAACTAGACTCTGCTTTCATGGTAAGCTTGCTGGCATCCAGTAGCGACTTGTCTGCATGCTTTCCTCTGGCTTGAACTTGTGGTGTCTGTTTTGATTTACAAGAATCAAACAGCAATGAGAGCTCTGCAATGTTCAGTACATGGAATTGATATAGGCCTTATCCTTGACCATACGTAATTTAGAAGCTGAGAAATAACCACAAATGAATGCAATGTCCTGTACATATATCTCACAATAACTCAACACTTTTGACATCTTCTAGGGACTTGACTGCCCATATGTCTTACCCAAATTATACAGGTGATATTTCAGCTGTCTGAGTAAATGCAGTTTCTATTGGCAGGGTGGGTATTGGCACTTTCTTGCCTGCTGCAACTTGGCATTAGTTTGGTAGGACGACGAACAATGCCTTGTCAGGTGCCAGCCTAACCTCCGATGTTTTTGCCAAATCGAGTTCCTTGTGTTTCACAAAAGTATTGTTCATACAACCTTTTGAAATCACTTTGTCGTTAGGTGGATGCTGCATGGTCACAATACAGGTTTTGTCTTAGGTATTCAGCACAGAGTCACACTTGTGTTTGCACAAATACCCAGACTGTATTCATGGTAAGCTTGCTGGCATTCGGTAGCGGCTTGTCTGGATGCTTTCCTCTGGCTGGAACTTCTAGTGTTTGTTTTGATTTACAAGAATCAAACAGCGATGAGAGCTCTGAAATGTTCAGAACATGGAATTGATATAGGCCTTTTCGTTGACCAGGCATAATTTTGAGCAGGCTGAGAAATAACGACAAATGAATGCAATGACCTTTATGCTTGTCCTGTATCTCACAATAACTCAACAGTTTTGACGTCCTCTAGGGACTTGACTGCCCATATTTCTTACGCAATTTAAGCAGGGAATTTTTAGCTGTCTGAGTAAACGCAGGGTTTCTATTGGCAGGGGGGTTATTGGCACTTTCTTGGCTGCTGCAACTTGGCATTAGTTTGATAGGACAACGAGCAATGCCTTGTCAGGTGCCAGCCTAACCTCTGACGTTTCTGCCAATACGAAGATTTCCTTGTGTTTCATAGAAGTAACGTTCATACAACCTTTCAAAATCACTTGGTCGTTAGGTGGATGGTGCACGGTCACAACACAGGTTTTGTCCTGGGTATTCAGCACAGTGTCACACTTATGTTTGCCCCAATCCAAAGTCGCAGTCCTGACAATGTTGGAAAGTAAATTCAAAAATAAAGCGGAATGAGAAAAATGAATAGGGCCCAGTTGAGCAAAGGGTTAATTTGGTGGAAAAAGCCAATTGAAAAAATAAAAGTGGCATGGTAACGTTTCTGTGTCCAAAGGGTTCACCGAGCACAGATGGTGGGCAAGCTTCGCAGAGCCATTTTATTGTATGGGGGATAATAATCAATAATGGTGCCCTTTAAAATTAATCATAATTGCATGAACCAAAAAACATAATAAATAGAACTATACATAGACAACCCCTCCCCCCAAAAAGGAACACCCAATTTTATTTGTCAAATAAATTCTGCTGCACAGTTGAAGGATGAATTAGCAGAAGCGTGTCGAGAGAGGAGGTCTGGAGGGATCTTAAAATGGAAATTAGAGAGAGTACAACAGAAGAAGAGCCCAGAAGGAAGAGAAAAGATAAAATAAAAGATGAATGGGATAAATGTAGAGAAAAATAATATATTATTATAATATGTACATAAACATAATTTGTACATTTGATATGTACAGGTTTAAATACAAAAGATATAAAAAGAAAATATATAATATAATATATATATATATATATATATATATATATATATATATATACACTATATACAGTATTTATAAAAAAAATAAAATCGCAACATCAATAAATCTTATCAGGGCAGGCACAAAAGTGCCCACCTCATTTGGCCTGATTGGCCCCGAAAGAAAGATTAAATGTTACGATGTAAAAAAGGAAAAAAAAACACCAATCTAATAGTTGACTGAATTTTGACGGTTATAATCCAGTAGTTTTGAACTAATAAATTTAACGAGCCGAATTACTCAGGCACAATTTCTGTTTGATTCGAGCTAAGAACGCCAAACTCTTACATTGTGATTAGGAGGAGCTGGCGGATTTAGGTTTTGATGATGAAGTGATGTTAATGGACATGATGTGAGGTAATGAATGACATCACCCTCTTGGGCACCACAAGGGCACTGCGATGATGGAGAAAGGCCGAACCGATGCAAATAATGAGGGAATCGGCCATAACCAGTGGTGAGATGAATTGGCTTCGGAAACGGGGTTGGCAAATTATTTGCATCGGGAATGAAATTAAATATCCCGGTTCCCTCATTGTTTTCTTTCCACCATGGTGCCCATCTCGCTGCAACGACCCGGTGGAATTTGGCATGGACCACAGCTTTTGAAGCTAAAGCCAATCTGGCCCAGCTCGACCTGTGAGCTCGTGACGCAACAATGTCAGTGAGCTCGTTGCCTAACACGCCTGCATGTGCAGGAATGTGATAAAGTCTGATCGGCCTCCGTGTGATAATAGATTTGAGCAATTGCTTGATATCATAAATTTTGGAATAAAGTTTTTGGTGCGGCTAGAGCCGCGAGAATCGACAAGGAATACATGTATATATACACAGGTGCCGATCCCTGCAGACCCTGTATATAATGGAGGCATTCCTCAAACGCTATCTGTTCTACGCCGTATGCACCAGTCGCTCCTGCCACCCTGAAGCGGCCTGCAGATGTTATTTGGCCAGCTGGTGACATAACGATGTACGCCGCTCCGGCCGAGACAGAGGTAAATGCGCCATCCGTGTAGACATGGTAGACGGGCGACGACGCCGATGCCCGCACCGTCTCCACGTCCAACCGGACATACACAAATGAAATTATCTCTGCCGGGTGTTCGAGGGAGTCGTCAAAAGGTCTCGTCACTTCCGATGCGCGGTATGTACTTCTTCCAAAAGTGACATCTGATCTTTGCGTAAATAGCGCGAACTCCGCGTTGAATCGGTCAGGATCCAAAGTGAGTGGCGGCGCATGCAGCAAAATTTGGAGCGTCCTGGTGGTCGTTGTAGAATAAGTAGTGCTAATAAGGGAGCATGCTGCACTGATAGCAGCTGAGCACGCAATCCCGAATGGGGTGATTCCGTCCGCCAAACGGGTGACGCATACGCGAGAGAAGGAAGAACGACCTGGCGGTAAAGTAGATCCGGTGCCGGTGTACTGCTGAGCCACATGAAAGTGTTGAGGCACGCGGCAAGCATCTCAGCCTTCTCCTTGAGCATGTCGCCATGGGGTATGAAGGAGAGAGTGCGATCGAAGACCACACCGAGAATTCTTACGGACGGCTTGAACTGTAATCGCACGCCATCCAGCCTTACGGTGGGAAGTGTGCGCCCCATTCCACTCCTAGGAGGAGCAATAAGGACGCACACTGTCTTCTCTCGTGAGATGTTAACTCTCGCCTCCGCCGCCCATGTCGACACTCTGGCGAGAGCATTCTCCGCCAATTGCATCAACACCTTCCTTTTGGAAGCAGGCAAAAGGATGACGTCATCCGCATACGCCAGCACCGATACATCCTCTGGCATCGGCAACTCAAGCAAATCCCGCACAACTATGTTCCACAGAAGTGGCGATAGTGGAGAACCCTGTGGGCTGCCCAAGGTGGGACGCGCGACCGCATCTCCCACTTTTGAGTGGAATACTACCTCTCGGTCCAATAGAAATGACCGAAGCAGTGCACAGAGGTTCCTCGGACACCCCCAGTCACCGAGCAAAGTCAGGAGCAAAAAAGCGCCACGAAAGTCTATGGAAATAAGAAGTGCGTATAGGCCGCTATTCCTTATGTCTCTTAATTTGGAGACTAGTGCATGTTAATGCCTGTACGGCTCCGCACTGTCTCGTAAATCTGAATTGATGCGAATGTAGTAAATTGCATCGCGACAGGAAGTGGTACAAGCACCCGTACAACAGATGCTCTAAAACCTTGACGAAAGTCGAATTCATTACTATAGGCCGATAAGATGTCATCTCCAGAGGGCGACCTGGCTTAGGCAGAAAGGTGATGCGCCCCTTTCGCCAGACCATTGGAAAATAGCCAAGCCTGAGGGTCGTGTTAAATATAAATAATTAAAAATTCGGGTGACGCGCCCAGAGTTCGCGTACTACACGCGGCGCTATCCCGTCCAATTCAGACGCAGTTCCCGGTACGATGCAGGACACCGCCATGCCCACTTCGCCGCGCGTGAACGGAGCATCGTCCAGTCCTCTGAGGGACTGGGACGCCGCAGCGAGATGCATCCCTCTGTGAGCGTCACTATCGTTTTCATGTGAAACCGAAGCAACTTGACCGTCTAACAACGTCTGTGCTGTTTCCAGCACAGACGATGTCATGGTGCCATCAGGTCGCTTCACTGATGGAGGAATTACGGGTGCTCTGTATTTTTTTAAAGCTATTTTGTACGGTCGCCCGAATATGCCCGATTGTAATGATTGTCTAGCCAATTCGCGTAAGAACGAATTTCAGGCGTCCGATACTTTTGAACGGAAGGTTTCCAATCCGGTGTAATAAATATCACCGTAAAATTTTCGTATTTGGAAATCGCGTGTCCTTTGGTAGCGCCTTCTCATGGCGCGCACCCTGGAGCGCTCGACGGTCAAATCGTTGGTCCACCATTGATTCGAATTATCCATTCTAAGTCAAGAATCCTGACGCGTGGTTGATAAATTTCATTTCCTAAAGTGATCAAATAAAGATTGAAACTTTTGGAGAATTAAATCTAATGCCGCCAATGAAGCCAAATTTGCCCCTACAACGGCATCCATGAATCCTGTAGAGGACAGTGAATTTATTAGTCTTGTTGTGTCTCTGTATGTTAGACGACGCTCTTTTATGTGCGGTGATTGGCCGAATCGGATTTCAATATGTTTATGTTCTGAAAATCTTCTGGTGTCTGTGACTGTCCATGTGTAACCTGCCCTGACCAATGTGGGTGTAGCTAATGAAATATATATCCAACTGTCTGTATAAGGTGTTGTGTAAGTTGGAGGGGAAGATGGATTGTTTAAAATAATGAGGCCGGAACCCATTGTGAAACTTAGGAATTCTCCGCCCCTCGCATCGCAGAGTTCCAGACCCAAGGTGGTATTTTTGGCGTTGAAATCGCCTGCCAATACCACAGGTATCCCCTCCGTTGAGATGAGTGAGTGTAAAATATCGTCCAGAGTAGGTGTCATTGGTGTGTGCGGTGGAGCATATGCAGATATGAGTGTAAATGATGCCATTGTTGACGAGCAAGTGATCGATGTTACACGGGAAGAAATGAACAGTGGAAAGATGTCGAAACGAGTGGTGGCTGCAACGATGGCAGTTCTAGGTGCAGAGGAGCCATGAAAACGAAATAATTCTCCAGAATGCCCGGAATGTCATTTCCCCTCGTGTAGGGATCGGAGAGGAGTGCAAAGTCGAAATTAGCTTCTCGAATTCTGTCTAATAAAGTTGGTGTTGCATTTTTACAATGATCTAAATTTGCTTGAATAATGGAGAAAGAAATTTGGGAGGTCATGTTAAAAATGAGAAGCCGAATAGGAATTTAGGAAGCATGTTACAATTTTGCAATTTGAAAACAGTCCGATCAGGTGTTAAGGGGTATGAACATGAGGGGAAACGACACATTCCGGCACATAAGGCGTGTATCTGTGGGATGAAGGAGAATAAATAAAAGTGGAATTTAATAATAACAATGACAAATAAAAAAACGAATGAAAAAAGAATGAAATAAGATAGAAAACACAGATACACGTCTTAAGCCTAATACCTGGCCACATATACTCTGAATTTGATTTACAATTAGTATCTTTCTGATAAAAAATTTTGGAGTAAACTGATGACTTGTGTAATAGATGGGGAAAGGAAAAATAATTAAAAGAATATAGAATGTGGCCAGGAATGAGGTGTTGATGCAATGGAAAAATATTTTAATTATTTGAGCAAGGTGCCATCTGTGTGCGTGGTTAATAGACGACTCTGGCCGCACTGCGCGACGCGTACCTCCTGACTGAGGAGCGGGGGAGCCGCGTAAAACAAGAACCTAGTGAGCAGCGAGCGAAAAATTGTAAAATAGATGGAAGCAGGAAAGAAAGAGATTGAGCGCTCAAGACCTGATTATTAAGGAAAATTAAGGTGGACGAGAAATAAATTAAATTAAATAGGGTAGCGTGTACTGGAAAATAGGAAAGCATTGAAAGAAAGAAGAATGGGAGCATTCAAAGTATGAGTCAACAGTTAGAAGAAGAGATGAAATAGAATGAAGAAAGAAGAATCTCACTGCTAAAAAATTATGTAGAAGAAGAAGGAACATGAAAAAGGAGCAAAATCCGCGCCCTAGAGGAAAGGCACGGTATTTTGAGGAAAGAAAAAGAAGAAACGCAGCTCCCCGCTCCTCCGGCCACGAAGGTGCTCCTTTAGGGTGCGGCATATTTCGTTCTTTGGCGCATGCGCGCCAGTCTAGCGGCTAGTATTGGGCACTCGCGAGAGCCAGCCCTGTGCGGGGCACCTTCGCGCCCCGCGTGGCGACACACCGCACACGCGACCGAGGCGTCGCCGTCTACAGCGGTGCAGTCGAACACTACGTGGGGTCCCGCACGCCTTGTGCAGGTCGCGCTGCCCGCATCCGCTGCCGAGCGGCAATTGCGTCGCGAGTGCCCGTACGCAGCGCAGTAGGTACACATGGGCACATGTAGGTCCTCCGCCACCAGTGTAGAGGACCAGCCTACGGTTACCCTTCCTTTTGCCATGACGCGGGCGAAGGCGTCCAGAGCCATGGCGATAATGTGTGTTTTTGTCCCGTCTCTGGCTTTAAACGTGTATCTTTGCGTTGTAGTCTCGGGACTTAACTGAAGATCGGGATTTTTGGCTATAATGTTTTGAATTAAAGATTCGTCGGCCAAGTCAGGGTCTACGCCTCAGATCCTGACGTGTGGCAGTCTACGCTCCGCTACTCTACTTCTCATGGCTGTTTTTGTGACCTCATTTCGCTCTATGGCCACGCGAAGGTTATCCACGGTAGAGCGATCGCGAGCGAGTACGGTCACACCGTTCGTCGTAGGTTTGAGTGTGACGGGGCCTATGCCCTCGTCCTCTGGGACAATGTTAGTGTTTAAGGTCCTAATGACCTCGGTCGCAGTTGTTGGTGATGTCGCCGATATGAATGCGACATGATTAGGGACTTGCTGTGCTACGACCTGGTGGCGCTGATGATCTGCCGCAGCAGCAGTAGTCGGTGACGGATGAGGCCCCCGGGACAACCGCAGGACGTCAGCTGAGGTCAGCAGCGCAGCAGATGAGGTCGCCGCGCAAAGCCAATCCTCCGCCACCAATGCACGAGCGCAGACCTCGGAGGACTCCTTTCTCTCCGCGGCCCACATCTCGCGCAAGACCTCGGCGTGACCCCTCGCGTCCGAAGCCAAGGCCTTGTACTCGGCGCAGCAGGCAACCACCGCACCGAACAACTTGGCGATGGACGACCGGAGCGCAAGGGCCAGCTTTTTCTCTGCCGCGTTGATTATGCCCGTGAGGTCATCCTGTAATTGGGCAACCTGGTCGAATAACGGCATAGCCTCAAATCCAAGGTTCAGCCTTTCCGTCACCGGCACATCAGTCGCTGGATTGTCATCGGGTATGCCAGGGGATGCGGCCGGTGTCGCCCCTGCAGCGTTGTCAGCACGCGGCGAGGGAACGCCTGCCGAAGGCGCACCGCAAAGTCGCTCACCTGGCCCCGGTATTGGGTCGTCAGTCGCCTCGCGGCGACGTCAAAGCACTGTCCGGCGGGTCCATAACGCTCGCAATTAGAGCGTCGCCGCCAACCAAAAAGGGCGAGGCTGACGCTCTCAATGGCGCAGCCCGGGCCAACGAAGAACTAGAAGTGCCGGGCGAAACTACATGTACCGCCGCGACGTTCTCGGCAGATGTTGCGGGTGAGGCAGTCGTGGGTGGCTTCTTCGCAGGCATGAAGGCAACCGTAGGCCACCGGAAATCTCACTGCTCGAGACCAGCGGGGCAGAGCCGCGGGCAAGCCTATGTAGGCCTACCCAAGCCCCACGCAGCACAAGTCCCGGCCGTGCAGAAAACGGCCAAAAATTCACCAGCGGGCCACAAAGGCCGCCACTGAGGACCGCTTCCACAACCGGGAATACAGCATTCAGTCGCGCTAAAAGCGCAACCGAACGATGGGACCGGACTTAGTGGTTCCGATGTCCGAGCGGGAGCAAGCTCGGTCCGCCGCAGGCAAAGTCCGGCTGCGGCTCAAAAACTGCTGGACGATCGCGAAGGGCGCCGGCGAGAACCGCAACAGCCTCCGACAGCAGCAGGACTTGGGTAGAAAAACGCCCCAGAAGGCAGGAAAACAGGCTGCGGACAAGCGCCGATCGAACAAGGGCACGAGCTGGTGCGCATGTCTCGGGAGCGCTGCGCCGACACAACCGTTCGCTTCGAGCTGCTCGAAGCGAAGCTCTAAATGTTCAGAACAAGGAATTGATATAGGCCTTTTTCTTGACCATACATAATTTTGAGGATGCTAAGAAATAACCACAAGTGAATGCAATGTCCTGTACATACATCTCGCAATAACTCTGCAGTTTTTACGTGTCCTAGGGGCTTGACTGCTGACTTTTTCTTACTCAAGTTAGGCAGGTGATTTTTCAGCTGTCCGAGTAGATGCAGTTTCTTCTGACAGGGTGGTTATTGGCACTTTCTTGATGGCTTCAACTTGGCATTAGGACAACAGACAATGCCTTGTCAGGTGCCAGCCTAACCTCTGACATTTCTGCCAATACGAAGAGTTCCTTGTGTTTTACAGAAGTAGCATTCACACAATCTTTCGAAATCACTTGGTCGTTAAGATGGATGGTGCATGGTGACAATACAGGTTTTGTCCAGGGTATTCAGCACAGTCACTCTTATGTTTGCACAGAGAACTAGACTGCTTTCATCGTAAGCTTGCTGGCATCCAGTAGCGACTTGTCTACATGCTTTCCTCTGGCATGAACTTCTGGTGTCTGTTTTGATTTACAAGAATCAAACAGCAATGAGAGCTCTGAAATGTTCAGAACATGGAATTGATATAGGCCTTATTCTTGACCATACGTAATTTAGAAGCTGAGAAATAACCACAAATTAATGCAATGTCCTGCACATATATCTCGCAATAACTCAACAGTTTTGACATCTTCTAGGGACTTGACTGCCCATATTTCTTACCCAAATTATACAGGTGATTTTTCAGCTGTCCGAGTAAACGCAGAGTTTCTATTGGCAGGGTGGGTATTGGCACTTTTTTGGCTGCTGCAACTTGGCATTAGTTTGGTGGGACGACGAACAATGCCTTGTCAGGTGCCAGCCTAACCTCCGACGTTTTTGCCAATTTGAGAGTTCCTTGTGTTTCACAGAAGTAACGTTCATACAACCTTTCGAAATCACTTGGTTGTTAGGTGGATGGTGCATGGTCACAACACAGGTTTTGTCCTGGGTATTCAGCACAGAGTCACACTTATGTTTGCCCAGAGAACTAGACTCTGCTTTCATGGTATGCTTGCTGGCATCCAGTAGCAACTTGTCTGCATGCTTTCCTCTGGCTGGAACTTCTGGTGTCTGTTCCGATTTACAAGAATCAAACAGCGATGAGAGCTCTGAAATGTTCAGAACATGGAATTGGTATAGGCCTTTCCCTTGACCATGCATAATTTTGAGGAGACTGAGAAATAACCACAAATGAATGCAATGTCCTTTATGCTTGTCCTGTATCTCACAATAACTCAACAGTTTTGACGTCTTCTAGCGACTTGACTGCCCATATTTCTTACGCAATTTAAGCAGGTGATTTTTGAGCTGTCCAAGTAAACGCAGTTTCTATTGGCAGGGGGGTTATTGGCACTTTCTTGGATGCTGCAACTTGGCATTAGTTTGGTAGGACAACGAACAATGCCTTGTCAGGTGCCAGCCTAATCTCTGACACTTCTGCTAATACAAAGAGTTCCTTGTGTTTTACAGAAGTAACATTCACACAATCTTTCCAAATCACTTGGTCGTTAAGATGGATGGTGCATGGTGACAATACAGGTTTTGTCCTGGGTATTCAGCACAGTCACTCTTATGTTTGCACAGAGAACTAGACTCTGCTTTCATGGTAAGCTTGCTGGCATCCAGTAGCAATTTGTCTGCATGCTTTCCTCTGGCTGGAACTTCTGGCGTCTCTTTCGATTTACAAAAATCAAACAGCGATGAGAGCTCTGAAATGTTCAGAACATGGAATTGATATGGGCTTTTTCCTTGACCATACATAATTTTGAGGAGGCTGAGAAATTATTACAAATGAATGCACTTTCCTGTGCATATATTATGCCAACTCAGCACAGTCTTGATGTTTTCTAGGAACCCGACTGCTAGTAATTCTGACGCAAACTGGGCAGGAGATTTTTCAGCTGTCCGAGTAAATGCAGCTTCTTCTGGCAGTGTGGTTATTATAACTTTCTTGGCATGAGTTTGGTAGGACAACGGACACAGTTATGTCAGGTGCCAGCCTAACATTCGACGTTTCTGCCAATACAAAGAGTTCCTTGTGTTTCAAAGAAGTCATGTTCACACAACCTTTCGAAATCACTTGGTCATTAAGGTGGATGATGCATGGTCACAACACAGGTTGTGTCCTGGGCATTCAGCACACTCACACTTATGTTTGCCCAGAGAACTAGGCTGTGCTTTTATGGTAAGCTTGCTGGCATCGAGTAGTGGCTTGTCTGGATGCTTTTCTCTGGCTGGAACTTCTGGTGTCTCTTTTGATTGGCAAGAATCAAACAGCCATAAGAGCTCTGAAATGTTCAGAGCACGCAATGATATAGGCCATTTCTTTGACCATACATATATTCAGAGGAGGCTGGGAAATCACCACGGATAATACACTGTCCTGTACATACATCTCATGCCAACTCAATACAGTCGTGACATCTTCTAGGGACTTGACTGCTCGTATTTCTGACGCAAATTGGGTATGTGATTTTTCAACTGTCCGAGTGCATGCAGTTTCTTCTGGCAGGGTAGTTATTTTATTACTTTCTTGGTTGCCGCAACTTGGCATGAGTTTGGTAGGACGACGGACCCAGCCTAACCTCTGACGTTTCTGCAAATAGAAAAAGTTTCTTGTGTTTCAGAGAAGTAACATTCATACAACCATTTGAAATCACTTGGTCATTAAGGCGGCTGGTGCATGGTCACAACCAGACATGGGCATCCTCACGAGGGTGAACCCTCATTATACTCCGTTTCATGCATCAAGTGCAACACTGCCAAAGCTACAGCTCTTGTTTGCGGTCTCCACATCCGCGATGAAAAATAGTGCCTGCTCTTGACGAGAGGAAATGATAGTTGCTTTGTCTGCAAGCTTAATGCACCTTACATTTGCCATCATCTTCATGAAAAGCACCTTTCTTTAGGGAGAAATGGTCGGATTCAGTGAATTTGTATGATTTTTATGTCGTTTTCGTTAATGCCGCGTTTTCGCTGCTCCGCAACCTTGCCAGCTGTGCCACTAGATGGCGCTGGCTGTGCCCTTCACGCTACGCATCTCTTTTTGAGGAAATGGTTCTTCGGTGCACATTTTTTCTACAAGATCCACACTGCGAAGATGTCTAGGCATGTGAAGCAAGTTATTGCAAACGTGTATGCTCAGAATAGAGCCCATTTCCGCAGGAACCACTCGGCCACAGAACAAGCACATAGTGATGCACCTCCTGTTTTTTTCCTTGCGGACTACTTGCGTAGCTTTCGCTGCGTTGCACCTGATGTATGAAACGGAGTATAGGGCGCCTTCACCCTCACCTCGTAAGGTTTGATTCAGTGAGGTGAGGGTGAGGGAGGGCAGAGGCGGTGAGGTGTGGGTGAGGGAGGGAAAGATACAGAGTTTGAGGGAGAGGGCAAACCTTCTACAAAAGGCGTAGTTTCTGTATAGTAAGAAAAAGCACGCGGCAACACAAAAGGTATGAGTGACCACACACTTTCTCCTCCACTAGGGTTGTGTTATATTGAAAACAGATTTATTTATTTATTTTCAATACTCTGAAGGCCCAGAGGCATTACAGATTAAGTTGAAATGGGGCACAGGCGCTGCAGCCACGAAGTTGCCCCGGTGCTCGTGGTGAAGAAAAGTATCAAAATGAAACAAGACAGCTGCAGGGAGTCACCGAAAGTGATGTCGTTAATTCCAGCCTCACGAAACATGACGGAACCAGAGAAATACACAGGACAGCCGTTTCTAACTGCTAACATTTCTTTGCCATTCAGGTAAAAGCAGGTCCAGAAAAAAAAGAAAACAAGTCCAAAAGAGCTGGAACACGCAGTAGAAATGTTGAGCACAAAAGACCGAGGTGGGGTGATCTTATCTGCTGCGACCCTGTCACAAGTTTTTTTTTCCCTCCTTCAGAGTGGCTTGCATGAGTAGTCGACGTATGAGAAGTATTTCTTGACAGTGTTTTGTGACTGTGTAGTTAGCAAGGTTTTAAATAAAACTGATAGAAAGTGTAAATTACAATTCGCAACAAAACCAACCGAAAATAAACAGCAGTCAATTTGTGCTGATAAGAGCTCCAATAAAATAAACTGCAGTTCAATATTGGATGCAATCTGTCATGTGCTTGCAGAAACAAACAGAATTTTCGTATTTCTTTTACCATTTTTTGCTTTGTTGTGAATTAGCAAAATCATCATATCGTGCATTAATATGTTCAGCCCGTAATTACTACGCATTGTTTTTTCTGTAATTTCTATAACATTAGGTTTTAGTTCATCTATGTTCTTAAGATAGTGTTCTTCAGATGGGTTTTAATATTGTTGGTGAAGAAATAGCCTGTGAGCATTGAGCACAATTTCACGAAAGGGTTGTTTTATTTCCAGTATCCAAAGAGTGTTTGCATTTTGTGTTAAACTGTTGAAGTCCTGTCCCGGGGTAGGTTCTTTTATTTTTTATTTGATTTTAAATTCTGTTCTGTAGTCAGAATAAGTTTAATGCATCGTAATACCCGACAATCGTGAGGCATTATGTTATGACAGATTCACGCATTCCAAGAGTATGACAATGCTGAACCGGGTTCTATGACTCTGGCAAATGCGCTTCCGGGCTGGCTTCATCTACGAGGTGCCAGCGCAAGGGTGCTTGGTGTTCTTAAGATACATTTGTTGCTCTTCGCAAAATCAAAGCGTGCTGGTGGTATGAGCCTTGCTAAAAAGGAGGGTATTTTAAACCACCAGTCAGTTTATTTTAAGTTTCCAAGTGTATTGCTAAAAAACTACCTGCATGCCGCTCTTGACAAATTGTGCCTACACGTAATGACACATAGCATAGATGTTTGGCTGCAAACACTGATCAGTGCAGGATTTCCCTGTGAAGTGGTTACCCTGTTTTAAAGGGCCTTGCTAATGATGCTAGGGATGTAGAGGAGCACCGCTAAGCTGAAGAAGCACAAAGTACAAGACCTGTTGCCATTCCATATTACTATCGAATCTCCCACCGCATATAAAACGTGGCTGAGAAAGGCGACGTCCTTGTAGTCCTCACTGCACCAAAAATATTGGCTGGTGTGTGCAATATGATGCAAGGAAAGCACAAGCAGGGATGCAGCATCAAGCATGTAGGTAGGTTCGTCCTGAGGAAGAGTGCGTTCGTTTCGTACACGGCTGCCATATGCCAAAAGCTACATAGAACAAATTGGATGTTGCAAAAACGGCACACTTCAGGAGCTGCACGCACGAGTAGGTGCACTGGCAGGAGGAAAAGAAAGAGGGAGGAGGGGGAGGAGGCAACTGTACATCTATTGCTGCCACTGCATTAGAACCGAGGCGTGCAACTCGATTCTGTGAAACAACAATATTGAAGAAGTTTGAGTCTAAACGCAGAAGAAAAAATTTCGAAGCATACTGCATTAAGATGGAATTCACCCCTTGTGTTAGCAATTAAGGCCTCGGTCGCCTTATCCAATAACTTGAGAAGTTTAAATATCCCACACATGTCAGCTTGCCAGTCTTCTTAGTTTGCCCTTACTTTGCCAAGATCAACTTCACTGTAGGGGTGGACCATGTTGATGTCGGCTTTCAATGGCTTCTTATCCAAAGCATGATTTTCTGTGCTTGTTACATCACGATATAAAGCAAAAAAGTGATGCTGGTTCAATGCTGCAGAAATAACGCTACTGCTGAAGTAAAATTTTTAGCTGACACATAGCAGGGTTTATATTGAGGAAAGCTACAAAGCGTCTCTTCACACTCAGTGATAGAGATTCGCACGGGCTGGGCCCGACCCGCCGTGGAGTGTTTTTTACCTACTGAGATGAGAGGGTGACATCGAAGTCCAGCCCTCCAGGACGCTTGGATCTTAAGTACAGGCTGTAATTTTAGCTTACGACTTTATGAGATCATTTTAATAAGTATCCCAACATTTTCCTAACATAAAGATGGCAAGTTGACATGAAGTACCTGTATGCATACTGCCAAGGCTAGAGTCGCACTAGAGAGTACCTGTCCCGCATACTGTTAAAACTTCTGCCAGGTCTGAACAAAAGGAAGACTTCGGGGAAGAAAGCTTCGAGGGTTTGTGTGATACGTACCTGCTCTCGAATGCTACCCCTCAGTGCCTCACACCCACTCTAAGACTGACTCAATAAAGCAGACAGCTGAGGTTGAATGAAATCCAATTCTGTGTAGTCATGGTATGTCCTTGGATCTCTAGCTAGAAGGTTGAAATTATGACAGCACTGCTTTTTGTACATCTCATTCTGCTTAGCCATTTCTGCGAAGGGAAAGAGGCCTCCGCTCTTCCGTGAATTCTCCGTGTTGTTGTGCAAGCAGTTGTTCGCTCCTCATGTGAGTGAGATGCCAGTTCTCAGATAGCGTCTTGTCCCTTTTCTGCCTAATTGTACCAAACACATGCATACACCATGTGTGTGTTGCTAAACGAACTAAAAACGAAGCAGCAAAACTCGTACTAGGTAAGGAAAATGTTCCATTCGGCGGGCTACAATGTTCTAGAAGGCTGTACCCGGAACGTTGTTAGCCGGGGCGCACCTCATCCTGCGCACACGAGAGCTTTGCGTGGCAGCACTTCGTTTGAAGACTGACTCGATGCTGCTGGGAAGCGACAGATAAAGCACAAAGCAAGCAAGTGTGCGTCGGGCTTTGCCCCCTGTGGTAATGCGCCAACGACAGACTATACTACTCCCTTCATAGCGAGGGCAGCTGTCAATAGGAAAGCTGTTTGAAAAAAACAAAAAAACTTCTGCAGGGCGGGCAGACCACGCACGCTGGTCCACGGCCGGGCTCAAGCAGTGGCTGTGGCTAGCCTTGTCAGATCTTCCTGAGGCACCAGGTGGAGACATGGGTGCATATGGCAGCAGTGCTCTCAAAGGGTACACACGCGTCCACCACTATTCATTCCTTTCCCGCTCTCTCTGTCCAAAGGGTCTTCCTTCAGTTCTATCTCCCCTCTCCCTTCCCCCCCAAAAAAACAGCGAATGGCAGGAACGGCTGGGGAAGCCCTTCAGTTTGTGTTGCTGTGTGCTTTCGATCAGACCACTCAAGTTGTTGATGCTTATGTTAAAAACAACACTTTGGTGCGCTGTTGCAAACTATATATGCTCAAGGACATCTGTGTACAATGTGCACGAACAAGTTTCCATTGTGCAGTGCCCTCAGATATTTTCGGCAAATGCGCGGTCCAAGTGAAAAGTTTGTTCATGCAGGTTTGAGGTGAGCGGCTTCTCAGTGTGGGCAATCCGGTTCTCGGCTTTTGCATATGCGGGCATGTATATTCCGGAATAAGATCAGCTAGAAGATGTGGGCTTAGGCAAACTGATACAGAAACCCGATTCCGGCAAGTTGGCGCGTATGTGTCGCTTTTTTGTCCCATTCATAAGCAAATCTAGATTTAAGCACAAAATTCAGGAAGCATAATCAAACCTCATGCACGAAATGCTGGCCGGTTCACTTTGCACGCTGCGCTGCTCTAGTTATGGGCTGTCTCATTCTGTTCTCGTAAAATTCAATAAAAATAAAAAAAAAACAAGTTTAGGCACTACTGAGGCGGCGTTCACGAAAATCAGAAGCACAACAGAGTTGCGTGTTTCACTTTGCTTTTTCTGTTTGTAGCTGGAGGAAATTGGAATGCAATTGGGGCACATCATCGTAGGCATCTGCGGCATCATGTCGAAGCAACAGCATTTTCATGCGACATCTCCCAAATGGCACAACACGTACATGTCGATCTTAAACTGTCGTGCACCGCCCTAGGCTTGCATGTTATATGTCTCCCATCCCATCCCCCTCGGTGAAGCGAATAAGGGTCAGGACCAACTGACGCCCTCAAAATTTATGCTTCAGTGTGATAGCGTTTTCCTGGTACTTGAATTACATTGTTCTGTTGCCAATATGACATTATGAATCATGCTTTCTCTGTCTGCAACTGGCTAGAAGTTCATATCTCCTCGATCATGCGGTGTAGCGTATTTCGTCTATCTCCTTCAAACATATAGAGTGTGAACTAGTTGACAGGTTTGTCCATTAAACTATGCCAGTTGTTATTTTCCTTCCTCCTCAAGGTTTCGCCTTTGATTGACATGCCTAGGGCACTGTCCGAATTGTTTACACTTTTCACAGCTCCTGGATTCCTCATGCAGAGCATATCGAATTTTGAGCAGCTGTCGGAACAAGTACCAGTGGCTCTTGCTAGTAATTTGTTACAGAATGAACACAAACACGTAATTTATTTAAGTTTATTATTACCTCCAAGAAATTCAGATTGCTAAATGATCAACTCGGCTTGCCACCACCGAAAACAGACGCAGAGAAGAATAATTTGTGCCTACTTTGACTCAGTATAACGCTGACATAGATCGAAAATAATGTAAGAGATAGAATATTGAAACTGCTTAACATGAGGTTGAGGGTGAGGGAGGGCAAACGAAATGAGGGTGAGGGTAAGTTAGGACCAGCAATATTTTTTAGGCGAGGGTGAGGGCGAGGTAGGGCCAGGAAAATTTTTGAAGTGAAGATGAGGGTCAGAGAGGACCGCCTATTGGAAAGTGAGGGCGAGGGAGGAAAGGCCAAAATGAGGGCATTTGCCCATCTCTGGTCACAACACAGGTTTTGTCCTGGGTATTAGCACTAAGTCACATTTATGTTTGCCCAGATATCTGTCCTTTGCATGCATCTCACGCCAACTCAGCACAGTCTTTGACGTCTTCTAGGGCTGGACTTCTCGTATTTCTGACAAATTGGGCAGGTGAATATTCAGATGTCCAAGTAAATGCAGTGTTTCCTCTTGCAGGGTGGTTATTGGTACTTTCTTATCTGTCGCAACTTGGCATTAGTTTGGTAGGATGACCGATACAACCTTGTCAGGTGCCAGCCTAACCTTTGACATTTCCGCCAATGTGAAGAATTCCTTGTGCTTCACGGAATTCAGTTTGAGAAAATCTTTCGAAATGATTTGGTCGTTGAGGTGGATGGTGCACGGTCGCAACACAGGTTCTGTCCTGGGCATTCAGCACAGAGTCACTCTTATGTTTGCCCAGAGATCTAGGCTCTGTTTTTATGGTAAGTTTGCTGGCATCCAGTAGCGGCTTGTCTGCATACTTTTCTCTGGCTGGAACGTTTGGTGTCTGTTTTGATTTGCAATAGTTTGTTTTGTGAGGTTGTGAGCAATCGCCTGGTTGTTGTTCCACACATGGTAGGTCACGCTCTTGTGATATATATTAATGGAGTCATCAGTGCTGACCTTAAGCGCAAGTTTTTTTTGGGGGGGGCCAGTCACCAAAATGTATAATAATTTTTAATTACACAGAACTACAGGGCATCAAGTGAGATCAGAGAGAAATGAAAACGTTGCGGATAGATCTCATAAATGGACAAAAAGGTACTGAACAATTCACTTTAGAAACAGTGAAACTAGAAATACTACAGCTGGGCAGAGCTGTCACTAGTGTTCTAACTCCCTGTCATCTCTCCGAAGTGAAGCATTAGACAACACAGCCACAGAAGGTGCAGAGTGATAGGCCTCTGCTTCTTTGCAGACTATTTATTTATCAGACTATTTATTAGCAGACTATTTATTATGTTACTATCAGCTCAACTAGGGCCACGATAGGAGTGGTTACATAAGACCTAATTTGGTAAATGGAAGGGAACATAACATTGCAAACCTACCGAACATAACATTGCAAAACTACCGCACAGTATCAACAGGAGTGGTATCCTAAAATTTTAGTAACAGGAAGGCAAAGACAGTACAAACTGCACAATACCTAAACATGTCTGAGGAGACATTTCTCAGCCAAATATGAGAACATGAAGAACAAGGAATGTAAAACAGTGTTTTATACCTCAATATTGTTATCTTTAGAAACATTGAGAATTGATGATGAGAATTCTTCATGACTCTTAACCCTAACTGCTGGTTCTGGGAGCCTGTTCCTATGGTGAGCCCGTTAGCAGAAAAATTACTGCTTAGAACAATTTTTCGAGAAATCTGGCTCTTTTACAATTCTAGAGTGCTTATTTCGAGGTTCATGCGACCGAGTTTCATCAATGTATTTGTGTTTGTCAATGAGGGTCTTGTTATTCATAGTACTATAAAACAGATTCAATCTTCTTACGTTCCTTCAGACCTCTAGTGGAGGTATGGCAGCTATACTAAAGTCAAGCCTCGATATAACGAACACGCATATACGAATTATTGAATATATTGAACTCTTCCAAAATATTTGTGTCAAACACATGTATTTTTAACTTCCCATAGCGAACATGGTTCGGCATAAAACGGATATTACGAACTTCGTGACGCCAAGCACTACCTCACTTTAGGTTGCGTAAGAAATACGAGCAGTCAAGTTCCTAGAAGACGTCAAAACTGTTGAGTTATTGTGAGATGTATGTACAGGACATTATATTCATTTGTGGTTATTTCTCAGCCTCCTCAAAATTACGTATGGCCAAGGAAAAGGCCTATATCGATCCCATGTTCTGAACATTTCAGAGCTCTCATGGCTGTTTGATTCTTGTAAATCAAAACAGACACCAGAAGTTCCAGCCAGAGGAAAGCATTACTGGATGCTAGCAAGCTTACCATGGAAACAGTCTAGTTCTCTGTGCAAACATAAGTGTGACTCTGTGCTGAATACCCAGGACAAAATCTGTATTGTCACCATGCACCATCCATCTTAATGACCAAGTGATTTCGAAAGATTGTATGAATGTTACTTTTGTGAAACACAATGAACTCTTCATATTGGCAGAAACATCAGAGGTTAGGCTGGTACCTGACAAAGTTTTGTCTGTCATCCTTGCAGCGCCACCTAGGAAGTGAAGGTTCCTTATAGGCACTTCCGTGTTCTGCAGTTTTCTACGCATTTAGGTGCATACATGCACTAAAATTGCTGTGTACATGCGTATCTTTACCCATGCCAACATGGCAGGAGCAGGGCCATGACCCACCTAGATTGGCCATATGGTGCCCCTGACCATATAAGACATGTAGGACACTGTAATAGCTTGTAGGACTGCGAGCTATTTAGCAGGATGGCTGTGAACATTATGCAAGAAATTTGGGATTAGGAAAGTAATTTTGTATGAATTAAACTATCTGGTCACAAGTATATGTTCAAGACATTTCTTTTTAGAAATATAAAAATACCCGACAGGTCAACCAGAGCATACTCACCTAAAAGCAAAATTGTATGAAGAGGAGTGTTCATTGTAAAATGATATAAATCAATTTTTCTCTTAGTGGCAAAATTTTCTCCATGTGTATGACAAATTGTTTATAACAAACTAGTCTCTGCATGTGTTATAACATTGTGGTTTGCCTTTTGTCAGCCCGAAGATGTAAGATGTCTATGTCCTATGAAAAAGTGGCATAAAAAGTTCCACATATGAACACCTCGAGTTGTTCATTACAAGCCTGAGCAATACACGTCTGCCCTCTGATTGCCTTCAACTTTAACATGGCTTGGGACCCATAACAAGTTTATATGTATATCCTTAAAGGTAGATTCTCATGATAAACTGCACTGCAGATGTTGCAGATGAGTCGAGTGTGACGTAGCTTGACGTCATGGATTCGGAGCAACAAACACATGTCTGGCGACGCCGCTAATGGGAAAAGAACATTTTTTTGCCTTGGATGCTGACGGGGAACCAATACGAATTCAGAGTGAAACTTGTGTTGTCTGTCCACCTTAATACTTTTCTTTCCATTTTTCTGCAGCAGCCGCATGGGAATAATCACTACAGTTGTTGATAAAGCATCCGAAGTACGGTACATGTGCACATGTGTAGTTGTGTTGTCTGCACTGTATTTGGACCACAGCAGAATAGACTAGGTGTCTGAACCACTGCGTCTTTCCAGCACACGATGTTGACGAACATCCGATCGTGTTTTCTGTGAGTGCCGTGAGATGGCGGTGACAGTTTGGAGGGTCATCGTTCGGCACCGCGGGCAGGCACGTATGCGTGCGAGCACAGTTGGAGAAGAGACTGTGATGCTGAGCTTGTTTTTGTGCCACGTGGTTGTCGTTTTTTCCCCATTACATTTTTTTTCATGCACTCCTGTGTTGCATGGTGATGGGCAAAAGCTGTTTTGTTCCCCGCTGCACTACGGAATACAAATCCTGCCATGAGAAGTTCTCACTCTTCTCAGCACCAAAGGATGAAGAGCGACTGAAAGTGTGGCGACGTGCCATCCCGAGAAAGGACCGCCTTCTGCAGGTGACAGACTATGTATGCGAGTGGCATTTCGAACCTTGCTAGGTTTGAAGACTTGGACAGCAGAACACAATGGCCACGTCCTAGTCAGCACGACTCGTCGTGCAATATTGGCAAAGGATGCCATGCCCACACTGTTTCCCGATTGCCCTGCTTATCTGTCCAAAACGTTGAAAAGCAGGATGTGGCCAGCTGAGTGACAGCTTCTTACTCCACCAAAAAAGAAAAGCAGCCCAGCCCATGTCAGCTACAGTTCTGACAATCCGCCTTTTGCACGAGATTTCTGCTCGTGCGCGAAGTCGTAGCGGCGACCAATGGAAACACATTGGATGGCGTTTCTCGGCGCCACCAGTGCACGGGGGCTGACGGCATCGGGCGGCATGGCAACCATTACAGGCTTGGCAAAGCGATGCCAACCACATCTGTCGCGTATGGTTGCCACTCTCTAGGCGTGCAATTTAACCTTAAAGGCTCGCCTTCATGCATGCCAAAGCATTTGGATTTTGTTCCTTCGGTGTACGCAATCAGATGCACTTCGTTAGGGAGCTTGATTCGTCGTCTTCGTCCAACCGTTTGCAATGGCAAGGAAACCGCCCAGCACAAATGAGTCTCCTGGAGGGTTCATGCTCATTCACTTGCAGAGTTGATCGCTCTGGATGTAGAACAGCGTTGGTTCCTGACCGAGATGCGCATCCGATATGTAGGAGATGCACATGTGCCACCAAGTCATTGATTCCGCAGAAATCGCGGTGGAGGCAGAAAGGTTGTGGATCCTTTCACAACAGAATGACCATTCTCTATGCACCAAGAACCTTTCACCACTGCGACCACATCCGTTCTGACTCCTAAGGGCAGAAACCGGCTACAGTGCTGAATCATCCGTTGCCAGAAAAATGCCGCACGTTTCCTACAGGTGTGCATTTCAGCCGGAACAATGCCCTTTTCAGGGGGTGTGTATAATGCCCTTTTCAGGGGGTGTGTATAAATGCCTCTCTGCTGAGCTTCGTAGATGAAACGCTTGTAGATGACGCGAGGAGGAAGCGACGCCCATTGCACCATGCCGGCGCCACGATGACCACATTGTGCTCGGTAACTCAAGACACCCCGCGCATATGCGCCGCTCGTAAGTGACAGGAAACTATTCCATCTAGCTCCGCAGCATCAACAAATCCCTGGCTGCTTTGCCCTTTGAGATCCCTCTCTCTCTCTCTCCGCCTCCGCGCTCTCCTGTCTGCCAAAAACCTGCACGCTGAGAGCATCTCATTCTGTCACGCCGAACATGGCCTGCGCTACACACTTTTACAATATGAAGATAGTATATGCTTGCGTTAGTAGTGGATTGTGAAAATGCTGTAACATTCCCCCAGGCTGCATCAACATGATATACTACAATCACTGTCCCTACTTTCCGCCCCGAGGCCAAAAAGGGGGGAGCTTTCGCTTTCTACCTGCATTGGCGTGGCCATTTCATATGGTGCTCTTTTGCATCATCTGCTACACTGCCGTCCATTGTGTTTCTCGCCCACTCCCGCATGATGGTGCCAGATCCTCCCACAAAGGGTGGATTTTGATGACATTCAGAACTCTTCCATAACGTCTGAAGTGCACAGTGATGAGTGCACGAATGCAACCGACGTTCGAGAGGAAACCGGGCCTTCTGTGGCAGCGGCACCTTCAACATTTGAGGAGTTGTTTGACGACTCGTCACTCGTCTGTTTGTCCTCCAAACCATGGGGAATACATCGCATTGAAATGGGTGAGGCAAAAAGCATCGTATTCCTAGAGCTGATGCGAACTACAACCCCAGAAAACTGCTCTTCCAAACCAGTGCCTGTAGTGGCAGTAGCCACAGCCGAAGTGTGTCCTCGGTATGTCAACCCCTGCAGTCTGTTTACCGTCTTGTGGCTTGTTGAGCTCGATGAGAATATGGAGGTCCACACAGTGTTGATGGGAAAGTCTGTCTCTATGGATCAGCTCCAACATGTAAGCAGTTTGTCAACCACTGAGGATGTGAAGTCCTTTCTACAGTACGTGCAAGACATTAGACTGTGCGCTAGTGGACCAAGCACTCCTGAATACTCCCAAGTTGAACCAAGGAGTGCCTTCATTGACATCAACAAAAAATGGTGCCACAAGAAATGTGAATTCTTCCTGACTGCGGAGGCATCAATTTGCCAGAAATGTATCAGCCTTTCAGACACTCTGCGGATCCACCAAGCACGGGCACTGAAGAAGAAAAGGAGCTCAAAGCCAGCTAGTATTCACTTTTCACATTCCCAAAAAAGCCTTGACAAACTTACGGCTCTGCAGCGGGCAAATTACACCCTGAAAAGATCTAAAAACTGCCTCCTTCACCGCTTTAAGAAGATTTCTTCGCAGCTTAAGGAAGCTCGTGAATGCTTGCAGAAAATTTTCGAAGAAGAGCTCGAGACGAAGCTTTGCAAACTTGAGCTTCCAGGTGTCCAGCTAACTGCAATCAGGGAATGCTTAGCTGCAGCAAGGCTGGCCAACAAAAAAAAGTCGCCATCACACAGAAAATTGGCTCTTGATGTGTCTCTTGTTACACATACAAGTCCATCAGCGTATGCATTTCTACGTGAAAACAATATGCTTCCTCTGCTGTGTGTAACTACAGTGCAAAAGTATCTGAGCATCATCAAAGTGAAGTGCAGCTTTGACAGCAGATTTTTCGCTGTGTTTAAAAGAAAAATGGCCACCAAAGACGAATAACAGCGCCGCAGTATCTTGGTTTTTTGATGAAATGCAAGTGAGGAAAGAAATGCGGGTGCACTCAAAATCAATGACCTATGTAGGATTCAGTGATTTTGGTGATTCTTCAGAGCCGAGTGATGACCTAGCTGACCAAGGACTCGTGTTCACATTCCGAGCATTCGGAGACAATTACTCTCAGTCCATAGCAGTGTTTGCCAGCAAAGGACCAATAAAGGAACAATGCTAGCCCAGCTTGTTTTAAAAGCAGTTTTCATACTTGAGGAGGCTGGTGCTTTAGTCGATGCAGTGGTGTGTGACAGAGCAGCCACCAACCACTATATGGGGAAAGAGATTGGCATAAGTGGAAGCCTAAACTGTACCAAGAGCTCCTTTCCACATCCTGCTGACGACAAGTGCAGCATTTTTGTTTTTCAGATGCTCCGCATCTTATGAAGTGTGTGCGGAATCGATTGATTGCTCAAAAAGTTCTGAGTTTCCATAATGGCTGTGCTCAATGGGCACACTACGACAAGCTCTTTGTTGAGGATACAAAGCAGCCTGGGCACTTGTGTGCTTGTTATAAGCTGACATACGCCCATCTTAATCCTTCAAACACTGAGAAGATGCGCATAAAGCTAGCTACCCAGGTTTTCAGTCGAAGTGTGGCCAGTGGATTGGAGTTTTATTCCCAAAGAAAAACAGTGGGTCTGGAGAACGTTAAAGGAACAGTAGAGTTCACGTTGAAATTTGTTCGATGCACTGAACCGGAATCGCCCTTAAGAAGGCATCACTGTGGGAAGCAAGGACTTGAGAGTTCTTGCTTCTTTCTTGCACTGGCTGAATAAGTGGGAGGGGGAAGTGGTGGCCGGAAGGATATCCCATGCTAATTTTCTCACAGAACAAACGGCAGCAGGCCTGCGTGTCACAGTTTTGTCAGCTTTGGAGCTGACAAGGTATCTGCTCAAGCCTTGTGGATTGATTTAAGTACGTCTTAACTGGGAAATTTAATCAAGATGTACTGGAGTGGTTTTTTGGGACCATTCACCAAGCAAAAGGTCAGAATGACCATCCCTCCTTGCCCACTTTTCTTCAGGTGTACAATATTTCAGTGTACAGTCTGCTTAAACCACCAAAGTATGGAAACTGTGAGGTTGAAAAAACTGGAGAAGCACGTGTGTTTAATTTGACAGACCTAAAGACTGCATTTCAGGAGGATGAAAAACAAGAGAGCCGGCTTCAGCAGTTGAAATGCAAATTAGATGGTTTAGTGGCTGCTGAGATTGAGTACAATGAGACTTTCAACGAGATCTGCACAGAGCCAGAAGCTGTTGACTGCATATATATTACCTGGCTGGTTTCATGGACAGGAAAATACTCAAGTGTTCAACATGCTCGGTATGCCAACAAAGTCTTATAGAAGAAACTGAGGTACATGCTCAGCCTCGAAGCACTCTTGTGCAACGTAAACAGAGAGGTGGGCTCCTGCACCCAAAGCTTAGTATTTTTTCTTTACTGCAGGTGGCTGAAAGAGAGTTTCAGCAACATGCTTCACAACAAAATGCATATGAACTCACTGTAGAGGCTATGTTGGAAAACCATGCTTTCTCATTCCTATGCAAGCAACACGAAGAAGACATTATGGCAAATTTGTTGCACTATTACATTGCTATGAGAATGGCACAGGTATGGAAGCAAAGAAAGTCACGCAAAAACAAACATGCAACATCTTAGGAAGCTTGCAAAGCTTGTCTACAATTCAGAGCACTTTTGAAATGTATCCAAGCTGCTTTTGCACGCGCTATTGCCTTGGTGACATGTTCATGCGTGCGATACAATAAACATCCTTTTTCTGTGTATCTCACTGGCTTGTGTGAAATTTCAAAAGCACGATCTGCAAAGGTTAGAGTGCGTTGCAGGATCGAAGGCACGGAAAATTTTGGGAAGACGCTGATACATGGAGTTAGTGCGGGGCTGTAATTTTCATACAAGCATAGAATTAGCAAGCAAGGCACCTATCAAGACCACTACTTTGCGAGACAAAACCGTGTGCAAAGCAGGGATCACCTTCCGGTAGCGAGAGCTGTGATATTTCACATGCGTGGCTAGACACACTCTTGGTATCCTAATCGCGTGCAATGGGAAACCGCTTTATGGAATTTGTGCTTGGCAATAGCCAGATTGGTTTACATTTGTACCGAAGGCGAGCACTAGCAAACCTGCTGTCGCAATACTGAACTTTCACAAGTCTTGCAGGACATTCAGGTGTGAACAGCGCTACTAAGCTCAATTTTTATTACGATATGCCTAAGCTTTCTTCCCAACGGCTCACCAGACGCTTTGACTGGTACAGAGGCATCTCTGGCATAATATACTAGCGATTATTTCACATGCACGCTTGTTTGAGGATCCGCACATGCCACGACAGCATGCCTGACCCCAATGATCCGCGCCATCTGTGGAGGGAGACACAAACCACAATCAAAAATGTCTATGGCACGGCAGCCTCGTTTGTACACCTAGTCTATTCTTCCACCGTCATTTGGACTACTGCCAGCCCACCTGTACACCATGACTTTAGAAGCATCTACCCATCATTTGGGACATCTCTCAATGAGCTTATGCAAATGAAAGGACAAAGTGGGGAGGAAAATGACATCACAGCACTACTGAAAAACATGCAATGTGGGAGAAAATATCTGAGCAAATGACCTAGCTCGCCAGCCTATGCACTGATTCGATGCCAGCTACGAGTCGAGGTCAAGTCTGGTCATGTGATTCTTAGTGAGGAGAATGTGCTTGTTTGCATTTAAACACCAAATAAATAAATAGCCTTCATCTCTCATCTGTGAAGCACGTCCAGTCGTCTGATGCTCGCTCTTCGAGGCTTTACTGAGGTACCACCGATATCTTCTTACATCAAAATTTCTACTTACAGGGTGGTGCTAGTAATGGCTGCAATAACCCGCTGCTTATTTTTTTTCTGTCTGTCATTTGTGTTATTTGGCGGTGTTTCTTGGGAAGACTGTGAGCAAGGTGTTGCAGTTGACGCTGCAGTTAGGGCTGACCATCTCTCGTGCGACTATTTCATGCATACTGACCATCACGTCGCTGCAGAAACAATTGCAGAAAAATTCTCCCGACTGAATAGGTTTTTTGATCGTGCTTCAATGTAAAGAAACGGAGAATGAATCGAGGAGAAAAATTATTAAAAACAAATAGGCTATAATTATGGTCCTCTTTTGTGCATAGCGGAGGCCAGAGAAGCTGAAATCAGTCGTAATTTGGCGAACTACAAGCCCATTATCTGTCATCATTATGCTTAAAATAATGCAGCTCAACCCAATGCATCTTATGGCCCTTCATGATGTCTCATTTAAAAATGACATAACTAACTTTGCACAAGCTGCAGAGCATGTTTTCTCCACAGCCATTCATGCAATAAGGAAAGGGTTAGTGCATTCGTTAGGAAAGTTCACAATGTTAACAAAAATCCACGGAATAAAAGGGCATTACTTAGCCACTTGCACTTCATAATTGCGTAACTCTGATGACATGCACTAGAAGCGCAGGAAGAGAATTTGTTTCCATCTCTGTCCAGAATAATGCGGCAAAAATACATGGGCCCCAACAGACTGCATTTTTTTCTTTGTCATTGTCCAGACAAAGATTGTCAATATTAAAGAGGCATAAAAGAATTGAAAACTTTTGTCTCCAGAAATACTGTCCATAATTCGAGTCGTTCATAATAACGAGGGTCATATAATGAGGCATGACCATATAAGATCCCCTCTCGGAGGACTTTTTCAAGAACAATCATCACCGACCTGTAAAGAGACACTGTAGACACTGTCAAATGCTGAATTCATGCCAACCTGCAGGAAGGTGCGCAGGCTTTGTTGTTCAAAAGTGAAATGTGGATGTCGTAGTCAATCCAGAGTTACATTAGTCTCACGTGGCATTAGTTGACTTAAACTTCTAAATGCAGGCATTGATGTTGGGCAACTGGAAGCAGACATGGGCATCCTCATGAGGATTTGGCTCGGCAAAGTGAGGGTGAGTGAGGAGCAACGTTGAAAAAGTTCGCAAGGGCGAGGGTGAGGAAGGGCGAGGGAGGGAAAGATACAGAGTTTGAGGGCGAAGACGAATGTTCGACGAAAGTCGTAGTTTCTGTACACTAAGAAAAGGTGTGTGGCAAACATGAAAAGCACGGGTGACTGGCAGACTTTCCCCTCCAAGTGGGATCTGTGTTGTGTAGAAAACAGATGTGATGGGGCGGGGCACAGGCGCTGCAGCTAGGCTTCGAAGGGAAAGGAAAAACACAGGGAGAAGAAGCAGGAACGATTCCGAACGGAAGCCACAAAACTACCTCGACGCTCAAAGTGAAAAAGTCTAAAACGGCCTCTTCTGCTCACAACCCCAGAAGGGAGCAGGCTGGGAGTCGCCGAGAGCGATATCACTGTTACCAGCTTCATGAAAGAACACGGGGATGTGACTGCAAAGGACGGCCATTTCTGGCCCCTAACCGGGGAAGAAATCAACAGGATGGAGCACGGAACTTAAGAACTGAGTGTTATACACATATGCACACTTTTATACACTCATCGCACTCACACAGAACCTAAGAACAACTATCGCAGAGCACTGGAATGCTGGCTGTTGGCGTGTGTGGGGCAGTTTTCTTATCAAGATAGATGAACTCCCAGTCGCAGCGGCAACTTTTCGATGGAGGTGAAAAGAAAGGTGCCCGTATGCTGTGCGATGTCAGTGCACGTTAAAGAACCCCAGGTGGTTGAAACTTCCGGAGCCCTACACTACGACGTCTTTCATAGCTTGAGTCACTCTGGGACATTAAACCGCATAAACCAAACCAAGCCATATTGGATAAGGCGTCTGATGTTTTGCTGACACAAGAGCCCTCTTAATACAGTGTGCTTCATATACGTGACAAGGGTGTCTACCAGTTTCTTCAAAATCATTTGCGCATGCTCAGAATTAAGGACCTGTTCATGATACGGAATACAGAGGAACTTATCGCATTTCTTCGCGAGCATGAAAGCTCGAATGTTACACTGCGTTACCTTTTTTAACAGATACCACTGATCCTTCTTTATTCCCTACTTCAGGCCAAAGTTTTGTTGTGTTCTTAAAGATACCATGCTAACTATGGCCCAACAGCTTTTCAGAATGCATCTGGATAAAGTGTGCAGAAGTTCCCAGAACAGCGTCGGTTTTATCTTTTCTCGATAATTGTTAATTTTGAAGGAAGCAACTTCATTCAAAAGTGTGGCGTGTGCATTGGACCTTGTATTGGCCTTGTGTTGAGTGACATGTTTCTATCATACTTTGACCTGCGAGAAACTGAACGCCTTTACACAACCTACACGGCCAACATTTATAGGTGTTTAGACGACTACGCTATTTCGTTTAAATGGGTCAAGCATGAATATGGTATGAGTGGTGAAATGGGTTCTAAAAATTATATATATTTACACAAACACATTTGTTTGCTGAACCCAAGAGTGCTGAACTCAGACTGGTTCGAAAACAGGCATTTTAATCTATTAATCAGCAGGTTATCTCAAGCTTGTTAAGAGAGGTATTGCTAAAAACTGCAATGCCACATAACGCAAGTTTCCAGCTACAAGACTGACTAGTGCAAGTTTTCGCTTTCAGGTGATCACCTCCGTTTTGAAGCCCTTGCTAATAATGCTAGGGGTGCACAGGAGCCCCACAGCAGTGAGGAAGCACATTGCACACCCGTTGCCATTTGAACACTCCCACTGCTTTAAAAAAGGAGACGTCCCGGTTATCTTTATTGCGCCCAAAAAACTAGCTGGCCTGTGCAATCAAGCGGAATGCAGCGCAGACCGGTTCGTCCCTTGTAAAAGGGCACTCCTATCCTGTGGCAAAACTATAAAATAGGACCAACTGGACATTGCAAAAACGTGAAAGTTCAGAAGCATCATGTATGTGCCAGCACATTGGCAGGGAAGAGGGTCAAGTGGCCGAGAACTACCATCACTGCCGCGTTTAATTGCACGTCTCAGTTTCATGAAAAGTTATTCTTGAAGGAGTTTACGTCCAAACGAAGCAGAGTAGTATACAAAACACAATGCATTAAGAGGGAATTTGGCTCTTGTGTGGCAGACACTTGGTCGCCTTATCCAATAAGGTGTTCAAAGGTCTTCATAAAAAGCTGTTCTATGCACGCCAGCCTGCCAGTGTTCTGTGATGGTTGATGTTAGGTTCATTTCCTGTGTGATTGCAATGATTGTGCAAATGTGAACATCTATGTTAATAAATCTCACTTTAAGTCCTTTCGTGTGGCTGTTTTGTTCATTCTAATACCAGTAACCAGCTAACCCACCTTAATCTGTTATACCTGGAGCTATTGCAGTGTAACCTGCACAATGACAGATTCTTAACGTTAGTTTCAAAAGTTCCAGACAGATATTGAATAGGAAATCTACCGATGTAGTTCTGGTGAAACTTTGAATTTTACAACTTTAAATTCGTTGTATTTGCCCTCAGTCCTGTATCTACAGGAACATTGTGCCTTGGTTCTGTCATTCTAGTTATGTTCCACAGTTCTGCTTTGTGATTGCTGCTACGGGTTGTTATGGTTTCAGCAGCGGCACCGACGGCGTCATCCGGGTCAAAGAGTTCTCAAATTTCTCACGGCGAATCCTATTATGGGAAACAATGTGCCTTGACGTGCCCCGCCATGGATTTTTCAGCTAAGGAAAAAGAGATTTTTTTCTCAAGCCCCTCTTCATCCAGCCTATCAAGGGTAGGTGGTCGTTACCTTCTCTGCCATTGATGCCACCTCTCAGGAGGCCTATCTGCTGACTCTGTGCTCTGGAGAGCAATATTCCAGACCAGAATCTCAGGGCGTTAGAATGGACACTGTTGTGATCAAAGCTGAGTTGCATTGTGCGTCAGTAAACCTTGAGGTAGCATTCAATAACGACATGAAGACGCACTCGTGAATAAGAATGAGGGAAACTGTATTTAACTCTTATGTTAAAAAAATATGGTCGGCGGGAGACACTAGATCTACTTCTGCACGGGCTCGGACTTAGCCGAAAGCCTGGCTTGCAGGCCCTCCTAGCTGGATAGAACATTACTATGGCGGGTAGGAACCAGGTGCGGGCTTTTGGTTCTAGGCCTGTGCCCGATTAGAGGCTCTCAGTCTACAGGCCAGGGCCAAGCTCAGGCCTATGGCTAACCAGCGGCTGATCATGGTAAAGTGCCAGTGTTGAACAATTTTTTTTGTGCCAACTTCTTAGTAGAGTCAGTAGATCGTGAAATGTTGGAATACAAAAAAAAAGAACACTCTATAGCAAAGTAGAAAAATTAGAAAGCACAATGTACACTCTACCATTTTCTGCACCGTCATTTGCGCTCTTTGAAGAAGCTTTATTTTCTGAAGCACTAGACGTATTAGACGAAGCGTGCAGCGGTGGCGTAGCGGTAGAACATCCGCCTCGCATGCAAGAGGACCGGGGTTCAAATCCCGGTGCCGCGCAATTCTCCACCGGATGAAAAAAAAAAAAACTCCACGTGTCGATGGAATTGCATACACAGGTTTGGGGTGCGACCTGATGCCGGTGAACACCTCCGGCAACGCACTCCCTCACCAGAACAGGAGTTGGCCACCCTGGTGCAGTAATTGGCCGCAACCTCCTATGATAAGCTCCATAAAACCCCGGCCCTCAAGCATAAAGAAAGTAACAAAATTCCCATAAAGAAAGGTGTTAGGCAAGGAGACACAATCTCCCCAGTACTATTCACAGCTTGTTTAGAGGAAGTATTCAGAGACTTGGAATGGGAGCAGTTAGGGATAAGGGTAGGTGGAGAATACCTCAGTAATCTGCGATTTGCTGATAACATTGCCTTGCTAAGCAACTCGGGGAATGAACTGCAAATAATGATTGATGACCTAGACAGGAAAAGTAGAAAGGTAGGCTTGAAAATCAATATGCAGAAGACTAAGGTAATGTTCAACAGCCTCGGGAAGGTACAGCAGTTTACATTAGGTAGCGAAATACTGGAAGTAGTAGGCAAATATGTCTACTGAGGACAGGTAGTAACCGCAGATCCGGACCATGAAAAGGAAATAACAAGAAGAATAAGATTGGGATTGAGCGCATTTGGAAAGCACTCGCAGATTATGACTAGCAGGCTCAAGAGGAAAGTATACAACAGTTGCATCTTGCCTGTACTCACCTATGGGGCTGAAACGTGGAGGCTAACCAAGAGAGTTCTACTTAAGTTGAGGACAACCCAGAGGGCTATGGAACGAAAAATGGTAGGGGTAACATTAAGAGATAGAAAGCATGCAGAGTGGGTCAGAGAAATAACTCAAGTTACCAATATTCTAGTAGAAATTAAGAAGAAGAAATGGACATGTAGTGCGAAGAGAGGATAACCGATGGTCGCTGAGGGTAACAAACTGGATTCCAAGGGAAGGAAAGCGTAGCAGGGGCGGCAGAAAGTTAGGTGGGCGGATGAGATTAAGAAGTTCGCAGGTGTCAAGTGGATGCAGCTAGCACAGAACCGGGTTAAGTGGAGAAATATGGGAGAGGCCTTCGCCCTGCAGTGGGTATAATCAGGCTGATGATGATGATGATGATGAGACGTATTATTTACAGGCACCCAAAATTTGATAAACATCATCTTAGCTCGCCGGAAAACTTATTTATTACGACGGAGGAATCAGTTAGGCCATAACTTAATTCTCCTTCCTCACTATTAGCTTGTCTTACTGTTTTGTTAATTTTTCAATTATGTGCATCGTACTTGCATTGTTCATGGCATGCGGCTTTCTTCAGATTGTGTCCAAAAATTTAGCCCTCATGCTTTCAGTATTTATTTGCCAATCAAGGAATTATTATGCTTTATCATCTTAGCCTTTAGTTTGTGAAATTAAAAGGCTGCGAATGCGAGCAAATATAAGATACTGATTTTGGTATCTAAAGGCTAAAACTTTGCCCCCAGTGAGTTCAAACGTCAAACACCTTTTTCCTCTAGCCCGTGGCCAATAGGTGGAATGCCGTTAGTAGCATTTTAAAAAATAGCGCTCGGTTCTAACATTGCTGTATTGTTGAAACGTTTGTAAGCGCTGCATTTTTCGGCCCGTTGTCAAATAACCCGAACCTTTTGTAACACAGCTGCCCGGGGAGGCCCACTGAATCAAGGCAGGCTGGCTAAAAAGAAAAGGGAATAATAAACAACAGGGATGGGACGGGTCTGGAAACGAGCAAAGCCCCCAAGTAGGCCCAGCTTCCGCTTCGACATGAAAGACCACCACCCCTCAGCTTGTCTGCCGTGCGGCTCGATCAGAAGCTTTCCTCTCTCCGCCTGCCGTGGTGTGGGCGCCCCCGCTGCACACCACAAAAGACGTACTTTCGAGGCACATAGCTCGGAGTCTCGGAATCATTTTAGTTAAGAAGTCACAGATGGCACTGATTACTACTGTAAAGGGTGATGATATGGGAGAAAGGGCGTCTGGAGTTGTTTAGCTACAAGCAAGAGGCGAGGAAAAGGGTGGAGAAGTTTTTTTTTTTTCGATTTTGCATTTTCCTGGCCGTTGCCCTCTTCTCTACCAGCTAAAGCAGTCATATAAGAGGTATATAGTTTCGTCAGAGAGACGCCGTGCTTGCCCTCAGTATTTTCAGGCTTGCTTCAGCTGTTCATTGTAGACATATATTTTTATTAGGGGAAGACCAGGCATGCTACCCATATCTGCCTAGGCTGTACGGGTAGCATGGCTAGCCTTCCCCTAATGAAAAGTGCAGTTAAACACCAGGCGGAAGTTGTTTGTATGGCCAAGAAAAAATACCATGGATCCTTTCATTCCACCGCCTCACGACTGCAGGAACCACCTCGTTCGAAGCGAGCCTCTCAAAACATGGCACTTTCAAAGCGCGGCCACAGTGTGTACTTTTTCCTCATTATTATTTTCCTCAACTCAGGATAATTTATTTCGCTTTCTAGGCAAGCAAGTTTGACCCTTCGGCATTCCTGTCATTTGAAGGTGACAATATTAGAAGCTTAATGAGAACAAATGATACAGAGCTCATTGTCCGAAGCCACCCCTGATGGTTGGTCGAGGCGTCCCAGTCAACGCAAAGATGTTCGCGATTGGTAGACAGATCTCTCAGTGCGAAAGAAAGGCTACCTGTAGCAAAACGTGCCACGTTAGCTTCTCCCTCTATAACATGAGTCTTGAGTCTTCTCCGGTTTGAGTCGGTGAGCATTTGGTGTGTGAAGCAGTGCAACCTTCGAGCCAGTTGAACTTCGAGCTGGATAACTATGGAGGAAGCTCCATGTTCCTCCAAGAAGCGCAAACTAGACGATGGAATCACCCTCAAAAGCTACCGCATGGATTCTGATTTGAGAGGTCATTTTAGTTACGTGGGTCATTTTAAAGACAAAAACTTAGTCATGCCTAAATACGCCCATTGCAATAAGGATCTATGCGGCAAAGGAAATGACAAATACAATTTCACCCGGCACATGAAGGCAAGATATATTTTATTTCTACCTTGCACTTAGGGCTACTTGTGCCGTTTGCACGCTAATGCTTTTATATTGACAAACAGTTATTTATCTGCAATATTCATTCTGTACTTAATTTTGACTGCATTGCAGACTGTTCATCCAGAAAAACTTCCAAACTGTCTGAACTTAAGTCAGCCTTCCCTGGACGCATTTCTACAGGAAAAGAAGGATGCTGTTGTGAAGGTTCCTTTGCATGGGGCCGACCAGAAACAATGTGAAAAAAGCCTTGTGGATCTCGTAGCCGTCGATGGGCTGGCACTCAATTTTGTTGAAGGAGTCTCTTTCAGGACTTTTATTGAAAAGCATCTTCCGCAATTCAGTCAAGTTTCCAGAAGGACAATAACCCGTCGGTAGGTGCTGATTTTATATGGACATAATGTAAAAGTGTACAAACTTGTACAAACTATGAGGCCTACGTCTGTGCGCTCAGTGCAGGTGGGCTTTAGACCAAAGCGGACGTCTTGCATGTTGTAGCTTGATGAATAGATATAGTTAACTAATGCCTAATTAAATGTAATTACCCAGACTGTTTATTTTTAAGACGACAAATGATAACGCAATATTGAAGGACCTGTTTTAAAATTTTTTAATCCGGAGTGGTTCGAAATACCGTAGCTTAAAATGTGCACTTGAAGGCTCGTCGAGTTTTTTTGGCATGGCACATTCAAAACATGGCGTCTATCGCATTTCTTATGCGTCAGATACAGACATAGTTCCTACATTTTATGATGGGAAAAAGTTACCATGGTTTTGGCAATATTACCAAGTGTAATGAAACAACCATAAAGTTATGCCACGCTAAACAGCCAACAACGTAGCATGCTGTAAAATGCTCCATGTGCTCCGTTCCATGTTCCGAACCACAAAAAAGCAAAAGTTCACTAAATAATTTTTGTTAATTTATTATCTAATCATCATAGTCAACCACTTAACCTGATATTCGCAATGATGCAAAATCCAACTGCCCTGACACCATCATCTGTCACAGTTTTTAACATGCAAATCATAGGTGGTAACCAAATCACCTGGTATTTTCCTTGCAGAAGACTTTTGCAAGGTACACGGTACTTGCCCACATTGAACTTTTTTTCACTTTTAACTGTTTTTATTCAGGCTTGCAACAGAGGCTGAAAACACCGTGAAGCCAGCGATGAAATTGCAACTTCGTCATGTAGAATGCCGCTGCTTGCATTTGTCCTTAGACTTGTGGACAAGCTTTTCAAAGGAGTTGGTAATTGGAATGAAGGTCCACTTTATTGACTCAGAATGGGAGCTGAGATCAGATGTTATCTTATTTGCGACGTTTGAAGAGGTCCACACAGGTCTGTTACGAGATAATACCCTTTCTAAAAAACTACGCTTTTGCATTTTTATGTAAACTTATGCAGACTTTTCTTTTAGCAGAAAAGAACATTGAAAACGAGGTGGAAAGCTTGCTGCAGAAGCACGATCTGACTCCTGAACACATAGGATTCATCATGGCAGACAACGCTGCAAACATAGTCAAAGCTTTCAAGGTGTCGTTGAATAAGCCAGAATAGAAAAGTGTGATCCAATCTATGGCAGCGGCGCACAGCACAGCTGAGGAAGACAGCGACGATGACAACAATTACGACGCAGGAAGTGAAACTGAGGGCCAAGAGGATGACGATCTTTGGGTCGATGCCATTACACGGCTAAAGTGGGAGAGGTTACCATGCTGTGTGCACACCCTCCAGCTGTGCGTGATCAGTGCAATCAAGTGGGATGACGACACAGGCAAGCTCGTTGACAGCATATCTTCAGTGGTCGCCATCTTCAGCCGCTCACCACACTGGCTATCACTGCTGAAGGAGTCGTGTGGGAAAAGCCTCAAAATCCTTTGTGCGACAAGAGGAATTCACTGCTCTACGCAGCGGAACGCCTTTCTGAGATAAGGAGGCGAGAATCCCTTCATGTGCGGGAATGTATGCAGGTCACCAGCCTTGCCAATAGGTTCCAAATTAAAATATTGAAGCAGGAACTAGTGTTCATGCACAGGCGCAGAGTACCTTACCACTTAGTGACACTCCATCAGGTATTTGACAATGCAAATAATAATGTAATCTTCGGGAAATATATTATACACTGCCACCAGGACATAAATCAACATTTTATGTACCAGTGTTCCAAAATATTCAGAAAAATATTTCTGTATAGATGTAGGAAAAGATGCAGCATCGCAACTACACGAAAATATTAAAAAGCTTTATTGACAGATAATAAAAGGTACAGGTCTACTATACGGAAAGAGAAATGAAAAATAAAGAGAAAGTTGGAAATTATTGAAAGGATGGGCTGCTTACTGCACCATTTGCTATTGTGTTCCATTTCGTGTATTTGAGAGAAGAAAGAATACCTAAATTATGTTACAGCGAAACATCAGTACTGTGGGGAACTGGTGTGGCCCCCAAAAAAAAAACCTATCGAGACCAAGCACAACAGTACACGTGAACCGTTGTCGAACAGTGAACTGAAATTTTTTACTGCATTAAAGTCGGCAAGCAATTGTACTTTTTATGGTTTCAGGCACCCTGTTCAGATGTTTTCATTTTTAGGTATCGTCAGAGTGTTGTGGTCATAAGACTTCCTTTAAAACATTATTATTTGTCACAGTTCGCGGTAGATGGTGCAGTCTCAACTCATTTAGGACGCCCATTTTGGAACACAGCCACAAGAGGAAGCAAGCAGTCGAAAAAGAATTTTCTTCCCGATCCTATATTCACCCTCGAAAACCTGAACAGTTTCATTGCCTTGCTGAGTCAATGGCTGACGCTACCAACACATTGCAAGCCCAGGAAGTAACATCTGCTTTGGTCATCGTCACGATCATCAATGGTACGTCATTGTGCCTTTAATGACTTATTTCGAAAGCTTTTTGAGATAGGTGATAAATTCAAGGGTTGGTCACCAGAAATTTCTTTGCGTGTTAGATAGTGAATGTTTCCGAACTTCATTTGGTAAGCGAGGAAAATGATAGAAACAATTGAAAACAAAGTGTCACTAAAACCACACAGATTAAGGTATGTTGCTTTCTGCATGGGGTTATGGGTTTGCGAGATTGCGATGAGAATCAAGCGGTTTTATATAATGCGTGACCTCTCCATGGCATCAGTACTCTTGTTGCAGTTGTTATTTGACCTCCAAATGGCATTGCAGGTCTGGCTTTTTTTGGGGGGGCGTTTGAGTCGATAATCATTGAGCTTTATGATTAGTCTTACCAGATGTATTGTGCACACATTTGTGATGACCCAAGTCCCACAAATTCGCTAAGTGCAACAGGGGTAATCTAGTGTATACAGAATTTGAGGTAGGGTTTCTTCTAAGGTTACTATAGTCATGCGGCGATTGCTCAGTTTATTAATATATTGTCCATTCTCATAATTAGGTAGCAAAACATTTCCGCATCAGCTGTGCAGCTTACAAGTGCACCTTTCTGATTTTCAGCCTACAAGAGAATTCAAGGCAATGCCGACAGAATATTCCCAGTCCTTCGCGAGATCTTCTTGCCCAACTGAAGGCGCACTTCTCAAGCATAGTGCAAGAGACTCCTTTCAAACTTGCGGCTGTCTTACATCCGAAGAAAAAACGCGGATATTTAATGAAAAGTTCATGCCAGAAGGATTTCTCTGATGCACGGCTTCGCTACCAAAGAGCCTGCTAACACAGGAAGTGACAAAGACCACACTCTCAGCACCTCCGGTGACGGAAGGTACGCAGAAAGAATAACCTTGTCCAGATATGCCTCTTCATATTCAACACATATGTAGCAGCCAACGTATCGCAGCATTTGGATGCAATAATACTGTTAAGGTTTATTTATAGTGATTCTGCACCTTAGCCTGGTGCGCTAACCAACAGATTGCGAGCTTCCTCTTCTTCAACCTCTATCCTGGAGAGCCTCTTTTTGCACTTCCTTGTCCTCTTCTATGCGCATGCCTGACAATACATGGGTGCTTTTAGGGCTGAGCATATTTTGCTGATTCTATAATGCACACAGATGACTGCAAAGATATTGCCAGCTTCCGCAATGGGTGTACTCCCCCAAATGTGTGCTAATTTCACCAGAGTTACTTTCCACTAAGGGCGGGGGAAATCAACAAATCACAACTCTTTATTGCCTAATCATTGAGATTTATATAAGGCTGCTGATCTAAGGTTGTTATTGATTATAGCTAGAAGCTACAGAAAAACAATGTGCACAGCCATTGCCATTCTTCCTTTACAGCTGTTTTGTAGCCATTCTATAAGACATAATCGGTAGAAATTACTCGTTCGGTCAATGCATGCGACAATATCTCCAAGGATCTTTGCAGCATCCTCAGTAGTGAAGGTTTCTCGGGCCTTAGAAATTTGAGCAACACCCTATGCACAACTTTAATTTGAACTAAATTCATAGGAAAATACTTAGGCCGATATGCTGCGCAAACAGCATAATTATCGTTCGCCTCAACGCTGTTTTTCGGAAGAATATTTGACCAAAGAAAGAAATTCTACAGTGTTGCAGTGTCATTTTTGCAAGCTCAAAATTTATTATAGGTCTGTCCACAAACTATACAAATGCTCGAAATGCCTATTTTCATACTGCAGCATAAACATAGTCCTGAACAGTTTTTTTCTTCAATAAAAAACCACTGCATAATTAAAATTTAGGGTTTGCCCAGCTGCTAAATTTTGTGCGCGCTCTTTGAGGGCATAGTAAAACTTCTGTGCTCACTTTTTTTTTTTCTTTTTTATTCAGGACGCAAACCTTCCCTCCCAAATGCCGGAAAGTCTTCACAGCAACTCAATATTCGAGTTCATAGATCAGCTAGGCGGCGATAGCTGCTATTCACATGCCACAAATCAAGAAAAGGAAGTAGAAACATATCTTCACGAGCCCCTTAATGACGAAGAAGATGCTCTGAAGTAATGGAAGAGAAATGAAGGAAAATACCTGGTACTGAGCCACCTGGCAAAGAAGTTCTTGGCCATACTGGCCTCTTCTGGCGATACTGAATGGCTATTTTAGACCGCAAGTACTATGCAAAGAGCACGGAGGTCACGCCTAAAAATTGAGAGGGTGGCAGAGATTCTGATGTACAGAGAGTATTGGCTGAAAACAATCACTACAGAATAACATTTAAATATCATCAATTCATGATTTCAAGAACAGACATAATGCTTATGTGCCTTTTCTACACACAAATCTGCACGCTGGCTGCTCTGCCCCACGATGTTTGTTAATTTACCATTTATCTTAATCAAGTCATCATCATCATCATCAGCCTGATTATATCCACTGAAGGGCGAAGGCCTCTCCCATATTTCTCCACTTAACCCGGTTCTGTGCTAGCTGCATCCACTTGACCCCTGCGAACTTCATAATCTCATCCGCCCACCTAACTTTCTGCCGCCCCCTGCTACGCTTTCCTTCCCCTGGAATCCAGTTTGTTACCCTCAGTGACCATCGGTTATCCTCTCTTCGCACTACATGTCCTGCTCATGTCCATTTCTTCCTCTTAATTTCCACTAGAATGTCGGTAACTTGAGTTATTTCTCTGACCCACACTGCACGCTTTCTATCTCTTAATGTTACCCCTACCATTTTTCGTTCCATAGCCCTCTGGGTTGTCCTCAACTTAAGTAGAACTCTCTTGGTTGGCCTCCACGTTTCAGCCCCATAGGTGAGTACAGGCAAGATGCAACTGTTATATACTTTCCTCTTGAGCGATACTGGTAAGCTGCTAGTCATAATCTGCGAGTGCTTGCCAAATGCACTCCATCCCAATCTTATTCTTCTTGTTATTTCCTTTTCATGGTCCGGATCTGCGGTTACCACCTGCCCTAAGTAGACATATTCGCCTACTACTTCCAGTAATTCGCTACCTAATGTAAACTGCTGTTCCTTCCCGAGGCTGTTGAACATTACCTTAGTCTTCTGCACATTGATTTTCAAGCCTACCTTTCTACTTTTTCTGTCTAGGTCATCAATCATTATTTGCAGTTCATCCCCCGAGTTGCTTAGCAAGGCAATGTCATCAGCAAATCACAGATTACTGAGGTATTCTCCATCTACCCTTATCCCTAACTGCTCCCATTCCAAGTCTCTGAATACTTCCTCTAAACAAGCTGTGAATAGTACTGGGGAGATTGTGTCTCCGTGCCTAACACCTTTCTTTATGGGAATTTTGTTTCTTTCTTTATGCAGAACTATGGTTGCTGTGCAGCCACTATATATATCTTCCAGCACTTTCACGTACGGCTCGCCTACCCCCTGATTTCGCAATGCCTGCATCACCGCTGAGGTTTCAACTGAGTCAAATGCTTTTTCGTAATCAATGAATGCTATGTATAGGGGCTGGTTATATTCCGAGCATTTTTCTATCACCTGGTTGATGGTATGGATATGATCGATAGTAGAGTACCATTTCGGAAACCCTGCTTGTTCCTTTGCTTGATTGCAGTCTAAGGTTCTCCTGATTCTATTAGCGATTACCTTAGTAAATACCTTATACGTAACAGACAGTAAGCTGATTGGTCTGTAATTTTTAAGGTCCTTAGAGTCCCCTTTCTTGTGAATGAGGATAATGTTTGCATTCTTCCATGGTTCCAGTACCGTCGAGGACACCAGGCACTGTGTATACAGGGTGGCCAGTTTTTCTAGCACGATATCCCCCCCGTCCTTCAGCAAATCTGTAGTTATCTGATCCTCTCCAGCTGATTTCCCCCTTTTCATAGTTTCTAGTGCTTTCTTGACCTCGTCCTTCGTCACTGGTGGAACATCTGACTGTTTTTCCCTACCGCCAATCTCATTACGGTCCTGACTACTTTGGCTACTGTAGAGATCTGTATAGAACTCCTCGGCTACTTGGACTATCTTGTCCATATTAGTGATGACGTTGCCCGCCTTGTCCCTTATCGCATACATCTGGTTTTTGCCTATGCCCAATTTTTTCTTTACCGCTTTAAGGCTTCCCCCGTTCTTTAAAGCATGCTCAATTTTCTCCATGTTATACTTCCTTATATCGGCCACCTTGCGCTTATTGATTAGCTTTGATATCTCGGCCAATTCGATCTGGTCTGTTGGATTGGAAGCTTTCATACTCTGGCATTTCTTAATCAAATCTTTCGTCTCCTTAGACAGCTCACCGGTATCCTCTCTAACTATCCTACCGCCTACTTCTACCGCGCACTCAGTAATGATATCTCTGAAGTTATTGTTCCTTGCCTCTAGGGTAATGTCGCCATCCTCAGTTAGAGCTGAATACCTATTCTGTAGCGAGATCCTGAACTCTTCTGCCCTCCCCCTCACCGCTAATTCGTTGATGGGTTTCTTTCTTACTAATCTATTGCATTCCTTCTTCAGATTTAGGCTAATTCGGGACCTCACCATCCTGTGGTCACTACATAGCACTTTCCCGATTACCTCTACATCCTGCACAATGGCGGGGGTTGAACACATTATGAAGTCGATTTCATTTTTAGTCTCTCCGTTAGGACTTTTCCATGTCCATTTCCGGTTCTTCTGTTTGCTGAAGAAGGTATTCATGATTCGTAAGTTATTGCGCTCTGCAAACTCAACTATTAACTCCCCCCTGCTATTCCTAGAACCAATGCCATAGTCACCTACTGCCTTGTCCCCTGCCTGTTTTTTCCCTACCTTGGCATTGAAGTCGCCCATTAGTACAGTATACTGCGTCTTTACTTTTCGCATTGCCGATTCTACATCTTCATAGAAGCTTTCAACTGCCTGGTCATCATAACTACATGTAGGTGCATAGGCCTGTACAACCTTCAGTTTATACCGCTTATTAAGCTTAATTGCGATGCCTGCAACCCTCTCATTAATACTATAGAATTCATCTATATTACCCGCTATATACTTATTGACAAGGAATCCTACTCCTAGTTGTCACCTCTCTGGTAAGACTCGATAACACAGTACATGCCCATCCTTCAGTACAGTATATGCCTCATTCAGCCTCCAAGCCTCTCTAAGCCCTATGACATCCCATTTCATGCCCTCTAGTTCCTCTAACAGCACTGCTAAACTAGCTTCACTAGCTAAGGTTCTAGCATTAAACGTTGCCAGGGTCAGTTTCCAATGGCGGCCTGTCCAGCGGAGCCAGGCTTTCTTAGCACCCCCTGCTGCGTCACAGGTCTGACCGCCGCCGTGGTCAGTTGTTCCAAAGCCGCTGGTGACTGAGGGCCGGGGTTTTATGGAGCTTATCATAGGAGGTTGTGGCCAATTACTGCACCAGGGTGGCCAACTCCTGTTCTGGTGAGGGAATGCGTTGCCGGAGGTGTTCACCGGCATCAGGTCGCACCCCAAACCTGTATATGCAATTCCACCTACACGCGGACTTTTTTTTTTTTTTTCATCCGGTGGAGAATTGCGCGGCACCGGGATTTGAGCTCCGGTCCTCTTGCATGCGAGGCGGATGTTCTACCGCTACGCCGCTAATGCGACCAGTCATGCTAATGCTAATCAAGTCAATTTCAATCAACTGATTGATGTGCTGACACTCAGTCGTTTACAATGTGGCCCACTCCTGATAAAAATGTTAAATTTAATGACTTTATATAAAACGGAAGTCTTTAGCCTCACATCCGAGCTCGAACACCAAAACATGCATCCAAGTACCTGAAATTGTAATGTGTTAGACAGCACTTCCAGCAAGGCCTAGTAATGAAAGCAGACATTTACAGAGGCGAAAACCAATCTATAAAAAACTTGAATTAGTGATCATCATAATGAGCTCAGCTTGCTTTTTAGATGACTGCTTAATTTTCAACGGCACAAACGACACAAGACACGAGTAATAATGCGCTGAATACTTTCACATTGCATATCGAATCATCGATAGCAAAGAAAGGTTATAAGTGCAAAGCCCAGAAGCAAGCGCAGCTAGAGCAATAATTTAGGGATCGCTCAACTCATCGCTGCCACATTGTTGAAAAAATTGCCCCCTCAGACAAGCACATAGTCGCATGCACGTGCACCAATAAATCTGTGATACGAATATGAACACATTGAAGTCCTGTCTCGTGCATTTATTAATGAGTAATATCGGCACATGGCGGCAAATATGAAGAACAACTCAAATTCAAATAAAGCTGATAGCGAGGGTGAGGGTGAGGGAGGGTCAGTGACGTAAGGGTGAGGGAGGGCTAGCATATTTTACAAATTGAGGATGAGGGTGAGGGTGAGTGAGGGCAAAAAATTTTGCAAACAGGTTGAGGGCGAGGGAGGGCGAATGATTGAAAAATGAGGGTGAGGGAGGAAAAGTAAAAATGAAGTCATTTGCCCATCCCTGACCGAAAGTGACTAAAAGTCACACTACAATGCACCCAAAAGCAATAAAGAGTGAGTGCGACCTGCCAATGCAAGAAGAGGCAATTTTTTGTGATGGACAATGCAAGAAATTTCTGTGTGGCTCTTCAGGACTTTCAGAGTACCGCCATGCAGAGTTTGGACCATACGTCGGCTACTGGCACCAAAACAACGGCAGCGAGCGTGCGGTGCACGGACGCCACAGACGCCGAGGAGGTTGCCATCGCTCTGGTGATCTCAGAGGCCGAGTGTCGCACCATGCTCAGCGACTCGAGGAATGCTGTGCGCAACTTTGCCAAGGGGCGAGTGTGCGCGCCAGCGGCCGCCATCATCAGTAAGCTCCAGCTTCAAGACCGCAGCAATACTATCCTCATCAAGTGGTTCCCGGCGCATGCGGGAGATTGTGCATCCTCACCGAATCACGAGACGGCCCATTCGGCGGCGCGAGCGCTTTCCTTCCGCGCCCCCGAGAAGGACTGTTCCGAATGGTGGTTCGAAACAAAAGACCGAATGACCAGTTACGAGGAAGTGACAAAATTTTACCGCCTAGCTCGATGGACAATGCCACCGCCTCACCCGGCACTTAGTCGGGAGGAGGCAGTCATCCTAAGGCAAATGCAAACCGGGTCACTCCTAGCCCCAGCAGTGCTACACGTCCTCCACCCAGACATCTACACGAGTGATATGTGCAGTGTATATCAAGTGGGTCCGGCGGACCAATGGCACATCATGTGGGACTGTGTCAGGTTCCCGACCGAAGCTGCATCCAGGACATACCCGCCGGAATTTTAAAGTGCTGTGCAGAATACAGACAAGGACATGCAACTATGGGCCGTCCAGCAGGCCCGGGGTGTGCTCGAAAAGCACAAGCCTCACAACCCACCACAAACGGGTCAAATGAGGTATTGCCGAGTAGGGCTTAACCCGGGTAGATGCTTGGCCAGTGTCACGACGCTTTAACCCGTCGTTTGCCGGCTCCCTAATAAAGTTACACATACATATATGCTATCAAGGATGCATAGGCAAACAGTTCAGGAGCACATACCATTTTTAGCCAATGCCATGCTATAGTGGGCGATTACAAGCACAGTGCCCAAGCTGCAGCAAGACTTAAGGACTGACAGTGGTGGATGGAGCTACCTCTCTTGAAGCTCATCCAGGATGCAGACACCAGGTGGAATAGTGAGCATCATATGCTCTCCTACCTCCTTCAGCTTAAAGAGGCAGTTTGCCTTGAACTTGCTACATCTGAGACAATGGTATCCAACCTGACACCTAATGAACTTGCTACATCTGAGACAATGGTATCCAACCTGACACCTAATGAATGAAAAACAGTAGCTGGATTTGTTAAGGTCCTCAAGCCTATTGCATCAGCAACCAAAGACCTGAAAGGGCAGAAGTATGCAACCCTGTCTTTGGTGATACGATTCCTTAATGGAACGCCTATGGTGCTGAAGGACTGTGCTGCAGATGACACATCACTGTTCACAAAAAACTTGCAGAAAAGCGTGAAGACAAGATTTCCTAGTCACAATGAAAAAAAAAGTGCATCATGGCATTAGCATGTGACCCAAGGTTCAAAATCATTTTCTGTACTGAAGCTTTGAAGAAACAAGGCTTCTGGAACTTCCACGGAGTGAGCTGCAGAACTCGTTAACCCCACTACCTGGTGACCCTCAACATCTATAGCACAAAAAGAGTTCAGTGCTAGTATATGGAACAATATAGAAAAACTTGGAATGACACCTGGGAAGACACAACCCAGAACCAGGTCACATTGATAAATTTAAGCTGCACCTTCTAGAGCCAGTTTGCAGCAGGGATAAAGACCCTCTTGAATACAAGAAAACAGGCAAGCAGAGCTTTCCTGGCTGTGCCAAATGGCCATGAAATATGTGGCTACACCACCAAAGCAAGTTCCAAGTGAAAAACTATTTCTACCGCTGGCAATATTGTCACATTCAGGCGAAAAAAGCTATTGCCGGATCACGTGCGGCAGTTGCTACTTTTGCATCAGTACTTATATGAGCACATGTTTGAATGAATTTGTTACTATTCGATATTCGATCTATATTCAGGTTTTCTCGATTTAATTTGATATTCAATTCGAGAGGCACTAGTCGGTATTCACACAACCCTAGTTTAACAGCACTATAATGAACACGAATATAGTGAATAGCGAATTATTGAGTAAAATGAAGTAAGAAGTTTGGTTGGTCTATGCTTTATTTATATAGAACTTCTGTCTGTATAACGAAACAAAAAATTACAAATTTGATACTCGATCAATTATAACAAAGGGGCGTTTTTTTTTTTCATTCAAGCGACAAAAAATGCATTAACAAGCCAGAAGGAACCTCTGAGAAACCCAACTGCAATCATTTGAATCACCCACCACAGAAGTGCGTTTCAATCATTTGCATGCATGTGTGCTACAGCATCTGAGGGCACCAACAAAAACTTGACCAATGGCTGATTTGTACGTGACCAGCACGTGATATTATTTACATTTGCCTTCTCATGCCATGCACCCCTGCCACTCAGATCCAAACCAAAACTGTGCGCATACGCTGCACCTGCCCTCAGCAAGTCCATTGACTCCATAGCACAGAATAACAATGCAAAAGAGAAAAGCAGTCTCATCTGCGGCAAAAGTCATTTAGGACTCTTGAGAGCGGCCGCAAAAAAAAGCACGTTGCCACAAACTTCGTTGTTGTACCTACAGTGTCGACAACCTTGCATGCGAGCAGAAGACCGAAATGCCGATTGAAGACATCAACTCTAAAGGCACCATGAAGAATGATTAGAAGCATGTTAGCCTTGCTGCGGCATCAGCTGGCACTTTTCAATGTTATATTTTAGTACTTTGTGACTGCTGATGACAGTTTGGTTGTGGCACCATGGCGCCCAAACTGAGTGAACAAGAAATCATCAATCAGCTGATTCCCGCAGATGATGCAAAAGATGACTACGATGGAGAGCCAGCAAGAAAAGAGCGAGCTCTAATAAGTGCAGATGCCACTAACAAAGCCAAGATTGCACCATCTTTTTTTAAACTCTGTCTGCATGGAGGCAACATCCCAACTTGAGTGTTAATTTCAGCTCTCTGCCACAGAACGAAAGACGAGATTTATTTTGTACCAAGCTTTCAATTTTAATAATTCTTCATTTTGGCAGCTTTCTGATCCATATTGGTGTGCCTTGATTTTATTACCAGATGTATTTGTAGGAATTTTTACGTGTACAATTAAAACAACTGTCAGGTATAACAAACAAATCTTCATGCCCTGTACTAATTTGTATAACGAGGTTCGTTGTTCTTTCGATGCGTAAATTAAAACAAGAAACCACCCTCTTAAAGACAGAACCTGGCTTTGGTTATCTACTGACAGGGTATCATTGAGGCTAACCTAATCATCATACCCACCAAGCAGAATAAGGCATATCATATCAACTACTTAAGTGGGGATGAGTGGATCAGAGTAAGCTTTTTGGTTTTTTTTACTTAAAAAAATAAATTTCGCAGACTGGCTTGAAATAACAATAAACAGAAAGCTATGAAGTTTCACAATTGCATCTTCAGTAGTTTTTATTTTATCACAGTGTGCATGTTGCTTCCTTGTGGAAAGCCTAGCCCAACTACGAAATTGGCTATGGGTTTGTAAATGGTTTTAATATTTAATTGGCATGCAGGGGTGGAAGCAGGCTCAAGAATTTTGGAGCAGCTTTGGGAGCAGTAATAAATGCATTTTGGAGCAGCTTTGGAGAAACGAAACGAGAATTATGGAGCATTTAAATTAATTTTTGAGCACATTTCTAAGGTGAAATGCCATTGATAATTGCCTTTTTTTTTCTGAACTAATATATCTACAATCCGGTTTCTTTTATGCACGTTCAATGCCTTTCCAACTTCACACTCATCTCTGACAAGACAAACAGCCAAAGCATGTAAAGTGTATATATATATATATGCAGATCAATTAAGGGGAAATGAGGGTGCTCGTCATAATACATGAAGGAAAGAAGCCAACAGTCGGCGAGGCCAAGGAAAGCGTTGGGGATGGTACTTTGTGTCTTTTTTTTTTAATGTTTACTTGGATAATCACACAAATTAGTAATGTAATCTGTTTAGGGTAAAGATAATTAAACACAAAGTAGAAGAAAAAACAACCTGCCGATGGTGGGAACCGAACCCACGACCTTCGAATATCGCGTCCGGTGCTCTTCCAACTGAGCTACATCGGCCGCTGTCCCCCCTGCTACTTGCTTGGGTATTTATGTTGTCTGTATACGAACCTTGAGAGTGTTCACCGGCGCCACCCTCAGCCATAGCGGCGGACGTGGAACGTCCTTTGTTACCGCCAGTGTCACGTGGAACGTGATCAAGAGTGAGGGCGAAAGCTGCGCTAGAACCCTCTAACGCTACCTATGGCTTCAAGACTGCCAGAAACGAGACCCCCGTAAGCTACAAGCAGATCAATTAAGGGGAAATGAGGGTGCTCGTTATAATACATGAAGGAAAGAAGCCAACAGTCGGCGAGGCCAAGGAAAGCGTTGGGGATGGTACTTTGTGTCTTTTTTTTTAATATTTACTTAGATAATCACACAAATTAGTAATGTAATCTGTTTAGGGGAAAGATAATTAAACACAAAGTAGAAGAAAAAACAACCTGCCGATGGTGGGAACCGAACCCACGACCTCCGAATATCGCTGTGCTTCTCAGGGACAAAGGACCTCGATGTTGAAGTACTGGCTTGCTTTCATAGTCAAAGTACTACAAAAACTTGCGTATTTTTTGCAGCCAGACAAGTTTCCTAATGGCTTGTGGTAGTTTACGCTATCTGCTTTGTTTGCTACTCTCTCCACTGGCGATTCAAAAGCCTAGAAGGAGGTGCTACGTCACAGGCATAGTGTATATTTTTCACAATTAAGAAATCCAAACACCTGTGCCTCATACTAAATTTACTTGCGAACAAATATTTGTTGCGCTCCATGCTTCCTTCCCTTACCAAAATTTTATCTGTGTTAAGCCCAGTGCAAGATGTGTTATATGTTTGACACTGGTGCAATGACATTGTTCCAGTGTTCTGCTAAATTTGATGACAGAACGTCAAGGCAGTTAGTTTGGAGCAGTTTTAGAGCATTATTGCATTTTGGAGCAGGATGGAACACGGAAAGCAGTTTGGAGCAGAATAGAGCGATTGGAGCAACGCTTCCACCCCTAAGCGTGGTATAAATCAAGACACTCCCAATTTGCCTGCCAATTAGGCCATGTCATGTAGTCTCATGCCATCCCACAACTCAATGACTAGTTATGCATGACCATGTCATCTGCCAGCTACCACTTGCCAGAGCCACGATCATGATTTTTTGCTCACATTTCCAGCAATGGCTTTTCTGGGGGACGGGACATTTAATGCTGCTGCAATAAAGCTTAAAAGTTAAAAAGTTTAAAAGTTTAATATCCTGTAGCTACATATGAGTTTGAATTTCCCTGCTCTTTTTTTAAAGGACGAAGTATGCATCATCTTCTATTGCTTAGAGTGAATCATGGCTTAATTACTCGTTAATAAAACAAACATAAGCCTAGATGGTAAATTTGAGACTCTTGATACAGATCATATGTCGTCGAAACAAAGAGCATTCAAATCCATGCATCCATTGCAGTGCTATATGCTTTATGCAAGCAAAGTGACATACTCAAAACAAACTTTTTAGAAAACAAGCCTTAGAGCTCTAAACTACTTTGCCTGAACATTTATTTGAAGCACTTATATGGTACAAGAGAGTATGAGTGTTATAGATGTGAAAAGTTACATTTTCTAAAATCAATGTCTCTTGCAATTTTTGCGATACGATCCACACATCCCCCTTTAAAACCACTGCTGAGCGGCCCCACTGTCAGTGGCACGAGACTGAATTCTTAAGTATATTTTTTGGACATGTTGGCTGGAGGTGGGCACGTCGGCTGGCTGCCTGTCAGCATCATTGTCAAACGCATTGGCATTTTCTATGCAGATGTTCTTACTTGGCTGCGCAGTGTCGGTCAGCAGCGAGGGACAAGCATCAGCATGCTCACTCATCGATGCACCATCCCCTTACGGAGATTGCACATACCAAGTCTTTTCATGCTCCTGTGCATCTGGTCACCGAGGTGCCATTCTCTCACGGAGACTACGCAGAGAAACCACTGCTTTACGACAATAGCTCGGCGTTGCCGTGCTCAGCATCATCCACTTTAACAACTCTGGCTATAAGAAGCATGCCGCCTTCAAGTTACTTCAGTGAGCCTGTTGGCTGGCTGCCTGTCAGTATCATGTCGAACCCATTGGTATTTTTAATGAAGGTTAGTGACACAGTCTCGATTGTTAAAACTAGTGACCAATTTTTAGTGCAGCTGACGTGCCCACGTAGTGTTTACATGCAGCTCGTGATTTGCGACAATTTTGTTTCATCCTTATTAATGTATTGTGGTGACATAGGAACAATCCCGGGCCTACGACTGAACAAATACTAACTGAAATCCTCGAAGGGCAAAAGAACATGCAGAAACACCTAGATGAAATTGGATCAAAGTAGAAGAGTCGACAACAGCTATCAAAGATATTAACAAAAAAATGTCTGGCCTCAAGGACACTGTCCAAAGTCTAGAGACAAAACTGACTGATCTAGAAGGCCACTCAAGATAGAACAATGTCCTTGTTTATGGTATAGCTGAGAAAGACGAAACACATGACAACCTTATTACAAGTGTGGTCGAGTAAGTATTTAACACCAAACTTGGTGTGCTAGAGTCATCTGCCAAAAGAATACATAGAAAGGCAAGAAACAAGACAAAACACGGCCAGTTATTATTAAACTGATCGACCACCATGAAAAGTGAGCATACTCAAGAATTGTTTCAAGTTTAAAAACACAAACATCTCAGTTGGTGAGGATTTTTTAGTAGCCACTAGTTAAAAGCGAAATTATGGGACAGCACAAGTGAAATCAAAGGCAGAGGGGGGAAAGTTCAGTTGGTGTGACAGTTGACAGCCATGTCGTGCGGACGCGTGTTCCATCGCTCCTCCGATTGCACATGGCTACCGGAAACGGACGGACTGGCGACAGCGGGAGCTTCCGAAGCGTCAAAAAGATGAGTTCTTTCTTTTATGAACTTTATTTCTTTTTCAGCTAGTTAGGTTAGGTACAGCCTAAAGAATAGATTTTAGCTCTTGGTCCTAGCGGCCTGGTTTTTCGTGCCGGCAGCTAGGTTTTCTTGGCGTTCATTGTTTAGCTATCTTGTTTAGATAAATATTTTTCTTTCGAGGCTATTAGCATTCGCAGAATTGGTTTTTAACACGTATTTGCTAGTCGTTTCTTGTGTCTTCTTTTGGCAATTTGTATATTCTAAGAATTCGTAACAGTTATAGTTCAGTCGATGAGCGCTTAAGATGTGCAAAAAAAAGAAGGTAAAGTGTACTCAGTGTGAGGCGCAGGTTAATCTCAAAGAAACGCGTTTTGACTCTGTAGGTGAAGCGGAAGGCAGCAACTTTTTGTGTCGGTGTTGCGTACTGAATGCACGTCTAGATAGATTTGATCAAGAAAGGGGCAGTTTAGTGTCTCGCATGGAGGATTTAGAAAATGAAGTACATTTGCTAAGGACGGAAAATCAGAAACTGCTTGGACAGCTTACTCAAATTGAAAAGAGAGGGGCCGACTTTGTCCTTGGAACCAACAAGGACGAACATTCCAATGCGGGCCACGTGGCTGGAGCCAGCACTGGCATGGAAGGCATAAGCAAAGTAGGTCAGGCGGATCCGAACCGTCAGAGTTATTTAGAAGCAGCTAAGACGCCGGAAAAAAAGGAAGAAGTAAGGAAGAATGAAAATCCCTGAGATAAGGACACAGATAACCGAAGGCAGGAGCCAACAGTTGGGAGAGGGAGAGAGAAGGCCCAGGTGCTTATCGCCGGAGATTCTAACATGAACAGGTGCAAGCGAGATATCTTGGAACGTGTAAGGGGTGATAAGAGAGTGTTGGTTGAAGCCTTCCCAGGGAGAACAATGAGGGCTGTGCTAAAAGAGAGTAAAAATAGGCTGTTGAAGAATTCCGCAGAGCGCAGTATGGTAATAGTAGCCGCGGGTCTAAACGATGTCCTAAATGGTGAGGCTGCAGGAGTGGTGGAAAGTTTAGCTAAGGGAGTTAACGAGATCAGGCAGATAGCACAGCAGACGCAGATAGTTGTATGCACAGTACCAGAGGTGATAGGATTGAACGGAAAGATGGAAAAGGACGTGGTGACAGTTAATCAGGACATAAGAAAGTTAAGCCTGGAGAAGCATTTCGAAGGGGTTGAGGTAAACAGGGAGGTACATAAAGCAGGTTTTGGTAGAGCTTTTCAGCGAGATGGCATTCATTTTAACAGAAGGGTCGGAGCAGAGATCGGCTGGCGCTTGGCGGGCAGGACTGTACTTTTTTTAGGGGGTCCGTGAGGACTCCGTGCACAGAGGTAGTTAGAAGTGAAGCAGAAGAAAGTGTAATAATGGAGGCTGAGCCCCCAAAAATGGCAAAGAGTAGGTCGAGAAAGAAAAGTACAAAAAAGAAATTTAACACTAGGATCAGCTACATAAACATGCAAGGAGGTAGAAAAAGAGCGAAATGGCTAGAGATAGAACAGCAGTTGAAGGATGACAAAATAGGTGTGTACGCTCTTTGCGAGACTCATCTCAGGGATCTAGAAGATCCGCCGTTTATAGAAGGCTACGTCTGGGAAGGGTGCAACAGAATGAGAGTGGAAAGAAAGGGTGGAGGGGTAGGTATGTTGATACACCGGGGAACAAATTGGCAAAGAATTAAATCATCTTGTAAAGAACATATCTGAGTTTCAGGAACCATTGCCAGCATAAGGACATGGCTAGGGGTAGTTTATTTAGGAACAGGACATCAATGCAGGCAAGAAAACAGGGATCTTGTTGAATGTCTCAGTGACAATATAAGCCAGTTTGGAAACGGGGCCAATATTATTCTGGTGGGGGACATGAACGGCCACATCGACGATCTGGATGGATACACGGATTGTAACAGGAAGCTAATGCTAGATTTCTGCGAGCGACACGATCTAGTTATAGTAAATAGAGAAACAAAATGTAAAGGCCATATCACGTGGGAATTCCGCAACAGGCAGACGACCATTGACTATTGTCTAATGTCGCAGGAAATTTATAGCAAGGTCACAAAAATGGAGACGAAGAAGGGGAGTGTAGTCTGGGAAGTGATCATAAACGTATTAGTCTGCAGATGGGGCCCTTGATGAAAAGGGAAATGGAACTTAGACAAAACGTAAACGCAAAATTAAACGACGATCAAATAGCGCAGATAGCAGCAGACATAGAGGAAGCGATAGAGAAAAGCCCCATGGAAGACTGGGATTATGAACAGGTAGAACTACTCATAAGGAGTAAAATTCAGGAGGTTAAAGTAGCAAACCGCTGGAATGGAAAGAGGAAGCCACGGAGCTGGTGGAATAGGAAAATCAAGGAAGCTATTGAACAATGACGGGCTGCTTCAAGAGAACACCGAATGGCAAAGAAAGCACAGGCTTCTCAGGAGGAAATCGACCAAAAATGGGAAACATATCGACAAAAGAAACTTCAAGTGCAGGCCCTCGTCCAAAGTAAAATAAGACAGTCCACCGATCGCTGGATGGCTGATATACACGATGCCTCTAGAGGCGGAGCAAGAAAATTCTGGAACCATATAAGCTGGCTAGGGAAGAAGAATCAAAGAAAGCAAGATCGGATTCAAGATAACGAGGGAAATTGTTTAAAGGGAGACAACGCAGTGAACTACATTACATCAGTATTAGCCGAGTTATTTAAGAACAATGATAGGGTAATCTCCGCAAATCAGGAAGCAACACAAGGTAGCAGAATACAAAGCACCTTAGAACTGACCAATCTAAACTGGAAAAAAGCAGAAAAAAATATTCCTAAAAACACATCTACAGGAATAGATGGAATTCCGATCAAGCTGATTAATGAACTCGGTCCAAAAAGTAAGGAAACATTGTTAAAAGCTTTGGAAACAGTCATAACGAATAAGCAAATTCCGGACAGCTGGCGGCAGAGTAAAATGAATTTGATTTATAAAGGGAAAGGAGAAAGGATGCACATAAAATCCTACAGGCCGATTACCATAACATCTGTAATGTACAGGTTAGCCATGCAGGCGGTGAAATTAAAGGTGCAAGCATGGGTTGAATATAACAAAATACTCGGAGAACTTCAAAACAGCTTTAGAAATGGTAGGCGCTTAGATGATAGCCTGTTCGTGCTTACCCAATGCATCGAAATATCTAGAGTGGAAAATAGACCTTTGTATTTGGCCTTCCTGGACATAAACAGGGCGTACGACAACGTAAGCAGGGAACTCCTGTGGTACATATTAAAAGAAGAAGGTATCGGTTATGAGATAATAGAGTTCCTACAGGAAATATACCGGGATAACAAAGTATAAATTACGTGGGAAGGGATAAGAAGTATGGAGGATGTCAAAGTATGCAAAGGATTAAGACAAGGCTGTCCTCTATCACCGGTGCTGTTCATGCTTTATATGATAAACTTGGAACGGAGGATACAAGACAGTAATCTAGGTTTTAACCTGTCATAAAGATTAGGTGGAAAGGCGGTAGAGCAGCGCCTCCCCGGTTTGATGTATGCAGATGATATTGTGCTGCTAGCTGAGAGTGTGGAAGAATTGCAAACTCTAGTTAAGTATTGTGGAGACGAAGGGGACGCTCTAGGCTTCAGTTTAAGCGCAGTTAAGTCGGGTCTGATGATTTTCAACGGCTCAACTGATCAGGGTCTTAAAATACAAGGCCTTGAAATACCTAGAGTAGCAGAATATAAATATTTGGGGATATTGGTAAACGAAGGATTGGCATACATTGGAAAGCATGAGCAATCACTTAAGGCCAAAGGGCGAAGGAATGCCGGGATAATGAAGCATAAGGCATTGTGGGGATACAATAGGTATGAGGTATTGAGGGGTATTTGGAAAGGAATTATGGTGCCCGGACTTACTTTCGGAAATGCGGTTTTATGCCTAAAATCAGAGGTACAGTCGACATTAGAAACAAATCAGAGATCCGTTGGACGATTAGCACTAGCTGCCGACGGCAAAACTACAAATGAGGCGGTACAGGGAGATATGGGCTGGGCATCTTTCGAAGTACGGGAAGCTCAGAGTAAAATATTACTGCTACCACACCGTTTCAAAGGGGACGCTCCTATATTCCATCCATCCATCCATCCTATGACAAAATAAAATAAACAATGAGCTGTTTGAATGGGATATCGCAAGCAATAAAAGTGTTACCATTTGCAAAGAGACAACCAAGCAAAGCCCCCAAAGTTGAATAGCACAAGCAATAAAAGCCCTTTTCGATGCATTACCCGTTTATGTTCGGGGCATCATCAATAAATCTGAAGACCTAGAAAGCATAGCATTAACATACAAACAACACATCTTACTTGTAACGGAAGCCTGTTAAACTGTAATATTAGCAATGATGAGATTACACCACCAGGTTACAATACATACAAAAAAGACAGAAATTCTAGAGGTGGTGGCGTAGCGATAATATTTCAAGAAAATTTGAACGTAATAAGACTACCTGCATACCTGCTGAATACATCATGGTCAAAGTACATCTAAAAGAGTGTAAAATCATCGTAGGTGGATTCTCAGCTCAGTTCAGTCGTTCAGTCATGTCCGACTCTTCGTGACCCTATGGACCATGTCACGCCACGCTTTCCGGTCTCTCACTATCATTCCTAACATCACTACCAGCCCACAAACAGTGATAATAGGTTTTTTAGGAACTGAACGAATTTCTATGCTCCACCAAAAGTAATTTTGTAACATACTACTAGGCGGGGATTTCAGCATGTCTTCTATCAACTGGAACAGCGATGCATGCTTTGTAGATGACTTGTGGTGTTTTTCAAGGAACGTGTTCTAAGGTGCATCAAGCACTTCATACCTGTACGGCTTAAAAGACAGTATCAAGCGAACCCGTGGAAAACGAAGGAAATTGTACGCCTAGGAAGAAAGATTAAAAAAAATGAGAAAGCAGCACCACAAGTGTCCAACGAAAAATAATGCACGCAAACTTTCCACATTGCGTGTACAGTTAAAAAACAGCACCCGTAAAGCCAAAACGTACTTTTATACTGTCTATGAAGAATTTTCTCCTTTCTTCCCCGGCAAAGTTCTGTCGCTATTTCTCTTCAAAAAAGGAGCCATTGTTCAGTTTTTTTTATAAATGATAAAACCATGACCAATAAAGCTCCAATGACACTACCTTTCAATGAATTTTTTTGTTCTGTGTTTGCAAATGACGACGGTATGAGAATAAACTTGAACCTGTGCAGTAATTATTCGTCTATTAATAACATCTCCTTAGCAGAAGAAGGTGTTGTGTCCTTATTGCTCAACTTAGATGTCAAAAAGTCTCCGGGAATAGAAGCCATACCAAAAGCATTTCTTGTAAGGTATGCCGAGTGGTGTGCAAAATACTCGTGTATAATATTTACCAAATCAATGCCGAGAGCCGAGATACCAAATGATTGGAAACATGGTAAAATTACACCAAATTCAAAACTGGAGACCACTCACTAATACTTCTTGCAGGCACATTTCAATACTGCACACATGTGTAAAGATACTCAAGCATGTTATCTTCAAGCATATTTCAACATTTTTTAAACAAAACAACATCATAGATAATCCGCAGCACGGGTTCTGTAGAAGGCTATCTACAGCAACACAGCTAATGAAAACTGTTCACGACCTCATGTCAGTCCTAGATAAACAAGAACAAATAGAAATAATCAGGGGTGGAAGCAGGCTTGAGCATTTTAGAGAAGCTCAGGGAGCAGTAACAATACTGTTTTGGAGCAGCTTTGGAGCAGTAAAACAAGAGTTTTGGAGCATGTAATTATGTTTTGTAGCATATTTTTAGGATTTACCACTTATAATTGCAATTTTCTACTCCTGACATAACAAAAATTTATTCTAATTCTTTTTTTTTCAGTGTTCAATGCTCAGCTTGACTGTGCATGCATCGCTGATAAGGCAAGACAAACAGCCAAAACATATACAGATGCTTAAAATACCATAGCTGACTTGAGCAACAATTTGGAACACTAGCAAATGGAATGCTTTTTTCTACGCTTCACGTCTGAAAATCAAGTCTGGTTAAAAGCTTTTTACCACTTGATAGATTCAAACAAAGAGCTTACCAAAGTACATTGTTGCACTCAAGCACTATCGCTAGTTTAGAATTCAAATCAATGAACAGTACATTTTTGCTATCTTGTGCACATCCTTTTCGATTCCATGTTGTGTCGATAAATTCCTTAGCACTGGTCAGTGCTGCCTGCAAGGAGGATTAACAGCATGCATGGGTAGCCTTTTCTCCTCTTCAGGTTATTTACTTCCTAAGCTTCTGCCAGTGGCTCTTCATACTTTTGCTTTAGCGATGCTGAGGTTATCTTAATGGGACAGAACACTGGCCACAATATCTTATAAGATTATGGTGGAGATGAAACAACCTTGCCTTATATAGCACAAATTGAGCACTACAATATCAAAGAAGAGAGACTGCAATTTTAATTTGCCATTGAAAATCAAATAAAAACTACTGAGGCACTATCTAGAGGAGAAACCACGTTCGGTGTAGTACCCCACGTGACTACATGTCAGCAAAATATCACTGATCTTTACAAGTGCACACTGTTTTTTTTTCTTCTAAGAGGGCTTGTCATAATTCATTATATTTTGCGCTCTCTCTACTGCGTCCTAAAATAAAAAGCACCGCTCCTTTTGCACTGTGAGATGCATGCTTTCAAGTTTTGCCACTAGATGGTGCCACAGTGTTTGGAATTCTGTGAACGAAGTGATGATAGTACCAAGTAAAACTTTCATTCACGAGGCGTGCATTATTGTGCCATAACAGCCTTGAGTGTGAAACTGAAAAGGATGTTACTCTCAGCAAAAATTTCGAATTATTGGCTGGTGAGTGAAATTTATATTTGTTTTCAGTACGTCTTTTTTGTCAACCACCAGTCGTCATCACGCTCGCTGCTCATGGTTTCCTGCATTGGACTACACAAAAACGGGTGCATGCACTGATCGAAAACTTCTCGGTAAAAATTTTTTATATCGTTTCTACCAAAACCATTATGCAATCGAACATTTTAGACATCAACCTTCCTTGCGTCGAAAAAAATTTGAGACCTAAAAGTTCAACACATTAAAGATGTGCCATGTATGGCTTTCCAACACACTTTGTGGTGTCACCTTATAATGCTTCCAGTGTGCTTTTGCCTCATGTAGCTTTGGCACATTTGATCTTAACAAGGAGGCTCGATGATGCTTGTTTTCATAGTAGAATCATTAAAACAACTCATGTAGTTCATTGCAGACAGAAAAGTTTCCTAGGTCCACTGAGCACAAAACCAGGTTCTGCTGAATTTCATGACAAAACATTAAGGTTTGGAGCAGTGTTGGATCAATATTGCATTTTAGAACAGGATGGAGGGGGGAAAGTGGTTTGGAGCAAATGAAGATGCACTTCCACCCCTGTATTCCTGTATTTCAAAAAAACTTTTGACTGCATCCGTCACCAAAAATTACTTCTAAAGCTAAAACCAATATTAAGAAATGACAGTCTGCTCTCTTGGATACAAGCATATCTTTCATTCAGGAAGCACAGCATTTCCAGCGATGGGGTGTTTTCAAACCCTTAATTGTTCTGACATCCCAAAGGGATCTGTTTTTGGGCCGTTATTCTTATCTTTATTGATGATATAGTCACAATTATACTGGTAAAAATCAGACTGTTTGCAGATGACTGCATACTCTATCATGAAGCTAATAATCCAACTGACCAGGTCCTTTCAAGTTCTCCACTTATCACTATAAAAACATGGTGCTCAACATGGCAAATGAACATAAACACAAAAAAAACAGTAGTGATGACAATCACTAGAAGACAGCAACCATTAAATTTCTAATATTCTATCAATGGACAGATTCTCTCTTCTGTAAAAAGTTACAAATACTTCAGTGCAAATACAAATACTACAAATACTTAGGAGTAGTACTAACATCCAACCTCAAATGGAATGAACACATACCTTACATTACAAAAAAGGGCATGCAGAGGCTGAGTTACCTGAGGAGCTCTTGGCACCCATCAACCCAAGAAATTAAAACTTTTAGAGTATAAAACTTTCATTAGGCTAATTCTTTAATACACTCTATTATATCAGATCCATACACCCGCAATATAAACAAGTTAGAGAGCATTAAAAAAAACTGATATGATTCGCATTCAATTTCTTCATATAAACAAGTTAGAGAGCATTAAAAAAAACTGATATGATTCGCATTCAATTTCTTCAACTGGCATACATCAACAACTACATTTGTGAAAAAGGCAAACTTAGAGCCATTACAGGTCAGATGCTGTAGAGAGAGGAAGTTCATTTACTTACTCTACCATAAAAACAGGGAATAGACAAGAATATGTATATTGAATCAGTCATCAAACGTCCAACACGATCACACCATTCAAAAATATTATTGGGATATAGATGTAAAATCGATACCTTCAAAAATTCGTATTTCCCGCGAACGACCCAAGATTGGAACTCATTAAATCCAGACACTGTGGAAGGGTCCTCAGTTCAATAATTTTGCAATGCACTTAGGCAAATTGCAAGTATGTGAAATATCTCTGTGCGGTGATTAAACAGTACTCTGTCCATTGATTATTTTTTTTTATTGTTTACTTTTTCTTTCTGCTTCTGGTGCTACTATGTTGCACTGTTTTATTTTACAGCCATGATGTATAAGTAGCACTGATTACTTTCCATTTTTTCATCTGCAACCTTTGTTGAGAATGTCTTTATTTTGCATCCATTCTGTGTTCTATTCATATCATTTATCACCCACTCCTGCCTAAGGCCTACAATTAAGGCTGGCACTACTTTTAAATAAATAATAAACAGCTTCAACATACAAATCTTACTCTAGCAATCATCGAGAAAACTACATGCACTCAGACTGCATTCCATGTCACCTGTAGGGCAATGCGGCATTTCACCATTTAGCATGCAGCTAACTAGCCAAGGTGGTGACCAAACTCACCATTGAAGAACCCAGGACTTGAGAACACACTGGACACAGGAGTTTGGCAATAAGAGTGAACACTTCGCATGCTGCCATGGCCGCCGGCCGTGACAACTGCAGGGAATCACTGGTAAGGTCACCATATCTTTTCACTGCACTGTCAAAAATAACAACACAACCAACATCATTCCAATATATTAGATGCAGCAAGCATCCCAAAAGAGTAATGCCATGCTCCTATTTCAACAGCAGATTGATTTGCCCTGCAGCAACATGGTATGCAAAATATTAAACCAATAGTAAGAACATGCCTAGTTCTACCTAAATTGCTCACTGTACTAAGATGCTCGCTGCTAGGAAATACACTGGCAATACATTTTTGTGCAGGAGAAAATATTCTTTGAACTACTGAAATTTCATTATTGCTCAATGTGCACCAAAACAACAAATCTTCTGGATACAAATGATACAAGAATTGCACAATGAATTGGCACATGCCCCTTGGGGTCATGACCATCTAAACAGCCTAGTTCACTTAAAGGTCCACTGAAACGGTCACCAAGAAGCCACTGATAAACGTGTTCAGCGGGTAGAACGAATCCTTTTGAGCATTAACCCACCCTCACCAAGAAGCCACTGATAAACATGTTCAGTGGGTAGAACGAATCCTTTTGAGCATTAATACAAAGTATAATGCCTTGGAAAAAAGCCAGCAATTTATTATTAATCTTTAAAAACAGTGCTTTTTTTACTTTTTGAAATACGTGGGCAGAGAAGTTGTCGCTTGGCGGTGTCGCATGGAACTATTTCCTTAAACCGTGACATCACGGGTGAGTTGACTGGCAAGGCTTGCTAGAAGCTGCCATTCGCTGCAGCCACTGCAGCCATGACGTCACAGACACACTTCCGGTAGCTGCGAAAGTCGTCTGCTCGTGTGCTGCGTGAGCTCTTCAGGCGCCTCCTCAGGTGGTCAAGCACCGCACGATATCAGCACCTCCTCGACCGCCGTAAACACCGCTGCTGTGGCCCTTCCTCCCGCATACCGTACGCGAATGACCCAGCAGATTGTTAGTGGCAATGTCCAAAATAAAGCGTGCTAAAATTTGTTGGCATCTGGAATACTGAGCCGAATATCAAGTATCAAGCCCTCGTGACGATCAGCAAATTGTTGTAAGAGCGATAGCCATGATACAAGCAAGTTTCTGCTTTTCTGGTGCATTTCAGCTCATCCGATCTGCTCGTACTAGCCCCGAGATTAATGATTTGCCAGAGTTAATCCTATGATTCCTTTACTATGGCAGGATAGGATTCACAATAAGGCAGTTTTATAAGTAGGCGATTTACAACAGCGTGTGTTAGTTCCAAAGCGCCAACCACCGTGGCTTCGAAGTGAAACAATTTAGGCCTACTGACGACTAGGGACGGTCACGCACGGCGCCATCGCTCGCCGCGCTCGCGCACCCCACCCCGGCTGTAAAGTGTAACGTACCTCAGCCTGCTCACGGCATCCAGAGATGCAAGTGTTTCAAACTCGTGTACTTTCATTACAGCTAAGGCCACGCATTTTTTGACATTTTGCTCAGCAACAAGCTGTTCAAACGATACTGCAGGCAGGACAAGGCTTCAGTATGCAGGCGCTGCGCTGTCGGCCGTAATTGAAGACGTTGGGCAGCACAGTAGACACCTCATATTCTATACATCGGTCTTTAAACGTGATACAGTGGGCAAATGAATAACTGTGAAGCAGACCTGCTCGTACATTTCACGCACTCAGGTGCCAATGAGTAGCCTCCGTCAACAGACGCTGCCATAACCTCGGCTAACGACGCAAACCGAGGTTGCCAAGCTCGGTTTGCGATACCCGCGGTTGTGGTGTAACCATGGTTTGGTCCACCGTGTAATACCCTTGTCACACGGGCATGCTAAACCGTGGTTACGATAACAGTAGTCATCGGTAACCGCGGTTACGGTTGTTCACACTGCGGAACCGAACGCGGTTAGCCCGCTAACTACGGTTAGCGCGAACCGAGCTTGGCAACCTCGGTTTCATCGCTCAAACCGTGAACCAGAGTAAAGATGGCGGTGTCTCTGAGTGGAACGTGTGTTGTGCCTCCTGCATCTCTGGCATCTCCGGCTGCAGCTACGAGACTTCTGTGGTCGCATGAAGCAAAGATGATTTTAATATGCCTGTGGGAGGAGAGGCTCCACGCTTTGCGGGCCTGTACGAGAAATGCACGCATTTATGCGGCGATTGCTGCCGACCTCAACGCTGGCCTGCAAGCCATGGACGAAGGGCCCTATAGCGCAAAACAGGTCCGCCAAAAAATAGACAACCTGCACAAAAAGTATCGGTAAGTGAAGTTGTAATATCTACTTATGCTACTTTCGAATGCGGGCCTGGGGCTGATAGGCTGCGTAACGGATGGGCTGCCTAGCTGATGTAGCCATGTGTCGTGCCTAGTTTTACTGCTTGCGGTTGAGTGCGAGAAATAGAAGGAGATGCGTGTGCCCGTCCCCAACTTTGACACCCGCTGCTCAGATGTGCTTAAACTGCTTTTGCATCACGAGCACCGCACGCTTTATCATAATCATCGCGTATTTGCAAAACAAAAACCCTCATTACGAAAGTGCAATTTTCGATGCCTAGATTTTGATCTTTTGATTGTTCAAAATATCGTTGAAGTGCCACATGACCGCTCAGCGTGTACAGCACTGACTTGATTTTATTCAGCATTTACAATCTCAACGGATATTTCTGCACTTTTTAAATTGCTTGCATGTGTGCAATAATGGTATTTATTTTATTGCATCCAGGAAGCTGAAGCGCTGCGGCTCTACCACTGGCTCGGGCAGGCAAGACTGGCCATTCTACTGGCACCTCCACAAATTTCTGGGAACACTTCCCATGAATGATGATCTCTTAATTGAAGAAAATGTGGAGGTAAGCTGTGATTTATAACACTTCCTCAAACTGCACTTTACAGGAATCATTGTGCACGCTGTTGTAATAAGTGCAGATTACAAATAGACTATAGCTTGAAAAAAACAGTTTACATATTACTGTCAGTGAGTTTTCAATGTAAAATTTAATTGTGCCCCATTAATTTAATGAAAACTAATGTGGGCATCTTGAGATCATTATTTTTTCTGGATACTAAGCCTTTTCATTGTAGTTTTGGCTTGTTAACATGACATCTCATTTGCTTGGGCATCGAAGGGTGAACATGCTCGGAGCACATTGTGTCACATGTACTTTCGTCACATTAACATGTACAGTTTCAACCACATTGTCTGCAGTGCTAGAGCAGCACAGAGGAAGTAAAGTAATACGCTAAGGCAGATACTGATCTTTGCTGATAAAACTTGTGCCTCAATGCAGCTACAAAATCATGCAAACTGCACAGACACAAATGCATTGCCCCTGAATGAAGCAGCTGGGTTAAGAATTTACTTATTATACTACACAGCACACTGACAAATGTGATTCAGCCTGTGCAGCAACAAAGTGAAACACTGCTGTTTCATTGAGTTTAGAACAGCACTTGAATGCAGCCAGAAAGTGCAAATGGCACAACGGAGGAGAACTGTTTTATGCTCTCGAGTGCCAAGGTGCTCTTTTGGCGTGCCTTTCCATTCACCTATTTCATGAGCAGCTCTGCAACTCTTATACTGAAAGCCACAACTGGCACCTGTCAGCATAGCAGCTTTAAAGATATGTAGTCATGGTAGTGTATTAAAGGCTGAAAGATCATTTATCTAAGGTACGAAAAACCCTTTTCATTCATGTCCTATAGCAGCATTATTTCAAGCATTGTAATAGGTGAGCAACTACGTCATCATCACACACATCGACTGTCCACATGGCCGACTTTGATTACAGAGTGCATCGTGTATGCTGTTTCCAATTGCAATTGTGACGAGAGTACCCATATTTACTCTTTGGCCATCGTAATTGTGATATTACAGATGAACTATGAAATATAAAGCTCCTGAAATTTGCCCTGGACCACTCATATTCACTCATAATAATATGCACAGACATAGGCATGCGCATGGGGGAAGGGGGGGAGGGGGGAGTGCAGCTGCCTTCTCTAATGCTCTCAGTGGGGCGCCAAGTCTACCCCATACCTTTACTCTGCTGGACCATCTGTTATTTCCACAATGTATTTTTTTTCTTTTACTATACTCTCGGCTGATGACACGTGGTGCTGCATTACAAGAACTGCTCATAAGTGGTTGCCTAACCATGACGTCTGCCTTAGTGTATCCAGTAATAAGACAGTGTCTGTGTTCACTGTACACAATGTTGAACATACCCATCACAGGAATACAGGCGCTAGATTTCAGCAAGTTTATTCCATGTGTTTGGAACTCAAGAAGGCTGTATAATATTCCAAGTTTGTGCACTCACATGTTGTATCAACATTTTCTTTCATTTGTAGTGAACTGAATTTGGACACTCGAAAGCAGTTATGACTGTCTTGCATCGAGTAAATATAGCATGACATAGCAAAAAATGCATCCGAGTAAAAATGCTCTCTGCTGTATACTTGTCTGGTGCAGGTGCCAGTAGTGGATGAGGTGCCGGAAGGTGCTGAGCTGCTGTCATGGACAGAAGCAGACAGCGCCGTCCTTCAAGATAGTGCTGGACCTGCTGCCACTACGGAAGCTAAACAACAACAACAAATGAACGCACTGCTGATGTCAGTGCAGCACTCAGCAACAGTGCTCATTGTGAGCCAGTTATTGGCTGCCAAGCCAGTACACAGCCTGCAGTTGCAGGACCAGCTACCACTAATGCTGGCAATAGAAAGAGGGCATCCTCATCAGCTGTCCAGCAGCTACTTATAGCACACAAAGAGGCAGCGGAAAAAGCTGAAAGCGCTGCTAAAAAAAGCAGGAAACTGCAAAAAAAAGTTGTTCGGCTTATGGAGGAATCAAATGGGATTCAAAGTAGGATGGTTCAAATCATAGAGGCATTTTTCGTTAAAAAAACTCAATAAATGCAAATTTCTTTGGTATGTGTACATGTCACATGCTCATTTTGTGCAGCAATTCATCACTGAGAGTTCTGCGTATCAGTTTCCTGAATCACATTCAGTCTTGTATCACAACACAGAGCACTGTTGGCAGCTTTCAAATAGAAAAAATGTGATCTGCTAGAGCATCTCGAACTGCTACTCCAGGCGCATCATGCCGACTGCTGGTGCACACTGGCTGAGTGCGCCTCTGGTCTTCAGACTGAGCTGCATCGAGCCAAGCGACATCACAGCGATCTGACATTTGTTCACACACATTGTGAAGTACACAGGCAGCACGAATGGCAGTGTTCACATTGTGTATGTTGCATTCCAGTCCCTTCAACAACATACGTAAACATGCTTTCAATCTCCCAAACACATTTTCCACAACGCGCCTTGCAGATGAAAGACGGAAGTTAAATAACTGTGTCGGAGATCCTTGTGCTCCAGGTTGAGAACAAGGCTTCATAATGTGTGTCTGGAGAGGAAACGCTTGATCAGCAAGCAGGACAGGGCCAACTGGCACGCTATTCAGAATTTTCACTTCTCTACTGAACAGTTCACTCTGCAACAGTTTCGGCAGTCTGGAGGCTTGAAATACACCAGAATTGTGATTCCTACCTGGTGCACTGACACAGCAGTACAGCAATTTGTACTTGTGATCTGCAACTGCCAAAAGAATGGTACTATACCAGCCTTTATGATTATAGTAATCTACTGCATTCTCTTCAGGTGGGCACACCTCGATGTGGCATCCATCAAGGGCGCCAACGCCTTGAGGAAATCCAGTCACTGTGGCAAACTGGTGCATGTGTTCGGCCAAGTCGCGAATTGTCGGGAAGCCCACAAATTTCGGTTCCAGTAGCCGCACAACAACATGGCAGAATTCCCAGAAAATCTTGTTCATTGTGGAGCGCCCCACACCAAAAGCATTGCTGACGCTTCTGTCTTCACCGGAGGTGGCAAGACGGTAAAGGCCGATTGCAACACGTTTGTGCAGAGGTACAGCCATCCTCATGTTTGTGTCCTGCCGTCTCATACACTCACATGCACTTAATAGGTAACGAAACGTGCTGCGATTCACTCTAAAATGTGTCCAGAATTCGCTGTCGGGAAGGTGAGGCACCGTTGTTTCATACCAAGAATTTCCTCTCGGGTACGGCCATAACCTCCTCTCAAGTGGGCACAGTTGTACAACAGCTGCAGCGAGCTGACGGCACTGCATCTCGGCCTATCTTTGCTCTTCTTCCACACACGCAATCTCAGCTTGGAGAGATGCAAGTTGGGCGCGCTGGCTTTGAAGTGCAACTTGCTGCACTGCGAACGCAAACCAGAATTCATGATCTTCACGATGTCCATTTTGGTCAACCGGTTCGCTCGCAGCCATCTTTCCGCTCGGGGGCGGCACTCACAGAAAACAAACGCTGCACAGGTCGCGAATATGTATAACAAAAACACGGAAACGAGACACAGTACGACGGGCACAACATGAACGTAAGGCCAAAACACTGAAGGCAGGCAGTGACAGTGACAGCGTGGGTTGCAGCGGGGAAGCTGGCGGAAGTTTGGCTTGGCTGCTATCTGGCGATCTGGCTACGAAGCTGACTGCACCCAATGTTACGAGACTGCAATCAGTTGGCGTCAGATTTAGGTGAATGCACAGAGCATTCACGTGTAGCTGCACAACGTGCATATACCTTGTGGATAAAAACATTACCGTGTAGTGTTATTAAGTCTTTTATCGTAAGAAATTAATGGCAATTTGGTTGTCTATTTGGAAACCACGTGATCGCTGTCAAACCACCGAACGGTAGGCCTAATCCCCGTGTGGCAGCGGCGAGATGACGGTTTCCTGTAACCACGGTTCTTCCGGCTAACCGTAGTTAAGCATAACTGCGGTTAGCGTGTTCGTCTGACTAGGGTATAACATGGGCTAACCACGGTTTCACGTAACCGCGATTATGCTGTGCAAACTGGCAAACTCCTCAGGCGTGTGTGTGTGAGTGAGGACGGGTTGACCCGAGTACACCAGCGAGCGAGCGCGCGGCAACCGGAAGTTCGTCAAAGTGACGTATTTTTGGGCCGAGCTTTGAACTTGCTTGTAATCTTTATTTTTTTATGACTCCCTTCGGCGTACGAGTTGAGAGGGAAAATTAGAACGGTCATTTTTAATCGCCGATATCTCTCGTGTTGCAGAAGCTAGATCGAAAATTTTTGTGGGAGAATGATGGGTGGTTCAATATCTATCAGTGTTATGGTGCTCTTTACCCTTCTTGGTGACCCATTTTTGTGGACCTTTAATATCAAGCGGCAATAACATTGAGCAGCAAAAGCACACTATCTATTCCTTTAGCTGGTTACTAAAATGGTCTACCCAGGTAAGAAATGCCAAAATTGGATGATAAACACCCCATTACCATTATATCCAACTAAGTATTCCTTGGAAAAATTTAAACAAAAATGTCCCATCTTTTTCTTCCTTTTGTGTGTCCTATAGTGAACTTTTTTCTTCTACCAACCAATAAGGACTAATTCTTAAATTTTGAATCTGAACTATAACAAATTCCGTTACAGTAACAGCCCCAGCTTAAAAAAAAAAACAGCTATACAGGTCAACGTCATGTTCTGCCAAAAAGCAATAACCAGAGAGCAGTCTTCAGGCAAAGTTGTGCATACCCCTAGTTTAAAACAATAAAATTTTCAACTGTGGTTCCAACAGGGGTGGAAGCAGGCTCAAGCATTTTGGAGCAGCTCAGGGAGCAGTAATAAAGCCATTTTGGAGCAGTTTTGAAGCAATAAATAAAGTTTGGAGCATGTTCCTAAGGTGAAACTCTTAAAAAATTTTCTATTCCAGTCATGCAAAAATATCCAGTCCGATTCCCTTCTATTTAACGCGGAACACAACTAGCAGCAAACGGAATGCTTGTTTCTACACTTCATACCAGAACAATGAATCTGACTAAACGTTTTTCACTTTTTTTACTTGACAGTTTCAAGCGTAGTGTCCACTACATTGATGCGCTCAAGCACCACCATTATTGTGGCATCAATGATCAGCAAATTTCTACTCTCTACCTTGTGCACATTCTTTATGATCTCATGTCTGAGCTAATAAATTCATGGGCACGGGTCAGTAGTGCCTTCACAGAGGATAGACGGCGTTCTTTTGCTTCATAGCTCTCTGCCAGTGGCTCCTCAAGTTTTCAACTGAGCGACGCTGACGCTTCCTTAATTTAAACACGTTTGTGATAGGCCCTGTATAGCTTTTCAAAACACTTGAGAACATTTGTTCTGACTGGCACCTTTGTGCATCACCCTTTTATGTTTCAAGTATGCTTATGTTGGACGGCTTGACAGGCTCGCTCCTAACAGAGGCTCGATGGTGCAGTACGTGCTTGCTTTCACATTTCAACCATTAAAAAAACTCTAGTAGCTCTGTGTATTGAATCAGTTTCCTAACGGCTCAAAGTAGCCCATGGTGACTGCTTCATTCGCTGCTCTCACTTCTGTCTCTCCCCCGGCGATTCAAAAGGCTGGGAGGACGTGCTATGTCACATGCACAGTGCACTTTTTTTGCAATTAATTCTCTTCAATCAATATACTAAATTTACTTGCAAACAAATATTTACTATGCTCCATGTTTCCCCTCTCACAAAATATTATTTGTATTTTAAGCCCAGTGCAAGATGAGTTACATCTTTGCCCCCAGTGCGGTAACATTGTTCCAGTGTTCTGCTAAATTTCATGTCAGAACATCGAGGCAGCCAGTTTTGTGCAGCTTTAGAGCAATATTGCGTTTTGGAGCAGGATGGAGCAGGAAAAGCAGTTTGGAGCAGAATGGAGCAATTAGAGCAGTGCTTCCACCCCTGTTCCAATTACAGTCAAGCACAGAATGCATATCATGACTATAACAAAATTTGAAAGAGAAGTGAGCAACGGTTAATAAGGAGACTTGGTTCACAAGCTGAGTCCCCCACAGGGGACATCTGTTCAAGCAGGTGTTTGCGTGTACTGTGCGGCAGCACGGACCCTTAGCACCAACACTTACACCCAAGTGTGTGGCACCGCCGTGTCTGGGGAAAAGAGGATCCTAGTGGCTGAGCCTATGCTCAGTGTTTCTAGCTTTAAGGCCCCTCGGCAGAGTCATCACACCACTTTGGCCCATGCTTCCCATAGACAGCAATCCGGCCTGATCCAACCGGGAGTGGGATTGCCCCACTCAATGTAGCCGTGCTGGTGTGGATGATGCAGAGATATGACTAATCTAGTTCACTATAATCATAGTTATAATTTAAGCATCCCGGTTAAAGTTTCTAGGGACTCCTAAATTTCTTGAATTCGTAATTTATGAGTTCCCATCAACTAGCAGTTTTCCCCAAACTTGTTACTTTATTTAGGCAGCTAAGACATAGGACCCACAACGTAATGAAATATACAATTTAAAGACATCTTCGACCGCAAGTAGGATTTCATTATATCGAGATTCGACTGTATTATAACACTGAAAGTAACACAAAAGATAACGTACAAAGAAGCGCGACAATCTTTTTTTGGTACATAGCTCTACTTACTCTCTTGGGGTTCAACAGGGCGCAGCTCCACTGCAGATGTCCGCACCAGCTCAGGCCACACCCAGTGAGCCTGATACAGGGACATCTGCACCCCAGGTGGAAGTGGCTGGTGCTTCTCCAACACCCACCAAGCAGGCCGTGAGGGTCTTCAAGTCAGCCAGCCACAAGGCTTCTCTTCACACGAGGAAGCTAAACTCAAATGCATCCTTGCGTCCTGCATGAATGTCCAGTGCAATGGAAGCTGCTATAGAGAGTGTCCCAAACCGTCAACAGCCTAGAGGTGGCAGGATTCCTTGGAAAAAACTAAAAAAACAAGCCCCAAGCCATGGGGACAAAGGCAATCTAGTTCATTCTTTTTACTCACATAAGGTGGAATCCATAATAAATTGGAATTGCAGGGGACTGATAAATAACTTGTGGGATATGCAGCGTTCAGCTACTATGTCTTTTAAGATGACCTGTCCCTTCAAGTGTGCAGGAAACTAACCAGAGTACCCAGCACACCAATATTTTAAGAAATTATGAAGTCTTCTACTAAGTCAAAGTGCACGCACAATCTCTGGTGGCATTGCTAGGTGATATTTGATAGCAGCATTGCAGCTTGTGGAGATAAGCTTACGACTAAAGTTTGAAGCAGTGGCTGCCACTCTTGTAACATGCAAAACGACAACAATATGAAGTGTCTACATCCAACCAAACCTTAATGTTATTCTAAATGAAATGGAAGACCTTTTAAACCAACTGCCAGAACCCTATTTGCTGGTTTGCAAATTTAATGCCCACTCTTATTTTTGGGGGGAGTGAAATAAAACTGACATGAGGAGCCAGATTATAGAGGATTTTATTTTATGCAATAATAATGTACACTTGCTAAACACCGGTAAACCTGCTTACTCTTCCCTAAGCTCAGGAAAAATGACCTGCATAGATTTGTCTTTGAGCTGACCCAGTGTTTTTAGCCATTTTAAATGGGAAGGTTTGGGCAACCCCTATGCCCACTTACCTACACTAATCACTTTATCATCTGCACTAAACGTCATCCCCGGAAAACCAAGACACCAGAAGCTTCATATGGCAGACGAAAATGTTTTTAAAAAAGAAAGGAAGCTAATTTAGCTAAAATCTTTTCAGAAACTCATATTATTGACGAACTCAATGAACTGTTCACAAGTTAAATTGTAAATGCCACGCGTCTGGCCATTCCACATCCACTGGTATTATAAAACACCCCCACAAGGTATGGTGGACACGTGATTGCAAGGATGCAAAGAAACAAAACAAAGCACGGGGCATTAGGGTGTATTTAGAAAGTACCCGTCACATGAGAATCTAAGCTTTATTTGAAGGAAGGGATGGCTCTCAGCTGCTGTTTGGGTAATTAGGAAGTTGGGAGGGATGGCAGTGCAGCTTCGTCTTCACGGTTCCTCAAACTGTTGCTTATTGCTTGCCATGTTGCTGATCTTCGCATTGTAAGTCGACCTCTCTCACACTACTCGAAGCTAGCTGCTCTCACTGCCATATGTAGCAATGGAATGTTGTATTGCGGTGCTTGATATAATCTGATCTGCTAGAGTGGGCATGTCGTCATGTGAAATATGCGTAATTTAGTTGGAAAAGATATTCAAATTATATAGACACCGGGACATACTGGCATGGACAGAGGAAATGAAGCCACTCAAGCAGCCGCTGTGCAAGTGGGATGGGCTTGCTGAAAGGTATACAATGCTCCACATCCCAACTCCATGCGTAATCTGATAGACTTAAACCCTTACCAAACAATGCTCACTAAAGGCTCCCTTGGCAGATCGATGATGCACTATGTACGCGCCAAAATAAAAAAAGAGAACAAGCTTAAGTTATATGAAGCAACACCAATGCCAATGTTTGACAACACGAAAGGGCTCACTCGACCACAAGAGATATATCTCAACAGAGTAATAACAAATGCAGCTTACACACCAAACATACTTGACAGTGGTTTCTCTGAAGACACAGCACTCAAACACAACATATGCACCCACTGTTAGAAACAGTGTACAGCACACCTAAGACACCTTATATGGCAATGTCAATTGTTTTCAAGGAAACTGATACTGCCTAAATGTACATCTGTTTTCACAGCTGGATGTTGTGTCTTTTTGGTAGCATTAAAGAATATAATCAAGAAAAACACAAAAAAGAACAATCTTCACTGATTCCCTTAGTGCAATCCCAGCTCTATGCTGCAGTAATGCAGCACAGCCCTTACTTGAAAACATAATACATACCGTAATAGCAGCCGAAACACGAGGACAGGAAATAGTTTTGCTGGATACCAAGCCACATATAAATTGGCAGCTATGAGAGAGCCAAAGCAAGTGCTGCAGCTGCCTGCAATGCAGAAATGCCGAAAGTAAATATACCACATTGGGATGTTATAAAATGGGTACAAACGAAACTGAGAAAATGGCAAGCTTCAAGGCATAATAAAGCAAACAACAAATTGCATTCCATAAAACTGAAATTCGAGGAATGAAAATTATGTAACAATCAGAAATGCTTATTTGAAGTAGTTTTATGTCGCCTCTGTATAGCACATACCCATTTGACACACAACTTCATTCTAGGAAAGAAAATAAGCCAATATGTGAAAGGTGTAGAGATGAAGTCACTATAAACCACATATTATTCTCCTGTATGAAATTCGAGAAACTGAGGAAAAAATACTTTATGCATTTCTAGAGCAAGCAAATCCCACTTCACACTGCCTTGCTCCTCAGAAAGGATGTGCTGCATGTTTGGCGCATGATAGCCTTAGTTGCTTATGAACCATATAATCCAACGCAGCTCCCAAGCAGACCATAAAATCCAACGCAACACGCAAGAGGAGCCAATGTTTGCTACAAGGAGGTGGAACATTGTCAAAACATTGGCTTTGATTGCTAATTAATGCTTCCTCCCAACCCTTGTTCACTTATCTTTCATGCTGTGTAGCAATCTTCCTTTAATTCTACCCTGGATCCGGGTATAACAAATGCATTGCTACTCATTGCTAAGAATGTGGGACAGACAGTACCTGCAGAGTGAAAGGCACAGGAATTTTTATGAAGGTGTGATGACAGAGGAGGGAGAGCTGAAAAGTAAAGTGAGAAGACAGACAGTGTGATCCTTGCAAAAGTAGGCCTCAACCCAGACAGAGGAGTTAAAAAAAAAGTCAATTAGTAGAGAAAACAGGAACACCTTGGTAGCCCCCCTCCCTAGAAACATACATCCAGAATTTAATGTCAAAAGAAGGATCGAACACGCCGAAGCTCTAAAGCGATGGTTTAAGAACATGGGAACGAAAGAAGTGGTCTATATTGATGCTGCAAGTGGCATAGCAGGTGCAGTAGTAGCTTTGGTAGTCGATGGCAGAGAAGCTCCGGTATCCGCGGCAGCCATGAGAGGCCACAACATTGAGACTGCTGAGGAAGTTGCGATAGTGCTAGCTTGTGTAGGAATGAAAGCAAAGTTCATAATGAGCGACAGCAAAACTGCCATCCAAAATTTTGGAAATGGGAAGATATTGCTGGAGGCATCCGAAATCCTCACCCAAAGAACGCTGAATAGGAAAATTCAGTTAATTTGGACACCCGCTCACGCTGCCGTCCCTGGTAACCAGGCGGCTCACGAGATAGCCCGAGCTCTCTACTTTCGAGTAGCCGTTGAGCCCCCCGAACACTGGGCATACGACGAGCATCTGAAAAATTACGTGGAAATCATCGACCATGTTACCCTAAATAATAGAGAAGCTGTCGCGTGGAGGCGGCTACAAACTAATACATTCATGAACCCGGACAGGGCGTTTCACGCGCTACCAGACCTTAGGGACAATGATCTGTGCAAACACTGTGGGGCGAGAGGGCCTCTCGACCACAAAATTTGGGAGTGCCCACAACATCCAAGGATAGCCCTAAATATATCATGTAGAGAAGCCTGAGATACCCTGCTGCAGAGTGTGGACCCTGCGATGCAGCACCGCACCATCCATTTGGAAGAAGAGGCCGCAACAAGCCAAGGGCTACCTGCCAGCCTCTAATCCACGGGTGCACGACTCCCCGTCTTCCCCAGCACGCGTGCCCGGGTCGGAGAAGAGGAAATAAAAGTTGTGCTACCACCCAACCAACCAGCATGGATGCGCAGCCGTGCTGCGACCGAACGCTGCAATGTCTCTCCACCTCTTTACCCTCACCATTTTCTTTCTCCGCGACGCTCACGTACCTCGTGCCCTTAGCAACATTGAGAATGGCAAGGACCTCTCAGTTGTTTCCTTCCTCCATGCAACCGGCCGATTGCCGCCATATTAGGCTTGGTTTAAAGCTGTTTTCTTTTTGTGCAATTTGCGCAAATGACTTTGCTCAAGTGGACTGGCTGCGCGCACCCGTTTTCCGAAGGCCGTTTATGGTCTGATTAGCTCTTACGCGATGAGCTTCACTTTTCAAGCGCACCGTTCAACGTCTCCCATTGGCTGGCGTGATCGGCGCATCATTTTTTATTTCTTGCTGTTTTGCATTTGTGCGTCTCCATTTGCACTTTGTGCAGAGGTACACTGTAGTGCAAAGTTTTTCCTTGGGATTGAGATCCCGGAAGACAGTAGATCGCAAACGTGCACGCAATGAGCCTTTGGAAGTCATAATAAGAAATGGGCGTGGAACAAAAACCAGAAGAGGCAGGCCACAAGTGTACTTGTTAGATGTGCAGGAAACACCAACCGCGATGACCCCACCACGGGTTCAAATTACAGGGAGAGTTGCATCCCGGATCACAGTACATTTTGAGTAGAGCGTACTACTCTACAGCAGAGCCCGTTCTGTCAGGAAAGTCTGCGACCCAACACCCGTTCTGTCAGGAAGACCCGACCCAACGCAGCGTTAGCACGGAATTCGATGCCAGTACTGAGTTCGTGATTTTTTTATTGCGCTCATAAAGTGCAGAACTTAATTGTGACGAAACTGCATGCAAAGATGTGAGCAGTCAACCGCTGGAGTCACAATGGACCTCAGCTGTAGCTCAGCTCGCCGATCACTTTCGCGCTGCCTGCTGCCAGAGTGATTATTCCTGCTTTTTGTCAGGTACTACTCTCCCGCAGTGCTTCTGCTTATTTTACTGAGTACCCAACTCATGTGCGTATTGGTACTTCTATTGTGGCAGCTCAGCCATGCGCTGGCATCAAAGTAGTATATCGCGCCTAGACATGCGGCGCGGCCGCGGTGGGGGCTGTGTGCTCAGCATACACAAAAAGAAAATCTGCATGAATGACATACTTGCTGTGTGCCAGCTTAATATGAAAATGAACTGCAGAATACACTGTGTCATTTTCCCTGACCTGGTGAAATTTTGTATGGTTTTCCTCACATTTCCCTGTGCATAAAATTTCCCTGACAATTCCCAGTTGCTAGACACCCTGCAGACGGACACGTGAAACCAGCAAAAGTTATCACAGGCTCTGTAACAATGCACACCCTGGCCACCACATGAGAGCAGTGATACATATATACCAGCTCCTACATCCTGAAATTCTCCAACATTTCTTCAGCAGTAGATGCAGGGTCCACTCCATGCATAGTGCCCTTAGTGCATTCCAGCTGTTCTGGAATGAAGACTGATTAGAATGGAGGTATATGACCCGCAGCATAGCAGATCTGACACACAATTAATGTTTGCAGATTTGCAAACAATACCTTGTCTCCCAAAAGGTTGTACCTAAGAGATATCAAGATAGTGATCGGTCAGACTCTTGAGTTTGCTGCTGGATAGTTTTGCAATTTTTCATTTTTCTTGAGTTGCTGCTGGATAGTTTTGCAATTTTTCATTTTCAGCATTCCATTGCTTATTGGTATGAGTACAACAGCAATCACATCGAAACCATTTTTAGCAAATAAATCCATAAGCAAGCTTTTAATTGGCAGGCTGGCGAACCAATCTGCCAAGCCCCCTCCCCCTTCCCGGAGAGGTGAAAGACATGCCTGTGCACAAACTAATGACAACTTTACATTACCTAATCCCATAAAGCTAGCCTGAAACTTGATCGAAAACCCCTCGAACGTGGAAAGGCCTTACCACAAAGAAGTACTAGGCACCGAACTTGTGTGAACCCCAGGATAGGATTTCTTGTCCACGTCAGCACTAAGTTGGTCTTTGAAGCAAATCCTTGTGATAGCCACCCTGTTCTATCCCACATGCATGTGATACTTCCATTCTTTTTCTTGCCTCTCCCTCTTTCCGGTAGCTACAGATGCCATGTGGTGCAGGCTCCTTACACTCACCAGCTATCGAAATTATAAACCAGGGACTACATCAAAAAAAATTTATTAATGCTTTTTAGCCCTTCCTGTGCAACAGAGATCACACTATCCCCCACTATCAAATAATGAACCAATAACCATAGGAATATCAAACAAAGACAGAAGACTCAATTCCTACATTTCAACAGAGGAGAAAATAAAATACAGTTTAGCAGTGTGGCTTGTTGCTGAAATATTAAAAAACTGTCCTTATCCTCTGCTGTGCTGTAAGTTTATAGACAACTTGAAGTCACCCTGACACAACACTCTGTCACGTTCTATTTACGAAGGTACCACTTTTCCTGAAAGTGGAGCTTTTGTAAACATGGAAAGGCCAAGAAAGCCATCCCTGGCAAATGCTGAAAATAACCTGGAATGTGTTAAAATGTATTTTGGGCGTGGATCTTAGAGGATAGAATGCACTGCCTTCAGACCTGTCTCAATGTAATGGTGAGAAAAAAATTCAATTCTCTCCCCAGTACTCCCCAGTAACTGTCTTTTGCTGCCAGACAAGTATTAACATCACAAAAAATTGCTCTCCACATAACCAGTCCCATTTTTTTAGCTCAATTTTGCAGAGATGTCATTTCACCTGTTTTTGTTTATGCTTTGATTAGGTGGAGTACTCGAGCAACTTGGTCAGAATTAATCATAAATCATTATCATGTGCATCATCACAGAAGTATTACTGGTAGGACCATATCATGCCCATGCATGCTCACCTTTGTAGCCTTCCCAGTAGTGTTCTGTTTCTCCAGTGGGGCCAAGTGCTGCTACAGGTACCACTGCAAGTGAAAATTACAATTATTTAAGTGCTAACATTGACCAAACCAGGCAAGTACCAATCCAAAATTGCGAAATTGCAAAAAAAGTTTTCAATGGAGTGAAACATATTTTTTATCAAGCATAAGCTGAGTTTTTCATGGTGTGACAATGACTAAGCAAAGGTGTATATACAATATGCTCATCTCAGGCTATCCTACAATGTACTGCTCAGTGTACCATATTTGGATGAAGATTATTTGCACTAACATCACTAATATTATCAGATTAATTATACTTGCTCCTGCCAGTAGCTACCCACAGATATACTACACTATAATTTTAGATTTGCTCAGCCATAACTGGAGCACCCAGGCTCAAAACCTCAACCACTACAGTCATGTTTCGATGGAGGTGAAACACGAAGGCATCTGTGCACTGTGTAAACTCAATGCCCATTAAAAAATCTTCACTAGGCATAAATTATTCTGGTGCCCTCCACTATGGCACTCTATTTTCACTCCAGCCTTCCTTCCCCATTGACGTGGGTCAGGTGTCCAGCCATAAGTGTGGCAAATACTGTGCCTTTCCTCTAAACTAAAACAAGTTGGTTTATTGGAAAAGAACAATATCAACTTGACCTTTACCATCCTTAAAAGCCAAAGCAAGATAGTCAGCTAATTTTAGTTTGTATCCCTGTAAAATTTGAGCCTGAAAAAAAGCAGTTCAGCCAAAAATGTTTTTCTATCAAGCTCCTATTGATGCAACAGCAAGTACACCTTTTTTTCACACTCAGTGCCACCATGGGGTACCTAAGAGCTTAAGGGAAATGCATGTACATGCCGGCAGCTCCTTCTTTGCAAATGGTTAAGCAGTTCAGCCAAAAATGTTTTTCTATCAAGCTCCTATTGATGCAACAGCAAGTACACCTTTTTTTCACACTCAGTGCCACCATGGGGTACCTAAGAGCTTAAGGGAAATGCATGTACATGCCGGCAGCTTCTTCTTTGCAAATGGTTAAGCTGAGTGGAACAGCGCGAAGACACGAAACACACAAGAAGAGAAGCACAACAGACGAGCGCTGAGCTTCTCTTCTTGTATGTTTCGCGTCTTCACGCTGTTCCACCCACTATGCAATTGTACCTACTTGTCCAATTGTCCATCCTACTTCAATGGTTAAGCCGAGTCTGGTTAAGTATAAACTTGTCGATAAGTTTAATTATAGCCACAATCAAGTCAGATTTTCTTGATGACCCTCACCAATATTCTGCCTACATATCTTCCACTGCACAGCAGTGTGTGAGCATTTCTTCACTTGATAAATCTCGCATTCACCGCAGAAATGGCAAATTATGCTATCATTAGGACCGCTTTCCTGCTCCACTCAAGCCAAGTCAAAGCATGCTAAACATTAATTGCTAAAATTTCTGCAATGATGCCAAATGCAGGTGCATTAGGTGATGAACTCCACTGCTCCTTGGGTGGCCCCGGCATGTCCCCAGCCTGCTTTGCACTGCATCCGCAATAAACGGCACTTTGTACGTTCACAGTAGTACAGGCTACTTGCTATAATCCCAGCCACAAATATGCGTGATCAAGTGCTGAGCTTTTCACAACAACATCGCGCACTACCGCGCCGGGCAATAAAAGGCACTTATATAGCCCTTTCTGACCCAGTCGTCGCTTCAAAAGTGGCCAGCGCTGTCATAAAGGCACAACTCTTGTCATAGCCTTAGTGTGAAAGACTCAACTGATCTTATTATAAAAGAAAATGCTATAGATTTATGCAATGCCTCCTGTTGTGGTACTAGCAGATGCCAGGCAAGCCCCACCAGGCAGCAAGTGGCAGTGACGTGCAAAATTTTCTTGCACGCAGTCATCGCTTCTACAGGGAACATAGTATTGGTTAATGACCTGCATTGTGTATCGTCTAGCTTTCGTCATGTGTTCTCATACCTTTCTTTAAAATGTTGTACCACCTTGCCCGAGCTTTCACCTTGACTCAGTTGATGACCCTTAACAATGGTTCAGACTCTCCTCTATCCAATAATCTATTTTCAAGAAAAACAAACTTACTTTATTTTTCTAACTGCTGGTTTTGTTCACATAGCTCATTCACAACCACTACTTCTGTGGCCTAAAGATGGCCAGCCTTGTTACATGCAGCACATGAACACATGAGTTTGGACAGATCTTCTTCAATGCTATTTTCTCAATGCGAAAACTATGGTACTGCTTATTTTGTGCACTCGTACAGTTTCCTCATACTGCACTGCATGCTCGCAAAGTACTCTGGAATGGTTACCATGCAGAAACCTAGGGGGCAGCTCTCGCAGTGAATAAACAGCACCATTAGTGGGCACCGGAGCAGATTTGCCAGCAAAGTTGCAGCCACCTGGGCAGGGCGCATGCATCAATGAGGTGGCCATGGGAAGGAAAGTAATCGGAGCCTGTGCACCGAAATGGTGGTTTGGACTAACTGGAGTGATGTGAAGGTCAAACAATGTAGGAGCCACAACACAAGATCAAAAGGCATGGACAAGCCCTGGCTGTTTGCTGACAGTTTATTTCATGACTGCAAGCTTGGCAAATGCCAAAACAGCTAGAATGGAAGTCAAGCAGACAGAGCAAAAAAACAATGAGAGAAAATAAAAAGTACAATGAAAAAAAATGTACAAAATTACAGATTTGTTGCAATAGGGAAACAACTTCACACAAAGCCAACCCCGAATGCATCAACTCAAATGGAACTGGCTGAGGAAGCATTCCTAGGCAAAAAAAAAAAAAGCTGCGGGGAAGAAAAGAATGGAAAGAATGGGTATAAAAGAAGAGTGGGAATGAAGGAAGTAGGAGCTGAAAAGAAAAAAATGCTGAAAAAAAGTGACAGAAATATGAAAAGTCTGTAAACTCACAAATGGTGGCTGCAAATTGACACTGCCAAGGCAACTGTAACACAATGTAAAATAGGGAAATGAAGCATCGTGATAAAAAGGAATGAATTAAGAAACATGAAAAATAGTGAAAGCACTAGGAAAAAAATATAAATTCATGAACTAACATGATGCAAGAAAGAAAAATACTAATAAATATGCAATTAGAAATGCTACTTGCCCCTTGGTAACTCTGCATTGTGCTAGTGTTTCTGCATGCTGTCAGGGACAATACCCCACCATTTGGAGATATAGCTCACGGCACAGGTTAAATAAAGGTTTTACAATCATCAACTGCATCCAGGAGTGACCCACTGGATGCGCATTGCAGTAGTCTTAGTGCACGTGTTTTCATTCTGGCAGGCATGCCAGTTAATTGGTACCAGCTATTACAGAGGTCTATGAGTTGCCCTTTCTTTCTCACGGCTTGAAAAGCATTACGAAAAGAACAGGTTGTAGTGTGCCCTCTTTTGAGAAGAACCCCTTATGGCAAATCGGGATATAATTGCCAGCTCACTCCTAGTCAAGATGGCAGCAATCCAATATTTTCATGATATAGCCAATATAGTTCTGTAAAACATATTTGGGGACATGAATAACACCAAACCTGGTGAGTGAAAATGTGTGCAATTGACCACTGCAACCCAAAAATCCCTCTGTGACCACAGATTGCTGCGAATACCGAGAAAATGTTCAGGCAGCTTCACAGCATCTCTGTGGCCCGGCACACACCTCCCAGGTAGCCCTTCCTTTCTGCCGCAAGGGGCGTGTGCATTGTGGCCTGAGTAGGGAGCCTACATTCTGTGCCACAGTGCCCAGTTATAGTGCTCTATAATATTGGGCAGTGTGATGACCGGCACCGGAGAGCGGGCCGCTTTTGCGATGACAGCCATCGACTTCCGCGAGAGGACGCGACGTGCAACAGGGGTGCCAGGTTCGCCGCTCGGCGCATAGCGGCCGTGAGGAAAGCCAGGGTACAGAAGTGGGGCGTGGTTCTCTTTGGAGCTATTTTCACACGCTACGCTATTAGTGCGATATTTAATAATGAGGCTACTTATTCCAGGTGCTTAAACTGATCCCTGAAATTCCTTTACGTCTCTCTGGAGACGTCGTGCAAGCTTGGGTATTCCTTCGACGCAGCGCGCGTTGTTTGAATCGCTATTTGAAACTCTTTCAACGTTCCGCCTTCCTGCGGACAGCCATAAATTGTCCAAATGATATATTTGTACTCAATGTTTCCAACGAAGTGTGTTGTTTTGCATTAGTTCTTCCCGTAAGGAAATAAATGCTGCTGCCGAGGAGCGCTGCTAGCACGCGGAGAAAAACAGTATACATGAGAATCAAAGCTTATGCTCTGTAAGGGCTCTTTAGGAACACCTTAGTTTTAACAAACCTTATTTACGAACACCTGCTTACATTTTGCAGCTTGCGCTTATCAATACATAACAATGTTTATCTTAATTAAATCGCCAATAATATGTGGTATATCTCTTTAGTCGGTGTTTTTTCTGTGCCCTATAATCACAGCTTATAAAAATGAGAAACACATTTATTCATAACCGTGCTAATTTAAAGCACTGCATTATTTACCGGCAAAAAGAAGAACGTATACGCGACTCAAGGATTCTCTTCTCTCTTCTAATACTCGATTACATTATTGTCGATGTATAAGAAAAGCTGCATTTTGCTTTTCGTGCAGTATTACCAGTAGTAATTGCCTAATTATTTGACATATTTACGTTTTCAAAACGCTCTGTTTTTTTGTCATGGTGTGGTGACACTGAACATCCCGCATTTGGGCAAGGCCAACGTAAACCTCGTGCACTCTAGTGCTGGCGAGACATTGACACGTAGATAAAACCAGCAAACAATTTGGCGCCGTGCCATGTACTGGAGGTAGGTCCAAAAACAAAAGCTGCGGAGCAGGACGACACGCGTGCTGCTTTTCTCTCTAGACGTCTCCTGTACTGTCAATATTTAGTTTATACAGGTTTACACTTTACCTAAGCTTTCCTTATTAATGATGCTGGGGGATTGTCAAGGCGCAGGTGTACATGTTTGCCTGCTTTCATGTTTTTTTCCTACATTCATTTTTTGCTTGGAAGATGCTGGCTGCAATTAACGGATGGTGATTTGAATAAACTCTCACCTGGAAACAAGCGCCCCCATTGTGTCATTGGCGAATCTTCCTTTGTCCGTGTCCCAACTGCACTGTATCGCCACAAAGGATGCATAGACGTTGCGGCCGTCAGAGTGACTCGCCTGCTTGGAGCACGACAGTGGCTTTACACTTTCCGTTGTCGTTCAGCCAGTTCAAAGTGCTCCACGTGGCGGGAGGAATGCGTTGGAAAAAGGTTTTTGGTTGGTGAGAGCCACGAGGATCCGAGTTGAATCGGCGATTGCGTTTTCGTTCTGAATCTGACGATATAACGAACATGGTCGCATTTCTTTAGAACCACGCCGAAGAACCACAAAGGCCAAGGAACATGGAATGAAATGATGAAACAAGCTGCTGGTGCTGATTTTAACTCCTTAGAGATCATACCAAACCGCGACAGTAATCGATTGCAAGTTTGATTTACGCTCGAGCTGCAGCCACCGCAGCGGAGACAAGCCTCTGTTTCGTCAGTCGTGTGAGAAGAGGACACGATCGCCTTGTTTATCCATAAGTAGCATTGGTTCTAGAAGGTTCCCCCGGGTTTACAAGAGCAAAACAGGGCGCTAATAAACAAAGTGAAATCTAATTACTGCAAAAAAAGTATACCACGTCCTTCCTAACTTGATCTGTATTTAAGCGTGTGATGGTGCATTTTTTGTTGTTTTTTTTTTTACTTAGTAGTTTCAATGTCCACAAATCACTGGCCAGATGTCCTTCCAAGCGGATCATTCGGTTTAATGTCTCTTGCTATAGGTTCCTGCACGCGTTTGCTCCGAAGTAGCACGACAATAGGATGGGCCTTGCCATTGCCGGTTGCACCAGCGCAGAAGGCGAGTCAGCAGCGATGAAAGGGACTGCTCCGTTGCCTCCTCCTCGAGCACCAGTTTTGGGCTCAGTCTTCGCTATCGCTTTAGATCCAGCTCGGTTATCTTTTTGAGATGATAAAATCTAAGCGGGGAGTAAGTGCGGCGTCCCATTCCGTGCCTTCAGAGCGCTATGGTACTGAGAGAGGGCGCTGCGCACAGCAAAACTGTGGAACATATTAAAAGAAGAGGGTATCGGTTATGAGATAATAGAGTTCCTACAGGAAATATACCAGGATAACAAAGTAGAAATTACATGGGAAGGAATAAGAAGTACGGAAGATGTCCAAGTATGCAAAGGTATAAGACAAGGCTGTCCTCTATCACCGCTGCTGTTCATGCTTTATATGTACGAAGTGTCTAAAAGTACGTCTGACGTATCCATTCGATTCTCGTAAAGATACGGCGGACGTCGATATACAGGGTCATGGCTATATGCACGTCGAACGCGGCCACATTCCGCTTGCTACGCGTGAATGAATCTTATCCTCTATGATATCAGCTAGCCGCGACTCTCGATGAAATGCTACGAAGAGTGCATCCGTTCTAACATAAATCGCGGTCTTCACTTAGGGTTGTGTACGGCAAGCATCGCTGTCACGCACATAGCTGCAGGCGATGCTACGTACTGCACCAGCTCCACCAGCTGGCATCGAGATATGCACATTCACGAGCAGCTTTTGCTTCGCATTAAACTATCACCTCGATCTGCCCGTAATGCGAGCGAGCTATTCCTAACATTAACGCTGTCTTAGGTCCTGCATCGACCTCCGAAGATCTATCACCGGCACAACACACACACACACACCTCGCCGTGCAGAACATTCGGCAGTCCAAAGTATGTATGTGAAATGGCATTATGCTCGTTCCTCACATGCAGACCGAGGAAACAGGATGTTTCTAGCTAAATCCTTCGTTTAAATTCTACCTCAGAGCCATGGCAGAAGACATGCCGAATCTACTAGAGGCCTGCGCTACTACTGCGGCGAGCTGCACATCGACTCGTCGAGGCGAAGACCTACTGCACCGCACCGCAAGAGTGCACAACCGGAAAGCCGGAAGCACGAATGATCCGAATTCCCTGTGAATGGCAATGTTCTTTGGTATTTAGGCGAAGACTAGACTAAAGTTCTTAGCCTGCATCTTTTTCTTGTCGTTGAATTTTGCGTACATGTAGTTTAAACCCCCGCATGCTAGAGGTTAGCATGACCCGACTGAACGGCCGAGCAGCTTTGAAACGATCGGGATCGATATGCATGCATCGCCGGACTTAGGTACGCGGTAGAAAATGTGCGCTGTACATTTCGTTGCAGAAGCTGACTCTTGGAATTTTTCAGAGTGTGCCATGCAAGTGATCGTTGCTACAACCACGCATCCATGTTCCAACGGCTGGCCTACCCCAAGGCGCATAAATGTTCAACCGTGGACGTATCAATGATCGAAGAGACAGATTTTCACACTATTGGGCGCGAAATCGATAGCTACCAGTGCTCAGTGTTAGAGAAATTCTGCCTTGATCATGCGCAATTCAGTGTTTCAGGTGTGGTCAGTAGCTATAAGTTTGAACAGTTCGCCTGTCAAGTCAGCGGCGCCAGCGATGGACCGGCGGAGCGATTTTCCACGCTACACCGCTGTCTTGCTAGAAAGCCTACCTAGGCGGCGTTTGACATTCAGCTGCTTTTTGTGGGCCCCGTAATTGAAAGCAACGCCTTCAGAAACGCGTTAAATGTTCAAAAATGTATTCTCTTCAACAGTTTCACTCCAGGCTGTCAAAGCAGGCGGACGTTGATAGAACAGTTGAGCACTCCAGTCTTTAGAAATCTGTAGAATCGCCTTCAGTTTGTAAAATTATTGGAATAGGTCACTTTCCGATCGCTGGGACATAGACCCTCATGACAGCGCTGTCCCGTGAATAAGGACGACACCAGACCGAAAGCTTATCTCATATAACATAGCTAACCAAGGTATACCTTACAGCATTGTGTTGATTTTTATGGTGCATAAGCGACTAATGCTGCCATGCACCAAGAACAAGGTTTAATGTATTTATTTTGTGTGTAATGACTAAAATGTTCTTTAGGATGTAGCTTGTTTAGGAGCATTTTAGGAAACCAAAAATGCAGGAAATTTGCACGTCTCTCCTAGGATCATGCTGGGATGGAAAGGGATCTGTTGCAGAATTGTACAAAATGTTTGGTCTTATTTTCTCGACTCTGGCACACGTGTAAGATATGGTTTATTGTTAGTTCATCTCCACACTCCTTGCATATTGGTTTGTCCTCTTTCATAAGTATGAAGCTGTGTGTGAGGTATGGGTATGTGTTTTGTGATGACCTAAAATGGCCTCCGTGTTGTGTTTTTGATTACTGCATGATTTCCATTCCTTAATGGCAGGTTTGACAAGTATAGTTTGTAGTTTATCTCAATGTTTCAAAAATCCTGCCATTTCACTCTCACTTTTCTTTGTACAAGCTTCTTGGTATCTTCATGCAGCATATTCACCCTCTGTGGTTTAGCATTGCATCAAGGTAACCAGCTGGTTATTTCTTTTCATCACCTTTCAAGACGACTGTCCCGATTTCATAAAGTGTAGGGTTTCTGACAACAGGAACTCCTTGAAAGTCATAGAAATAAATGAGATCCACAATCATGGGCTATCTAGGGTATGCATATACATGTCCATCGCTCAGTGGAAGGGTGTCAGCACGCTGTTAGAACAGGTCTTGTGGTAACAACAACCATTGTCTGAGGAGGTCCTTTAATGGGCATTGAAATGCTATGTAACTACAGGTACTGATAGAACTCTTGATCATGTTATGTGATGATGCGATCCTTGCGTGCATATAGGTATACATTTCAGAATCTGCAGTGCACCACTTGACCATTTGTCACCAGTTTGTGTGAAAATGTATTTTTCTTGCATGTTAACCAGTATTTAACAGATGACCCCTGTGCACAAGCCAAAAGTGCCACGAGCCAAATGTCACGAGGCCACACGAAATGGCAGGAGCTGTTAAGTCAAGCTTACAAAGTTATATTTGAAATATGTTCTGTGACGTTTCAGCTCCAATTAAGAAAGGTTGAGGCTTACAGAGGTCTATGCCAGGTTGTCTATCACCTAACAGGGCAGCCTATGACCGTATGCTAATCTGAGATAACAGAGGCATGAATTAAGGAATTAGTAATTATGTTTGTAGCAAAGGGCATGTAAATTAATGGGAATCCACAGTGGGATCTGCAGACAAGAACCATTAACGCTGGCACACCATACTCTTACAGGTGGAGAATAGGAGTCTCCCTAACTTTTTTTCTCCTCAAAGCTTGTCATTTCCTTCATTCTTCCAGATGAGGAAGATGTGAAAACGATAGCATCGAAAATTCCAGAGACCATCATTAACAAGGATGCTGATCCCAACAGCGTAAAAAGGAATTTCAGAAAAGATGGGTGACTAGTAATGCTGGCAACAGTTGAAGCTAAGTGGAAAGGCATGAAATTGAAATGCAACATATGCAGAGATATGTTGCAAGACGACCAGTCTGTGGTGTGCGACATCTGTCTCCATTAGTTTCATCAAGTGATTGGCCAAAGCAGATGGGGCTTGTGGTTTTGTGATAAGTGCAGTGTAATAGCATAGATGCAACCTTGCCCATTAATAATTGGAGTGGAGTAAGTGCATTGTTTTGTTTTTGTAAGATGTTCATGGTTTCCATGCAAACATTATGAGAATTTTTTTCCTAGAGAATTTTGCTGAAATGTGAATATAATGTGCAATAAAACTAATGTTTTCTTGCTATTTACTTTTCCTTGTATACATTAGTTTTGTGAAGAAAACCACAGGCTAGAAGGAAATGTAATGGCATGCATTTTGATACTTGGCCCCGTTGTGCTGGCTCAGTAGTTAGAGTGCTTGGCTGCTGAACCGAAAGATGCAGATTTGGTTCCAGCCACAGCAGGGGCATTTCAATAGAGGCGAAACAATAGGCCGTCATGCACCGTGCGGTGTCATTGCATGTAAAAGAACCCCAGGTGGCCGAAATTATACCGGAGCCCTCAACTATTGTGTTCCTCATAGCCGTAGTTATTTTAGGATGCTAAACCAGCTATATATCATATCATACTCTAAGATGCTATTCATGGTCAGTTAATCATACACTAAATTATCAATTTTTTCTGCATGGTACAGCAGCTGTTGTACAATTTTACTTTAGCCTTCATGAAGAATATCACACTGGCTCCATATGGCCTTCTGTTGACCCTTGATATGCGTCACAGTCACACACCCAAGTATGTATTTGTCTAAGGGCCCCTATGCATGCAAGGAGGGGACCGTTACTTTCCATTTGTCAGAACTGAAATGCACGATCCACATCATTTCTGTAATTCAACTGCCTGCTATTTGAACTGTCCAGCATTGATGCAATTTTCAAAGAACTGCAATTAGCAAATTAATTCAAGCAGGAAACCATGCCAAGAACTGCTTCGGTTTCATCTTTAATAACTGTTTGAGAACTAAAATTAGCCAAATGTTGCAAAAAATAGATGAGAGGTTACAAAATCTAAAAAACAATGCAGCCTACCTGTGGCATGTAGGGTTTCACATCCTAAAGTGACATATGTAGCTATGCAAAATACCGCTGTGGAGAGCTCCAGACTAATTTGACTGCCCGGGCTTTGTACTTCGCATTGACATCTTGCAGGAAACAGAAGCATTTGCATTTCACCTGGACCAAAGTGCGACTGCCATCACTGGCATTAAACATCACGACCTTGGGGCAAGTAGCCGAACGTCCCACTAAAATGTCGCAGCGTCTACGTACATGCTATACACATCAACCTTTCTAGCATTATAGCTGTCGCATGCATGGCAGATATTCATGTTTAGCTTTGGACTGACAAGTTTAAAAGTGTACTATTTGTGTTTGTCTAGCATGAAAAACAAAGGAAACTAAGGAAAAACGAAAAAAAAATGAACATATGTTGAAAAAGCACTAGTCATTAACACATAAAGCATATTCGTTCCTTTATTAATGATAAAGTGGCCTTCAACAATAGTACAAAGCCTGAACATTAAGGAAGGTGCTGTGCCAGGCAGCTACTTTACAGAAACCTGAACCATTTCACCTGTAGTAATGCGCATCCCGGCGGTGTGGGCTGGGACTTATTTTTCGGTCCACTCCAACATGCGAAAACTGCATCATGTACATTCCCATTTTCCGAGTTTTGAGCTCTGCAGGCTAACAAATTGTCGATGACTTATTTTCGTCTGATTGTTGCACAGCACGTGTAAATAAATTACCACTGCACCTAATAAACACTGACATGCACGTGCAACATCGCCGATCATAAACGGACACACTGATGTCCGTCCGGACATCGGCGCACTCATCACAGCACTCTTCGTAGTCTCACACAGCAATCTAGTAGGACGTAACCTGTACATCACAGCATCTCACGGTAAGCACAAACTACACCTCCAACAAACACGAATGACGCGATGCTTCGGCTAGAGACACGCCGGCGGCACCCAGCTTTTTCAGCGCCGCTTGTATATGTACTACATAGAACTTGCAGCACCAAACCTCAATGCGAGCAAAAAGCGATGCGTTACGTGACGCATCTCATCACAGATGGAAGTGACGAAACTTTGAAGATTCAAAACTACATAACTACATAACGACCGTCGTAGACGTTAATCCACATGATAACGAGGACCAAATGAGCGGGCGTGCGGGCCGCGGGCTGGCCGTCAACACCGCGATTACATGCGCTTGCGCTCTGGTCGTGCTTGCCACCCTGCCGCGGTCCAACTCACGTAAACCTATCATCATGCCATGACGTAGTATATCATCTATTCTGGGCACTATTCTTGCCACTGTACTATTCTTTGCAATTTCACATTTCACGCATGCAGTATTTATTTTTTTATTTATACAAGTACCTGCAGCGCCCAGGAGCATTATAGCAGGGGGGGCAACAACGGTAAAAAAATGCCTAAAATGAGCATGTTACAATACTGAAAGTACGCAGTAAAGCACATTTTTTTAACAATAAAAACAATATGTAGTACATACTTCTTGCACCTCACACACACGTACACCTCATACCAACTCCGATTTGGCTACATATGGCTACGATGTTGTTGCTACAACCACATCTGGGGATCTCGGATCCGTCCGGCTTTCGCGGCGGATCTTAAGGCCGATATCGGAGAAAAATGCGATGGGTCCGTCGGAAGAACCCTACCGATCGGGTCCGTCCGCCGTACCTCTGAAAAATATTTCCCGGATCCGTCCGTCGTATCCCGAAGAAAAACGCACCGGGTCCGTCGGACGTACCTTTAAGACCATTGATCGGGTCCGTCTGACGTACCTTTAGCCACAGCCTTATATGTAAACCTGGAACGGAGGATACAAGACAGTAACCTAGGTTTTAACCTGTCGTATAGATTAGGTGGAAAGGCGGTAGAGCAGCGCCTCCCCTGTTTGATGTATGCAGACGATATTGTGCTACTAGCTGAGAGTCTGGAAGAATTGCAAACTCTGGTTAAGTATTGTATTTTGGAGACGAAAGGGATGCTCTAGGCTTCAGCTTTAGCGCAGTTAAGTCGGGCCTGATGATTTTCAACTGCTCGACTGATCAGGGTCTTAAAATACAAGGCCATGAAATACCCAGAGTAGCAGACAGAAAGAAGCGTTTTGGGGTAGCTCGGTTGGAAACGCTGATTGGTGGACACGCCGCGGCCTGGCGTGACGTTTTTTGCGTCGGGCTCGATGCTTAACCGGACGTGACGTAGTCAAAAACTGGATTTGCTTGTTTTTTTTCGTCCCTAGACGCTCTAGGGAATCGCTAGGTGCCCCCCGCTCTGGCAACGCGCGCGATTCCGGCGTTTGGTTCGTGGATCTCGCTGCTGCATGGCACCGGCGCGTTCGGTCACCGAGGTGCTCGACGATGGCGGGCCTGCGCGTTTACGTGAATGCGCTTTCGGCACGCCGATCCGTGCTTTACGTTGGGCGGAATGACGTTGATGATGGCGACGACCTGCGGGAGATCGCAAGCACCGTCAAGGTAAGTATAAATTGCTCAAAATTGTTTCGCATTTTGCTTATTTATAAGTGCTGTGTCGCTTGTCTCTCCCCACGTGTTTCCAGGACCTCGTGCAGCAGCAGCTCGTGGCATGGACGCTCCTCGTGTTCAAAAAAAAAAAAATCGGCCACGGCTATGGAGACCTCCACGAAAACATCCGCCATCGGCAACTAACCGCTGCCTGACTGCTATGCTGAGGCGCACGTCTGCCGTGCGCATTCTCAACCCTGGTTGAGGTACAAGAACGCAGATTTCTTTGTCGAAAGTTTTGTAATATGTTGCGCATTCATCAAACGAAGTGTCTAAAGGTACGTCCGACGTATCCATTCGATTCTCGTAAAGATACGGCGGACGTCGATATACAGGCTCATGGCTATACGCACGTCGAACGCGGCCACATTCCGCTCACGATTCCGCTTGCTACGCGTGAATGAATCTTATCCTCTATGATATCAGCTAGCCGCGACTCTCGATGAGGTGCTACGAAGAGTGCATCCGTTCTAACATAGATCACGGTCTTCACTCAGGGTTGTGTACGGCAAGCATCGCTGTCACGCACATAGCTGCAGGCGATGCTACGTACTGCACCCGCTCCACCAGCTGGCTTTCGCTTCGCACTAAACTATTACCTCGATCTGCCCGTAATGTAAGCGAGCTACTCCTAGCATTTACGCTGTCTTAGGTCCTGCATCGACCTCCGAAGATCTAGCGCCGGCACAACACACACACACCTAGCCGTGCAGAACGATCGGCAGTCCAAAGTATGTAGGCTGTGGCTAAAGGTACGTCGGACGGACCCGATCAATGGTCTTAAAGGTACGTCCGACGGACCCGGTGCGTTTTTCTTCGGGATCCGTCCTACGGATCCGGGAAATATTTTTCAGAGGTACGGCGGACGGACCCGATCGGTAGGGTTCTTCCGACGGACCCAACGCATTTTTCTCCGATATGGGCCTTGGGATCCGTCGGGAAAGCCGGACTCAGATGTGGTTGTAGCAACAACATGGTAGCCATATGTAGCCAAATCGAAGTTGGTATGAGGTGTACGTGCGAGGTGTAAGAAGTACGTACTACATACTGCATGCGTGAAATGTGAAATTACAAAGAATAGTACAGTGGCAAGAATAGTGCCTAGAATGGGTGATATACTACGTGATGTCATGATGATAGGTTTACGTGAGTTGGACCGCGGCAGGGTGGCAAGCACGACCAGAGCGCAAGCGCATGTAATCGCGGTGTTGACGGCCAGCCCGCGGCCCGCACGCCCGCTCATTTGGTCCTCGTTATTATGTGGATTAACGTCTACGACGGTCGTTATGTAATTATGTAGTTTTGATTCTTCAAAGTTTCCTCACTTCCATCTGTGATGAGATTCGTCACGTAACGCATCGCTTTCTGCTCGCATTGAGGTTTGATGCTGCAAGTTCTACGTAGTACAAGCGGCGCTGAAAAAGCTGGGCACCGCCGGCGTGTCTCTAGCCCAAGCATCGCGTCATTCGTGTTTGTTGTACAACTGGAGGCGTGGTTTGTGCTTACCGTGAGATGCTGTGATTACGGATTACGTCCTACTAGAGTGCTGTGTGAGACTACGAAGAGTGCTGTGATGAGTGCGCCGATGTCCGGACGGACATCAGTGTGTCCGTTTATGATCGGCGATGTTGCACGTGCATGTCAGTGTTTATTAGGTGCAGTGGTAATTTATTTACACGCGCTGTGCAACAATCAGACGAAAATAAGTCATCGACAATTTGTTAGCCTGTACTACAGAGCTCAAAACTCGGAAAATGGGAATGCACGATGCAGTTTTCGCATGTTGGAGTGGACCGAAAAATAAGTGCCCAGCCCACACCGCCGGGATGCGTATTACTACAGGTGAAATGGTTCAGGTTTCTGTAAAATAGCTGCCTGGCACAGCACCTTTCTAAATGTTCAGGCTTTGTACTATTGTTGAAGGCCACTTTATCATTAATAAAGGAACGAATATGCTTTATGTGTTAATGACTAATGCTTTTTCAACATATTATGTTCATTTTTTTTTTTTTCGTTTTTCCTTAGTTTCCTTTGTTTTTCATGCTAGACAAACACAAATAGTACACTTTTAAACTTGTCAGTCCAAAGCTGAACATGAATATCTGCCATGCATGTGACAGCTTTAATGCTAGAAAGGTTGACATGTATAGCATGTACGTACACGCTGCGACATCTTAGTGGCACGTTAGGCTACTTGCCCCAAGGTCGTGATGTTTAATACCAGTGATGGCAGTCGCACTTTGGTGCAGGTGAAATGCAAATGCTTCTGTTTTCTGCAAGATGTCAATTCAAAGTACAAAGCCCAGGCAGTCAAATTAGTCTGGAGCTCTCCACTACGGTATTCTTCATAGCTACATATGTCACTTTAGGATGTGAAACCCTACATGCCACAGGTAGGCTGCATTGTTTTTTAGATTTTGTAACCTCTCATCTATGTTTTGCAACATTTGGCTAATTTTAGTTCCCAAACAGTTGCTAAAGATGAAACCGAAGCAGTTCTTGGCATGGTTTGCTGCTTAGATTAATTTGCTAATTGCAGTTCTTTGAAACTTGCATCAATGCTGGACAGTTCAAATAGCAAGCAGTTGAATTACAGAAATGATCTGGATCATGCATTTCAGTTCTGACAAGTGGAAAGTAACGGTCCCCTCCTTGCATGCATAGGTGCCTTTAGACAAATACATACTCGGGTGTGTGATTGTGACGCATATCAAGGGTCAACAGAAGGCCATGTGGAGCCAGTGTGATATTCTTCATGAAGGCTAAAGTAAAATTGTACAACAGCTGCTGTACCACGCAGAAAAAAAATTGATCATTTAGTGTATGATTAACTGACCATGAATAGCATCTTACTCAGAGTATGATGTGATATATATCTGGTTTAGCATCCCAAAATAATTACGGCTATGAGGAACACAATAGTTGAGGGCTCCGGTATAATTTCGACCATATGGGGTTCTTTTACATGCACTGACACCGCACGGTGCATGACGGCCTATTGTTTCGCCTCTATTAAAATGTCCCTGCTGTGGCTGGAACCAAATCTGCATCTTTGGGTTCAGCAGCCAAGCACTCTAACTACTGAGCCAGCACAACGGGGCCAAGTATCAAAATGCATGCCATTACATTTCTTTCTAGCCTGTGGTTTTCTTCACAGAACTAATGTATACAAGGAAAAGTAAACAGCAAGAAAACACTAGTTTTATTGCACATTATATTCACATTTCAGCAAACATTCTCTAGGAAAAAATTTCTCATAATGTTTTCATGGAAACCATGAACAAAACAAAACAATGCACTTACTCCACTCGAATTATTAATGGGCAAGGTTGCATCTATGCTACTACACTGTGCTTATCACAAAACCACAAGCCCCATCTGCTTTGGCCAATCACTTGATGGAACTAACGGAGACAGATGTCGCACACCACAGACTGGTCGTCTCGCAACATATCTCTGCATATGTTGCATTTCAATTTCATGCCTTTCCACTTAGTTTCAACTGTTGCCAGCATTACTAGTCACCCATCTTTTCTGAAATTCCTTTTTACGCTGTTGGGATCAGCATCCTTGTTAACGATGGTCTCTGGCATTTTAGATGCTATCATTTTCACATCTTCCTCATCTGGAAGAACGAAGGAAATGACAAGCTTTGAGCAGACAAAAAATTAGGGAGACTCCTAATCTCCACCTGTAAGGGTATGGTGTGCCAGCGTTAATGGTTCTTGTCTGCAGATCCCACTGTGGATTCTCGTTAATTTACATGCCCTTTGCTACAAACATTACTACTAATTCCTTAATTCATGTCTCTGTTATCTCAGATATACTCATTAGCATACGGTCGTAGGCTGCCCTGTTAGGTGATAGACAACCTGGCATAGACCTCTGTAAGCCTCAACCTTTCTTAATTGGAGCTGAAACGTTGAAGCTGAAATATTTCAAATATAACTTTGTAAGCTTGGCTTAACAGCTCCTGCCATGTCGTGTGGCCTCGTGACATTTGGCTCGTGGCACTTTTGGCTTGTGCACAGGGGTCATCTGTTAAACACTGGTTAACATGCATGAAAAATACATTTTCACACAAACTGGTGGCAAATGGTCAAGTAAGTGGTGCACTGCAGATTCTGAAATGTATACCTATATTCATGCAAGGATCGCATCATCACATAACATGATCAAGAGTTCTATCAGTACCTGTAGTTACATAGCATTTCAATGCCCATTAAAGGACCACCTCAGACAATGGTTGTTGTTATCTCAAGACCTGTTCTAACAGCGTACTGACGCCATTCCACTGAGCGATGGACATGTATATGCATACCCTAGATAGCTCATGATTGTGGATCTAATTTATTTCTATGACTTCCAAGGAGTTCCTGTCGTCAGAAACTTTATGAAATCGGGAAAGTAGTCTTGAAAGGTGATGAAAAGAAATAACCAGGTTACCTTGACGCAATGCTAAATTACAAAGGGTGAATATGCTGCATGAAGATACCAAGAAGCTTGTACAAAGAAAAGTGAGAGTGAAATGGCAGGATTTTTGAAACATTGAAATAAACTACAAACTATACTTGTCAAACCTGTCATTAAGGAATGGAAATCATGCAGTAATCAAAAACACAACATGGAGGACATTTTAGGTCATCTTCACAAAACACATACCCAAACCTCACACACAGCTTCATACTTATGAAAGAGGACAAACCAATATGCAAGGAGTGTGGAGATGAACTAACAATAAACCATATCTTACACATGCGCCAGAGTCGAGAAAAGAGGAAACATTTTGTACAATTTCCAACAGATCCATTTCCATCCCAGCATGATCCTAGGAGAGACGTGCAAATTTCCTGCATTTTTGGTTTCCTAAAATGTTCCTAAACAAGCTACATCCTAAAGAACATTTTAGTCATTACACACAAAATAAATACATTAAACCTTGTTCTTGGTGCATGGCAGCATTAGTCGCTTAGGCACCATAAAAATCAACACAATGCTGTAAGGTATATCTTGGTTAGCTATGTTATATGAGACAAGCTTTCGGCCTGGTGTGGTCCTTATTCACATGACAGCGCTGTCATGAGGGCCTATGTCCCAGCGATCGGAAAGTGACCTATTCCAATAATTTTACAAACTGAAGGTGATAGTACAGATTTCTAAAGACTGGAGTGCTCAACTGTTTTATCAACGTCCGCCTGCTTTGACAGCCTGGAGTGAAACTGTTGAAGAGAATACATTTTTGAACATTTAACGCGTTTCTGAAGGCGTTGCTTTCAATTACGGGGCCAACAAAAAGCAGGTGAATGTCAAACGCCGCCTAGATAGGCTTTCTAGCAAGACAGCGGTGTAGCGTGGAAAATCGCTCCGCCGATCCATCGCTGGCGCCGCTGACTTGAAAGGCGAACTGTTCAAACTTATATAGCTACTGACCACACCTGAAACACTGAATTGCGCATGATCAAGGCAGAATTTCTCTAACACTGAGCACTGGTAGCTATCGATTTCGCGCCCAATATTGTGAAAATCTGTCCTCTCTTCGATCATTGATACGTCCACGGTTGAACATTTATGCGCCTCGGGGTAGGCCAGCCGTGGGAACATGGATGCGTGCTTGTAGCAACGATCGCTTGCATGGTACACTCTGCAAAATTCCAAGAGTCAGCTTCTTCAACGAAATGTGCAGCGCACATTTTCTACCGCGTACCTAAGCCCGGCGATGCATGCATATCGATCCCGATCGTTTCAAAGCTGCGCGGCCGTTCAGTCGGGTCACGCTAACCTCGAGCATGCGGGGGTTTAAACTACATGTACGCAAACTTCAGCGACAAGAAAAAGATGCAGCCTAAGCACTTTAGTCTAGTAATCCCCTATATACCAAAGAACATTGCTGTTCACAGGGAATTCGGATCATTCACGCTTCCGGCTTTCCGGTTGTGCACTCTTGCGGTGCGGTGCAGTAGGTCTTCACCTCGACGAGTCGATGTGCAGGCCTCTAGTAGATTCGGCATGTCTTCTGCCACGGCTCTGAGGTAGAATTTAAACGAAGAATTTAGCTAAAAACATCCTGTTTTCTCGGTCTGCATGTGAGGAACGAGCATAATGCCATTTCACATACATACTTTGGACTGCCGAATGTTCAGCTGCACGACGAGGTGTGTGTGTGTTGTGCCGGCGCTAGATCTTCAGAGGTCGATGCAGGACCTAAGACAGCGTAAATGCTAGGAATAGCTCGCTCGCATTACGGGCAGATCGAGGTGATAGTTTAGTGCGAAGCGAAAGCTGCTCGTGAATGTGCGTATCTCGATGCCAGCTGGTGGAGCGGGTGCAGTACGTAGCATCGCCTGCAGCTATGTGCTTGACAGCGATGTTTGCCGTACACAACCCTAAGTGAAGACCGTGATCTATGTTAGAACGGATGCACTCTTCGTAGCACCTCATCGAGAGTCGCGGCTAGCTGATATCATAGAGGATGAGATCCATTCACGCGCAGCAAGCGGAATGGGGCCGCGTTCGACGTGCATATAGCCATGAGCCTGTATATCGACGTCCGCCGTATCTTTACGAGAATCGAATGGATCCGTCGGACGTACCTTTAGACACTTCGAAGTATGTATGTGAAATGGCATTATGCTCGTTCCTCACATGCAGACCGAGGAAACAGGATGTTTCTAGCTAAATTCTTCGTTTGAATTCTACCTCAGAGCCGTGGCAGAAGACATGCCGAATTTACTAGAGGCCTGCGCTGCTACTGCGGCGAGCTGCACATCGACTCGTCGAGGCGAAGACCTACTGCACCGCACCGCAAGAGTACACAACCGGAAAGCCAGAGGCGCGAATGATCCGAATTCCCTGTGAACAGCAATGTTCTTTGGTATTTAGGGGAAGACTAGACTAAAGTGCTTAGCCTGCATCTTTTTCTTGTCGTTGAATTTTGCGTACATGTAGTTTAAACCCCCGCATGCTCGAGGTTAGCATGACCCGACTGAACGGCCGCGCAGCTTTGAAACGATCGGGATCGATATGCATGCATCGCCGCGGACTTGGGTACGCGGTAGAAAATGTGCGCTGCACATTTCGTTGCAGAAGCTGACTCTTGGAATTTTGCAGAGTGCGCCATGCAAGTGGTCGTTGCTACAACCACACATCCATGTTCCAACGGCTGGCCTACCCCGAGGCGCATAAATGTTCAACCGTGGACGTATCAATGATCGAAGAGAGGACAGATTTTCACAATATTGGGCGCGAAATCGATAGCTACCAGTGCTCAGTGTTATTCTGCGTTGATCATGCGCAATTCAGTGTTTCAGGTGTGGTCAGTAGCTGTAAGTTTGAACAGTTCGCCTGTCAAGTCAGCGGCGCCAGCGATGGACCGGCGGAGCGATTTTCCACGCTACACCGCTGTCTTGCTAGAAAGCCTACCTAGGCGGCGTTTGACATTAAGCTGCTTTTTGTGGGCCCCGTAATTGAAAGCAACGCCTTCAGAAACGCGTTAAATGTTCAAAAATGTATTCTCTTCAACAGTTTCACTCTAGGCTGTCAAAGCAGGCGGACGTTGATAAAACATTTGAGCACTCCAGTCTTTAGAAATCTGTAGAATCGCCTTCAGTTTGTAAAATTATTGGAATAGGTCACTTTCCGATCGCTGGGACATAGACCCTCATGACAGCGCTTTCACGTGAATAAGGACCACACCAGACCGAAAGCTTGTCTCATATAACACAGCTAACCAAGGTATACCTTACAGCACTGTGTTGATTTTTATGGTGCATAAGCGACTAATGCTGCCATGCACCAAGAACAAGGTTTAATGTATTTATTTGTGTGTAAAGACTAAAATGTTCTTTAGGATGTAGCTTGTTTAGGAACATTTTAAGAAACCAAAAGTGCAGGAAATTTGCACGTCTCTCCTAGGATTACAGTTGAGAAGAGCGTGTTGTCGGGCTAGTTGGTTCTGCATAGTATATAAGAGAAATGCGCAACAACTTAAACAGGACACATATTCTCTTATTTCCTAGGATCATGCTGGGATGGAAAGGGATCTGTTGCAAAATTGTACAAAATGTTTCCTCTTATTTTCTCGACTCTGGCGCACGTGTAAAATATGGTTTATTGTTAGTTCATCTCCACACTCCTTGCATATTGGTTTTTCCTCTTTCATAAGTATGAAGATGTGTGTGAGGTGTGGGTATGTGTTTTGTGAAGATGACCTAAAATGGCCTCCATGTTGTGTTTTTGATTACTGCATGATTTCCATTCCTTAATGACAGGTTTGACAAGTATAGTTTGTAGTTTATTTCAATGTTTCAAAAATCCTGCCATTTCACTCACATTTCTTTGTACAATCTTCTTGGTATCTTCATGCAGCATATTCACCCTCTGTAATTTAGCATTGCGTCAAGGTAACCTGGTTATTTCTTTTCATCACCTTTCAAGACAACTGTCCCGATTTCATAAAGTGTAGTGTTTCTGACGACAGGAACTCCTTGGAAGTCATAGAAATAAATGAGATCCACAATCATGAGCTATCTAGGGTATGCATATACATGTCCATCGCTCAGTGGAATGGTGTCAGTACGCTGTTAGAACAGGTCTTGTGGTAACAACAACCATTGTCTGAGGTGGTCCTTTAATGGGCATTGAAATGCTATGTAACTACAGGTACTGATAGAACTCTTGATCATGTTATGTGATGATGCGATCCTTGCATGCATATAGGTATACATTTCAGAATCTGCAGTGCACCACTTGACCATTTGCCACCAGTTTGTGTGAAAATGTATTTTTCATGCATGTTAACCAGTATTTAACAGATGACCCCTGTGCACAAGCCAAAAGTGCCACGAGCCAAATGTCACGAGGCCACACGACATGGCAGGAGCTGTTAAGTCAAGCTTACAAAGTTATATTTGAAATATGTTCTGGGACGTTTCAGCTCCAATTAAGAAAGGTTGAGGCTTACAGAGGTCTATGCCAGGTTGTCTATCACCTAACAGGGCAGTCTACGACCGTATGCTAATGAGTATATCTGAGATAACAGAGACATGAATTAAGGAATTAGTAATTATGTTTGTAGCAAAGGGCATGTAAATTAACGGGAATCCACAGTGGGATCTGCAGACAAGAACCATTAACGCTGGCACACCATACCCTTACAGGTGGAGATTAGGAGTCTCCCTAATTTTTTTTTCTGCTCAAAGCTTGTCATTTCCTTCATTCTTCCAGATGAGGAAGATGTGAAAATGATAGCATCAAAAATTCCAGAGACCATCGTTAACAAGCATGCTGATCCCAACAGCGTAAAAAGGAATTTCAGAAAAGATGGGTGACTAGTAATGCTGGCAACAGTTGAAGCTAAGTGGAAAGGCATGAAATTGAAATGTAACATATGCAGAGATATGTTGCGAGACGACCAGTCTGTGGTGTGCGACATCTGGCTCCGTTAGTTTCATCAAGTGATTGGCCAAAGCAGATGGGGCTTGTGGTTTTGTGATAAGTGCAGTGTAGTAGCATAGATGCAACCTTGCCCATTAATAATTGGAGTGGAGTAAGTGCATTGTTTTTTTGTAAGATGTTCATGGTTTCCATGCAAACATTATGAGAATTTTTTTCCTAGAGAATGTTTGCTGAAATGCAAATATAATGTGCAATAAAACTAGTGTTTTCTTGCTGTTTACTTTTCCTTGTATACATTAGTTCTGTGAAGAAAACCACAGGCTAGAAGGAAATGTAATGGCATGCATTTTGATACTTGGCCCCATTGTGCTGGCTCAGTAGTTAGTGCTTGGCTGCTGAACCCAAAGATGCAGATTTGGTTCCAGCCAGAGCAGGAGCATTTCAATAGAGGCGAAACAATAGGCCGTCATGCACCGTGCGGTGTCAGTGCATGTAAAAGAACCCCAGGTGGTCGAAATTATACCGGCGCCCTCAACTATCGTGTTCCTCATAGCCGTAGTTATTTTGGGATGCTAAACCAGATATATATCACATCATACTCTGAGTAAGATGCTATTCATGGTCAGTTAATCATACACTAAACGATCAATTTTTTTCTTCATGGTACAGCAGCTGTTGTACAATTCTACTTTAGCCTTCATGAAGAATATCACACTGGCTCCACATGGCCTTCTGTTGACCCTTGATATGCGTCACAATCACACACCCGAGTATGTATTTGTCTAAGGGCACCTATGCATGCAAGGAGGGGACCGTTACTTTCCATTTGTCCGAACTGATATGCACGATCCACATCATTTCTGTAATTCAACTGCCTGCTATTTGAACTGTCCAGCATTGATGCAAGTTTCAAAGAACTGCAATTAGCAAATTAATCCAAGCAGGAAACCATGCCAAGAACTGCTTTGGTTTCATCTTTAACAACTGTTTGAGAACTAAAATTAGCCAAATGTTGCAAAACATAGATGAGAGGTTACACAATCTAAAAAACAATGCAGCCTACCTGTGGCATGTAGGGTTTCACATCCTAAAGTGACATATGTAGCTATGAAAAATACCGTAGTGGAGAGCCCCAGACTAATTTGACTGCCCGGGCTTTGTACTTTGCATTGACATCTTGCAGGAAACAGAAGCATTTGCATTTCACCTGCACCAAAGTGCGACTGCCATCACTGGCATTAAACATCACGACCTTGGGGCAAGTAGCCGAACGTGCCACTAAGATGTCGCAGCGTCTACGTACATGCTATACACGTCAACCTTTCTAGCATTAAAGCTGTCACATGCATGGCAGATATTCATGTTCAGCTTTGGACTGACAAGTTTAAAAGTGTACTATTTGTGTTTTTCTAGCATGAAAAACAAAGAAAACTAAGGAAAAACGAAAAAAAAAAATGAACATATGTTGAAAAAGCACTAGTCATTAACACATAAAGCATATTCGTTTCTTTATTAATAATAAAGTGGCCTCCAACAATAGTACAAAGCCTGAACATTTAGGAAGGTGCTGTGCCAGGCAGCTATTTTACAGAAATCTGAACCATTTCACCTGTAGTAATGCGCATCCCGGCGGTGTGGGCTGGGCACATATTTTTCGGTCCACTAGCTCCAACATGCGAGAACTGCATCATGTGCATTCCCATTTTCCGAGTTTTGAGCTCTGTAGTGCAGGCTAACAAATTGTCGATGACTTATTTTCGTCTGATCGTTGCACAGCGCGTGTAAATAAATTACCACCGCACCTAATAAACACTGACATGCACGTGCAACATCGCCGATCATAAACGGACACACTGATGTCCGTCCGGACATCGGCGCACTCATCACAGCACTCTTCGTAGTCTCACACAGCACTCTAGTAGGACGTAATCCGTGCATCACAGCATCTCACGGTAAGCACAAACCACACCTCGAACAAACACGAATGACGCGATGCTTTGGCTAGAGACACGCCGGCGGCACACAGCTTTTTCAGCGACTACGTAGAACTTGCAGCACCAAGAAAGCGATGCGTTACGTGACGCATCTCATCACAGATGGAAGTGACGAAAATTTGAAGAATCAAAACTACATAGCTACATAACGACCGTCGTAGACGTTAATGCACATGATAACGAGGACCAAATGAGCGGGCGTGCGGGCCGCGGGCTGGCCGTCAACACCGCGATTACATGCGCTTGCGACCGTGCCGCGGTCCAACTCACGTAAACCTATCATTATGCCATCACGTAGTATATCACCCATTCTAGGCACTATTCTTGCCACTGTACTATTCTTTGTAATTTCACATTTCACGCATGCAGTAGTAGTACATACTTCCTGCACCTCGCACGTACACCTCATACCAACTTCGATTTGGCTACATGTGGCTACCATGTTGTTGTTACAACCACATCTGGGGATATCTCGGATCCGTCCGGCTTTCCCGACGGATCCCAAGGCCCATATCGGAGAAAAATGCGTTGGGTCCGTCGGAAGAACCCTACCGATCGGGTCCGCCCGCCGTACCTCTGAAAAATATTTCCCGGATCCGTCCGTCGTATCCCGAAGAAAAACGCACCGGGCCCGTCGGACGTACCTTTAAGACCATTGATCGGGTCCGTCGGACGTACCTTTAGCCACAGCCTTCATCAAATCGCTATGTTCATAATGCAACTTTTTCCAATCTTTTACAGCACCGTTTCCTGTATGCTGCGAAGAGGCCGAGGATTTTCTTTGTACGCAGCAGCCCATGTCAGGGATCGCGGCATCGATCAGCTCTCCAAGATCATCGCGGCAACCCTCGTAAATATCTACAGTGGAAGCATCGCTACAGCATCCAGGGCAGCATATAACCAGGCATTATGTACGACGTAGTGCACCACTGTTGACGGTGCACGGCAAAGGGCCACGGACGAGTGCTGGGCGTTGTGTTCGCCACGCCGTCACGTCGCTGCGCATCCAAACGGCCCTTTTCAGGGCCGCCCCAATGTTTCCTGGCAGACCGCAGACCTGCACATCCTGTACTCCTCTTCCCTCTCTACATTGCACGTGGCTTATTCGTATCAATCGCCGCGGCCACCAAAATATCTTGCGCGCTAGGCCTCTTTACCAGGCTATACGTAAATATACGCATGCATATATCGTGTTAAATTTGATTTAATCAAGTGCTACAGTGCTTATTACCTGCTTCCCTCACGCATTCTTCCGAGTCTTCATGCAGCAGCTGCAGAACACGTGGCAAGCGTCACTCTGCTGCCGCGACGAACGCTAACTAAGCCCATACAACAGGGTTAACAGCTAGAGTATTCTCTGTGTGGTGCGGCTTTGTTCAGCGATGTTAATGGAAGTATCGACATTTTATATAACAACTGCATAATCGTCTTGAATATTGCTTCATATGTACTGCTTAATTCTCACTTACCTCGTGCATTCCACAGCTGCTGCAGCCAGCACATGGCCAGCGTCGTTCTCTCCAGTGCTGCAGTGACGACAAACTATAGGCCTCGCGATAGGCTACAATATACACCGCGGCTTTGTGCCGCTGTGTATTTTTTTTTTACAAATGCATCACATTTCGAAGGTTATAGTCGCCATCCAAGGATCACTTAACTCGAGAGCACGGGAAAAGGCAGAAGTGTACGCACCTGGATTCGATGCTGTGTACAACGCCGTGTTTTTTTTTTTTTTTTTTTTTTTTTTTTTTTTTTTTTTTTACGAAAGCATCTTACGCGCTAGGCGTCCTAGACAATTAAGGTTCAAATGCAGTGTGCCTTTGTATAGTAACCATGTATGGGGTGAGCAGTTGCCATGTCTTCAGTTCACTTTTGTTGGCTGTTTCTTAAATAAAAATTGTCATTGGTCTCTGTGTCTGTCACTGTGTCTAAAGAGCTGCTCTAGCCGAACCATGTACGTAGCGATGGATTGCACCGCGGCAGTATGGCTTTGTTCCAAGTTTAACAAAACAGTTGAGGCCAAATCAAAATCGGAAATGACCATTTCCAACTTGGATATATTGACCCCCAGTCAACAATTTGGAGTCCAATTCAATGGCAACACTTCAGCTCTGTGCCAACATTTCGTACAATTAAGGGAGTTGAAATTATGGAAATGGCATGCATTTGTGAACGTCAAACATGCTTCACATCCAATTAACATGCCATGCAATGCTAATATAAAAGCTCAGTATTCTATCGGGGAACTCTATGACATCTGCTAGAGCATGGAGCACACGTTCATAGAGATATTTTTTTTAATTACCAGCACTCTCAAAGGTATTGGAAATAATTGAATCAAGTCCCATTCAAGGAATCAGATGAACAGTAACAAAAACAAATCATCTTTTATATATTTTGTTTAGTACCTCAATGAAGAGTATTAGGCACACTTTTGCTGAATTTGTACATAAATGACATAATTCATATTGACAACAGTGTTCAGCTCATCATGTATGCTGATAATAGTGTGTTTATTGCTGGCTTTGCTCTCAATGAGACTGTTTTACATTGAAATTATTTACTTGAAAAATCGTTTGCCTGGTCCAATTTCATGAAGAAATAAACACAGAAAAACTATTTTGTTTTGAGTCTGAAATAAGAAAATGATGTAAGAGATGGCTACCGATCTATAATAAAAATATTGACCTTGTAGAAACTCACATAAGTCTTAGTGTGAATTTTTTTCGTTGGAGATAGGAAATTCATATAAACAACACTGCAAATAAAAAAAAAGATTTCATCAATGAGTGAGCTTTACCTTGATGTGGTACTGTCCTTGCCTTTAATTATGCAATTCCCCACAGATAAGGTATTGCAGTTTTATGTGGGCAAGCACCACAAGAGCAAATATCAATAAAATGATAATTCTCAGTAAATTTAATGTGTGTTTCTTACATAACCGATATTGACTGCCGGTTTACGACATGAAACCTCTGTGCAGAATACAGTATAATTATCTTTAACTATGAATGCCACTTCTTGCATGTTTCCTATTTTTCTTGGCAGGACAGTAAAAGCTTTCTTTACTCGATGGCACTGCTGCAATTTAGAGCCACTCCGTTTTTAACTCAAAACTCCAACCTCTGATTTCTCCCGCACTTTTACACTTGGTACAACCTGCAATTATTAAAACACAATCTAATGGTCTCACTGAATGAACTTAAACAGGTATTCCTGAAATTGTGAAAGCAGCTATGAATAACTTTTTAGGGTTGTAAAATCAGAAATGTTGCAGAGTTAAAGAGCACTGCAGAATCTGCTTTGGAGCAATGCAAAAGAATTGATGCTGCTGCAACATTACATCACCCTCCATCGATTGACACCACTCATTAACCTCCACCACTTCTCAATTACTCACAACTGCTGCGGACATGATTTTGCAGACATGTTCTGCGGATGCGGTGTGCGGACGCGGTCTGCGGACAGAAATCTGTGAAATCTGTGCGTTTGTCAGCGCTGTGTTAATGTATTTTATGTTATCACTTATACTACTTGAGAATTCATTTAGTGTTCTATCAGTGTGTTGTGTTACCTTGCTAACAAGTTTCCTTATATCTTCTTTGCATGTGTTATTGTATGTAGTTGTATCCCCCCTACAAGAATGCCTCATGGGCGCTGTAGGTACTTACAATAAATAAATAAATAAACATAGTGAAGTAATACTTTCGCATTAATAGATCTTCTAGACATAGGGTCTCTAATTCTTGCACGTTTTTTTAAATAATGTGTAAATTTTTTTATCCTACTCTGCAGCTAACATCTGCTGCTCCTTTGTAAATGGGTCCAGGACCTAAGTGCATGAGTTGCTCTCTGAAACATTTAATTTAGCTCTCGAGACTATCTAATATGCTTGAATTGAAATCATTGACTCCAGATTGGACTTTGAAATTAGTTACAAAATTTTTAACTGCTAAGCTTATTGAAATCTAATATGTTTAGGTGTATTTTTACTAGGGAGCGAAATGCACCAGCTTCCTTTAACATCTTAGCCAGCACACACACAATGCATCATTGAAATGTAGTTTGAATTCCAGTTTCACCATGCATAACAATTGTCCATTCAGTTTGGATGTTCCTTAGGAATATCAATTCTAACCTGTAAGATGACCATAACTTAGCAGCCCATAATAAAAATAAATTGCTTGTATACAGAGAGTTAAAACTATGCAGTTGGGACTAAGTACTTATTCCAGCTGGGAGGAATGTATTGGACCTTCGGTGGTCTGTAATGCAACACTGCATGACTAATCCACTGAGTGCAAAGCCGTTAACCAACAGAGATATCTTTTCACTTCATGTGCGGCACACAAACATTATGCATAAAAGAGGGCACATATGTCACTATTCCATCTTTCTTTATACTTTCTTTCTTTAGCACACTCTAAAACCATTGCTGTAAAAAGCTATAGCTTCCTTTATGCAAAGTGACATGGCAATTATTGTAGCTTGAAACATTTTCAAAACAAAAAAATAAATGCATGAGGCCGCTCACAACCACTGTTTTTTTTTAAACTGTGTTGCTTCATAGGCAGTAACTTGAACAACACTGACAACATTTCTACATTACTTTGAAACAACCCAGGCAAAAATCCTAACTGATGTAAATGGTTTAAGGAACAAACTTCCAGTTCATACCAGTTGGATAACAATGGATCCCCAACTGGAATTCAACTGGGATCAACGTTCATGCGTATAAGGTACCCGTTGCATGCGAGCCTTGCTACCTGTTGATGGTTTACAACTCAGAAAGAACACAAAAACGAGGGCAGAAGTGCAGATAAGGCGCATGTTTGCAGTCTCCATGACCGGTTGTATTCGTTCCTCTGTATCCCATGAAAGCACTCCATTTCTAACCCCCAATGGCGTAGGTCTGCGACATCCGGTGCAATAACGTGGGGCAACCCCTCCCCCCCCCCCCCCCTCTTCATGAACACACCTGAGCGCAATACCATCAACTACTTTTCTTAAGAAAGGTGCATTTGTGAAGTACTAAGTAGAGGTTTTTGACAGATGAATTTCTAGATTGGGACCACTCAAATAAAAGGGCATATAAAAACCACAAGAATTGCAAACTTTGAGCATGTAGAAATACTTGGTAACACGCACAGTAACTAAAAAGTGGCAAACTGGCAGATGCGACCAGGATTATAACACGGTGCCATTGTGAACAATTTCGTTTACATCAGGCATAGGGCAGTGCCAGCAAAAGCCTTGAGAACTGGCCAATGTGCTGTATTGCAGTTCATATTTTTTATGCTTCCACAAACTCTTCATAAGGACTGTTGAAAGCTTTGAACATGCACAAGACAACTGCAATTACATCGACCACAGTGACAAAGAATAAAGTAAATACGAACCAGCTAGAATGTTAGACTGAGCGTTCACATGCAAATATGGGCATAGAAATGCCATTTGAGAAGTAAGCATGCTAATAGTGAAAGGACAACTCGAACACACAGAAGAGAACTGAAGTTAAAAAAACAAACAAGCAGTCATAATTGAGGCCTTCAACAACTACGCTGTAAAACACAAATTTTGCAGAGGGACAAGTGCATAATTAATCCTGCCGCACAAATGAAATAAGCATACCCCTCGATCAATTATAGAAATCTCTTGTGTACAAAAAGTGGGAAACACTGAAGACATCTTGCTTTGAGCAACTAATTTCAGATATTATAAATCTTGTTTTGAAAGCTGGTATTGATCTAAAGAGCTTAAAGCAAAAAAAAAAAATTCCGACATGCCAACATTTTCATTTTCCGGTCTTTAAGGCTTCAAAGCTGCTACTCGGTTTGTCAAAATCAATGTTTTATTCCAGCTGACCTACGAAAGATGATAATGCAAGATGTGAAAGCGTGCACTGACCCATCATAGGTCCTTCACAGGACACAACCTCCTCCTCTCACAGGATACAGCAGACACTCATATATTAGGAATAGTTCCAGGCTGGGGAGAGGCTCTAGAAAATCTCAATCTGGGGAACTCCAATGCTGCCCAACTGTTGGCCTCTTCGAGTCCAATGCCAAGTCCAATGGCCTCTTCGAGTCCCCCCCCCCATTCCCCACCACACTTTCCTGAGCACTGCACCCAGTGCAGTCCTCACACCCCTATAGGGACAGCAAGGTTTCTAATCCCTCCTTTATGCTAAAAAAATGCCTTTTTATATCCTGAAAAGCAATCCCACAATGTCTGGACAGCCCGAAATTCAGCAAATACTCGTTTTACTCATCTTTGCACCTTAGTAATGTATAAGAAAGTTTTTTTTTTTTTTGCTGTTGACATATTAGTTTCATAAAAGGTGGCATATGCCCAGAACATCTTGTTAAAAATTGGCTATAGTGCATGCTACCTTTCTCTTTCATAAGTCTTTTGCAAACTGAAGTGGTGGACCACATTAACTTATTCTTCATTGCATTATGCCATCATTGTGCAATTAAAAAGTGTCCACTTAGATATATTCACAAGTGCTGTTTGATGAATAATTGTTTTTAAACTCTGAGGTTGTGTGAAAGAGATACTAAATAGAAGGAAAAATAGTGTAGCACATATATAACTTTATATGTGTTTGTAAGTGTAAGGTATAGCTAAATAAGAATACAAAGAATTTCTGGACTGCAAGCAATCAATGTAACGAATGACAAACATTTACTCAAGGCAATGAAAGTTATTAAAGCATTTCAATGTTTTTATGAACGAAAATAAATGCAGTGTTTGAATATATAACAAACAAATTTGTGATGGCAGTCAGCAGTCTGTTTCAGGCTACAGGTCCAGTTAAAAATCACAATTGACACATATAACGGATGAAAAACTTGTTGCCGTGAAAGAAATGCAGAAGACATAAGACGCTGTTTATTACATATTAGACATGCGAAGGCATGACAAGCTGAAATGGTCCATGCGTTGCATTAGAACAAGCACTAAGTCATTAAAAGATGCATGCATCACATGGATCTCAATTTGACAGCAAACTTATGCTGATACTTACAAAACATACAATGCCATTACTCTTCATGTGATATACCCTGCAATATTTTCATGTTTTCTAAAGGCTACGCATAGTTCTGTACTACTTAAAAAGTACACATCTTATAATGCTCCTATAGTTACCCATATATAACATGACCTTAGTAACAATGTACAACATTTCTTCTTGTTAGCCTGAAATCCTGAGGCTGAATGTTCTGAAATCTGGTTGTATTAATTGCGACTTTATGATATGCTCCATCAACTTTATTTGAGGTATGGAGGCATTATGCTCCAAGTGCAAGATGGGGATTTGCTTTATTAAACTTCATCTAAAACAAGCCCTGATCAATGTGAAATGACTTACATAGTTTTATAATAATCATAGCCCAAATGAGAATAGGATATTCATTAGGCACCTAATTGTTTTTAACAACAAGGTAACCAAAAGAGTGAGAGGTCATCCTTTAATACTACAGTTTTGTTTTTTTTTCCTAATCAACATATCCCTCCCAGCATCACAATTCTGACCTAAAAAATTTGAAGAGTCGAATGACCAAGTACGTATCTCTATTCCCTTTGTCCTCAAAGCTTTTTTTTTTGCCCCCTACAGTCATGGACTAGCTAGCTATTGCAGCTAGGATGTGCTTATAATAGCGCCGGCGCCGCGGTGTTGCCGGCCGGCATCATATGCATGCGCCGGCGCATTAGTTTGGAGTGAGGAAATTAGGCCCTTTTTAGCCAATAAGAGCGGTCACCGAGCGCATTTCTGGTTAAAAGAATTCATAATGAACTATTTCGCTTAGAAAAAGAAAAAGAAATTATATCGGGACGCGTGGCAACGGGACGGACGACCGTTGCCGACAGCCTGCGCGCCTGAAAGACGTCGCACCGAGAAAGCTATTTTGCAAGGAAACGTTTTGCAAATATATACGAAATGTGCAGAAGAGCGGAATCACCGCAAACATGGTGTGCAGTTGTACTGGAAAATTCGCCCGGCCGGCCTACGAACAGGTCACACTGCGTTGGCGAACCTTGATTGCTTTTGTCGCCGAAAGGTCTCACACAGATCTAAATAAAGGAAAAGCAATTGAACTGTCATTTCCCCTTCAATTCGTGTGGTGTGACAAGCTAGTTCGGAAACCTCTTCGCGGCTCGAAGCGTGCATATGTTATTTGACATCGCTGCCGTTTCCACGGTGTCCGCACTGCATGCAAGCTAGGCCTCGTGCCTCTCCGCCGACGGCCATCGGCTGGGCAGCTGCCGTTTGCTTGCGGCGCGCCGCTGCGCCGCCAACGCCGCCGGCCATGCCGCCGGGTCGCGCCCGGGCGCTCTGAAAAGCATGGGGAATCCAGGGACAGTCTAGGGAAAACACGTGCGTCCTACATCCGGACATGACATCATAAAATATCACGTGACTAATGACGTTGTTTGTGACGTCATATATGACGTCACAAATTTTGGACCAATCAGCGTTTCCAGCCGAGCTACCCCTAAACGCTTGTAGCAGACAAGCTCGACACCGCACCGATAATGCACTCATCATTATTTTTAACGCAGGTGCTCTTTGCTGCACGGACGCTCTGCCCATCTCCTTGCGGAACGAGAAGCAACGATTCCATCACAGTCCCTTTGACCACGGAACCGATCACACTAGTCAACGAGAGCAGGACAGTGGAAAATGCATGCCTTTTTTGCGGTTCTGCGCTGCATCCCGACGTGACACCGAGATACGCCTGGCAACAAGGAACGCTGACGGACGACCTATTTAAACGCTCATCGACGACCGTCAGATTGGGGCTCGACGCCGCACCGACAATGCACTCATCGTTATTTTTAACCCAGGTGGGCTATTTGAACAATTCCTATTGCTGTAAAAGTTCAAACCGATGCTTGTTCGTGGTGTCGTGCCCCTCTGACACAGGCGTGTTTACGCGCAAATTCTTTGTAAAATTCCTGCTTGTTGTTTGCCGTACTTTTTTCATGCGCTCCCTGATACTCTTGTCCGGTGACATAGAATTGAATCCAAGTCCTAGCAAAAAGCCTTGCGAGTGCTCTTCTCTCCTTGATACGATAAAGCGTATAGAAGAAGACCCCCAGATGCAGATACTTAGTAAATTTGAACAGCTACAGCAGTGGCAAGTACACGTTGGTTCTCAGCTAAAAAGCCTGGAAGAAAAAATTACCTGCCTCGGGGAAAATCAATCGCCTTTGCCTGATTTACCTCCTGCAGCGCAAGCGTGAAATCAGAAAATTAGCATGACTATTATTTCTAAAGACATCGTAGCGCTCAGAGCTGCCGCTGATGACGCGGAAAACAGACTACGAAGAAATAATCTTTTGTTCTTTGGACTACCTCATTCTCAAAGTGAAACTTGGACACAGTCAGAAGAGGCCATTGTCTCCTTGTGTGCTGAAACTATGGGCGTAGAAATAGATGGGGCCAACATACAACGTGCGCACAGAATTCATCGCTTCAAAGCAGATAAAAACCGCCCTATCATGGTTAAGTTCCTGCGATTTAAGGATAAGGAGGCCGTTCTTGCAGAGCGATCTAAGCTGAATGCGGGTGAATATGCGGTCCGGAAAGACTTTTCGGTCGCAGTACGTTATGCACGCAGAAAAATTGTGTAATTCACCAGACAACAAAATTTGTCATTCAAAATACGCTTTGACAAGCTCATAATAGATGGCCGATGTTATGTCTACGATGCTCACAAAGACATCGTTACTGAAGTTAAAAGATAACTATATGGTGGCAAGATAGTCAGAAAAGATGAAACCGCATGTCGTGCCGCTTATCGATCCGCCCCTCGGCACACTATCCTGAACATTCTAATGATTAACTGTCGCACCATTGCAAACAAAAGTGATGCACTTGCTAGCCTCATCCTTTCTTCCAAGCCTCACATTGTAATCGGCACCGAATCGTGGCTTGATGAAACTGTAAAAAAGTGAAGTTTTCCCCTCGGCTTTTACAGTTTACAAGTGAGATCGAGACAGGCATGGGGGTGGCGTTTTTCTTTTAGTTGATAAATGCCTCCTAGGTGTTTCAATAGATAGCTCAAATATTGACTGTGAAACTGTGTGGTGCTGAGTGAGTCTGCATGATGCCACACATGTTGCATTTGGTGCATTCTATCGTAGCCCTAGTTGTAGCAGTCCAGATAGTTTTATTGCCCTCCAAAGTCAGACGACCATACTACCCTTCATCACGTATGCGTTTAATACCGCCACGCATGAGACGACTGGGTACAGTCCATTTTTCCGGCTCTATGCCAGACCACCACGCTACTCCCTGGATACTATCCTGCCCTTCACAAGCCGTGAAGACCCCTGCCTGGCTGAGACCCTCCGTCTCGCCGAAGAAGCTCGGAGAATCGCCCGATTACGGTCTAGTGCTTCACAAGAACGTTCTAAAGTGCGATACGATGCCAGTCACCGGCGGGTCACATACTCTGTAGGTGATTTAGTCTGGCTGTGGCGTCCAATTCGGCGCCGTGGCCTACATCAAAAACTCTTGGCCCACTATGACAGCCCATATGTGGTTGTCAAATGCATCAGCGATTTAACTTATGCAATAGCCCGCCTGACAGCATCGGGTCGTCGGTCTGCCAAAACCGAACTATGTCATGTTGCCCGCTTGAAGCCGTGTCAGCCTCGCACGACTCACGAACACGCCCAGAGGGCTTAGGCTGAGTAGGGGGGAAATGTCACGCCACTGACGACCAGGAAGAATTGTGCTGGTCTGGGAGAAGAAGAGGAGAAAGCGTTGGTGCCTGGGGGCTAGTAGGCTTCACCTTATCCCACTGCCATATCACTGTAAATAAACACCCCTTTTTATTTCACCGTAACAATTTACTTGGTGGTGATTTTAATATGCATTCCGTGCGTTGGGAGCACATATCCCCTGTTCTCTCTTCTCGTTGTGGCCTCTCAAATGAATTTAGTGATAATGATTACTGCCAACGGCCTTTATCAATTTGTGAACTTTCCCACAAGGCCATGCGGTGATGGCGTTTCCACACCTGACCTGATATTCTCAAACTGATAGGCTGGTGGAATCCGTCTTACCCGTGCCCGGTATTAGTGACCATGATGCTGTATTGGCACTATTCTGAAACTGATAGGCTGGTGGAATCCGTCTTACCCGTGCCCGGTATTAGTGACCATGATGCTGTATTGGCACAAATTTTCTGCATGCGCTGGTCACCGATTAAAGCCTTACCGCGTAAAGTGTTCTTTTTCGAGAAAGGTAATTATGGTTTAATAACGCACTGCCTTGAGGTTTTCTACGAAGAGTTTCTAGACTACGCTAATACTTCTGATATTAATTACCTATGGGCGCTGTTTAGGAACACACTACCTTCCCTAATAGACAAACATGTTGCATCCGAATTCTTAACGTGTAGACAAAGGCATAACAAACCGTGGTTCACTCCTGAAATAAAGCGCCTGCTGAATCAAAGAGGCCGCCTTTTCCGAAGGTACACTAGCACAAAGGATGACGACATTTATAGCAAATTAGACAACGATCAAATCAATGATAAAACACGCTAAGAATGCCTTCAATGCCTCTCTAAGTATCAAGCTGAAACATAATCCAAAAGAAATGTGGAAATATGTAAAATCGACTGGCAAAGAAGAAAGCTCCATTCCACCGATGTCGAGTCGTGAAGGTTAATTTCTGACGATGCAGAAAAAGCTAATCACTTGAACAAATACTTTAGATCCACGTTTTCTGCACCTACCGATCATATCACAGCCGGGTCGATTCCCTATTGCGTAGATAATATGCCAGACGTAATTATTTCTTACGAAGGTTTCCTGAAACTCCTGCAAGAATTAAAAGCTAACTCAGCCACTGGTCCCAACAACATTCCATGTCATGTGCTCAAAATGTGTGCCCCCGTTATAGCCAAATTTTTTGCTGTCCTGTTTAGTGTGTCATTATCTTCAAGTGCTCTACCTGATGAATGGAAGATACATTGTGCCAGTACACAAAAATGGTCCTCGATGCCAAGTTGAAATCTACAGGCCAATATCACAAACCAGTGTGTGTTGCAAGCCTTTAGAACACATTCTTTACTCTTCTATATTTAGTCATTTGCAGGATCACCATTTTTTTGTCAAATTTCAACACGGCTGCAGAGCTGGATTGTCATGTGCGACCCAACTTGTGGAATTTTCACGACATTTTTTTCTCTTTTGATTGTGGTAAACAGGTTGACTGCGTACTGCTGGACTTTCAGAAGGCTTTTGACACGGTGTCCCACTCCTTGCTGCTGTTTAAGCTTTCTTGCCTAGGTTTGCCTTACAACATATTACACTGGGTAAAAGACTACCTTCACGACCGCAGTCAAAAATTCGTCATCAACGGCGCTGAGTCACGATATGTTTCGGTTACATCTGGCGTACCGCAGGGGTCTGTGCTAGGACCGCTTCTTTTTTTTAATTTTAATAAATGATATCCGTCAGGGTATAACTTCTAAAATTACACTATATGCAGATGATTGCGTATTGTATAGAAATATAGAAAATAGGGAAGATACAAACGATCTTTAAACAGACCTCAACTGGATCATAGCATGGTGCTGTAAATGGAATATGACTCTAAATCCTAAAAAATGCTGCCATATTCGTTTTAGCCGAACAGGGGTAAATATCTTAAGTAGTTACTTTTTAAATAGTCATCAAATAGCCGCATATCAAGATGTTAAGTACCTAGGCGTTTATTTTTCTCATAATTTAACCTGGAACAAGCATGTTGATTACATAGCAATGAAGGCTGGTCGCGTACTCAACTTCACTAAAAGAAATTTTCGTAACGTACCAAGTGACGTGAAAGAAGTTCTATATGTCTTAAACGTGCGCTCAATTTTAGAACCTGCAACGGTAGTGTGGGATCCAGCTACTAAAATCCTTATCAAGAAACTTGAAGCGATACAGAATCAAGCAGCACGTTTCATAACATTTATGATCGTCACAGCAGTGCCAGTGCGTTAAAGAAGCATTTAGGATGGAATTCCCTTCAGCTCCGTCGCACCTTCTTCAGATTAGTCTTCTTAAATGACATCATGAACAAAAAAATTGGCATTGACCGTGATGCTTACCTTACACCCCCCACATACATTTCCCATAGACGAGACCATATCCGGAAAACACGCGAAATTGCCTATCTGACATCTGTATTTAAATCAGCTTTTTTCCCACGTACAATAAGTGAATGGAACAGCCTCCCAAATGCAATAGTTTCATTAGATGACAACAGGTTTCCAGCCGCTCTTAAAACACATTTACGGGAACTAACTGATGCATCTCTGTGCCATGCACCATAAGCTATTAACTGCTCTTCATATCAACAGAGAGCTTTCGCATGCTACTTTTCCCGCTATATATGTATTTCAACTCTTTTATGACTTGCACAGCATTTCCCAAGTGTGTTTTACTGTTCTTAGCTGAATTGTTGCAAGGTCTCTCTTTTTTTTTTATGAATGTACTGTACATCTATTTCCAGTGCTTTTGCCTCTCCCTATGCATACCGCACAAGAATGCTAAATTGGGCGAGTTGGTGCATTCGCATTTTAGGAAAACGTAGCGCAAAGAAGACAAGGACAAAAAGAGAAGGAAACACACACGAGCGCTTTCTCACAACTGATTTTTTATTCGAAAAGCAAACAGAATATATAGGATACAAGATATTATCAAATACATCTAATAAAGTGGTGAGATTGACAAGAAATTGACAAAAATGTGGAGAAAGGCAAGTCTGCAAAGATACACACGTGAAAAAACTACTTGACCACTGATTCTAGGTATGTAATCTCTACTTTTGTTAAGTTAATAGAAGCTTCGCTAACACACTTATCCCCTCCTTTCATGATATGGTATGCCTCTATAATTTCTCGTGTGCGTTGATTGCGCGATGTACCAAGAATGATAGTTTTATCGAAAATGGGGCGGCATTTACACTTCGTGCAATGTTTAGGCAAATTATCTTGTGATGTAGGGGTTAAAGAATTTCTATGTTCGAAGAGCCGGATAATTCAGACAACGGCCAGTCTGCCCTATGTAGAATTTTTTACAAGAAAGAGGAATTTTGTAGATTACCTGCGTTCTGCACTGTACAAACCTAGATTTATGGTTGACATAGCAGCGATGCTCACTTTTTAACGCGTCTGCCTTTCTTCTTACCAAGGCACACACACCTGACAATTTCGTGGGGGCTGACATTACTGTGCCTACATCATAGCGATTGGCGACATTCCGCAAGCCATGTGAAAAACGGTGCACGTACGGCAGAACAACTGGTTTCCTTCTATTGCTGCAACACTTAGACTTTTTTGTGTCCTTTCCCTTCACCCAAAGCAGGAGTTTATCGCATCTGCTACTGATTAAGGAAAGCGGATAACCAGAATTGCTCAATCTATTGACTTGATCGAGAAAACTTTCACAAATTTTATGCTCGCAAGATTTAATTAAAGCAGAGCGCAAACAAGACGAGACAATTGCGTTTTTCACCACTTTGGAATGTCCGGAGCGAAAATGTAGTAAAGGCTTAGATGATCTAGGGTGATAACCCCAACACACATGCTTATTCCCAAAATGAAGAGATAAGTCAAGAAATTGTAGAACATCATCATTGGGCAACTCAAAAGTAAAGTTCAAACCATGAGCACTTTCTTTGAAAACCTTTAAAATATTAACAACAGAAAGATTAAACCGATTGGAAGGGAGAAGGACTAAATAATCATCAACGTAACGAAAAATACTCAATGAAAAGCCATCTAGATTCTTTTGAATAGCTTTGTCTATTTGGCTAAGAAAAATGTCTGAAAGAACTGGCGCTACACGCGAACCGATGCAAACGCCAGATTTTTTGTAAGTATAAAGAACCCTTCCACCCAACAAAAGTTGACTTAAGGTAAAAAGAAACTAATTCTAAAAAAGATTCTACAGGAATGCCACAATGATTTATGAACCGTGCTTCATCATTAAAGTCAGAAATGCACGCCCTCACACTTTGCATAAGGGCGTTGTGGGGGATGTCATAATAAAGATTTTCTACGTCTATGCTGAAAGCCCGCAGCCCCTCCGTGTCGGAAATCTGTAGATGCTGGACATTTTTTTCTGAATTGGGAATTAGGAAAGGGTCATCGATTGCTAAAGCTGAAAGGCACCTGAGCAAGAAACCCGAAACGACATGTTGCCACGAACCAGCTTCGGACACAATCGCGCGGAAGGGTGAGTCAGGCTTATGTGTTTTTACAGAGAAAAAAATGTCTAAATGAAATGCCTTAGTTGCCTTGACCTTGAAAGGGCGATATCCCTTCTCGAAGAAATGAAACTAGATCGTCTTTCGACTGCAGTTAAGGCAACTAAGGCATTTCATTTAGACATTTTTTTCTCTGTAAAAACACATAAGCCTGACTCACCCTTCCGCGCGATTGTGTCCGAAGCTGGTTCGTGGCAACATGTCGTTTCGGGTTTCTTGCTCAGGTGCCTTTCAGCTTTAGCAATCGATGACCCTTTCCTAATTCCCAATTCAGAAAAAATTGTCCAGCATCTACAGATTTCCGACACGGAGGGGCTGCGGGCTTTCAGCATAGACGTAGAAAATCTTTATTATGACATCCCCCACAACGCCCTTATGCAAAGTGTGAGGGCGTGCATTTCTGACTTTAATGATGAAGCACGGTTCATAAATCATTGTGGCATTCCTGTAGAATCTTTTTTAGAATTAGTTTCTTTTTACCTTAAGTCAACTTTTGTTGGGTGGAAGGGTTCTTTATACTTACAAAAAATCTGGCGTTTGCATCGGTTCGCGTGTAGCGCCAGTTCTTTCAGACATTTTTCTTAGCCAAATAGACAAAGCTATTCAAAAGAATCTAGATGGCTTTTCATTGAGTATTTTTCGTTACGTTGATGATTATTTAGTCCTTCTCCCTTCCAATCGGTTTAATCTTTCTGTTGTAAATATTTTAAAGGTTTTCAAAGAAAGTGCTCATGGTTTGAACTTTACTTTTGAGTTGCCCAATGATGATGTTCTACAATTTCTTGACTTATCTCTTCATTTTGGGAATAAGCATGTGTGTTGGGGTTATCACCCTAGATCATCTAAGCCTTTACTACATTTTCGCTCCGGACATTCCAAAGTGGTGAAAAACGCAATTGTCTCGTCTTGTTTGCGCTCTGCTTTAATTAAATCTTGCGAGCATAAAATTTGTGAAAGTTTTCTCGATCAAGTCAATAGATTGAGCAATTCTGGTTATCCGCTTTCCTTAATCAGTAGCAGATGCGATAAACTCCTGCTTTGGGTGAAGGGAAAGGACACAAAAAAGTCTAAGTGTTGCAGCAATAGAAGGAAACCAGTTGTTCTGCCGTACGTGCACCGTTTTTCACATGGCTTGCGGAATGTCGCCAATCGCTATGATGTAGGCACAGTAATGTCAGCCCCCACGAAATTGTCAGGTGTGTGTGCCTTGGTAAGAAGAAAGGCAGACGCGTTAAAAAGTGAGCATCGCTGCTATGTCAACCATAAATCTAGGTTTGTACAGTGCAGAACGCAGGTAATCTACAAAATTCCTCTTTCTTGTAAAAAATTCTACATAGGGCAGACTGGCCGTTGTCTGAATATCCGGCTCTTCGAACATAGAAATTCTTTAACCCCTACATCACAAGATAATTTGCCTAAACATTGCACGAAGTGTAAATGCCGCCCCATTTTCGATAAAACTATCATTCTTGGCACATCGCGCAATCAACGCACACGAGAAATTATAGAGGCATACCATATCATGAAAGGAGGGGATAAGTGTGTTAGCGAAGCTTCTATTAACTTAACAAAAGTAGAGATTACATACCTAGAATCAGTGGTCAAGTAGTTTTTTCACGTGTGTATCTTTGCAGACTTGCCTTTCTCCACATTTTTGTCAATTTCTTGTCAATCTCACCACTTTATTAGATGTATTTGATAATATCTTGTATCCTATATATTCTGTTTGCTTTTCGAATAAAAAATCAGTTGTGAGAAAGCGCTCGTGTGTGTTTCCTTCTCTTTTTGTCCTTGTCTTCTTTGCGCTACGTTTTCCTAAAATGCCTATGCATACCCCCGTACTCTAATGCCCAGTGAGGCGATTTGTACGTACTCAAATAAATAAATAAATAAAATATCTGGGGGTATGTGTAAACGAAGGATTGGCATACATTGGAAAGCATGAGCAATCACTTAAGGCCAAAGGGCGAAGAAATACCGGGATAATGAAGCATAGGGCATTGTGGGGATACAACAGGTATGAGGTTTTGAGGGGTATTTGGAAACGAATTATGGTGATCGGACTTACTTTCGGAAATGTGGTTTCGTGCCTAAAATCAGAGGTACAGTCGACATTAGAAATAAATCAGAGAGCCGTTGGACGATTAGCACTAGGTGCCCACGGCAAAACCACAAATCAGGCAGTACAGGGAGATATGGGCTGGGCATCATTCGAAGTACGGGAAGCTCAGAGTAAAATATTATATGAGGAACGCCTGAGGAAATTGGACAGTGACAGATGGGCAGCTAAAGTATTTAAATACCTGTACTTCAAAAGCATTGACTCACAATGGAGGAAAAGAACTAGGAAACTAACTAGTAAGTATGCTAGTCACAAGAACGGAGAAATAAAGAGCGTTAAGCAAAACACATAAGGTAAAAATTGGATAAATTCGATGGAAAAGAAACAGTGTGGAATTATACCGAAAGTGGAAAATGCAGATCAGGAAGGAAGCTTTCTTCGATAACTCAAGAGGCAGTGCCCTACTTTTTGAAGCTAGATCAGGATGCTTAGAACACGCAGCTACAAAAAGAAATTTAACAATGAAGACGCATGTGCGGTATGTGGGAACTCCAGTCAAACAATTGACCATATTATACTCGAATGTAATGGTATACCATCCGGAAGTTGATGCAGGCGCAGTCACTGTTCCTGAAGCTCTGGGGTTTAGATATACCAGTGGCCGGGTGAATAAACCGGCGGTGGAAGCTAGCAAAAACGACTGGAAGATTGGTGGCTTAAAAGCAGAGAAGTGACATAATGTTAGTAATGTAGAAACAAAAATTTAATAAATAGAATGATGGTTTAGTCAACCAATCTAAAACAATAATTAAGACATAGGGAGAAAAATGAGCATGATAGCTACTGCTACCGTACCCCGCTTCAAAGGGGACGCTCCTATATTCCATCCACACATCCATCCTAGCTAAGCGCTCATTTTTGGCTGGCAACGTGAAGCTCCGCTCTTGGTTAGAATACTTGCACTTTTAATAACGGTAAACAGCTCCCGTAGATGCAACGATTTGAAAAATCTTGCTTTGCTCTCCTTAGAGTGTTAGCAAAGATTGGGTACTGTTAAAGCCCCGCCTTTACGGTCAACATGCAGAGGAGCGGGATCTCCTTTACGGTTACCCGTTGCTGAGATATGTGGCGCCACCTGGCAGCCGACGGGAGCTAATAATGAAGCGGCGCAGAGGCTGACGCCGTGTATGTTGCGGCCGCTGTGTTCCTTCTGCGTTCGCGTGTTATCCCAGTGAGTGTGATTTACTCATTTAATGACTTGAGTGGTCTCGTGCGATGCTTCGACACTACGAATGTGAACAAGAAAATAAGCGCAGGGGAGGCGAGAAAAGCTGTCACAATTGCGAAGGAAACCAAAGCGTACCGCTTGCTGGGGAGAACCTGGGGAGAATAATGAAAGAAAGAGATAGTGGCTGTGAGAGCGTAATGTAACTGAAATTCATTTTGTTATGGGACCAAGGGCGTGCAGACGCCAAGGAGCTAAAATAAGATGATTTCCCGTTGAGCGGAGGAAAGAGTATTAACTTCTGACTCGGGGAGTTGCACGCTGGCTGGGGCACTCTCCTCAGTACGCGCTCCGCGCTGTAAAATCTGGCGTGTACTGGTACATGCTGTGCAGGATCAAATGGCTTGTCCTTTTAAAGGACGTAACGTCCAGAAAACAAAGTCGTGCAGCCGCAGCACCTAATTCCAGCAGCCGCATTTCATCGGAGGCGAAATAAAAAAAAAAAAAAAAAAAAGCTCGTGGATCTGTGAACCGGATTTCTAATGCGGTGTATATTCGGAACCTTAAAGCCAAAATATGTTCAAAACTTCCAATTACAGATTTGGATAAGCATATTTATCGGTAAATTAGTTCTTAAGGTGCTGAAAAAGTCGAAGTGGTGGAGTGTGGAGACCCGTGATACCGTGTACGCAGAGCATGGAATTTAGTTCTATCGTTCCACGCCAGACATTTCTTGCACCGACTGCTCAAGCTGCTCAATAGTTTCTTGTCCTAGACTATAGACCGTTCCACCATTAGTAGCAACAGTCAAAAATCCGAACTCCAACGGCCTCATTTATGGAAGCTTTGAAGTTCGGTGCCAGCATTTCCCGCCGGCTTTCCCCAAGCTTGCGGTGTACGGAGGTACAAAATGCATGTCAGCTTTCATACAAAATGCATGTCAGGCCACGCACTCGCGTGTTCCCTTTCATATTGATTCTACCTTTACGGAGGTACAAAATGCATGTTAGTTTTCGTTGATGACGCACACTACAATCGCAGAGTGCTTGCAATCGCCACGACATCCGTAGCGGATACCGCACCATGCCTCCTGTAATCTCCGCGACACTGTCGAAAGGTGCACCACGAATAAAAGTGTTCGTCATGGTATTTAACTATAAAGCGAAATCGCGGGCTTCCTCGGACGACGTGGCTCCACCTGGCTATTATGATGATACTGTGCACTCTGTCATTGACCTCATGTTTGGTTGTGTACGTGCACGCAAGATTTCTCGAATTTAAATGGACTTGAATGAACCTAAGTATTTTTTTTATACTTCGTAGGCTTGTACTGCTGTTCATTTTTTCCCCTTCCGGCATTGAACGTGTTCCAATTAGTGAAAAAATAGGAGTGTACTACACTGGACATCTGGAATTTACGCTGTGAATTTTTTTTTTTTTGTTATTTACTCTGAATTTGTGGAGCTTCATGTGCTTTCGCGCTAAACGAAAACTTCGGCGACTGAGATTTCAGGACTTTTGTCCCTCCTCAGAAGGTTGCCATGGAAACGCTAATAATACCTGCCGCTAATAAAACCAGCTAATAATACCTGCTGAAAGGCACGCCTCATATCCTTTTGGGTATATACAAAATCCAGTGGTAGAAAGTGTCAGAATATCGGAGCTTAATTTATGCGAAAATGCGCACTGGGGCTCGCGCGGAACATTATCAGCGTACCTCATCGATGGTAAACTCTAGAAGCCGATTACGCGGTCTTTGCATAAACCATGCGAAATTTCAGGATTTATGCGACTGTTGTATACATCAAGTGCGCGCACTCAGCGCGTGAGAGGTAAGCAGTGGGTCGGTAGTGATGCCGCTGATGTGCGGGTATAGTGCGGCTGGAGCACGGCCGGTCTCGAGGGAGAGCGCGCTTCTTTTTTCTTACGGCCTCACCAATGGGGTATGTTTCCACCGCCCGCCGCGCCTCGGTGGGGTCGCCACCGCCCCACTGCTGCGCCTCTGCTACCGCCGTTCACGCGCAAGGACAACGCGCGCTCGCTCTTCGCTCCGCCCGCCTCAGTTGCAACCGACAGGTGCGACATTTCACCCCTATTGGTTTACACAAAGACGCCGTAATCAGCGTCTAAAATGTATCGTGTACGAAGAATAAAATATTGTCAACACCGCTCACGCGCGCGCGCGCGCCTTCGTCAGTGCGGCCGAGCATGGTCGAATGAAGCTGGTACACTTCAACATTTCTTGCCCCTAACTTTTGTACAGAAATAAGTCTATCAGGCTATGCAGTGTTCCTTCGAAAGCTGTTGCAGCGCGACCTGACGTGAGTGCATGGCAAGCTGTTGGCTGGAGATTCTGTCAACCGCTTCTGTTTTCGTTTAGAGCAAAAGAGGCACCGGCGAAAATTCATGGCGCGTCTCAGATTCAGAGTAAGGAACAAAATTTACGCATATAGTTAAAATTGCACTTGTCTAATGGAGTGAGCTGTTCTAGCTTCGTTCAAAACAAATCAGTCGGTTGAAAGACAGAATATGTATATGTAGTCTCGTGACTGACGCACGTACGTGTATAACAGACGTAGTCGGTTTAATACATAGATAAACAACAACTTTTAATCAAGGAACTGGGCATGAACAGTTATGCCTAATTGAAAAGAGCGGCAAACAATAAAAATTGTCCTTCAAAGTTGTACATTGTACTACATATATTCATGAATTCATCAAAACGTGACCTGCGGCTAGCAAATTCAGTCTCAATCTTCCTGGCCGGTTTGTTCATATAGGGAGCTGGCCTGTAATTCCTGTCTGTCACTTTCTCGGCATAATTGACAAGAAGGATTCTGATAAAAGGGGGAAATCAGCTGGAGAAGATCAGATAACTACAGATTTGCTGAAGGACGGGGGGGATATCGTGCTAGAAAAACTGGCCACCCTGTATACGCAGTGCCTGGTGTCATCGACGGCACCGGAACCATGGAAGAATGCAAACATTATCCTCATTCACAAGAAAGGGGACTCTAAGGACCTTAAAAATTACAGACCAATCAGCTTACTGTCTGTTACGTATAAAGTATTTACTAAGGTAATCGCTAATAGAATCAGGACAACCTTAGACTGCAATCAAGCAAAGGATCAAGCAGGGTTTCGGAAACGGTACTCTACTATCGATCATATCCACACCATCAATCAGGTGATAGAAAAATGCTCGGAATATAACCAATCCTTATACATAGCATTCATTGATTACGAAAAAGCATTTGACTCAGTTGAAACCTCGGCGGTGATGCAGGCATTGCGAAATCAGGGGGTAGACGAGCCGTACGTGAAAGTGCTGGAAGATATATATAGTGGCTGCACAGCAACCATAGTTCTGCATAAAGAAAGTAACAAAATCCCCATAAAGAAAGGTGTTAGGCAAGGAGACACAATCTCCCCAGTACTATTCACAGCTTGTTTAGAGGAAGTATTCAGAGACTTGGAATGGGAGCAGTTAGGGATAAGGGTAGATGGAGAATACCTCAGTAATCTGCGATTTGCTGATGACATTGCCTTGCTAAGCAACTCGGGGGATGAACTGCAAATAATGATTGATGACCTAGACAGGAAAAGTAGAAAGGTAGGCTTGAAAATCAATATGCAGAAGACTAAGGTAATGTTCAACAGCCTCGGGAAGGAACAGCAGTTTACATTAGGTAGCGAAATACTGGAAGTAATAGGCGAGTATGTCTACTTAGGACAGGTAGTAACCGCAGATCCGGACCATGAAAAGGAAATAACAAGAAGAATAAGATTGGGATGGAGCGCATTTGGCAAGCACTCGCAGATTATGACTAGCAGCTTACCGGTATCGCTCAAGAGAAAAGTATACAACAGTTGCATCTTGCCTGTACTCACCTATGGGGCTGAAACGTGGAGGCTAAAAGAGAGTTCTACTTAAGTTGAGGACAACCCAGAGGGCTATGGAACGAAAAATGGTAGGGGTAACATTAAGAGATAGAAAGCGGGCAGAGTGGGTCAGAGAAATAACTCAAGTTACCTACATTCTAGTAGAAATTAAGAAGAAGAAATGGACATGGGCAGGACATGTAGTGCGAAGAGAGGATAACCGATGGTCGCTGAGGGTAACAAACTGGATTCCAAGGGAAGGAAAGCGTAGCAGGGGGCGGCAGAAAGTTAGGTGGGCGGATGAGATTAAGAAGTTCGCAGGGGTCAGGTGGATGCAGCTAGCACAGAACCGGGTTAGGTGGAGAAATATGGGAGAGGCCTTCACCCTGCAGTGGGTATAATCAGGCTGGTGGTGATGATGATGATGATGATGATGATGAAATTTTTCAGATATCAAAAAAGCGGACCTTATAGGCTGTTGTTAATTCCTTCAGGGCAACTCTGCAATGGGGAATTCTCAATTGAGCAGCTTGAATCGGGATTTGAAGTACTTCGAGAGCATTTGTGTGTGGTAGATGCGCAAGTATTTAAAAAAAAAAAACTTGTTCAAAGGGCAATAAACTCTGGTTTCTGATAATGGGCTGCTTCTTTCGCTATAGTTTCAAGAAAGATAGCGCAGCGTCACACCCGAGGTAACTGATTAACTTATCAATGCATCCATCGACGTAAGCTAAACCGGAATATGTGACAGTGATGGGATGACAGGAGTTGGCACCACAATTCCTCAATTTCCTCGGCTACATGATTAGGGCCGAGCAGAAATGATTTACTTGGCATCGACGAAAACTGCCTTGATTTTGCTCCATGATGAAACGTCCGTCTTGACGATGTGGTCAAGTGCCGCTGTTACGGACCTCGCATTTAGCATGCCGTTCTATCCGCACATCAGCCTTACTTTCCCTAAGAGCGCCTCAATGGGGCCACTATTGAGTTTCCTGATGAGGACGGAGCCGACACCTTTCCCCAGGAGGTATTCTACCACTTGTACAGTAGACTCGTGATGAACAGCATTTCTTGAAATGTTACTTCGGTGAAAGTTTCCTTCTTTAATGCTTTAGAAGTTTCTTGGATGCTTTCGATATAGCAAGTGAGCTCGTTTGTCAGCCACTGCAATCGAGTATCACCAGCTGCGTCATTTATTAGCCTCTTTTTACCGCTTTCAGCCCAAGTGGTGTCATGAATATCAAACCATTTCTTTATTGTTTTCATAATAAGCATAATATGTAAAATTACATTAAAACAGCATTAATTTGAAAATAAAATAATGTTTAAATACAACACATTTGCTAATATATAAATTCTAATAACATTGAAAACTCAACCTTACAGTCTTTATTTTGACTGTTATCTAATACGTTAGAGCATGTAAGCATTGTGCAACTTACACTACATTTTTATGAAATTATTTTAATCTTCAGAGCAATGTATGGATGGCTTCGCATCTCGCGCTGAGAGACGGTTTTGCTGTTGCAGACGAGTTGCTGTAATGTTAGCCTTGAAGAAGCTTCGATGTGATCAGTTTTTTTTTTTTTTTTTTTTTTTTGCTATTCTTGTGCAGGCTTGGGAAAAATTCAGATTAAAATGGGTGCATGTCATATGCTTGCCGAACGTTTGCTGAGCGATAGTGTTTTTATATAAAGGCTCGGTTCACGTGTGTAGTACGCTGACGACATGCCGCTGCAGTATATACCTTCTGTGTTCTTTCATTTCGGGGCTGCACTCACCACGAAACAAGCGAGCGACAGCACGAAACCATGCAAAAGCCACCCGCCGCCGCTGAAGCAGATGCGGAGCTAACAGTTACGCTCAAGGAGAAAAGTTCCCATTGTTCACGCGGCGATTGAGAAGGCCGTAAGAAAGAGCGCGCGCTCTCCCTCGAGACCGGCCGTGGCTGGAGGTGGAAACAGACGCCATTGAGAGGACCCTAAGAAAAGTCGCGCGCTCCCCCTTTATCGCTCTCTAGAGAAAGAAAGAGAGAGCGTTCTGACCTGAATGGTTGCACACTTATAATCACTAAGTGGGATGCCTAGACAGTAAATCTACTGGCGTTTAACGCAGTCCGGGCCTCGAAGGTGCAGCAGCCGGACAGGGTCGCCTCCCAATTCTTTCGGGTGGGGTTGGGGATAGAGGGTAGGGATGGGTTCTACTGGCAGGCCCACACCATGTGGTAGGTGTCACACCTCCCCACAGTGCGAGCATTGCCTGTCAAATTGGGGAGCAAAATATTTGCGGCTGTGGTGTGGCGTGCCACAGCCGCCGCTCGAGACCGTCCATGTTCGCCATGTTATTGACAGATCCGAGCGTAAAGAGCTGGGAATTCGCATTTTCATGCAATATTTCTTTTTTGCGAATGGCGAAAGGGTTTGTATGCGTACAGAGCGTTGGCCTTCGCTGCAACGCGTTTAAGTGGCTCCGGATTTTAAAGCCCGCTCCAGCTGGCGGCGGCTGGTTCAGCGCCAAATGATCTGCTTTTGCAATCGCTCAAGACATGCGATCACGGCATTAGAAATTGTGGGGTTCATACTTATATGAGACGGAAACCTATGTTAAGACCTTGGCATCCGCCAGAGCTTCGCATGTTTTGAAGTGAGAATTTGCTTCTTCTGCCGAGCACAGTTATATTCCGCGTTTTTAGTGATGAAACTGCGCCCCAGACCTTAGGCGGTGTTTCCGATAGGAAGTCCGCTAGAGGATACGTACGTTACTCCCTTTTTACTCCCTAATGGGCTTAATTTTAATTGTTCAGTGTGTGCTACATGGACGATAGCTGCATTATATCGAAACACGGGTCTGAGATTAAACTCTCACACCTTAATTCGTTTCACCCTACGATTAAATTTGCCTGCCATGTGCCTAGAATGGATGTCAATTTTCTTGAAACCATTGTTGGTTTCGCCAGCTCAAAGCCAAGCTTTACAGGAAGCCTAAGATCGGCATCATTGCTTAGATTTCTCAAGCTTCATCTGAGACACTGCAAGGCAGATGTAGTTCAAGCAACGTGCCTCAGAAAGCTATAGATGCAGCGATGATGGAGACTGTCAAACACCTGAACTCAATAAAACACACCTTACCTTAATTGATAAGAACCGTCTCTGGAACTCTCTGATTAAGGCTGTCCTGCGAATCTGCATCAGCGTATCAATTCAGGCTGCAGTCCTTATGCATATAGATTGCGAGGTGATGTATTTCTGCCTTCCTGGAGTCAGTGATGAACATCTAGAAGTCATTTTTGTGACTATTAAGCCACATGGTCGTAAACCCATGATATAAGCACGTTTTTACTAAAGGCCTTTACCACATAGCCCAAAGTTAACAAATGCCAGAAAACATAAACATCTGATTGTAGGCGGTGACTTCAATGACAGAAGTGATGGCGTTACCAATTGGCTAAGGATGTCATCGCGAAGTCTTCTGTTACGGCTTGGCATGGAGCCACGTGTTACGGCTTGGCACCGAGCCACAAAGATTTAGATCTTCCCTGCTGCAAACCGTAAGCTGCAAAACAAAACACGAAAAGGGACGGTCGCTCGGGAATCGCGAAGTTTACATACAAGCGGTCCCGCGTTTCTGGCTTCGCTCGCGCAAGCCAAGGGTGCCGTTTCTAACGCGATGCCTTGGTGGGATTCGTACCATCAACCGGCCAGTAATGTACGTTTTCGGCGAACGGGGAAATGGAGGAGGAGGGGGCGCAGACACGTGACCGTTTTCGCAAATTCTCTGTTTAACCTAGCAGAGTAACTCTGACAGGCCCGAGTTCACGCTGCCATTAAGAAATATTTCCCATGCAGTAAATATGCACAGCCCCTTGGCGCGAGGTCTGAACAACGCGACCGCGACGACACATGGCCGACGAGAACGCATACTTCGCCCGATACGTGACGGTCTTGAGCTCTGTGACTCTACAAAGTCAATCTGAAGTTCTTTAGCGTCGAGCGACAACGCACAGCACGCCTTTCATTTCGGCTCCTTCGAAAAGAGGCCGCAGCTGCCGGGATTCGATCCTGCATCCTTGGGTTCAGAGTCCAGTCTAATGAGCAACCGCGGCGGGCAACTTCCGTATTGCCTTTCACAATGGTAATAAACGTCTCCAAACCAAGACGTTGTCAGCGCTTTACTGGCAATACTTAGTTTCTAACTACTGGCAAATGACATCATCAAAGCTAAAAGCTACGGCAAGCACATTTTGACAATTTGGTCAACCTGTAGAAGCGCGCGTCTATTAATTCTTAATAAAAAGTGTCACAAGCGCCTTCTAAAGCTTCGCCTCTCCTACTGGACCATAAAATAGATAGCTCCGGTTAGACACGCTAACTGGCACCGCGTCTGCGTTAAGATCGTGCAAGAAAAAGAGCCACTATTTGCACAAGCATGACTGTTAAAATAGCTGTTTTGTCGTTGCAAGCCGTAATTACAACTGTCAATGTCCTCTGGGGAACAAATCCTCCGTACCTTTTGTCCGCACGCTGGAGACCACCTCCAGATAATCCCATCCACGCTAGATGCCGATCTTGACCAGCCATTCACAAATGAGAAATTCTCAATAGCTCTCACTCAAAGGAGTGGAGCCACTCGACCCCCGGGCACAACTGCATCACCTGGCGAATTAGCAATATCCTTAACATGGGCAATGTGTAGCTATTAGGCTATAATGCGGGCCGTCTACTACATCCTCCAGCATATGCTATGCGCCACCGTACGGCGTTACCAAGTGCTATACGTGTTCATACTTGAAATAGGTAAGATAGAATTATCATCATCATCATCATCATTATCAGCAGCATCCGGACTATACCCACTGCAAGGCGAAGGCCTCTCCCATTTTCTTCCAATTAACCCGGTCCTGTGCTAGCTGCATCCACTTGACCCCTGCGAATTTCTAATACCATCCACCCACCTAATTTTCTGCCACCCCCTGCTACGATTACCTTCCCTCGGAATCCAATTGGTTACTCTAAGAGACCATCGATTATCCTCTCTTCGAACTACATGCCCTGCCTGTGCCCATTTCTTGTTCTTAATTTCTTAATATAGAGTTATGCTTGAGCATAACAGAGCAGAACGTTCTTCAACAAAACCTTGGGCATTTGGAGATGCCTTCAGAGAATTTTTCTAGCTCTGAAAGTCTGGTGTTTACAACCGGCAGTATAAAGCCTCAATCATACATGCTTCGAGAGAAATCTTACATTATGGCTCCACATCGAAGACGTCCTTTCTGACTACTGTCATTTGAAGAACATCTCCTTGAAGCCATGGGTGCTTTCTCCTATCTGCTTATGGCACTACATTCCTGTCTGTGCGCATGCGTGTTCTCGCGCTGGTGCCATTCACCCGCTAGACGGGTTTGCCGGATGGAAGAAAAACGTGTCAGTAATTCCCATTTCAGCACGCTATTCCATGCTGCGCCCCTCCAACTGCCCCTCATTCCAATTAGCCGGACGAGGTAAAAAGCGATCAGTGCCGAAGATAAAAGCCCACACATTCATGTCCACTCCAGGATTCATCGGGGCCTCCGCTAGCAACTTGCTTGACGAAATGCCATCCGCACCCCCCAACATACAACGCCAGGGTATTCCCCCAAAAATATTAGGAATAAAATGTGCGCTCTATTGACAGAGGGAGACCGAAGAGGAAGGAATGCGCCGCTCGTGTGTACACGCGCGTACCCAGTCATTGCTTTCTTGCCTTCCCCCTTCCCGTCTCTCTCTCTCTCTCTCTCTCTCTCTCTCTCTCTCTCTCTCTCGGTTACGGCTCCTCAACTTTGCTCACTGACCCGACGTTCCGGAGCAGGGGCCACGCGCCAGCAGGCACGCCTAGTTTCGTTTGCCGACAGCTGCCGATGGTGGAAACTTGTGAAGGCATCATAAACCACGCACAGAATACGGCTTGAACTGGTAAAAACGTCTAGCAAGCGGGTCGGGTCAGTGGTTTGCACGGAACGCAGGCAGTGAACTGCGACTAACGACCTATGTGTGTGTTTTTGGTTTATGAGGTTTAACGTCCCAAAGCGACTCTGAGACGTCGTGGCGGAGGCTTAGGTAATTTCGACCACATTGTACAGCACACTGGCACCTTGACTTTCTCCTTGATCGGAAAGCGGCCGCCGTGGCCGGGATTCGAACCCGCATCCTTGCGTACAACAGTCGAACGCCCTAACCGCTCCGCCATCGTTAGGGCGTTTGACTGTTGTAGGTAAGGATGAAGCATCTATTGTGGACCTGCACAGGTAAGGCATCCGTAAGACAGGGCTACCTACGGAAAGTAGGCCTGTGGTGGGACCTTGAATGTTATTACAGGAAGTGAACGCTAAACAATCAGTTTATCGGCAACCTATGTGATTATTTAAGGGAGACCTGTTTACACTCCTTTTTCTAGCTTTCTCCTACTCCTCGCTCTCTTTTCACTGTGCATGATGGCAAAACTTGTCGAATAGAAAAAAAAAAAAAAAAAACACTGCGCCATCGTGGCTATATAAGCAGTCACACCGGAATCTTGCATCCCTGCGTATGTAATGCCTGATATGTCGAGATAGATGATTACATAGCAACACCCAGTGGTCACCACCGAATTGGAATACGCTGTCCCTAAAATTCGAAGAAGCACAAGCTAAATTGGAAAGTGGTCGCCACTAAAGTGGAGCCGGGGCCTTGAAAACGCACCTCCAAATCTGGGCCCCTTAAAACTAGTCGAATAATGATGATCGCACATCCTTACCCTTAGGGTAAAGTTATAAATAATTAAATTACGTTTACGGTAAATGACGTTTAAGGTAAATGGCACTTAGGATAAATGGCCTTTTAAGCAAAGGAACTTAAGGTCCAGTACCCTTAGTGTACTGGACCTTCGGGGTAAAGGACATAGGTACGGCGGCAGTGGTCGACGTTCTAATGCTATCACGTTAGCTCATATATTAGCGCTCAGGATGCTGCATAATTTTTTTTCAGGCAAACTTGTGTCCGATTGGTGCTTGTAACTTCCTACCTCATTTATATTTGCTTTGTTACTGGGCGCTAAGTTACACCCCTGGCGGCTCACTGACCATGGCGTTCGACTGCCGATTTAGGCCGCGTTTTCATCAATGTCAAATGGAAAAGGCCCATGCACTCAGATTCCCCCGCACATATCTGTACGTCAAAATCCTATTTTCTTCTGCATCATCAAATATACACACAGAGTATGTTTTGCATAAGATATGCGATCAACGCCACTTTATGACCATGCAATTCTGGAAGGTTAACGATATATACATCAATGTGTATTTTTGACACGGAAACTGAACGACACTGTCTATAAGAACATTTCAGAACTTATATGCTGACTGTGTGAAATTTCCTATTATCGCCCAGTGTATTGAAAGGCAAAGGATTTATTACCTCATAAAAATAATATCGTCGTCATTCTGAGTGCCCGCTTTACATACACAGCCCATTTTCGCAGGTCGTGCAGATGTATCTCATAATACAAATATGTATACATGAAAAAAAGACCCCGTTTATATTGTGGAAACAGAGTTTGTTTTACGATTTCTCGCGCATATTATGCATGCAGGCTATTAATGTTCCTGGACAACAAACATGGGCTCACACTTGCTTATACTTGGTTTTGTTGAGTGTAAGCAGTACTAGAGGCCGTGTTCTGCAATGTCCAGTCGCTAATAAGCTATTGGTGCAGTCACTCATCAAAAACGATTAGAAGCCACGTCAGCAAGCAGGAGCGACCAACGCCAGACAACCAAATGAATCTGAAATGGGAAGCAGATAACAGGCCTTTATAGAATGAAGCCCCACTAATCACTTCGATGTTAGGATGACAATGTACCACTTAAATAGAACCCTCTTGGTTGGCCTCCACGTTTCAGCCCCATAGGTGAGTACAGGTAAGATGCAACTGTTGTATACTTTCCTCTTGTGCGATACCGGTAAGCTGCCAGTCATAATCTACGAGTGCTTGCCAAATGCGCTCCATCCCAATCTTATTCTTCTTGTTATTTCCTTTTCATGGTCCGGATCTGCGGTTACTACCTGTCCTAAGTAGATATATTCGCCTACTACTTCCAGTGCTTCGCTACCTAACGTAAACTGTTGTTCCTTCCCGAGGCCGTTGAACATTACCGTAGTCTTCTGCATATTGATTTTCAAGCCTACCTTTCTACTTTTCCTGTCTAGGTCATCAATCATTATTTGCAGTTCATCCCCCGAGTTGCTTAGCAAGGCAATGTCATCAGCAAATCGCAGATTACTGAGGTATTCTCCATATACCTTTATCCCTAACTTCTCCCATTCCAAGTATCTGAATACTTCCTTTAAGCAAGCTGTGAATAGTACTGGGGAGATCGTGTTTCCTTGCCTAACACCTTTCTTTATGGGAATTTTGTTACTTTCTTTATGCAGAACTATGGTTACTGTGCAGCCACTATATATATCTTCCAGCATTTTCTCGTATAGCTCGTCTACCCCTCGATTTCGCAATGCCTGCATCACCGCCGAGGCTTCAACTGAGTCAAATGCTTTTTCGTAATCAATGAATGCTATGTATAAAGGCTGGTTATATCCCGAGCATTTTTCTATCACCTGGTGGATGGTATGGATATGATCGATAGTAGAGTCCCGTTTCCGAAAACCTGCTTGATCCTTTGCTTGATTGCAGTCTAAGGTTCTCCTGATTCTATTAGCTATTACCTTAGTAAATACCTTATACGTAACAGACAGTAAGCTGATTGGTCTTAGATTTTTAAGATCCTTAGCGTCCCCTTTCTTATGAATGAGAATAATGTTTGCATTCTTCCATGGTTCCGGTACCGTCGATGACACCAGGCACTGCGTATACAGGGTGGCCAGTTTTTCTAGCACGATATCCCCCCCCCCCCCCCCCCCCCCCGGCCCGTCCTTCAACAAATCTGTTGTTATCTGATTCTCTCCAGCCGATTTCCCCTTTTTCATAGTTTCTAATGCTTTCTTGGCCTCGTCCTTCGTCACTGGTGGAACGTCTGACTGTTTTTCCCTACCGCCAATCTCATTACAGTCCTGACTACTTTGGCTACTATAGAGATCAGTATAGAACTCCTAAGCTACTTTGACTATCTTGTCCATATTCGTGATGACGTTGCCCGCCTTGTCCCTTAGTGCATACATCGGGTTTTTGCCTATGCCCAATTTATTCTTTACCGCTTTTAGGCTTCCCCCGTTCTTTACAGCATGCTCAGTTTTTTCCATGTTATACTTCCGTATATCGGCCACCTTGCGCTTATTGATTAGCTTTGATATCTCGGCCAATTCTATCTGGTCTCTTGGATTGGAAGTTTTCATGCTCTGGCGTTTCTTAATGAAATATTTCGTCTCCTTAGAAAGGCGGTAGGATTACCGCCTACTTCTACAGCGCACTCAGTAATGATATCTCTGAAATTAGAGAGCTTTAGTTTAGCGTTAGCGTAAGTAGCGGTGCTAACGGAAATAAAGTTAGCGTGCCGCAAAACACTTACCATCAGATCTAGTTTTAGTATAGCGTTTAGCAAACGGTACACAAACATGCGGTATCAGCTATTGAGGATATATTTGAGGTAAAGCCCCTCAATGAACTAAAAGTAGCGCCAACATGATAAGTTTGCCGCCCGCCTGCTCTCCTGCGCTCTCCTTCGTCGTTCGACCCTCTCATTGGCCGAGCGCCGTCACGTGCGCGCGCGCGCTTTTTTTTTTTTTGCTGAGCGTGCAGCTTCCTCCTTTCCAGCGGGGCGGACGGCGCGCGCGCAGCACATATCGCCGTGTGTTTTGCTGCCACGCGGACTGCTATTAAATCGTTTCCGCTGGCTATTTAATTTTTTTTTCAAGCATGTTGCGCTCTTTGGCCGGCGGCTGATAGAAGCACGGTGGTGAAGGCGAGTTCAACCAACGCAGACATCGCGTACAAATGGTGTCACGCACTCACAGTTGAAAACGGAACCGTTTCAGCGCGAAATATAAAAAAAAACTGCTACCACGCTTCTCAAGTTTCACGGTAGCTTACAATTCAGTCCAACCTGCAAAGAAACCACACAGACTGCAGCTTCCGCAGCCTAGTTAATTGTTTTTAAGCATGTTGCGCACTTTTGTCAACGGCTGACGGACTCAAGGAGGTGAAGGCGAGTTAAATCGACGCCAAAATCATGTCGTATGGTGACACACCATGGCAGCTGAACACGGCACCGTCTCAACGCCAAATATAAAAAAAAATAACTGCTACCTCCCTCCCTAAGTTTACCGGTAGCTCACAAGTCAATCAAAGCTGCAAAGACTCCACACAGACTGCAGCTTCCGCCGCCTATAGTTAATTTGATCTGCAGCTGAAGTTGAAAATACATGGAAGACAGCTGCTGCCACACTTCTCAAGTTTACCGGCAGCTCGCAATCCAGTCAACGCTGCAAAGAAACCATACACAGACTGTTCCAAAATTGTTCCTGTCCGCCGCCTAGTTACACATTTTATAAAGCATGCCGCTGAGTGGCCAAATGTGACGAACTACGGACACACGGAGATGACGGCGAGTTGAACCAACGCCGAAATCGCGTTTATGTGGTGTATGACACTCACAGCCGAGACTATTTTGGCGGGAAATCCCTGTCAACATTCGGTAATTATGTTTCAGCAGTGAGTAATATTTTAACCTGAACACATTGCGACAAAATGCAAGGCTCTGGTGAGACCCGGCGCACGGCCGCCTCGATCGGCGCGCGCGCGGCGCTGATCGAGACGGCAGTGAAGGGCGCCTGCTCCGGAGAGCGCGCGCTAGTCGCGCACCCCGTAGGTGGAGCCACGGTAGAAATGCGAGAGGAGGAGCGGCGCCGCCGGAGGAGGAGAGAGGAGATGGCGCTACTTTTAGTTTATTGAGGGGTTTTAATTTGAGGTGCTTGCCAGCGCCGCCTGGTAAGAAAGATGTTCACTGAAATGAAACAAGGCGTAGGTTGAGCCGCAGGGAGCCGATGCAATCTACTTTGAAGCCGCGAGCAAAGCGAAACGTTTAGAAGCAGACGAACCTGGAAGGGCACGCCTTCTGCTTTGGAAGCAGACGTGCGAAACGTTTAGAAGCAAGCGAACGTCTGCTTCTACAGGTGCTGTATACAGACGTTCTTCTGCTTCTAAACGTTCCACACGTCTGCTTCCAAAGCACAGACAACGTGCCATTCCAGCGCTGAGCTACTCAACTGCACATTCTTCAGGCATTTTTCAACTATACCGTCGAGCGTCTTGGATGATGCACGATATCTGTCGGTGTTGACATGGATGGTGTACGAAGAACTATCTACAGCGCGCGTAAGTCAGCGCGAACTCGCGAGTTCGCTCCAAGCCGACAGTTTGGAAATCTGGCTGCAAAGCAGAAGTGAGCCGACGATATGCCGCTAACGCTCGAAGAATGGTGAGCGGGTGTATCTGCTGTGAACTCTGCGCTGTTCAGATTGCCGTTCCGATTCGAAGAAAAGAGGATTTTGAGCAACTGTACAACTGGCTTTCTCTGCCAGACACTTTCAGCAGCGCTCAAGGCTAAGTTAATGTATCTGGCCGACAGGCGCTTTGTATTTCATTCTTCGTATTCCAACCGCTTTCGTATTCCAACCGCTGGTGCAATTTGGAACTTATCTTCGGTCTTCATTCATCAGTGATGCCCAACGTCATGGTTCAAACTACCAGCTACATTGTTGGTAGTTTTCTGCACCTGTTTAGCGATGTCGACAATCACAGCTGGCGGAAGGAATCAACAATCACAGTGTTCTGACGGAGAAATTCGAAACAGTGAGTACTCACACAATTCATGATCTTTTTTTTTTTTAACGTCGCTTACGCTTCGAATCAAAGCTAATACACCACGTGAAAAGTAGCTATGCGCAAACCACGATTGCTAAGCAGAGGGTGTTCAGATGCAAACAGGTTTCGCACTTCTCGCAGAAGTGCGACGTTGCATTGAGCAGTGAAATGTACATGCATTTTCCGCTACACTGTGCTCCGACTCTGGCGTTGGATATTTTGATTATGGCGCTTGTCGTCTGCTCTCTTCTACTCCGAGGATTAATGGATGTATGTTACAAGAACCCCGCTTGCATGCCCTTTTGAAGTGAGACTTTGAACATTTAACAGGTGCATATCAAGCTTCACAGCCAGCTCTATACGTTCTCGTAAATCATAATTATATATCAGTCAAAATTAGTAGTAAAATACAGTAACCTCCAAAACTAGACTTTAAACCAATTCGCTTCGTTCAGAACGGTTGCATCGTCGTAGGCGACATCATTAGGCCTAGGAGCATCAGATTCCAGACCGAATTTTAACAGCAAAGCTTCTTTACACCCTGCACATCGGCGTCAAAGCAAGATTAGTGAAAGCGAAAAACGACAGTACCAGTAGTTGCCCATAAAACGTGCCAACCGGAACTGCAACGACTTTTTGTTCGTCTGAAGCGGACGGCTGCCCGATCTAGGGACGCCGCCATGTTTTCACGCTAAATGCGCAAAAGACGCTCGCTAACTTCTCAAAATTGCGTGCATGCGCTGGCGCTATTTTGCTGTTAGCGTTCAGCGCATGCGCATTTCCGGCCCGCTATTTCGCTAATCACGCAATCGCCGCAAAGCCCGCTAAACTAAATCTCTCTATTATTGTTCATTGCTTCTAGGTAATGTCGCCATCCTCGGTTAGAGCTGAATATCTATTATGTAGTGAGATCCTGAACTCTTCTGCCCTCCCCCTCACCGCTATTTCGTTGATGGGTTTCTTTCTTACTAATCTGTTGCGTTCCTTCTTCAGATTTAGGCTAATTCGGGACCTCACCATCCTGTGGTCACTGCATCGCACTTTCCGGATTACCTCTACATCTTTCATAATGGCGGGGGTTGAACACAGAATGAAGTCAATTTCATTTTTAGTCTCCCCGTTAGAACTTTTCCATGTCGATTTCCGGTTCTTCCGTTTGTTAAAGAACAAATTCATGATTCTTAACTTATTTAGCTTTGCAAACCAGTGCCATAGTCACCAACTGCCTGGTCTCCTGCCTGCTTTTTCCCTACCTTGGCATTGAAGTAGCCCATTAGTACAGTATACTGCGTCTTTACCTTTCGCATTGCCGATTCTACATCCTCATAGAAGCTTTCAACTGCCTGATCATAACTACATGTAGGTGCATAGGCCTGTACAACCTTCAGTTTATACCGCTTATTAAGCCTAATTACGATGCCTGCCACCCTCTCATTAATACTATAGAATTCATTTATATTACCCCCTATATACTTATTGACAAGGAAACCTACTCCTAGTTGTCGCCTCTCCGGTAAACCTCGATAACACAGTACATGCCCATCTGTAGGGCCGCGCCCAAGGATAATCACTTGCAGGTGCGCGTCTCTGCACGGCGCCGCCACCCGCCTGTCTGCTTCTGGTATTGTAGATGCGGTCCCCCTTCTACAAGCGTGCCGCGGGTGGGGAGAGCCAACACCCTCTAGACTAGCTAGAGGGTGGTGGGAGAGCCGACCGGACCGTCGGCGCCGGATTTGCAGGACCGTTTTAGCCCGAAGGTCATTCATGGGAACACTGCAACTTTGAGCAGTGGGAAAGGAATTTCATCCTGTCTGCAGATGCGACAAAAGAGCGCCCGAAGAAGCATTCAGGTGTTGACTCGGGTATTGTGCTCAGAGCGGGCAAGCCAGAAGCTCCCCTTTAATCCGGCGCCATTTGCAGAATGGCAGCTCGTTGATCTTTCCCTTTCTATGTCATTGCTCGTAGTGGTAAACACGGGTGGCACGGGGCAATGCACTGTGGAAAGGATTCAGCCAGCAGCGGCAGTGTGGATGGGGCGGCGGTGTGCGGGAGATAAATGGCAAGAAAGTCTCCCGAGTGGAGAGGGTTCGACACCCTCACTGGGGAAAGAGTTTTCGCTGTGCTTTGTTTGTTGTAATTTGTATTGCTAGTGGGGCCCTGGGTTAGAGGCTAAGGCCAACCCATGGGGCTGGGCCTATCTAGCATATTTTCTTAATGGACAGTTGATGTGTGGGGCTCGCCTCTGAAAATGACCGCCCCTATTTCTTTGTTTTGTGAATGTGTAAAATTAGACGTGATCCAAGAGAGTTGAGTCCAGTCTGAGCTGGGGCTCCATGCGTAGGCATGTAACGCGCGGCTGTTCTGCTTAGGCTCGAACCAGTCAGGTCGAAGAGTAAAGTAGCACAGAGTGTTGTTTTTGTAAATTCATTTCATGTTCCAGTTGTACTCTGTATATATATATATGTCATGTTGTAAATATATGCTCTACCATCATCACCTTCAAGTACGCCTCCTGGTCTTCTCTACGCCGAACTACATAACAGGAAGGGTTTAAAGGAGTATAGACACGTACATTTTCTGTTCCGGTATTTTTGCTTTAATCGATCCACAGTGGTCCAAAACAGAGGGACTGCGACCCAAAAAGCCCCAGCACAGATCAATTAATTTATTATCAGTGCATTTATCAGGGCCAGTTTCGGTTTTGATCTCTCCGGACACGAGCGCGCGATGACGTCAAAGATACGAGAACGCCACACGAGCGGCCCCTACTGGCAAGGTTGGTGATAGCGCAAACACAAAATCTGATGACGCATTCGGATCACGTTTTTCGTCTGCTTGCTGTCGCACGTGCAAGAAAATATCGTCGTTGAGCAGCGTTTCAGCGTAGCATAATTAGTACTGCGACGTTGTTTCGCCCAATACCGTGGATGTCACTAACATTTCCGGGCACTTTAATCCCAACCCGCTCGCCTGCGACTCAAGCGACGAAGCAGGAATCAGCAGCAGCCACGAAAGCTCGGTGGGTTGACGCGCAGGAAATGTCAACTGGTAGGAATGTTGAACAAAGGAACCGTGAAAATGCTGCTTTATCAGTCCGGTTGGCCAACGCTGTGAGCCGAGCTGTTCTAAAAAAAGGTTTTAGTAATGACGCGATCAGCCACAGCTGTAACCCGTAACCTCTCCCGATGGCTCCCGTACTCACGCCTGTTCACGCGATTGGTCCCGACGCGGCAGGCCTGCGTGCCGCCGTCCAAGCATGTGGCGCCATCTGGCGCAGTCAAGGCAATCTGGGTGCGTATAGCCGTGGCCGCCGCGATCGCCCAAGGTACATATACCTTGGATCGGCTCCCAAGTTCTATTAGCGTTGATCGGCTCCCAAGTCATAGCTGCCTCATAGTATCCGCTATCGGTAATTAGCTATCGCGGATCGCTGTTCATTCGCTTACATAACTATTTGTACAAAGGACTATCAGTCACGATTAAATTGCGAGGATTATTTAGCCAATACGGAGGTCCTGGTAGAAATATACAAGCGAACTTTTTTTTTCCTACAGCTGCCGCTGCTGAAGGTGTCGCGCAAAGCAAGAAAATATTTTACGAGATGGGCTTGCCAGTAAAGCGGCGCTAAACCACTAAACGCCGACGTTTATTACAGCGTCAGCCCGTTCCGAAGCGCCTTTCGCTGGCGCTTCGATGTGAAACCAGCTAGGGCTAGCAACGATCTAGGGCAGGCGGGGAGCGGCGCAGTATGTTCTCGGCGCGCCATCGAGAGGCATCGTTGCTGAAAGCCCTGCACTTGTGCAGGCATGCCGTTGGGGCCTGAGTTTAGCAGGCAGTCTCCATACGTACAGCGGTGAGGTAATTGTAACATGTACCAACGAAGAAGCCATCGAGTAAAGCGAGCAGAAGCGTAGTTCTTTCTCAGGGCACGGCCGGAAGCGGCGGCGGCGCTGTTCGAGTCCGGCCATGTGTCGTCACTGCTCTTTGCTTTGCCGACTCCACGTCACAGTTGTTTGATGACGTCTTGTTGTTTACCTATGTACACGTTTTCGTCACAGAGATGTCGATGCCAATGGGTTTTGAAAAACGGAGTTCTTGCCTGGCTTGTTTTTAAAATCAAATTAAAATATCTTTGCGGAAACGTGCGAGGTTGGGATTGCTTGGGGAGCATCTCTGTATAACCAGGAAAGCAATCGTATTCCTTCCGACGCTTCAAAAAATGGTGTCTATACTCCTTTAAAGAACCTTCCGAAAGGGAACGAACGACATAAATTCTACTCCATCCTTCAGTGCAGTATATGCCTCATTCGGCCTCCTAACCTCACTAAGTCCTATGACATCCCATTTCATACCCTCTAGTTCCTCTAACAGCACTGCTAAACTGCTTATCACGCGCTCCCGTCGACGCCCCCCCCCCCCCCCCTGAAGGACGATGACGACGATGCCTTTTTGGGACCGGTAAGCGCCAGCAGTTTCGCAGAACAACAGCGATCAGACCCTGAGCTGAAAGCGCTAGTCGATTACTTAGAAGGAAAGACCGCTTCCCCTCCTGTTGTGTTCAGACGACATTTATCTTCGTTCGTGTTAAGCAATGGCCTCCTCGTGAAGAACTTCGCACCCACCAGGACTGCGCAACTTCTTGTAATGCCTAAAAACCTCCGGCAGGAAATTATGCAGGCGTTGCATGATGAGCCCACAGCAGGCCATCTCGGATTTGCACGCACGTTGAGTCGAATCCAGAAGTACTACTACTGGCCGCGACTGCCTGCCGAAGTTGCCCACTACGTGAAGACATGTCGTGAGTGCCAACGACGCAAGACGCCGCCTATCAGACCAGCAGGACTACTAAACCCGATTCCGCCCCCAGACCTGCCCTTTCAACAAATTGGAATGGATCTCCTCGGCCCCTTTCCAGCTTCGTCTATGGATAACAAGCGGATCATCGTGGCCACTGACTACCTTACTCGTTACGCCGAAGCAAAAGCACTACCAAATGGTACCGCGGCAGAAGTCGAATTTTTTGTCGAACAAATTCTTTTGCGACACGGCGCCCCAGAAGTGCTCATCACGGACAGGGGAACGGCGTTTATGGCAGAGTTGACGCAAGCCATCCTGGAATACAGTAATACACGCCATCGACGAACAACTGCGTACCATCCCCAGACCAATCGCCTTACGGAGCGCCTAAACAAAACGATCGCAGACATGATCGCCATGTACGTCGACGCTGAACACAAGACCTGAGACGCCATCTTGCCATACGTGATCTTCGCGTATAACACGGCAGTCCAGGAGACGACCAGAGCGACCCCGTTCAAGCTTGTGTACGGCAGGGAGCCCACGACGACGCTCGACGCAATGCTGCCGCACGTAACCAACGAGGACAACCTTGACGTCGCCGCCTACCTGTAGCGTGCAGAGGAAGCCCGACGAATCGCACGTCTACGTATTAAAGACCAACAGCGCACCGACAGCCAACGATACAGCTTACGACGACGCCACGCAGAGTACAACCCAGGAGACCAAGTGTGGATTTGGACACCAATTCGCCGTCGCGGACTAAGTGAAAAGTTGTTGCGTCGATACTTTGGGCCATACAAAATCATTCGCCGCGTCGGACCACTGGACTATGAAGTCATTCCCGAAGGAACGTCAGTGTCACAACGGCGACGCGCACGCCCAGAAATTGTACATGTTGTACGAATGAAGCCATATTACGCGCGTTCAAGAATCTGTGGTGTTTAAACTTTGCAGTGTTTATGTTTAAGTTGCTTTGTTTTGGAACATTGAGGCGATGTTCTTTGTAAGGGGGAGTAATGCCGCGAAAACCTTCAAAACTGTATTTGTTGTTTTTTAACAGCCTCCGCCATACGGCCTTATCACTCTGATTCTGGATCGCGTATCAGTTCTGTATTCTTTGTTTGTTAATGCTCGATATCGCGAGTCACACCTTTATCAGTTTCGTTGTAGCGCAAGATGCACCGAGATCTGTCCCGAAGATTCCGGCCACTCGTGTGTCTTTCTACAATGTTCCAGTTTGTGCTGGTAGCTGTTTGCGACGTTATCTAGATTGCTCTGAGCAGCCTTTAAATTGAGCGTTGACGAGTGTGACGGGCATTCTTTGTTCGACGACCGACGAGCATGTTTGTTGCTATCGCCGCCGCCGAGTTGCTTAGTGATTTTGCGGGCGCATGTCAGCCCCAATAAAGAGTTATTTCAGTACCATTACGCCTGTGTCTTCTTTTGGCGTGTACGGCCTTGTCACCACTGCGTGACAATATTCTGCGCAAGCAGAAAAAATAATGCAGCCAAATTCCAGAATCGGTCTCACATAGGCTTTGCGCTGAAGCAGAAGAGTGTATACACATTTCAAATTTCCTGTGACTTATGCGTATGAGCCTACCAAGTGCACGCTCACGTCCTTTCTGAATATTTGCCTTGATGTGAAGCCTCCAATCCATGCTAGCATGATACGTAATGCCTAACTACCGCGCAGATTCCACTTGAGGTATCTCGTCTGAGCGGTTGTTTAGCGAAAGGTATAAGGAGGGTTTGGTTTTAAAAACTAGCCCACTACTTTCGCACACAATTAAAACCAACTTAATTTTGTCGAATCAGACCTGAAGTGCATCTAGCTAAGCCTGCAGTGAACGACAGAGGGCTTGAATATTTTTTTGCAGAGGCGAAGAATGCTATGTCATCTGCATATAAATATACAGTGACATTAGGATGAACGGGAATATCACACATCAATATATTAAAAAAAAAAGTGGCGAGAGCACAGAGCCCTGGGGCACCCCTCTTGTCTGTGCATAGGTACCTGAGGTAAAGGAGCCATCAGTGCAAAAAAAAAGTTTCCTCACATTCGCCGTTCCACGCATAAATGTAGAACGGTGGACATAATAATGATAACCAGTTGAGTAGTATGAAATGCTCAATGCTGTCGTAGGCCTTGGCAATATAGAGCGTCACTAATGCTGACACTTCATTGTTGCACATAGCAAGGCGAATTCTGCTTTCTAAATCTACATGAGCAGACCATATCCGCGGCTTCGAAGCAAAACAATTTAGACCTAACGACGACTAGAGTTGTACTGACATGTTATAATTCTGTAATGCTTATAAGTTTCATTGTGAATTGAGGGATAACGCAAATTTCTTATAATTTCCGTGAATAACTACTGTTTTGTTAATTACTATATTTCTGAATTTGTTAGATTTTGTTTGCACTGATGTTAAATTGATGTGAGTCTACACTGTAATTTACTGTGGGACAACTGCTGCCGTGTATGGGCCCTCAGGCACTCTTCAAGCTGTTCTAGAATAGCTTTTTCGCCTGAGGGCCTTCAACCTCGAGTTGAAAATAAATTGAATTGAAATTGACTAGGGACGGTCACGCACGGCGCCGTCGTTCGCCGCGCTCGCGCGCCCCACCCCCGCTATAGTGGCGCGCGCCCCGCGCTATGCGAGAAGGTATACCTCCTTCCGTGATGCCTGCCCGCTACTGTCAATAGAGAGTTTTAGTACTGCGTAGTGAGCGCTACGTACGCACAGCCCACATACTTTGCGGAACGCTACGCCACGGTCGCGTACATGCCACAGAAAGACTTTTAGTAGGGCGGAAGCACATACGTACGCAGGGGTCTGAAAGCTAACGCGGCAAGCGTAGTGGCCTGTGCAGTGCCATCTCGCAGCCATTAAAATCTGGATTTTCCAGCGCAGGAACTCCTGCTTCTTTGTTTTTCCGACAGGCGAGAGATAGAACCCATGCTGCAAAGGTGCTGATTTGGTTCGTCGTTTTTTACAAAGGATGAAAATATAATTAATAACTTTAACCGAATCGGAGCCCTACCCCCAGCAGACGTAGTAGAAAATGAAAATTAACAATACAACCCCGTGCAAATTTTAAATCCGAAGAAGCAAACCGTTTTTCCGAAAGAAACAATGTCATGCCAAAGCAGTTTTCCGAGTTAACAGTGCGCCTATGATGTCACCATTCAGTGCAAAGTAACTATGAACCTCGGAGAATACACTGCGAAACTATACGAAGTCTCATTAGAGAGGCGGAGTATATTTAAAATGCCACGAAACGGATGCCGGAAAAGTCGAAACCATGGCCCATAGGCAAAGAAAACTTACCAAAATAATTTTCCGATTTAGGCCAGCCCCAATGAACACGACAAATGAGTAAAAGTTAGCGAATGCCTTGAAGAAAAAGTATGACAAAATATGCTACGGCTTTTTTGGAGCCAAACAATATTTAACGCGCCTCGATGAATCTGCGTTGTAAAAACCTATACATACGCCTGAAATTTAGCTGTCTGCTCTTCCGAAAGTTTCAACGTTCCCTCTTAAAGGCGGCCGCTCAAATGATACAAGCTTTTAAGCTAAAAGTAGTCATCGCTCGGCACGAAAAACGAACTGTTCATAACAGCAGACGACCAACAGTCCATCTGCTCACACGAATGTCATTCGCGGTCGCCGGCGTCGTCTGCGATCAAATAGAGCGTCCGCTGCGCCGCCGTCTGCTACAATGGACCATTCCCTTCCGAAGTTTAAAAATGCCTTTTGAATGTAGTTTTGTCTATGGGCTACTTACTTTGAATGAAAGGTATTAAGAAAATTTAGTACATACGGTAGCTGTATACGAGAAGCTTCCGCGATTGGGAGAAGCACTCAGCGCATAGCGAGCGTGTGTGCGGTATGTACGGCTTCACAACACACATTTTAGCGGCGTTTATAAATAGATTACCCGCAGAATGACTCAGCATACTTTGTCACACATTTATTCATAGCACTCGCCAACATTTATTGATAAGCAGCCTCCATTGGTACTGTACTAAACAAGAAAGATACTGTGGTGAGTTGTGTTTACATGTTTTCTAAGGGCCCTACCAGCTCGTACCCCTATAAGTCACGCAGCGTTATATAGATACTCCGCCTTTGAAATGGCATTTCATATTTTTACAGTCTGTTCTAGGATGTTTGTAGTTGCTCTATACCAAAAACAAAATCATAGGTGCCCCCGTGAAAACATAAAATGGCTTTGAAATCTTTCGCTTCCACATATTCTCATAGGTGGTAAGCCTATACATTTCACCCCCAGTCTGCGGCGGGGTCGCTAGCGCTCCCTTTATTTGTGAATACGGCGTTTGTCTATAGGTGTAAAGCCCACGGGAAACTTGGTACTTACTGCTTCAAGTTTCAGAGATCCTGGCGACGAAATACACCAGCTAGAAGTTCGAGCGTTGGCGCAGCGCATTCATAGAAAGCAATTTGTGCGTCGCATAAGGCAATCCGCGCCCTCTACTGCGGAGCAACAAATGAATTAGAAAATTTTACTTCTTGCAAAATGGCAAATCGCCTGCAATGAAAAGAAAAGAAACGAACACGCGCTGCGTGTTTGCTTCTTATCATGCGCGGCCATATAGACCAACACCGTGTTTACAAACAAAGGGGGCGCTCACGACGTCGCAGCCGACTGGGGGTGAAAAATAGGATTAGCACCCATAGGAATACATGGAACCGAAATATTTCTAAGTCGTTCTCTCATTTCACGGGGCACCTGTGATGCCGTTACTCTGTACAAAGTAACAATGAACATCCTAGAACAGATCGTCAAAATATGAAATCTTATTACCGAGGCGAAGTATTTTTAAAACACCGCGAAACATGTTGGGGTGCGAGTTGGGAGGGCGACCTGCAGAAATACAACATAACTTACCGGAACAGTTTTCTCATTTCGCAGAGCATCAGAAGTGGTGGCCGGTCGTTAAACGTTGACCAGCTCTTTGAAGAAGTGTGTAATAAAGTATGGTGTGGTGCGTCATTACGGAGGCAGTCTACTTTTAAAACTCCCCCAATAACGAATCCAGACACCGCCAAAAGGCAAGCTGGGAGTAGCGAATCCCACAGTTTTGCTTACAGTCTGATATGCTGCCGCGTAGGGTAAATAAGCTTGATAATACTGTCGCTCCAGTGATACGTCCTAAACAGAATTACATATAAAAAGCAGTTGTCAAACGCCATACGGCAATATGAACCGAACGAGATTCGCGCATTGCAGCAGACGACAGCGTAGATGGTGATACCCACCGCGGCCGCCTCCAGCTCCGGAGCGTCTGCTAGCGACAGCGGGTGGTGCATGGTCGTCCTGAACTGTGCGCGGTCAGTTTATCATGTTGTGAACGGTCCCGCAAGTCGTCAGATTTGCATTACTTGAAAGAGAATGTATTGTGTCATGCAACATGACGTCGGGTACAAGGCGTTCACCAAAAAATGAGAAGGGTTCAACACTGCTGAACCGAGTGAAATGTTGCGGTAAGTTGTGTTCACATGTGTTTCTATGGGATCGCCCTCTCAACTCGTACCCTCATACGTTTCGCGATGTTTTAAAAATACTTCGCCTCGGTAATGAGATTTCATACTTTCAATATCTGTTCTAGGATGTTCATGGTTGCTCTGTACCGAATAACGACATCATAGTCGCTCTCTGAAATGAGAAAACTGAAATGAAATCTTTCGCTTCCATGTATTCCTATGGGCGCTAAGCCTATTTTTCACCCCCAGTCGAACCACGCTAGCGATAGAAGCGCCACCGCATCGAGCTTACGTCACAGATCGGTGTTGGTCTATAGCCATACATGGCAAAATTACTTTTGAAAAGGAATTAGATTACATTACTAATTACTTTGCTGAAAATCGCAGAAAAGTAATTAAATTACATTACTCATTACTGCTCCCAAAAAGTAATGAAATTACATTACAATTACTTCTACTGAGTAATTAAATTACTTTTAAATTACTAGTTTTCATCCATGCATGCAAAAACTAAACAAAGCTAGTAAACAAAACAACAACTTGTTCTTCAGGCGCGAAGCACACCCATTCTTTCATCTTCCCGCCAAATTCCGTCCCACAGAGCTATTCCTTCCCTCTCTCCTACAGTACGGGCGATTACAAAAACAAGAGTACCGCAAAAGAAAAAAAATCATGGTCGAACGGTATTGAAATGATCGGCGAACCCAGCGTCTTGCTGGCCTGGAACGGTATCCGCCATTTGGAAGGCCCGAAGCTAGGTTATTTATTGCTTCCGCAGTCCCAAGAATCGATGTCGGCACATTTGTACTCACTGCGCAGTAATGTTCAAGCCACGGTGCCTCACTTCATGGACCCTTCTGCCTATCTCTCCCAACCCCAATCCTCCCTCGCCCCGTGGCGACGAGTGTAACCAGGCACCACTGTGCCCTAGCCGACGCAACACGTCGCGCTTCTAACTAGTTTTCAACTCTGGCCTTCTTCCACCATTTGTCCCTTCGGCATTCCCTTGACGCCTTGTTTCCTGCTGCTTGGAAAATGGTTGAGGTCTCAGACGCACTGGTCCCCTGTTGCCGATCTGTTACGCTGGCTTCGCTTGCCGCACGCCGTTCCTGCTTTCGCGGCACTCTACTTCGTCGTCTATTGAAAGAGCAGTGGCGCATTTTAGTAAAAGTAAGTTCGAAAGGAATTGATTACTTTTGCTGCGAAATTACTGCTAAAAAGTAATTCATTACATTACTAAATTACCAACCCGAAAAAGGAATTCACTACATTACAAATTACCGAGAAAAATAATTAAATTACAGTAATTCCATTACAGTAATTCAATTACTGCCATGTATGTCTATAGCCAAACGTGTCTGTCGAGCTTTCTCATGCGAGAGCAACACGCAGACGGTTCAACGAACGCACGCAGAGGTAGGGATTTCTGCGTACGCGAGCAACGTATACGCAGTACGCAAGAATCGTGATGCGTATGACGCATGCGCAGTAAGCAGCACGCAGGCCGCCTACGTACGCAAGGGTTCTGCGTATGCTTACGTACGCAGTACTGAAACTCTCTAATAGAGGGCGCTGCTCGTCGGGAGGGTTCCACAGTCGCAGCTGCGCTGGCTGCGCAGACTAGTCGCCGCCGGTTTTGACGTGTGTTGCAGCTTTCCCCGTGTTTCTTCAGTGATTGTTTTGTAGCTTTGCTACTTTTGTGCGTGTCTTGTGGCTGCTCTGTCATTGGGCGTGAAGTTTCGGGAATTGTTTCGGAAGTTCGCGAAACAAATGCCAGTGGCGCAGGATGATGTCAAAAGCAAAGTGGCAGTGCAAGGAAACGAAGTGTTTTGTGCCGCTTTGTCGGAGTGGTTACAAGTCTAGCAAAGAGCATGTCTCAATGTTTACTGCTCCAACCGACCCTGTGCGGCTCGCGGATTGGGAAAGGAAAATCAAGAGAGGGGACAGAAAGTTGACGCCGTCAGCTGTGGTGTGCGAAAAACACTTTGAAGACATCTGCATCGAGCGCTCGTTCAAGGTAACAGTCAACGGCATCGTTAATGAGATTCTCCGAGAGAAACCCCGTCTAAAGCCCGATGCTGTCCCGACTGTTTTTGAGAACTACTCTCCACACCTTGTGCCCAAGACGGCACCAAAAAGGAAGGAAAGAAACATATGCGAGCAGCAACCAGCTCGTAAACGCCATAAGTGGGACGCAGGGACTGGACCCGGCGATTCGGGCTCGGAAATCAACGAGGGATCCTGTTTTCTCGAAGCTGGCTTTCAAGACTGCAATGACTCCTCCGGATACCTCCGGCTCCAGTGAAGCGGGCATTGTGGGTGAACAGAGTGGCAGCCAGGCTACACTGCAGACACCTAACCACCACGGAGGCCGTCATCCGTTTGAGGACATTCTCATTCCGGTTACATGGATGCGGATACCTTCCGTGGATGACAGCCTAGCTTATACTTGCTGCGAAGCACAAGCAAATAATTTTTCAAATTTGTTCATGGAAAGAGTGGTCAGCTTTGGAATGCCTTCAGCTGATGAAGGCTCGGTCGTGGCCACTGTTTATTTGAGAGGCCGAGAGAATGGCAAAAAAGCTGTCAGGACACGGAATGAGGCGGAATCTTTGATTTGAGATGTTAATATGAAATACCTGTGCGGTGGCTGCGGTATGAAGCCTACCTCAACAAAGTATGCTTCATACCGGGAAATGTATTTTGCCGAGAGGTGCCTCCTCACAACTGAGTCCTGAGGGGAATCTTGTGCGCAATGCAAATATCAACGCAAGCTTGCCCAAAACCAAATGCGCAGAACAAAGAAAAAATTGCGTGCAATGAAAAAAAGTCTAAGAACATCATTCGCAATTTGGCCAGAACAAGAAGGAGGCTTACCAGTGCACAGGCACAAATTTCCCAAATGAAAGAACGAAACGAAGCACTAAGTGAACAGGAATTTGAGAAAAGAATCCAGGCACTTCCTCGCAAGCAGCAGCTGGCTGTGAAGAACTGTTTTCTTGCTGCTAGGAGAAAATCAAGAAGAGGCATGAAGTACGATGACGAGCGGATCGTCGAGTGCCTGCTGATGAGGATGCGAAGCCCAAGGCTTTACGAGCACCTACGACGGCAAGGAATAATGATTCTGCCAGGACGCTCTTGTTTGCAAAAATACCTTCAGCGTTTCAAGTGTGGTTTCGGCCTCAACCCAAATATCTTCACGGCTTTGCGTGAGAAGACTAAACACATGGAAACATTCAGCTGCCGTGGAGGCCTCGTCATCGATGAGATCAAGTTGTCGGAAAACCTGAATGTAAAGTCGTCAGGTGAGTTGTCGTCTTATGTTCATGACAGTTAGGATGACATCCAACAATCTATGTTTTGCATGAGTCTAAAAGCGCCTGTCATGTTTGTTTTGCAATTCAGGTGAGATTGAAGGCTTTGTTGATCTCAGTGACCACACCTGGCGAATACAAGGGAGTTCTGGCCAACCATGGAATGATTGTATTGTTTCAGCCATTCACCGGTAAGTTGTGTTTCCACATTGTGCTGTAAAAAGTGATGACATTAGGAGTAATTTTGCCTCACACCAAACTCGTCTTTTTCTAGGCAACTGGACACAAATACTCGGTGTCTTTGCTTCAAGAGGAAATGTTAAAGCTCCCACATTAGCCAAGAAAATTTTGGAGAGTATTGTGCTCTCTGAACAAGCTGGCTTGTACGTCGACTCAGTTACCTGTGATGGTGCGAGTTGGAATCGAAGCACGTGGCGACGTTTTGGAATCCAAGGTAAGATTATGACAACGCAATTTTAATCCATTGCAGTAAAAAACATAACGGTTCTTTAACTGCAATTGTTTTGTGCCTGTTGAATATCAGATGGTATTAAGATTACTTTGGAGCTACTTTACGATAGCATAAAGAACATGATCGTCTGTAGTAATTAGATCTGAACTAATTGACATTCTATGTTCCTTCCATGGGTTCAGCTGGCCATGTCAAGTGCAGCGCTAAGCATCCAGTGGACACAAACAGGAAACTGCTTTTTGCGTCAGATTTTCCGCATTTAATTAAGAATGTCCGGAATGCATTTGTCTCTAAAGGATTCCTGACGCCTGGAGGCCATGTTCATGGTGGGATCATTCAAGCTGCTTTAAATGCGGACCGTGAGAATGTGACCCTTAAGGCAATGCCGAAAATAACAGATGCGCACATAAGACCCAATAACTTTGAAAAGATGAAGGTTGACCTTGCATTCCAACTTTTTGGAGATGAGGTTATTAAAGGACTTTTTTTGCACCGGCGGCATGTGGAGACTATATACACTCGGGTGCAACCAACAGAAGACTTCGTCAAGCTAATCAATCGCCTGATACGAGTAATGACCTCCAGGATAACCAAGCGTGCACTTAAGCCGGGTAGCCCAGACATGCGTTTCTTGGAAGACTTTTTAGGATATCTGGACAAGTGGGAAGAACATGCCAAACCAGCTGGAGGTGGTTTTGTATCTGATAGTACAGCTGCTGGGCTAAGAGTGACAATAAAGAGCACTCTAGGCTTGCTTTCCTACCTAAGCACCAGTGTGGGCTTCAAGTATGTATTAACATCCCGTTTAAGCCAAGACAAGTTAGAAAACCTTTTTGGAATCATAAGGCAATCGTCAGGATGTAACGATCCTCCAACCGTGTCGCAGTTCCTGATCACTGTCAACCTGATGGCATTTTATAACCTTGCGAAGTCGCCACGAGGAGGGAACTGCTCCCAGGATATTGTCCAAGCACTGTTGAATCCAAGCGACACCAACAAGACATCTGTTAAGCATGTTTTAGATTCAGTGGACAGCTTAATGAACCGAGGCAGGGTCGACGAGGCCGAGAATGTAATCGACACTCTGATTTCAGAAAGTGACCATACAGGATATACTGAAAAGAAAAGCAACAGCGCCCTGCTTTACTATGTAGCGGGCTATGTGGCAAGGAAAATGATTGCAGAAACAGCTTGCCCCAGTTGTGCTGGTCACCTTTGCATAAGCAATTCTGAAGCAAGTGCAAACGCGGATGCTTATTTCACCGCCCACTTTGATAATGGCAGGCTCATTTACCCAAGTCAAGCCTTATCAAGTGCTGTAAGGCTCATGGAAGATAGCTTTACATCATTTTTCAGCAAGAACAAGTTGCATATGGAAAGCTTACTTGAGTTGGCCAGCCTTTTACATTCCCTAACGTTTCCAACTCTAGGGGGCCCCGAGCATCAGAAGCAGACACTGTCAGCTGTGCTAAAGTTTTATCTAGAATAGCAGCTTGGGCATGTTGGTTATGCATCTTGAGGATAACAGCGCGGGACACAGGACGGGAGCACAAGATTAGAGGACGACACAACGAGCGCTGACTTTCAACAACCTACGCGCACGTTAGTTGAATTTGTACATAAACGACATAATTCATGTTAACAACAGTCAGCTCATCATGTGTGCTGATGATAATAGTGTGCTTATTAGTGGGTTGTTGAAAGTCAGCGCTCGTTGTGTCGTCCTCTAATCTTGTGCTCCCGTCCTGTGTCCCGCGCTGTTATCCTAAAGTTTTATGTTCTGTTGAGATTTAGATTCCTTGTCAAGGGACTTGACGAGGAACGAGACGGATGGCGAGAGCGACTGAAACTGTTGAAGTTGCGCCACTGCAATTGAACGCACTTTTCGTAGCTTCTGTTCGCCAAAAAGCATTGCCTTCCACTCGCATTGTCACCTTTGATTAAACATGCTGCCTTCGTTCTATTAAACCGAATCTGTGTTTCGTGACTTGTATTCTTTGAGTTTGAATTCCTCCAAACGCGAAAGCTCTCATGTGCGTTTACCGGGTTAGCGTGTGGCTCACGTACCGATCGAGCTTTCAAGTTCGAGCAATCTGCACAAAGCAATTCGATATTAACATTAGCATGTTAAAACGTTATATCAATCCTAAGCTCCTGAAAGAGCTGTAAAACAAAGTATTAAACGTGAGCCAAAGCAACGCGCAGCTTCCTTTCCAACTCTCAGCAGCGCGGCGCAATGTGCGCGAGAAACCGGCTCGGACCCTCTCGCACCACAGCGCCGCTATGCGGCCGCCGCCGGCAGGCATCAACTTTGGTGCCACCGCGCCGCCCGCGCTCTAGTATATTCTAGGCACCTCAGCCTAGTCGCGGCATCCCGTGCTGCAAGCGTTGTAGTAAACTCGTGTACTTTCACAGCTAAGGCGGCGCATTTTTTGACGTTCTGCTCAGCAACAAGCCGTTCAAACGACACTGCAGGCAAGACAAGGCTTCTGTACGCAGTCGCTGCGCTGTCGGCCGTAATCGAAGATAATACACGCATGCATAATCGTGTCAAATTTTGTTTCATGAAGTGCTACACCGTTTATTACCTACGCATTCTTCCGAGACTACGTGCAGCAGCTGCAGAACATATGGCAATCGTCACTCTTTGCTGCAGCGACGAACGCTAACTAAGCCTATGCAACAGGGTCAACAAAGTACTCTGTGTAGTGCGGCTTTGTTCAGTGATGTTTATTAATGGAAGCATCGACATTTTATATGACAATTGTATAATCGCCTCGAATATCGCTTCAAAAAGTACTGCACTGCTTAATTCCCACCTACCTCTTGCATTCCACATGCTGCAGCTAAAGCACGTGGCCAGCGTCTCTCCAGTTCTGCAGTAACGACAGACTAGGCCTTGCGATAGACATATATATAGCGCGGCTTTGTTCTATCGTGCATATATTTTTTTATATCTTTGCCATCCAAGGATCACTTAATTCGATGGCACGGGAAAAGGCGGGAGAAGTGAAAGCGCCTTATTTAGATCCCATGCATGCACGGCACCGGGTATTTTTAAAAACATTTTTTTACGAAAGCATCCGATGCTCTAGGCGTCCTAGAGAAGATTCAAGTGCAGTGTGCTTTTGTATAGTAGCCATGCATGGGGTGAGCGGTGCCATGTTTTCAGTTCACATTTGTTGGCTGTTTCTCAAATAAATGTTATATTTCCATTGGTCACTGTGTCTTTCTCTGTGTCTAAAGAGCCGCCCTGGTCGAACAATGTAGCGATGGATTTCACCGCGGCAGTATGGCTTTGTTCCAAGTTTAACAAAACAGTTGAGGCCAAATCAAAATCGGAAATTTGCATTTCCAATTTGGATATTGGTCCTCAGTCAACAATTTGGAATCCAGTTTAATGGCAACAGTTAAAGTTCTGTTCAGCTTTGTGCCTACATTTCTTACAAGGGAGTCGAAATTCTGGGAATGGCATGCATTTGTGTGTCGAACAAACGTGCTTCACATTCATGAACACCACGTCACGCAATGTTAACAACATAAAAGCTCGATATTCCATCAGGGAGCACTCTATGAAATCTTCTGCTAGAGCAGGAAGCACGCGTTCTTAGATATTTTTTTGAATTACGCACTCTCGCAAAGGTATTGCAAATGACTGAAACTATTGAGCAGATGCTGATATATTCAGAAGAATCTAATGTTCACTGCCTTGTACTTGATGAGATATATTCAAGTCCCATTCAAGAAACGAGACGAACAATAACAAAAGCAATCCTTGTTTATTTCGTTGAGTACCTCAAGGAAGAGTATTAGGCGCACGTTAGTTGAATTTGTACATAAACGACATAATTCATGTTAACAGCAGTCAGCTCATCATGTGTGCTGATGATAATAGTGTGCTTATTAGTGGCTTTGACCTCAATGAGACTGTTTTACATTGAAATGAAGTTACTTGAAAACTCGTTTGTCTGGTCCAATTTCATAAAGAAATAAACACAGAAAAAACTTTTCTTGTTTTCAACCTGAAATAAAAAATTGGTCTGAGATGGCTAACGATCTGTGATAAAAATGAAGAAACTCGCATAAATCTTAGTGTGATTTTTTTTTTTTTTTTCATTTCAGTTGGGACATTAACGACAAGTTGGGACATTAACGATCTCTGAAACTAGCCCAGCAAAAAGTTCTGCTAGACACTTCCTTGAAAAATACAAATTACATTTGACTATGAGTGCCGCTTTTTGCATGTTTACTATTTTTCTCGGCAGGACATATAATATGGTGAGGCTTCCAAAAAAAAAAAAAAACAAAATATTTTGCCCCTGCCCGTGCCACTAGGTATAGTTGGAAGTTTTCTCCAATCGATGGCACTGATGCAATTTAATGCCACTCTGTCTTTAACTAAAATTTCCGACCTCCAGTTTCTCCCGCATTTTCGCACTCAGTGCAATAAAAAAAAAAAAAAAACACGATCTAATGGTCTTATTGAATGAACTTAAGCAGGTGTTCCTGAAATTGTGAAAACAGCTATGAATACACTTTTTAGGGTTGTAAAATGAGAAATATTTATTGTTGCAATAAGTCTTCCAGCTGCAAGGTCTCTAATTCTTTCACTTTTTTTCTTAATAATATGTTTTTTATTTTTATCAATCCTACTCTGCAGCTAACGGCTGCTGCTCCTTTGTAAATGGGTCCAAGGCCTAAGTGAGTTGCTCTCTGAAACATTTAATTTAGCTCTCGAGAATATCTAATATGCTCTAATTGAAATCATTGACTACAGATTGGACTTTGAAATTAGTTGCAAAATTTTTAAACTCCAAAGCCCATTTAAATCTAATATGTTTGTATTTTTACTAGGGAGGAAAATGCACCAGCTTCCTTTAATATCTTAGCCAGCACACACACAATAAATTCCAGTTTCACCATTCATAGCAATTGTCCATTAAGGTTGGATGCTCATTAGGAATAACAGTTCTAGCCTGTAAGATGACCAGAACTTAGCAGCCCATAATAAAATAAATTGCTTGTTTACAAAGAGTTAAAACTATGCAGTTGGGACTAATTAGTTATTCCAGCTGGAAACTGGAAGGCATTTGATTATGGAAATTCAATTGGGTTGGAAATTCTTATCGAAGAAAAAATTGGAATATGAAAAGATGCCTAAATAGAATGAGGGCTTCAAGAAAAAATGTAAATTCTGACTGCAAACTCAACTGGATAATGTAAGACTCTCTAGCAGGATCTAGAACACCTTTTACAAGTGAACCCCTAAAACTTAAAAGAGCACTAGCTAGTACTAGAATAGCCAAATCACGTGCCCAGCCAGGCTGAAAAATTAACGTCAATTGGTTTCATGCTTTTACATTTTTTCCTATTTAGACCAACTGGAAAACTCAATCGGCCACAACTGAGCTCCCTTGCATTTTCTTGAATAAATGCATCGCATCTTGCAATTCCCCGCCGCAGCTCTCAGAATAACTGATAGCATGGGCAAAACTACAGTAGGCGTTAGTGCACTGACGGCTTTGCCAGTAAAGGCACGAAAGGAATAGACTGGCAGAAACAAAACCGCCAAGGTCAACAAAAGGACAGCGGAAAATGCCAGCTCATCAGCCGTCATCCTCCGCTGTTTATTCTTACTCTGGGTGACGACACAATTCTTCCTATTACGCAGAAAGCGGTGAACATTGCCTAATACTCAATGAACAGTTTTATTTCGCACAGATGTGTGTGGAAAATTTACGAGCAGAGCAGCGTGCGGGGAACTTCGTTTTTTTTTTTTTTTTTTCGTAGAAAAAAAATGGAGCACCTAATGTAAGAACCCGTGTAACCAAGCCGTTGGAAAGGGCAGTTTTTTGACGCTCAGATTATGCCTTTCATTATGGGAACAGGGCAGGCAAAATTTCGGGAAAAAAAAAAAAACGATTTTTTTTTTATTTTCTGCCATTTAAAACTTCTATTCGATAGTCCAGTCTTTCATTTACGCGCACACGAAATATTTACTCCGAAATCGGCATTTTTCGAAACCTAGGCGGCAACCAACACCGTCCCGTCCCCCTTTGACAGCTTGCGGGATGGTTGTCACTCATCTTACAACAGTGAAAAGCAAGTTAGCACATTTTGTTTAGCCAAACAAATGTTCCGATGGAGCCGAATTACTCGCGACTTGCGGTTTCTGTCTCCTGCTATGGCATGTTTTTTTATTTAGCAACATTTTTTTTTTAAAGCTGGATACTCAGTGCGCTTCCAATGACTAAGAAAAAGAAGTAGAAAAGAAGGCAACGCTTCCACGGCAACCGGCATAAGTCGATCAGCAATGACACCAAATCTCACGCAACATAATCCAGCGGCGGACGCCGCGGTCACCGCGCGCATCTCTTTTGAAGGTTTTACGCTCGGCGGGACGCATGGAGACCATAAAGGCAACTTTTTTTTACCATGACAATGGCCTGATTGACATAAACCTTCTCTCGTGTGCCGACGCCGAAAGCAGTTCGTGTAAATCATATGGTGAGGATTTATATCTTGTTGAAGGCGTTGCCCGATAAGGAGTTGCTTGCACGCTGCTCTCCCAGCAGTGTGTAAAGGGGTTCTCAGCGCACCGGTTCTAGACATCCAAACGAAAAATATCGAGCAACATGGCTCTACCTGACATTTGAGGTCTTTCGGAATTTCTCCAGGGTGGTTCAGTCCTCGGTTTATGCTTAGCCGACCGGTCACTAAGGCGGCGCGGAAGGCAAGGCAGCTAGCACAGAAAGCAAGTATTGATAATGGAAGTGACTAAAAGGCTGGTGGCTATTGAAAAAATCGTCAGAATGCATTTATAGAGTGCTTTATTTGAATAAATCTATTTAACTTCAAACGAAATTATCTCAAAGCATGAAATTTTGCAGCATTTGACCCGTTTTTTCAGAAACTACAGGAGCTAGGGGGATACAAATGAAGAACTATTTAGTTAACATTACAAAAAATCCTACGTCCAGAAAATAATAATCCTAGTTCAATATCACTATCTAAGATTGCCGATTAAGATGATAAAAATGTGAAAGCTCTAACACTAGCAGATCATGAGGAAAAGGGTCACAAACATAGGCTATAATGCATGGGAAAAATAGGGCGTATACCATGTCCCCTGACGACGGTTAGTAAGGAAACAGAAGCTTCAGTCTGGTCAGTAAGCTGAAAATTTCTCTTTATAATGTTTCCCTACCTGCAAACAGTCTAGAAAGCAATTAATGTGAAAAAGCGTTTCCGAAAATGCTTAGTCACACAGAAGTAGGGTTTCTTCACCAAGCATATGGTTGGTGCTAATGCGTTACTTTTCGGAAAGCAAGAGTGCCCTGCCACGGCCCGCTTGCACGAAAAGTCTAGTCTTATTCTGATCTTCAGGCTTAATCAAACCTTATTGTACTCTAAATGTTCCCTAGCCGATAAGACGCTTGCACGAAACAAACTAGACTGGAACCTAGGCTGCCTCGAGCAGTCTTATCCCAGTCTTCAGTCCAACATGGCTGCGCTTGGTCTGCCTCGAGATGCTCGCCGAACTCTCGTTGCGCGGCGAACGTGTGTCCCGTGACAGGACGAATCCCCTCGATGCGCGCAGCGAGAAGTAGCTGCAGCGGCGTCTACGCTTCGGGCGGGGCGGCTCATTGCCGACATGCTTTGCCCTGAAATCAAGCGCCCTACGCGCCGGAGCGGTGCTCCGAGCGTCGAGCTGCAGGTGATGCTGGCGCTCAAAGTGTTTGCCTCCGGATGTTTCTTGACTACTGCCGGAGATATAATCGGGGCCCACGAATCGACAGCAAGCCGCACAGTGCGTCGACTTGCTCTCGCCCTCGACCACCGCAGCAAAGACTGGATCCGGTAAGCCTCTTTATCTGCTTCCCTCGCTTGTTTCATTGCCGCTTGCTTATCTTGACTCGGCGCGTTAGCTTGCGGTCGGAGCAGCTGAGCATGCGTGCTGTACGTAGGATCTCTCAAGTGCGTATATTTTTTGAACATATATACTGGACGCGCAGAGTAACGCGAAGGTATCACTCACCGTGCGCATTCCGCGACTTAGTTCGGCCGACGTGTTTTTCATCATATGTGCGCGCGCGAGGGTGTGCAAGTCTGCGCATGACACCGCCGGGGAACTAAAGATCACTACGGTCTTTTTTTTTTTTTTTTTCCAGTTGGCCGTCGCAGAACGAGCTGCAAGATGCACAAGGACGATTTCTACGCGGTCGCCAGTTTTCAGCGCGTCGTGGGTGCGATCAACGGCACTCATGTGCGGATTTTGACGCTGGACCGGGCCTGTGTACGTGCGTGTACTCTGGAAACACCTAACCCGATACCCATCGCAAACACCTGCGCGGGAGCGTGTTAGACGACACCCGTCAGCGGCCGCGCCGCCGCATCGCTTCTGTGTATATGCAGTTCACTCTCCTTTCCCAAGCGAGGACTCTCCGGCAGTCTTTTGTCTTTCTCATTTACCTCCTGTGCCTCTCTCGCTCCTCGGCGCAGTCACGCATGCCTCGCACTTTCAAAACGCCGAGAGGCACGGGATGCCTGTTGCTCAACGGATTCCGGCAATTGGTCTGAACACCACGTGCCGACTAGAAAAAAAAAAAAAAAAACTTAATTAGACGGACGCCTTTAGCAAGATCAGCAGGCGCTTTGAAAGGGGAATTGAGAGCGAATGTACCCAAGGGTGCTGACGCAGTGCATTAGGCAGTTGTTACTTTTTTTTCTCGGAAAAGGCAAACTCATTGTTAAAATTAGAAAGGGTTAAAAATATGAGCCTGGAGCCTTGCTTGGATGAGCGTGCTGTTGCTTTTAATTTCACGACCTACGGAGGGAGTGCCTGAGAATAAACGAGGGGAGCTCACCGAAGAGGTCGGTAGGGTTGCTGCAGACAGTACGCTTTACGAGCGACCGTCCCTTTTTTTGTATTTTGTTTCCCCGGCATAAGCTTGCATGAATGCCGTCTCATATTAATGCGCCGAGCAGGCAATATATACACCTTCAGCTCTGTTCTTGCCCGGAGATAGCAGGGCCTAAAAAGGAGCACGAAATTCAGGTCTCCTCAGTGCTCTTCAGTTTTGGTCGACTATAACGCCGTTCGTAGGGCAGAGAGCTTCTGTTTTTACTTGCGCACTTCGGCCTCGGTTGGGAAACGCTGAGATGAGGTACAGAGGGTAGACGCTGGCATCCCAGTTCGTTTGTGCTTTCCATTAGTTGTGTTTTGTTGGGTCATGCGAGGCGTGCGCGGGAACGTGAATTAGTTCTGCTTTCTTCACTTTGTATTGCATCTGGCCACATGACACCCATGTCAGCATGCGACTGTGTTTTTCTTGTTTTGCGCATTATCAAGTCACTCGGAACTAATCATGAGAGAAGAGAACCGAGAGGGCTCTACTTAAGTTGAGGACAAAGCAGAGGGCTATGGAACGAAAAATGGTAGGGGTAACATTAAGAGATAGGAAGCGTGCAGAGTGGGTCAGAGAAATAACTCAAGTTACCGACATTCTAGTGGAAATTAAGAAGAAGAAATGGACATGGGCAGGACATGTAGTGCGAAGAGAGGATAACCGATGGTCGCATAAGGCAACAAACTGGATTCCAAGGGAAGGAAACCGTAGCAGGGGGCGGCAGAAAGTTAGGTGTGCAGATGAGGTTAAGAAGTTCGCAGGGGTCAAGTGGATGCAGCTAGCACACAACCGGGTTAAGTGGAGAAATACGGGAGCGGCCTTCACCCTGCAGCGGGTATAGTCAGGCTGATGATGATGATGATGAAGAAGTCACGCGGGGCCCGCTAACCGAGAAAGGTGGGCCCGTCGACCAACCCGGCTACTGGGTACTGCTGCGTCATGAAAGAGCCTGTCTGCCCCATGGGCGGCGAACGAAGCATTAAAGAAGGGATCATTCCTAGAATCTAGGAGTTCTCCTAATAACTAACAATGCACTGAATACTGAACATACTGACGGTCTCTTAAGGAGCACAGCGTGGCGTTAGCATACTCCTTGTCATAGGCGGGCCAGAATGGGGAGGCACGCTCTCAATCAGAGCAAGCCTGCGGCCGCCTGCAGCTCGTTTGAGGTTAAGTACACACTCCTAGGAGCTGGAGAATAGCGTCTTTTGTGGATAGGGGATTCCCTGCGATGTCAGCGGGCTTTTGAACGGGTGCTACTGCCTGCCATGTATCGCTGAGGGGTTCTGCACTCGCCCTCGCCGGACACAGCCTGGTGTCCTGCGAGATCCTCATTAAGTGCAGGGCTACGCACGCGTACAAATCAATGGTGTGATTAGCGTAGTCTCCGACATTAGCCTACACCGAGACTGGACAGCGAGCTTAACCCAGTGTTCCGGTGTGAATTCGAAACCACAAAGGATCCTTTCGAGCGAAACAAAATTTCACTCATGGGAGCTCTTGCGGTTGTGCCTCTAGTGAAAGGCATGATCGGGAATTTAATATGAAAGCTACAGGTGTACATGCGATGGAAATTATAGGATAGCTTGAATATACGCCCACAGGTGGGCAATGTTGTTTCCATTCACAGATACCGCAAGAGGAGTGGAGAGGCGTTTCTCATTGCCACTATCGAGTATCGCCCATGCTTTCCGCCTTTTTCTCTTACTAGAAAAAGACGATGTAACTGATAGCTCTGTCAGCCACAGTATCAGCTGAGAGTATACATGCAGAAGTGGTTACCGGTAGAGCAAATGGAGTCGTAATTAGAAGGTGTAGAGCTCAAGTCGAGCTTGTGACAAAAGAACAAGATGCAGACGGTGCAACAATGTGGCCAGCACAGAGCTGCTGCCGTGGACAATGACGAAGTAATTCGAGAGGATTTCATGCTCCGGTGCTCGTCAACAGCGGGCCGCGTCTAGTATCTCTCACACTTCATGCTCTCTGCACGGACTGTTAGTGGACAATAGAGACATTTTACTCCACGAGAGGATATTTATATTTTATTAGAGAACGCAGATTAAATATTCAAAATGTCCACTCCTTGGAGCGCCAAGGCCAACATATATTCTAGTTGAGCCGCTGCATACCTGGTCATTTTTGTTTGAGAAAATCAAACAGATAGGTTAAAAACGGAGTGCTCTACACACCTCTTTCATCGATAAGAACTGGTAACGTACCGCACGAACTATAATAGACTCGCAGCTCTTCGAAGTAACCGAGAACAGACAGCGCTGCACCAAGTAAGCAGAAGACGTGTGAGACTGTCTGCTTTCGGCTCATTCTGAACACTGACTGAGGTTTAGCTGGCTCATTTTTAGCCCCTCGTTACCGGAATAGACAGGTTCTCCTGAAGGAACACTGCAGTAACCTCATCTTCCCATAAGGTAAGCACTACAAAGCTTGCCATCTTCGTGTTGAACAACGCTTGCGTTGGCCCGCAAGCCACAGAGCAAGCTACAGGGACGAATAGAAGAAAGCACAGGGCAAATACGCGGACAGAAATGCATGCAACTTACCCCATTCCGCCGTCGACCCTCTACTTCCAATTATTTGTGGGTGTTGGGGAAGGAAGCAGCGCACTTTTCGCATTATGTGACATTTCTTCTTATCAGCGGCATCTGATAAGAAGGGCGGGGGAGGGGGAGGGGTGGTCTGATATATGCCACCTCTCAAAAGCGACCTACTTTTAAGAGCCTCGATCGTCCACCTGTGATTCGTACACGGCCCCTGTTCGCCGCTGTTCTGAGTTGCGGCGGCCATTGTCCATTAAGGCGGCGGTCGCACTCCAGCGGTGAAGAGACGATATTTTTGGTGATATTCATACGCCTACTGTGCCTCACTCGTTTGGTTTATAAATTCGATTTCAATATCTTATACATTTGTAAAGCTTATTTTCTCTGCTTTCGAATGGTGCATTTGGTTTATAAATTGCTGCAAAAATGTTTAAGCTGTAAAGAAAAACGCAAAGGTAAGAAACGGCTTTTCAGCTCTACTTGTCTCAGGAAATGCAAAATTGTGCAAAAACCTTTGTACCTAGAGGAAAACCGTTCGAGATATTTAGAGATTAGATGTCAATGAACAAAGTTAAGCATTTTTATTAGGGTGTATTGCTTAGTTTATTAGCCACGCACCTTTGAACAATGTATAAAACAGGTAATTGTATATACAATAACTTTCAAGCTATGCACTCTGTTGCGGAGATTTTTTGCACAGTTGGAGATCTTGCAGGGTTTGCTTTTTCCTGAAAATATCAGTTGTATGCTTCATATGGTGTAAAAGTCATTTGTGATCAAAGTTAGCGTTTTTTGTAAAATGGCTAAAAGAAAATACTAAACTGTTCAAGTAACAAGCTTTTGGCGGGGCTGAGGTTTCGCGTGGAAAAACTTTACACTTCGCTGTCAGAGGATAAGCATTGGTTTTGCTCTACGACGCTCCGGGAATGTGCACGGTCAGGGTGATTTCAGCTAATTTTTTCGTGGTTCGCTTGAAGCGCGCGAGCTCTTCATGAAACCTTTTTAGCATGATTGAAATGCTCCATGGCTTGTTTTTTTTTTCTGTTAAAGTTTCTGGCTTTCTTTCCTTTATTCTACTGGTAACAATTATCAACTACAAACTGTACAAAAAACAAATAATAGTGAAATAGCAGAGCCACGTGCAATAAATGTAGTAGGTAGCGCCATCTATGAAATTTAGGTGCAGTAAGAATGTCGCTGTTCAGAAAAATTACGAGGGTGACCCTACATATATCCTGAATCTGCCTGAATCGAGGGAGATTTACGAGAGGGTACGACGTTTCTACAACGTTTTTACTCTGCCCTTTCCTTTCCATCCAGCGAGGGACGCAAACAACGCAAACACTATCTGGTTTGGGCGAGTGGCCGAGTTGAACTCCGGTGCAGGGGTGGTTTGACTCGGCCCGACCCCGCTACAGAAAGCATGTAAGCGCAGTCGACTTGAGTGGGGGCATAGTGGAACGTCTTGGGATGGATTTGTCACAGAGGGGGACATCCGAACAATGGCTGGGGTATTGTTTGGGTCTCCCCCTCCGTGTCAAATCGAGTCTCGCTATTCCGCGAATGGACCTTTTTCCAACAAGGCACCCTTCTTGCTGGTGTCAGGCAAAGTATTATTGACGGGAGGCGTTGCCAAGAATTTGTGCAATTTTCCAAGCGGTAGTTGAGTGTAGGGCTGCTCTTGTCTAGCCTGTGTGGAGAAGCGTGAGTCATCTGTGAACATACCCCCCCCCCCCCTCCCCTACAATGACAACAGGAAGGTGGTGAACCTGGCCGCGTCTTCTCTGTTGAGGCAAGCTGCGAGAGGTGGGGAGGGGGCGGGGGGCATGTTGCGGGAGGGCTGGAAAATGCTCGCCGTTTCCTGCAAAAGGATGCGAGCGAAGTCCTCCCCCTATTTTCGCATGCCATCCCAGCGAAAGGAGGCTGCGCGCATGCGCAGTAGCGCTACTTGCAATAACCGCGAAAAACCGCTAGCACACTAGCATCAACACGGGGAAACCGATGCACCAAGAGGCCTATTTCTTTCCACAGAAACGACTAAGCGGAATCGGCCATTCAAAGAACAGTGCTGTCATAATTTCAACCTACCAGCTGGAGATGCATCCAGACAACGCGAAATCTCTCTGCATTCTTATTATCGAGTCAGCCTTACACTGAAAGTGAGGCGTTGAAGTCTTGCGCGTTAGAGGGTCGGTATCATGCAATCCCTCGAAGGAAAAATAAAACTTGATGATACGGAAATTATCGAATGAGGAGAAGTGGTTGTTACGTGCCGCATAAATTCGTTGCATGATATGAAGACTTTACGAGTTCACAGCAAAGATAAAAGTGGTAAAAGAAATACTAAAATTCTGCTTAGCTTTGCAAACTCATTAGAAAAAGCAACGGATGCTAAACTGCAATTTATTTACTGGTATCAGCCCAAGTAAATTCCTGTTTGTTTATTTTCCACATCTTAGGCACGACTGAAAAAATATGTTACAAAAATGTGAATAAATTTGACTTTGCCGCCGCAGTTCCGTTCAATCATCGTCAACTACTCACGCTCTTAATCCAGTGAAGGGAGGAACAAAAAAAAAATGGTTGACAGGGTCGTAGCAGCTAAATGACCCGACCTTGGTCTTCTGTGCTCAACGTTTCTTCGGAACGTCCCCTTTATTTCTGCTTGACTTTGAACTGGCAACTGTTTTGTAACGAATAATGTTTCTGCCGCTTCAGACTGCGAACTCATAAGCAGAATTAAAGAACAACTGACACGCGAGATTGTAGAAGACAGAAAAATAAGAGAACTCAAAGAAGAATGTGTGAGCGATCCTTCGATATCACTCTCGACAAAGGAATGAAATTCTTGGGAAAATAGAAACATGTTAATTTGTGCTACGAACTAAAAATAAGCAAGGACAACTATTGACTGAAGTTCAGCTAATTATAGCTATATTATCAAACTTGTAATAACGTTTGATAAAGAAAATTTTTGTCGTTTGCAAGAGCTGGCAGTTTACACTCCAGTGAAGGAGTGTAAACCAGCTACAAAAAGAAATTTAACAATGAAGATGAGGCATGTGCTGTATGTGGTAACTCCAGTGAAACAATTGACCATACTATACTCACATGTATTGGTATCCATCCGGAAGTTGATGCAGGCGCAGTCACTGTTCCTGAAACTCTGGGGTTTAGATATACCAGTGGCCGGGTGAATAAACCGGCGGTGGAAACTAACAAAAAACGACTGGAAGATTGGTGGCTTAAAAGCTGAGAAGTGACATAATGTTAATAATGTAGAAACAAAAATTTAATAAATAGAATGATGGTTTAGCTAACCAATATAAAACAATAATTAAGATATAGGGAGAAAAATGAGCCTGAGAGCTATTGCTACCACCCTTTACGCATCCAAGAGTGGTGTAACACTTGGCTAATGTCATTAACTTCTACGAAAACCTCTCTTCTTTCTTTCCACCGCCGTCGCAACCACCTGGACGCGATTTATGCAATTAACAATATGCCCATTACATCAGTAGACTCCTATAAATATCTCGGCATCCACTTGAGCAAAGATATAACCTGGTCGCAACACGTCCACCGTATAACTAATTCAGCTAACCAAATGATAGGGTACTTACGCCGTAACCTTCTTAGCATCCCGTTGAATAAAACTGCTTGCTTACATAACATTTCTAGGGTCGAAATTAGAGTTTGCATGCGCCGCGTACGATCCTTCTTTTACTAACCTTATTGAAACTCTAGAATCTGTACAGAATCGCGCTGCAAGATTTATTTGTTCCGACTATTCATATCACACCAGCGTCTCCGCACTTTAATCTCGGCTTAACTTTCCTTCACTGGCCTGTCGTCGCAAGATCGCTCGTCTTTCCTTATATCAGAAATTTTATCATACCTTTGATCCTGAAACTACTACTATCGCACGTGCTCATCGCATTTCTCGTAACTCTCACCCTAACGCCGTCCATCCAATGAAAGCCTGCACCGATACATGTTATCAGTTTTTTTTTTTTTTTTTTTTTCATGAAAACAGCTGAGACTGGAATGGCCTTCCATCCGAAGTGGCAACCATCACCAACTTCAACCAATACAAAACCGCCATCGAAGATATTCTGTATTCATATTAAATTTCATAGCCCACTACTTGTATGTCCCCGGACCCTTTAGGAATAAATAATTAAATAAATAAATGAATAACAATATCTAGCCACACTAGCCTTTTTTTTATACCTTTCCAAGCTTTTACTGAATTGTGTCAATGTTCTCATATATACACGCATCAGACGAAGGAGCGCGTGCAGGCACCAGGTTCTTCGCCCAAACAGGACTAGGAAAACAAACTTCACACGCAAAAGCAAAAAAAAAAAACAAGCCAGAGCGGAAGTTGAGCACCCCAAAGCCTTTTGCGATTGGCTGCCTTGCGAGTCACTTCCGGGCGAAACGCGATGTTTTCTAAAAACCCAGGAACTGAGCAACAGCAGACAACGGGTGAAATTGCACGAATGTGTGCTTGCTAGCGCGCGGCGGCGAAGGGTAGCGCTGCGCCGACGCCATTGTTTGCTGCTTTTGAGGAATCGGGACGCACAATTTTTGACGTTCCGCTCAGCAACATGCCGCGCAAACAATGCTACATAGGCTGGACGGGGCTCAGTAACGGGGCTGCATTTCGCAGTTGCTGCGCCGTCGGTCGTAATCGAAGACGCCGGGCGGCACAGTAGACGCTGCATCATTAGGTGTCGGTCTTGAAACGTGATAAAGTGGACGAATGAGTACACTGTTCAAACAACCAATCGGGCACGGACGAGCGCCTTCAGTCAACTAAGTTAATGAAGCAATCAGAGGTCGCTAAACTCGGTTCGCGATAACCGCGGGTTTGGTCCGCCGTGTATGGGCTAAGCACGGAGGCATGCAGGCCCCTTGCTCCGCCCCTCTGGCATCCCTCGACAAAGCCCGACAAAACTTGGTAATTCCAGGTTACAGTAAATTTATTGGGAGTGGATATATTGCCGGCAGCCGGCAAAACAGCTCGGGATATAAGACTGCCGGCAGTGTCGTCTCATTGGCAGGCTACAGTCACGTGATGCCGATCATTCCGTGAACACGGTCAGTTGGTCAGTCCTCGCGGGTGGCAGTGTTCATCCGTACGTGCCGCTTATTTTGGACTTTACTGCCGCGTTGAACACTCTTTTCCAATGGCCAGCTGACCATCTAACTATGGCGGCTGATGATAACGAGTCTCCGTCAATGGCTGCGCTGGACAGCATCGCCGATGCGGGAGACAACGTCAGTTTCAACGTTGGCGACACGTTTGCAAGCTTTTCGGAGCTTGAGAAGATTTCTCGGTACAGCAGTCAGAATTACATCCAGCTGTGGAAAAGGGATGCACGCACCATCGAAGCGGCCAAAAAGCGAGTCGGCAAGATTGCGGGAAGCATGCCCGACGCGCTCAAATACCAGTCGGTGAAGTTTTGTTGCATCCACGGTGGAAAGAAGTTTGCAACCACCAAGGCGGCAGAACGAAGCTCCTCGTAAGTGAATGATTATGCTGTGCAGACCTATTACATTGTTGAAATAAGATGCGTGCGCTTCCTTCAATTCTTCCTTAGGCACATATTTCATAGCAGTGTGCTCCTTAGAATGGTTGCGGTTCACGGTGTTTAATTTACGCAGGTCGACAGCTTTAATACATGTGCTTTTATGTATTATAATATCTCGACCCTGTAACATTTGGTACAAGAATTGAACTAAATCCGTTTTCTGTCGCATAATCCGTAACCGGTAATGTTGCCGAGTTTTCTAGTTGAAATGGAAGCGGCGCGTACCCACGTTAATGTGCGCCCACGTGGTGTCTTGATATGGCTTCTTTAGCTTGGAACACACCCCTTGTAGGAGGTAACACCGACTGCCAAGCTCTGGGGGGTGGTGTGGTTGGTGCTTTCGACTCATGGCACTCGGTCTGCTTGGTGTTGCATAATAGGTTACATGAATACGCTTGAAATACAACTCTTTGAGCCTATTATGCTTGCTATCGAGTCACGGTGCGTATTCGTGTAGCTTATTATGCAACTTCCATCACACAGAGATGCGCACTAACGGAATCCGCGACGGACGTCAGTCGCGTTGCAATCGAAAGCTTGCCTGCTATAACATGACTAATTACAGAATTGCGACACTTGTGTAGCTTTCTACGGATAGTATTTTAACAAGGGGTAACCTCTTGCATCTTATTTTGCAGCGTTTTGGTGAAAAAAAAAATTGTTTTGTACAGGACTTTCAAGAAAGACAGCCCATTCCACATCTACTTGGTTGCGAGCAAAGATGGTGCGCCCTCAGAGATCAGGAGCCTCGTCCTGGCGCACAACCATGCCTTGTCAGAGGCACTCTTTAGACATTTGCCCCAAAAGCGAAAGCTAGCACCTGAGCTTGAAGAAAAGGCAAAGGAAATGCTTGAAGAAGAGAGCAACAAGGTGGTGACACTAAAGGACCTTTGAAACCTAGCTGCAAGATGCAACAGCCAAGCTCCCGGAAACAACCCCCAAGCCACAGTCACAATGTTGCAAAATGAATACCATGCCTCTGCCCGTCTCCTGACTGATGAGAGAGATGAACTGAGGGCAGTTTATTTTCAGGATGAAGGCATGAAGAAGTCTTTTGAAACCTACCCTAAAATCATATTCATTGATGCCACATACAAATTACTGGAGACCAGGATGGCCTGCTCTTTAGTGATTATTGAAGATGGGAATGGTCAAAATGAGGTTGTGGCTGTTGGCCTTTTTGCCACAGAAGATGGTGACAGGCTTGAATGGTTTTTCAAGGCATTCAAAGAGCTCAACAAGAACTGGGAATCTATCAGGGTAACTATGTCAAGCGGCAGGTTGTTACGAAAGTATTTCCCCAATCTTCACTGCACATATGTGCCTTCCATACTCTTCAGACCATTAGAAGGGAGGTAAGCACACAAAACCTACAATTTCAAGGCCGGTTCATGAGACAGCCCTCGATCTACTTCAGCGCATGGTCTACGCTGAGAGTGAAGAGGAATATGCCCGCTTGTATCACACACTTATATTGTCTTCGCCCCCCACCTGTAACTGGCTACTTAAACTCAAATTGGCATCCCATTCATGAGGAATGGATCATGGGCATCAATCAAGTGGTCATGCGGAAATTTTATGTACGCAACAAACAATCGTGCAGAGACGATTGATGCAAAGATTAAGAGCATTGTTGACCAGTATAGCTAGCTTGAAAATTTTGTGTGCAGATTTTTCACATTTGTGCACACAACACGAAAAGAGGTGATGCACAAAGCAGCCACGATGCTCCAAAAAAGGCATGTGACTTCAAGTACTGATGAAGCTCACATGCTTTACTGTGAGCTTCTGACCCCATACACATTCAGGCATGTGGAGCAGCACCTGCACCTCTCATCTAGAGTGTGCGTGAATTCAAATGATGGGGAGATGGCAGAGGTGGTCATCAATGGTGTGGTAAACTCTGCTTCTGCAAATTACTGCTCCTGTGGGTTCAGAAATGCAATGTTGCTTCCATGCTGCCACAATCTTGCAGTAAGGCATCACTTTGGACTGAATAAGTTTGATGGAAGCCTCTGCAGTGATAGGTGGTCGGGAAAACTGTATGCGCAAACCGTAACAGTGCTGTTGGACTGTGAGCAGAATGAAACAGCACCATTGCGTGTTGAAAAACAGAAAGATGCAAGAGTTCTTTCAAGTCATCAAAAATTTAGAAAAGCAGCTGTGGTAACAGGAAAGCTTGCGAGCATTGTAGCTGAAGGTTCGATGCCAAAATTTGCAGAGCGAATGGAACTGCTGCAAGATCTGCTTTGCCATTGTATGAATGACCAGGAGGTGCACTTGCAAAAAAAAAAGGCAAGTGTTCAGAAGCAGCAGGCAGAAAGAGCACAAGAAGTGCCTTTGAAGACATCTGTGCAGATAATGATAGTTCTGCAGAGAATGTTAAACCTTTCCTGAAAAGGACAACTGATCAGAAAATGCCCTCTGATGACCTGCTAGTCTCTGATGCAAGCACCTCTGACACTGTACCAGTGGGAAATCAGGTGATTTCCACAACTGCCGAAAATTCTACTGCACATGACCTTAATCACAATGACAATCTGGAACACGAAGCTGATTTCAACATGCGAAATGAAAATCTTCCAACAGCAAACGAGGCTATTGATGTATCAAGTGATGCGCTAAGTCAAATCAAAGTTGCGCCAGCAATGCGGAAGTGTGGGCGGCCAAAGGGACAAACACTGACCGTAGTTGGGCTGATTAAGGAACGGAAACATGTTGCTGGTGAAAGCATGCCCTTTAAGCTCTTGTCAGCAAGAGAAAAAAGAAAAATTATTCTGACATTGTTAGTCGGCGAATGTGCTGCAAAAGCTGCAATGCAAGGCAAGGAACTGGGAGAAGCCGACGTTGAGCAACGGCCAGAGTTAGTGCACTGTGGTGTTTTAGACGAAAATGTCGACATAAATGCTGTTAGAGCTCATTTTTCAGATGATGCCTGGCTAGCCGTGACTGATATGTTACAATGTAAACAAAGGCTGCAGCAATGGGAATGTGAAGCATGCAAGACCAATCATGATACTCATGACTCCATCATGTGTGACTGGTGCTTGTCATGGTACCATTTGCCTTGCGTGCGCCTTAAGAGGCAGCCAAAAGCAAAGGTCTGGCAATGCTCCAGTTGCGAATAGCGCTATTTTGTATTTTTTTGTGTGCAAAATAAAGAGTAAACAAAATGTATTTGTGCCTTGTCTCTGCAGTAAAAATGAAGGATGTTGCACTTCATCACACTAGGAAGTTTTTTTTTTCCCCTCACAGCCTTCTGGACACATTTAAAGCTATTTCATTTCGGCAAACATATGGAGACACAACAAAGCTACAAGATTGTGGTTTATAGGGTTTAACCTCACGGTTTTTAAGAGCTCGTTTATAGGGCATCAGCTGAACCTCTGCGGCAGATAAAACCAACAATTGTACATGATGGCCTCAAAACACTGTCCGCTTCCAAAATGCGAGGAATTTTATTTGGCAACCAATGGGGGCTAACTGCCGTAAGAAACTTTCCTTCCACCATGGCTTGTCCCGTCTGGTAAGCCTAGCAGTGGATGCCCAGCGAACCTGCCGGCATACTTTCCCGATGGCAATTCTGCCGGCTGCCGGCATTTTCAAGGCGTTCAGTGCGATACTGGCTGCCGGCATCTTTACCCCATAATCAGTACTGCCGGCTGCCGGCAAAATAGGTCTCAAAAGAATATGCCTGCACTATAGTCACGTGGTCGTAGCCAACCAATGGGGGGCTAACTGCCGGCAATTTTTCGGGCGGGCTATTCTGCCGGCATAATAGGCGCTTCCAAATTTATTGTGCCGATTGCGCGCACTTCACCTCACTGAGAGTGCGGCCTTTCTGCTCGACACCCAAACTGCGACTCCTACGTCGTTGTCTCCGCATCTACCATGCTTCCTCTGATCCTTCTCTCCCTTCGAGAATCCTCCCGGCGGGTCACTGCAGGCATACACCGCCGCTCCCAGACGCGGACCGCGGCCATTTCGGATGAAGGGACAGTGCGCCCCGCATGAGCCAATATTTCTTTCTCTCCTTCCCTAGTCCCCATCGCCGTTTCGTTTCCCTCATTCCGTGGCTGTCTTTCGTCCGTCAACGCTTGGCGGGACGCACAGCACACACACAAAAAGGCGACCGCTTGTCCTGCCGGCACTTGGTGCAAAACCGTGCGCAAGACGCACGGTTTCGTAATTACGGTCTCCCAAACAGGCGGCGCAGTTGGGAGATTAGCACAGTGAGGTTGCTGTATAAGTTTGTGTTGATACAACAGAGTTGGGGTTAAAATCAGTTTTAGTAAAGCGTAGAACTAAATTTACCCTTGAGTTTCTGGTTGTCACAACAGCGTAAGAGAGCCGGAAAACTGCCAAATATCACGGTTTTTCGATTCCTGTGGAAATCATTCAGCACGAAACGAGGCAGGTGATGTGGACCCAGAGCTGTACGACGTACAAAGAGGACGGGACAGCGCTTCATGCGTATGGCTTGATTACAGCGAGAATCACATGTGAGCGAAAAAGTGAGCGACGCGACAAGGCGGCGCGGTGAAAGCGATCATAAAAGTCATCATGGTTCACTCCACCGCCTACTGGGGAAGACGCATGCACGCGACAGCGCGAACCGAGCGAAACGGCGACGACGCTCTGTGTAGGTTGTGTGGCTGGCATAGTGGCCGCAAAACCACTGTCAAATGCAACAACAGTCATAACGATTGCAAGTTATTTTGCGACAACATGGCAAAGCAAAATGTATTTACAACAAACCGTACCGAATACGAGTAGTCACGTGACCCCTTGTTTCTTCTGTTTCGGTTGCGATTAGACGTTCTTTGAATCCTTGGCTATTCACCATTGTTCGTTGAAAGCGAAAAATTTACGCGGTAGTGCACAATCACAATGCAGCGCAGCAAAATAAAGAAAGCATGCGAAATGAGCGGCAGTGACATACGCTTACTTCCGGGCGAACGAGCGAAATTTTCTATTTCGGCAGGTCCGAACGACGAGCCAAGCAACACATGCAGTTCAGTTCGCGCGAAGGCTTCGCGCGACGCGTGCCGCCGTCGCGTTCGCGTGAGTTTTCGCGTGCATGTGATTCAGCCTTAAGCCTTACCATTTCTACAGATTATGCTTAATTAACGGGGAAAGGAAGTAGCGTAAAGGGCGAGAAAAGAAAGAAAAACAACACACGCTAGATCTAATTATACCGAATTTTCTCTCTGCATGAGTTCCCGCCCATATTCACATCTGATGATCTGCTTCAGTTTATGGCAAGCAAGCGTGGAATGCATATATCCAATCCCGGAAACTGAATTACACGCACTGAACAAAACAGCAGCAAAAGAATGAAACTCACCTTCAGCCTGATGTACGCAACACTCTTCATTTGACTGCGGATTTCCCGAAGATATCACAGGGTGTTGCTGCTGTGAAAAGTTATTAGCGCACATTGCACACGGGCTTGACGTACAGTTCGAGACCACGCAACAAACTGCCGTTCTCAAAATACTAGTCAACATTTTCAGCACGTGCTGAAGATTGCGACCACTCGGTTGGCCAAGAGAGCGGAAACAAAACGGCAGTGGTGGTTCGCACACGCAGCAGTGGGGTCGCTTGCAACCTGGCGAGGCAAAAGACGAAAGACGTCGAGTGCGGGGGTTGGCCGCCGCGCGAGAGATGCTCTTTTTTTTTTTTTTTTCGAAGACGTGGGGAGGGGAAGTCGCCGGCGCATTACCATTGGAAGGAAATTCGAGCCAAATCCTCCCATCCTTCTCCGCTTCGTGTTTTTTTTTTTACCCTCCTCCTTCTAGCAGCATATGTTCGTGCCCTGAGTCACGGCCGGTCTCGAGGGAGAGAGAGCGCGAAGTGAGAAACGCGCTTTCCCTCGAGAGCGGCCGTGCCTGAATAAAACTTTTGAAACGAAGCGCTCGCGCGTGCAGAGCGGTGCCATAGCGGTGCGGCCACCGAAAGGCGCAAAATCCTCCCGGCAGAGAACGAGTGGAGGCATTCTTTGGTTTCTTTTCAGCTTGTTTTGCAAAACCCACATGGTGCGTGCGTGTGTCCGATGAAAGACACGAAAGTAGTAGAAGGAAGTTCCGGTGAAGCTGTTAGAAAGACCTGTCAGGGCTTTTTCAAGAAAGAACAATCGTCGCGTGTGATATGCGCCGGGTGCAAAATTTCCTGGAAGAGCCGATGCGCTACCCTCATTACCAGTGATTCCCATATGACTAAGTATCCGCCGAAGGGTGTCAAACGGCATCATCTAGGGCCGTAGGAGACGAACGGAAGAGTTCTACGGTGGGAAGCTCTGAGGGCTTACCAGAAGTGTAGAATGAATGAATGAAAAACTTTATTCAGACAAAGGGAATTCTCGGGACATGGGTGGCTCCAGTGGCCTTTGCCGTCTTGCGCGCTCTGTAGATCAGTTTGAGCTGGCCATCAGGCGTCGAGTACGACAGCGCAGCCTCCCAAGATATGCAGTAGATTTCTCGGAACACCGTTTTTGCCATTTCAAAAAGTTGCAAGTTTGGAGCCTGGTTGCATATACACTAAACATTTCTCGTAAATTACTTTCTTAGTGAATAAGTTTACGACACTTTTGCTAATAAAAACATCAAAGAGAAAGCGTTTTGATTCAATATGTGTTTTATTAAAAAATCCTGAACTTTGATTCAGGAGCAGTGCGCTGCACAAAAGTCCATTTTCAGCCCTTTGTTCTGGCATGATGCTCCTACATTTTTCCGCTGAAACTTTTGCCTGCAAATATGGAGGTTATATTCTCTATTTAAGGCGAAAAGTGCAGCTGTAAGACTGAAAACGTTTTTTCCATGATGCTTCAAAATCGGCTGAGGTTCAAAAACGTCAAGAAAACGAGAAAATTTGATTTGAATTTAAAAAAAAAGCCATCTTCGATTTTTTTTTTATTTATCACAATAATCCCACATGTCTCGTAATTATAACGCGCTGAAAAAGTTGTGCCGCTGGGACTACGTTGACCCGGCCTTCACTTGGTAGCGTGCAGACTCCGGGTTGATGAAGGATTTAATCTTCGAAGTTGGTAAAATATATACAAGCAGGTTTAATGGCACTTTGAGAAAACTTATTTACATGAAAAAAAGATATATCAGCAAAATGGCAAGCGTTAAGAGTTCATAGCGAGAAGCGTTTGGATGAGGCGTTTACCCAGGGCTCAGAGCGTCATTTCGCGCTCTGCAACGTCCTTAAATCCCCCCCCCCCCCCATGTCCAGCCCCTCTCTGAAGATGCTGACCAATCAGTTCCAGGGCACACCTCTCAGATATCGGCATCCAATCGAACACGTCACTGCACTGATGATCTGATGCGCTGACTGGTCCAGTAGTGTTTCGTCGGGCTTGGTCGGTCACTTGTTGGCGGGTAGAGCTTGGGAACGGCGAGGAGGTAAATTTTGATTGTTCTGCAAAGATCCGATATGGTGGTTCCGGCAAGTTGATTTCCTTCTCAGAAACCCAAGTGTACGTGCGCGCCACGAATACTGCTCCCAGCATTGTCCCTTTCCGGCAATTGCAACTCTTTCCTGCATTCCCGGGAAATCCTCTAATGGCCGTAATCATCATGCTCCTTTCTTCTCCTGCACATCAGCGGACATGTCACTCCGGTCGTCTCCTTTGAACAATAGGCATTCCTCACTTGACAATAGCGCCTCTTGACGGGAAGGGTGAACAGCTGAACAAAAGCACTTCCGGCTATTTCTCACAGGGCGACGTTTCTTTGTATTTTTCTTGACGTTCCCTTGACAGGGCCAACTTGGCAGTTGCAGGGTCACGACAAAGCAAAACATGCTCACACAAAAAGATTCAAGAAAACAGTAGGCTCACTTAGAGCCCTTGCACCAACAGCACATATCAATACCATGCCCACAGGCGAACAATAGGGCGCGCAAGCGCGGACCATGCACAGTCACAACAAAGTGTTGAATTATATTGTTTGAAATTATAAAAATAAATACAAACTCAAGCTCATGATTGAATTGTTGGGCTTTACTACGAAATGGTAAATAAATTCGGGGCAATGAAAATGCAAGCAAATTTCCTTTCGCACGGTTTACAAAAGCCTCACAATCCCCGGATTTATTTTTTGCGATTACATTGTGCTAAAATTGGAGCAAATTCGCTTTTTGTATAATTTCTTAAGAACTTCTTAACGTCGGTCAAACTTGCCTGCGCTGTGTAGGTTCTACATTGTATGCGGTGCTTCGCTATGCAATAGATTATTTATTGATAGAGAATAACTGCACTTTTAAAATCTTTTTTGAATCTGCATACATAACAGGAATCTGCTGGGATCTCGCCAAAAGTGTTAAATATAGCGTTCTTGATTTCTGTGCGCTCTAACCGATGTACGACCGCTCCATCTTCCTGTCTCCTTCGCGCATACAAGGTGGCCGTTTCTGAGATAGCTACTACGGCGATGGTTACAAGCGATACCTATGATAGCGGCGCGGGTTAGCGAAATGATATCTTCGGCGTTGTCGGTGACGGCTCACTCCTCCCTCCCTGAATTCGCACATCTTTTTTGTTGGGACTTTGTCTAGAGCAATCGAGTTCATCCGTAGTGTAATATTCTAAAACCACAGTGATGTCTTCCTGCTGTAGCTTACACCTAGTGAATCTCTCGAAAGTGGACCACATGCCTTCCTGCTCTGCCATCTTCCTCGCTTTTTGAATTATGTACCTTGTTGCCTCAGGTACGATGACCAGTACATCTTTCACAGTCAAGGCGGATGGTAGTAGTGTCAGTAGCTGGCAATGTTCTTAAAATTATGAGCATCGGTTGTAGGCGGCATGAAGGTTGCTTTCCCAGCTACTCCAATTCGCACACTCCTCTACTGGTACAACAGAGGTACCGGGGACAGTATATGCTGCGTGTATCTCTCATCGGATTTCCCTGACCACCACTCTTGTCACCACTCCCTGCTTTCGCTTTGCATATGAAAGTCTTAGACGTTTCTTCACAATGTTCAGTGGTTTGAAGGGCGAAATTTCGGAAGAAAGACCTACCCTGGCGTTTAAGTTTTCCACTATTTCCTGCTC